>NC_091954.1:81934395-82579395 GCF_031021105.1 Erythrolamprus reginae | reverse complement strand
TGGGAAAGGGCGGGAACGAGGACGGGCGACGGCGATTGTCTCATCTTCCCGAGCGAGAAGAAGAAGAAGAAGCGGTGCCAGTCCCGCCTTCCTGTTGAAGGGATAGGGCTGTCCGGAATTCCCTCCCTGTCACAGGAGAAAGCTTCAGTTTCCCCTTTGCCTTTACCCCATCTTCGGCTCCTCGCTGCTTCCGCGCTGCGGAGCAGATCAGCTGTTGGGCGGCTGAAGGAACCTTCCCTTGGTCTTCCCCGCCGCCCACACGCAAACTCCACCATCTGCGCATGTGCGGCCATGAAAAAAATGGCGCGCATGCGTAGATGGTGTTTTTACTTCCGCATCCAGTATAACGCGGAAATCGGTTAGCGCGGGAGGTCTTGGAACGTAACCCCCGCGCTAACCGAGGAATCACTGTATATCTAGTATCAACAAATGAACAAGGAGGGCCAATGTGCTTAGTAGTTTTGTTTGTTCCAGTAGTACAAATCAAATTTAAAGACACTTTCTCACTTAAATGTGCCAAAATTTTAATGTCAAAGCAAATACTGAAGTTTTTATAGAGTTAGAAGTATATTATCCTTCTCTGTGGCAGCCCCGGCCCTCTTGAATCAACTTCCTCCGGAGATTAGAACTCCCCCCACCTTCCTTCTCTTTCGTAAATTACTCAAGACTCACTTATACCGCCAGGCATGGGGGAGTTGAGACACCTTTCCCCCAGGCTTCTTTATATTTTGTTTCATGTTTGGTTTTTAAATAGGGTTTTATATGCTTCTTTTAATATTAGATTTGTTTTGCTATAATATTGTTTTTATTGTTGTGAGCCACCCCGAGTCTTCGAAGAGGGGCTGCATACAAATCTAATTAATAATAATAATAATAATAATAATAATAATAATAATAATAAATTCATTGGAAGCAAAATTGAGACACAACTAGTCATATATCATTCAGTGTAGAGGTAGGTTCCTGCCAGCTCAGACTGGTTCTATAGAATTCCCCCATACACACTCACCAAACCAGCAATGATGGCCAGCCTGGACCCCCTCTTGATTGCACCATAGTGGGTACCATCTTGTTTTTTGCTTCTGTGCATGTGCAGAAGCTTTTCTTTGCTCCTGTGCATGTGCAGAAGCTTTTTTCTTTGCTTCTGCACATACACCGAAGCTGGCTTTTTAGCACTGCACATATGCAGGTGTGCCACTCCCATGCAGTGCATGAGAAAGCAAACTGGCAGCGAGGTAAACCAGAACCCACCCCTGATTCAGGACCACAATTATTGTTTATGTGTTCTCTCTACAGTAAACATTAGCAACTTCATGCAATAGAATGGAAATTTTCCCTAAGAACTGATCCTCTAAAAGAAATGTGAATATGCTACTCTATTGTAGTAGTACAGAGTATTGTATTGTATAATACAATACATATTATTTTATTGTAATATGTACATATACTAGACATGTACACATGTATAAATACATAAGCTGTATAAGTTCTTCCTCTGAGCTGGTCTGAATTGTAACTATAAATATACCTTTATTAATTTTAATCTAGGATAATTCATGAATTTAATACTACTGTATTGGCTAACTGCAATGTACAAAATAAATAAACATCTATATTTTTCAGCTGTTTTTACAAATAATTTCTTTATTTAATGTTCTGTTTTTGCCCTCATCTGGAAGAAATCTATTTTATATTCTTTCTTTCCATTCTGAACACAGTCCTTTTACATCAACTGTTTTAAATTTCTCACCATTTTAGTCTTGCACCTAGTTTGTTGATAGCATGTGGAATGAATTTTAGTCTGACAGGTTCAAACTGTTTCTACTTACCTTTTGAATTTATTTTCTTGACTAGTTTCAAGTTTAATTGGATTTGTATTTCATATCACTAGTTTTCCGATGACCCGGAAAATTAGTGATATGAAGCCATTAAATGCCCCCCTCTCTCTTTTTTTAAAGATCCTGGAACTCTCAGAAATCATACCCCTGAAATTTAGCAACAAACTACTAAATCTACTCTACTTTATTGTTGTTTTTAGAACAACAAGAAAGAAAAGGATTATGTGAAGTCATTAAATACATCTACAATAACTCAGAAATATTTCTTTCCAATCACTCAAACCATACAATCACAAAATAATATTTTCTCAAAATCTCAGACCCAGCTGCTTCTGGGACATTTCTTCTTGTATACTCATTTGGTCTGTGGTTATTCTTTATACCTTGTTCTCTCCAAACAGTTTAAAGTAACTCCTCCAGCAAAATGCTTCCTATCAAAATTAAAACATAACTTATGTTGGTTTTGTTCCTTAGACCAATAGTATACCCAATCTAGCATTCTGTGCCACAAGACTAGATACATTCAGGAATATCACAAGTTTTGACAGAATGGCCTTAACCTTAGAGTCCTAAAATGGCTTTACCTTACAGTCCCAAAGTCATCTCTTTGACATCTTGCATTAAAAATTTGTAGTATATTTAGACATAACATGCTATTTCTGGTAATAAATGAAACTCAAACCAATCCCCAAATTTAGTCATGTTGCTTCATTTGTAGTGATACATGAATTTTTTTTAATATGCTAATATTATTAAAGTAAACATTAGAATATATGCAGGACTGAATTTGTTTGAAACCCAGAAGTGGTTATCCTATAATGCCTATCTTTTTCATTGATCAGGATGCAATGAGGAGAGTATGTAGCAGAATGAATAGCCTCTTTAATCTGATTTAAAATAAAACCCTTTCTTTAAGAAAAATAGATGTAAAATAGTGCATCCAAAAAAGGGCATCATAATATTGATCGTAATCCTATATAGCTTCTGTTCCGGTAATCTCACACTACTAACTAGAGCATACAAAACTTTTGCCAGACCAATCTTTGAATACAGCTCATCTGCCTGGAACCCACACTGCACTTTGGACTTACTTTAGAAAATGTCCAGAGATACTTTACTAGAAGAGCCCTCCACTCCTCCACTCGCAACAGAATAACCTACACAACTAGACTTACAATCCTAGGTTTAGAAAGCTTAGAACTATGTCACCTTAAACATGACCTAAGCATAGCCCATAAAATCATCTGCTACAATGTCCTTCCTGTCAACGACTATTTCGGTTTCAATCACAACAACACATAAGCGCATAACAGAAACAAACTTAAAGTGAAATGCTCCAAACCCGACTGCAGGAAATACAACTTTAGTAACTAAGTAGTTATTGCATGGAACTCACTACCAGACACTGTAGTATAATCACCTAATCCCCAAAACTTTACTCTTAGACTAACCACTGTTGACCTCACCCGATTCCTAAGAGGTCAGTAAGGGGCATGCATAAGTGCACCAGCATGCCTACCGTCCCCTATCCTAATGTTTTTTTCTTACTATTATCATGTATATAAACATTATTATATCTTTGTATACTACCAATACGCACTTGACAAACTAACTAACTAAATAATAAATAAATAAGAGGAATCTGATTTGGCAGCAGTTTAATTGTGCACTGAAATACTGAAATCTTGACCCAAAAAAATCATCCACCACAATTCAGACAAGGACCATTTTATATGTTAATACCCTCTGCCTAATTCAGTTTATACCCCTACAGTGTCCTTAATATTCACTGTGAGAAGAAATATTGTATAATGTTGCTGAGCAAGATCAACTTTGTCCTTGCCTACTGGAGAAAAGAGAAACAATTTCTCCCATGCAATGTTTCTCCTACAAAGTGTGGTTAAGTAAATTAATGCTTTACTTTTCCCACAGCCCAGCAGTTTGGAATAGGAGATTATATGCCTGCCCTAAAATGACAGTTCTTCAGAACAGTTATTAAATTTGTTGCAATTGCCACAGCTGTTAGACATTTAATGGCCTAGCAATTTTGATGATTTGCTTCTACCTTTAAATTGATCTGTTGGCTGTTTTAATCTGACCATTTCTCTTTCTCTTTTATTTTGGTTTATATGCTTTAATAGTTGACTATAAAATCAAATTCACAATAAGAACCGGTGGCATTGAAATTTTAAAAAATCTGATTTTTCTGATATTGATGCTCAGAAGATCATTATACCTCTATCATGCTCTCTCAGAACAATATGGTATTCAGTCCCAACCTATTCAAATCTCTAGCAACATATGGTAAATTTGCTTGTAAATGACTAATCTCATCATGAGGATTTGTACTGACACTATGACAAAAATAATGGGTTGCCTTGGCTTCTGGCTAATTGAGCAATTCCCAAGAAGAGCAGGAATATTTCTTGGAATTTAATTGCCTTTTGGGAAGCATTTCTATAATTGCTCAATAACAGTTTGCCAACAACAGCATTTTCCTGATGCTCCAGACTATATTCCAATAAAAATATGCCTCTAATGTGCCATTTGGGTTTCTTCACACATCAGTTGCACTTTCTATTTGGAATGCAGGAAGAGAGCAATATATTTGTATGTGTGTGTGTGTGTGTGTGTGTGTGTGTGTGTGTGTGTGAGAGAGAGAGAGAGAGAGAGAGAGAGAGAGAGAGAGAGAGAGAGAGAGAGAGAAGCATTAGGCTGGGGAGGCTCAGTTGTATTTATTTAGAAGCTGATCAAATATTTTGAACTTCCTTTGGTTAAGTTTGAACAACATCCCATATAGAACGATAATAAACCTGACATCTGTTAGATAGTACAATCTGACTAATTATTTAGAAATCGTGCATGCTTTCCCGTTCCTCATGTTGTTGTTATTGTTGTTGTAAATTATCTACTAAATATATTTCAATGGGTCCAAACTTAATTACCAATGTTGAACTGTCATAAACAATTGACAAACTGCAAATTTGCAACTTCCTCCGTGACATTGTTGGTACTGTGTGAAGCTGCTCCACGTTTCTAATCAAAACGCATTTCATAGCGAAGCAACCAAATATCTACTTCTCTATCAACAAAACTGCAGAACTGGATCAGACCTGTTGAGATAGTGCACTTTGCAAAGGTATTAATATCATATTTTAATACACATTTTCAGGCAGTTTTTAAATGTCCATTGAATCTGGAGATTGGATTACATGTTTTTGTTAATTTATATCGTCAAACTGAACAGACACCTCTGTTTCTAGGTGTTCCTGAGAGGCATATATTTATATCCTACCAGGCTCAAAACCTTTGAGTATAGGTTTACCAGCATAAGTTAACCAGCGTGCCTATTGTCCCTTTCCAAATGTTCCCTTTTATTTGTATACTTGTATATAAATACAAATTTATTTATGTACATAAACAATGATTTTATTTATTTATTTATTCATTCATTCATTCATTCATTCTATTTATTTATTTATTTATTTGATTGATTGATTGATTGATTGATTGATTTTTATGCCGCCCTTCTCCTTAGACTCAGGGCGGCTTACAACATGTTAGCAATAGCACTTTTTAACAGAGCCAGCATATTGCTCCCACAATCTGGGTCCTCATTTTACCCACTGTGGAAGGATGGAAGGCTGAGTCAACCTTGAGCCGGTGATGAGATTTGAACCTCTGACCTACAAATCAGCTTCAGTGGCCTGCAGTACTGCACTCTACCTGCTGCGCCATCCCAAATACCAAATACCAAGTACCAAATACCTACTTGAGTAAGTAAATACGTAAATAAGTAAGTAAGTAAGTAAGTAAACAAACAAACAAACAAACAAACAAATAAATAAATAAATAAATAAATAAATAAATAAATAAATAAATAATTTATACCTTTATTTTGCTATCACTTCGTCATGCAGAGAAGCTGGCACCCTGGAGAGATAAAGATAAGATCAGGAAATACAGAAATATCCAAGAATACCCTTTTTGGCTTTGGATAGTTCCTCAGATATTTTCCAGGACCTTGAAGGTACCCTGAGGTAACTGCATCATCTCAACGTACTGCATGTTTCCTCAAGGCAACTATCAGAATGTTTTGATTCCTGATCAACGGTTGTCCCAAAGGTGCTTTTCAAAACACAATTGGACATTCTCAGTTTTTTTCTTGAAAAAGTTTCGATTTTCATCCAGAAAGCTTCTTCATTTCTGACCTAGTTCTACCTCACTCTGCCTTTAGAAGATCTAAGATGGTTGTTGGATGTTCAACTTCAGCAACTTTAAGACTTGTGGACTTCAGCTCCCAGAATTCCCTAGCCAGCAGGGAAATGAATCCTGATCTTAAAAGAAACATCATTTCAACCAAGCTTTAAATATCAATAACTTTTATTATTCAAGTGTTCATTTATTTTTTTCTTGCTGCCTCTTTGTAATAATCTTCTTTGAGTTATCATTTTAGGTGACATAGACATTCCATAAGTAAATGCGACTATTTTTTACAATATTGAATCCAATGATTTTATCCACAGCATTCATCCCTAAAAGCTACCATAGAATTTTAGAAAACCCAGTAAAAAGTAAGTACTGTATTATAATCTTTTTTTCCATTAAAGGAATACAAGTCTATTTATGATATACATAACTCTTCTGACAAAACTATAAAATGATGCAGCAAAAGTTATAATAAAATGACACTGAAAAGCAAAGTATAAGTGACCTTGGAAAAGTTACAAGATTGAACACCAATTCAGTTCAAAAGCAGGGCATTATCTATAGAGATGAGATAAATGGAAGCTCAAGAGCTAGAACTAAAAGTAGCAAATCTACTGGAAGGTTAATGATTCTGTGCAAAGTCAAAATAATTCTTAATTAAATGTTTTATTGAGCAGTGAGGAACAATTGAACAGAATAATTCATTGTTATATACCATTAGCTAAATTTTGCTACAATCTATATAATAGGTGCCAGTTACATATTTCATTTTCATTTCATTTCATTTATTAGATTTGTATGCCGCCCCTCTCCGAAGACTCGGGGCAGCTAACAACAATAAAAAAGACAATGTAACAAATCTAATATTTAAAAATAATCTTAAAAAACTCAATTTGAGAGACCAATCATACAAACAAGCATACCATGTATAAATTCTATAAGCCTAGGGGAAAGGGAAAAAATTTCAATTCCCCCATGCCTGACGACAGAGGTGGGTTTTGCTTGCGAAAGGCAAGGAGGGTGGGTGCAACTCTGATATCTGGGGGGAGCTGGTTCCAGAGGGTCGGGGCCGCCACAGAGAAGGCTCTTCTCCTGGGTCCTGCCAAATGATATTGTTTAGTCGATGGGACCCAGAGAAGGCCAACTCTGTGGACCTAACCGATCGCTGGGATTTGTGCGGCAGAAGACGGTCCCGGAGAAATTCTGGTCCGATGCCATGAAGGGCTTTATAGGTCATAACCAACACTTTTAATGTTACCACATAGTGGTAACATTATAAAACTATCGTTCAAGAATTTCTGGCTTTTCCACTGCTGGTCATAATTCGAATTCATTATGGAATTATTCTATTGCCTTTGATTAAGGAAGCATAAATTAATATGCAATAATGATGGGACTGATCTTATAAGAGGTTGGAAGTTCAGGATAAACAACTTCCACCATTGGGGTTTTTTGTTGACACTCCTTCCCCTTTCTGCAGAATTGGGTGTTTAGATCAGAGACAGGAAATATGCGGTTTTAGAGATGCTGCTTCCATTAAAGATGCTTGTTAGCATTAGAGGTCTTGAGGTACATTAATTATTGGGACTGTTTAAGATATGTTACTTGTTACATGTTGCACTAAATTACAGCTTGTAAAGGGCTGCATTTGTATGATACACAAACCATGGTTTATAAACCATTCATGCAATATGCTAAATGAACTATATGGCTGAGCACAGATTGTGAACCCAATATTTGTGTAATAAAAAGTTTTTAAACTGATTTCTTTCTGTTGTGGAGGTGTACATAGAAAATATTATGACCAATAAAATATTTTAATTCATAACTTTCTTTTTTTAACATAACATTATGTCAAGTTTAAGACCCTTACAAAGACCTGCCTGCCAAACAGTATTGGTTGGCGGGACCTTGGGGAAGAGCCTTCTTGGTGGCAGCTCCAACCCTTTGGAACCAACTGCCTCCAAAGATCCGCACTATCACCACCCTTCCGATCTTCTGGAAAGCCGTTAAGACTTGGCTTTTCTGGCAGGCCTGGAATTAGGCTGATTGCAAGTATGTATGTTTTTTATATTATTACTGGTTTTGCTGATTTTTATTATTAGATTTTAACTGTTTTAATTGTTGTTGTATTTACAGTGATCCCTCGAGTATCGCGAGGGTTATGTTCCAAAACCCCTCGCGATACTCGATTTTTCGCGATATAGTGGTGCGGAAGTAAAAACACCATCTGCGCATGCGCGCCCTTTTTCCATGGCCGCGCATGCGCAGATGGTGGAGTTTGCGTGGGCAGCGGGGAAGACCCAGGGAAGGTTTCTTCGGCCGCCCAGCAGCTGATCTGCTCGGCAGCGCGGCAGCAGCGAGGAGCCGAAGATCGGGGTTTCCTCGCCGCCCACGCAAAGGGGAAACCCCGATCTTTGGCTCCTCGCTGCTGCCGCGCTGCCGAGCAGATCAGCTGCTGGGCGGCCGAAGAAACCTTCCCTGAGTCTTCCCCGCCGCCCACGCAAAGGGGAAACCCCGATCTTCGGCTCCTCGCTGCTGCCTGCCCGCCCGCCGCTCGCCCGCCCGCCCACCGCTTGCCGCTCGAGAGCAAGAGGGGGAGAGATAGAGAAAGAGAGAGAAGGAAAGAAAGAGATGAGAGAGGGAGGAAGAGAGTGTGAGAGAGGAAGAAGCAAGATAGAGAAAGAGAGAGAGAAAGAAAGATGAGAAAGGAAGAGAGTGACATCATCGGGTGGGAAAAACCGCGGTATAGCAAAAAAAACCGTGGAGTATTTTTTAATTAATATTTTTTGAAAAATCGCGATATAGCGTTTCGCGAAGATCGAGATCGTGAAAATCGAGGGATCACTGTATTCCTATTGTTAGCTACTCAGAGTCCGTTTGGAGTGAGCGGCTTAAATAAATAAATAAAATAAACAGTTTGCTTGCAGCTTATAATAAGTGAAATAATAAATATTAAGACTAAAATTACATTAGGGCCCACATTGGCGAGTTAGGGGAGGCGCAAAATGTTTACTTCTTCCTGGGGGTGGGGGCGTAACAGAAAATAATTGAGAAATACTGCTCTAACCCATTGCATGGAAAGGAACAGCAAACTCAGAGGATAAATGCTAATGGGTTTCCAGTCAGAGAATGAAACTTAGTGCACAACTGACATTGCTTTGAGATCAGCTTTGGTGTTGTAGAATAAGACCTTGCACTCAGCATGTTTATTTATTTATTTATTTTTATTTATTTTGTCCAATACACAATGAGGGTATATATATATATACACAGAGTAAAATACATGATGAAGGTTATAGAGGAGATACTCATAGTAAAATATATCTAAGAAAGAATAGAAGAGAAGATATAGGAATAAAATATATCAATGAAAGAATAGAAGAAGAGATATAGGAATAGAAGAAAGGTATTGGAGATATAGGAGAGCAATAGGACAGGGGACTCTAGTGCACTTGTACTCTCCCCTTACTGACCTCTTAGGAATCTGGATAGGTCAACCGTAGACACCGTTCCCTGAAAGCTGCGCGCGTGCATGCGCGCAACCCCCCAAGTACCCCCCGCGCACCCTTTTTCACAGCTGCACGCTCCCCATCCCCCTGCCAGCCCGCGGGGGGCGGGGAGGCGCCGACAGCAGAAGGGAAGGGAGCCGCGGCCGCCCCTGCATCCCCATGGTGCCTCCGGCCTCCTCAACCTTTCGGCGCTGCCCCCCACCCGCCCGATCCACCCCCTCTGCTTCTCCACCACCTCCTGCCTTTGGGCGCGGCTCCTCCCGCACCCGGAATGCACGCCCTGCCCATCTCACAGTCCCTTTGCCGAGAGCACTTTCATCCCAGGCTCTCAGCAAGGGGATTGCAGGAGAGGCGGGGCAGGCTTTCTCTCAGTGGAGGCCGCCGAAGGTGATATTCAATGTCGGGGGCGTGCGCGCAATTGCACGCGCTCCCTATTTCCATACCAGCCCACTCGGAACATTCAAAATAAGAAAAACCTTCGCCGTTGAGCTGAAGTAGTCGCCGACAGGTAGGATGTTGCAGCATATGATCTTGTGGGCAATACTTAGATCTTGTTTAAGGCGTCTTAGTTCTAAACTTTCTAGGCCCAGGATTGAAAGTCTAGTCTCACAGGGTGCATTTTCAGCTAATTGTCAAAATAAGGTACAGTACTTGAAATGCTAAAGCGGCAGGGCCACTTAATGTAGATAAAATAGAGATGAGCTAACAAAAAAGGTTATAAGACAATTTCTATGTTTCTAAAAATGCAGCCATTAGCTTCACTTATTAACTTAAACATTGCAATACTGAATCAAATTGAGCCAGCAAATTATTTGATATCATTTCAAAGCAATACAAACAAGCAGAGCTTCATACAACCAATATGGAGATGCTGTCATCAGGGTAAGTAAACATTATGAAATGCTTCTTTCACTATGTTCCCAACTGAGAGTTCCTTTACTCCCACATCAGAACAAATTTCTTTGGGGTTTTTCATGACAGTTGTTCCTGAACAATTGGCATTGATTGAGTTCCGTTCCTGCTTTAAAATAGAAGAAACCCAACAATTTTATAGTACATCACAGCAGATGAATATCCAGTCCCTATTTCTGCTCAATAAAGTACAGTTTAACACAGTAAAATCACACCTTGCCAGATCTCAAATTGTCTCTTAAAATGTCAACCAAAACTCTTTTGTTGCTGAGGTAAATAGAGGTAGGAAAGATTGCAGGGGCTTTTCGCCAATAACATTTTTGTGCAATAGTATTTTTTGTCTTGTTACATTTCTTCCTTGTTCCCTTTTATGCCAAAAGGTTAAACAAATGCCACCCCAATCCTGAATTTAAAGACATACTGCCTAAATGACTATAAAATAGGATTCCACCCTTCAACGGGGAGTTTTTCTTTAACAAAGAGGTGAAAAAAGCATCCTTATAAAGCTAGTCTATGATTCCAGGAGGCCTAACTTTTAACAGAAAAATGACATATTCATTGCCTTCCTTTCCTTGCTTTATTTTATTTCATTATTTGCAAAGGCTGCATACAAGGCTTTTAGGCCCCTTCCAAATAATGGAGGACATGATAAGGAGGCTGAAAAATATCTTCACAAGAAGGAACATTTTGCTTCTCAACAGAAACAAAATCAAATTGACCATATCTGGTAAATGATATAAATGCAATATGGTAAATGATTTAGCTTTACTAGATAAATGGTCAAAGCAATGGAAACTGCAGTTTAATGTTTCCAAATGTAAAATAATGCACTTGGGGAAAAGGAATCCTCAATCTGAGTATTGCATTGGCAGTTCTGTGTTAGCAAAAACTTCAGAAGAGAAGGATTTAGGGGTAGTGATTTCTGACAGTCTCAAAATGGGTGAACAGTGTGGTCGGGCCGTAGGAAAAGCAAGTAGGATGCTTGGCTGCATAGCTAGAGGTATAACAAGCAGGAAGAGGGAGATTGTGATCCCCTTATATAGAGCGCTGGTGAGACCACATTTGGAATACTGTGTTCAGTTCTGGAGACCTCACCTACAAAAAGATATTGACAAAATTGAACGGGTCCAAAGACGGGCTACAAGAATGATGGAAGGTCTTAAGCATAAAACGTATCAGGAAAGACTTAATGAACTCAATCTGTATAGTCTGGAAGACAGAAGGAAAAGGGGGGACATGATCGAAACATTTACATATGTTAAAGGGTTAAATAAGGTTCAGGAAGGAAGTGTTTTTAATAGGAAAGTGAACACAAGAACAAGGGGACACAATCTGAAGTTAGTTGGGGGAAAGATAAAAAGCAACGTGAGAAAATATTATTTCACTGAAAGAGTAGTAGATCCTTGGAATAAACTTCCAGCAGACATGGTTGGTAAATCCACAGTAACTGAATTTAAACATGCCTGGGATAAACATAGATCCATTGTAACATAAAATACAGGAAAAAGTATAAGTATAGATGGACCATGAGGTCTTTTTCTGCCATCAGTCTTCTATGTTTCTATCCTGGATTTATATGAAATAATTTCAAAAAAATATATAAAACCAAGTCAAAAGATGTACCTCTTTGAAATAACACAGAAGCAGCTCCAAACCTGCACAGCATTAACTGGGTTTGAGAGCTAAGTTGATTTTTTTTTTCCTGGCAAAGATAATCTCCCCCCCTTTTGCAGTGTTGCAATTCTGTTGACCTTGTTGATGGTTTATTCTCCTCTTGGTATTAACTATTGAATCTCCCTGTGTCTGGGTGTCAAGGCAACCATTATCATAGGGCTTCAGGACCCTCATGCTGGTGACTGGTGGTAGCATTGTTTCCCCTTCAGTCCTCTTTCCAGCTGCCATAGCAGTTGGCAACTATGGTTACAATATAGAGAGAAGTGCTTAATTACTAAAATGCTGACATGTGATTTTTTAAAAAAAAATTATTGTAGCTTTCAAGCTCTTCGTAGCAACCTTTCTGGGGGAGCGAGACACCGGAGTGGTTAGTTGAATGTGCATGAAAAAATATACGCAATGTGACTGCAGAGAATACAAGTTCTGTGATGTGGAGGCCTTAAAAGGCTTTATACATATTGCATTACGTGGTTCATTTTAAGTGAGCAAGGATGGTTACTTGTTGCATTAATGAATTGCAACTAGTCTGGGAATACTGTAGTTAGTAACTCTTTCTTTTGGTTTTGCATATCAGAGAAAGAATCACAGAAGGAATCTGTAAAGGCTCAGCTTCAAGCAATATATTTTAAATTATGCTTGGTAAGAACAAAGCCTAACTTTAAGTTTGTTTAAAAAAATAATAATAATGAAGTAATGAGATTTTAAAAATTTATTTGTCGTATTTGCTGTGGGAAGCTATGACTCCTGATGACTTCTTCCAAGAGATAGAAGATGGAACTTAATTTTCCAGTCCAACACATGTAGAAATACAATTCAGTATGCACAGAGATGTAGAACATTTTTATTTGTTCAGTTACATTTCCTTGGAAGTAGATTTTAGAAGATTACCTAGTAATATTTGATAGAGGACTCAGCTTCAACCCCGACAATACAAGAGCACATAACAGATACAAACTCAAAGTAAACCACTCTAAACTCAAGTGTAGAAAATATGACTTCAGCAACCGAATTATTAATGTATGGAACTCACTACTGTACTTCCTGTCAATGACTTCAGCTTCAACCACAACAACACACGAGCACACAGCAGATAGAAAGTTAATGTAAACCGCTGCAAACTTGACTGTCGCAAAAACGACTTCAGTAACTGAGTCGTTAATGTCTGAAACTCACTACCTGACTCTGTAGCATCATCACCAAACCCCCAAAACTTTACCCGTAGACTATCCACTGTTGACTTCACCCAATTCTCTCTTATTATCATGCATATAAACAGCATTATATCTATGTATTCTACCAATACTTGACAAATAAATAAATGTGTAGTGGATGAAGCTAGAGTCAAAAGTGGGTCGCATCTATCTATCTATCTATCTATCTATCTATCTATCTATCTATCTATCTATCTATCTATCTCTTTATTGGATTTGTATGCCGCCCCTCTCCGTAGACTTGGGGCGGCTAACAACAACAATAAAAACAGCATGTAAATCCAATACTACAACAACTAAAAAACCCTTATTTTAAAACCAATCATACCTACAAACAAACATACCATGCATAAATTGTAAAGGCCTAGGGGGAAAGAGTATCTCAGTTCCCCCATGCCTGGCAGCAGATGTGGGTTTTAAGGAGCTTATGAAAGGCGAGGAGGGTGGGGGCAATTTTAATCTCCGGGGGGAATTGGTTCCAGAGGGCCGGGGCCACCACAGAGAAGGCTCTTCCCCTGGGCCCCGCCAAATGACATTGTTTAGTTGATGGGACACGGAGAAGGTCCACTCTGTGGTACCTAACTGGTCGCTGGGATTCGTGCAGCAGAAGGCGATCCCTGAGATAATCTGGTACGGTGCCATGAAGGGCTTTACAGGTCATAACCAACACTTTGAATTGTGACCGGAAACTGATCGGCAACCAATGCAGACTGCGGAGTGTTGGTGTTATATGGGCATTTTTGGGAAAGCCCATGATTGGTCTTGCAGCTGCATTCTGCACGATCTGAAGTTTCCGAACACTTTTCAAAGGTAGCCCCATGTAGAGAGCATTACAGTAATCGAGCCTCGAAGTGATGAGGGCATGAGTGACTGTGAGCAGTGACTCCCGGTCCAAATAGGGCCGCAACTGGTGCACCAGGCGAACCTGGGCAAACGCCCCCCTCGCCACAGCCGAAAGATGTTTCTCTAATGAGAGCTGTGGATCGAGGAGGACACCCAAGTTGTGGACCCTCTCTGAGGGGGTCAGTAATTCCGCCCCCAGGGTAATGGATGGACAGATGGAATTGTGTTTGTGAGGCAAAACCCACAGCCACTCCGTCTTATCAGGGTTGAGTTTGAGTCTGTTGACACCCATCCAGACCCCAACAGCCTCCAGGCACCGGCACATCACTTCCACTGCTTCGCTGACCGGAGAGGGGCGGCACACAAATATAAATAAACAAACAAACAAATAAACTAACAAACAAACATTTCTTTCATGACAATATTATTTCCCTTGTCTAGCTAAACTTGAATATCATATTATGACACATGCATGACATATACAAGACCTTTGCATGGCATAGCGTATTGCACATATCACACCTTTCCTGGCTTGTTTTGTTTCTGCTTAGTATGACTGCAGCTGTTCCCTGTATACCCAAACAACAGTATTCATATACACAAGGGAAGTTTCTCTCTTACAAAAGCCTAGTTCTATTTTCATTCGGCATGTTTATCAATTGTGGTAGTCAATCCAACCCAACCAAAACCTCAACAGGAAAATCTTTCTTAACAGTTACAAAGGGAGACTGAGCAATTGGCCAAGTTATGTCAACTTGGTGTTCTGCGGGCTCTCTGGTAGGAGCCTCCCAAAAATTCAAGGGTACAAATTTCAGACACACACACACACACATACACACGTTTGAAAATTCAAAACAATGTTCTTTATCGCAAAATTCAAAATAAACTAAGCACTCTTTTTGTACTGCAAAGAGCACTCATCCCAAAACAACTGGGTAGTCTGTACAATTAACCTTAAGCAGTCATTAAGTACTTAGCTAGCAACTGTGAAGAAACTTCACACCCTTTCTTCTTCCAAGGAAGTGAGACACACACACACACACACACACACACACACAGGTTGCTCTGCTTTGTTTTCAAAGGTGTGAAAAATCAACAAGCAAAGTCCAGAAACCAGCAACCCAGGATTCCTAACGAACTGTGATCAGACACTCTTCCACAATGGCCAAACCCACATGCTGCTATTTATAGCAACAGCCCTAATTACTGGAGCCCCACCCAACCACAGGTGCCCTCATTTTCTCTTATAATAATCCTTTAGTTGTTGTCTCCTATGCATCACTCTACGCATGCGTGGATGTGTCATTAATTCTTGTTTAGAATCCAAAGATGATACAGATGATTGATCTCCTCCTGGGCTGTCTGCCAAACTCCCCTCTTCCCTGTCACTCATGCTGCCTTGGTCACAGGAGGCTTCATTGGCAGATTCCATCAGGAGCAAAACAGGCCTGCAGCATGTGGATGTCTCCCCCACATCCACCTGCACATTCCTTGGGGCAGGAGCTGGGCCAGAGCTAACCACAACACTTGGGGACAAGGGAAATCAGGAAAGGATGGAAGAAACAACCTACTCGAGATACGGCTCGCATCTCGGACATAACTACAACATTTTATGGCTGTGGGGCCAATTATTTAAAACTGACCTGATCTTTTACTGATCTTTATCTTTATCGGCCCAGTGTGGTTGGACATACAAGGAATTTGTCTTTGGTGCATATGCTCTCAGTGTCGTTAAGATCACTTGAGGTTTTAGTTTCTCCTTTGGGTGTTTTTTAAAAAAATAAAGATATGGGCGCTATCTGTGTATTTATTTCAAGATATAGTTGAAACATGATCTAAGTATTACTCACAAGACCATATATTGCAATGTCCTCCCTATCAATGACTACTTCAGCTTCAACCACAACAACATAAGAGCACGCAACAGATTCAAACTTAATACTAACCGCTCCAAACTTGACTGTAAAAAATATGACTTTAGTAATCAAGCTGTCGAAGTGTAGAACTCATTACCAGACTCTGTGGTGTCATCCCCTAACCCCTGACATTTTATCCTTAGACTATCCACGGTCGACCTCTCCAGATTCCTAAGAGGTCAGTAAGGGGCGTGCATAAGTGCACTAGCGTGCCTTCCGTCCCCTGTTCTATTGTCTCTCCTATATCTCCTATATCTTCTCTTCTATTCATGTATCTTTTCTTCTGTTCTTTCATTGATATATTGTATTCCGATATCTTCTCTTCTATTCTTTCTTTGATATTTTTACTATGAGTATATCCTCTATAACAGACCTGGGCAAGGGGCGGCCCGCGGGCTGCATCCAGCTTGTCCGCTGTCTGTGACCGGCCCACCCGCTATCTGTGACCGGTCCATGGAGGTCAGGGTCTGGTCCAGTGCGAGGACGAAAGAGCTCACTGCGTCTGCCAGGACTCTTCTGGTTCCTGCTTTCCTGATGAATCATGAGCAATCATAAAGCAAACAATTAGGGGTCTGTAGAATGGGTCTGGGTGTTTAGGTCAGGTCAGGATCTGGGCCTTTACAATATTGGGTAGAACTGAGTTAATTATATTAGTCAGGCCCTCTAAAACAGTATTTCCCAACCTTGGCCATTTGAAGGTATCTGGACTTCAACTCCCAGAATTCCCCAGCCAGCATTCGCTGGCTGGAGAATTCTGGAAGTTGAACTCCAAATATCTTCAAGTGGCAACGGTTGGGAAACACTGCTCTAAAACCATCTCAATTTCTCATGCGGCCCCATGGCAAAATTAATTGTCCACCCCTGCTCTATAACCTTCATTGTGTATTGGACAAAATAAATAAATAACATAAAAATAAACAAGGAATTTGTCTTTGGTGCATATGCTCTCAGCGTCGTTAAGATCACTTGAGTTTTTGTTTCTCCTTTGGGATACGGGTGCTAGCTGTGTATTTCTTTCAAGATATAGTTGCTATCAGTGAAAGCGAACTCTAATTATCTCTCCAGCTCATCCTGAAAACCGGGCGAGGCAAGAATTCCGCCTGGAAGCGAAACGGAGCAAAGCCACACCAACAGAAGGCTAAGTGGCCCTGGCGCCGGCGGAAGGAAAAGAGAGAGGGGAGGGCTGCTGCCTTGGAAAAGAACCAGGACCAGGGAGATTTTTTTTCCTCTCTTCCCCTCCCTCCCAAGGGTCCCTTTTTTACTTTCCCTTTTCCCTTTCCCTTTTTGGCGGCGCGAGCTCGCGCGGAAGAAAGCGGGGGAGCCTGGAAAGGCGGCGGAGAAAGTCCATCCAGAGGAGGCGGGAGGTTTGCGCAAAGGGAGCGAAGTGGGCGCCGCCTGAACCGCTTCTGCGCGCTCTCGCGGCGGGATAAATGCCGGATGCGGGGCGGCTCGCTTTAGTCGCTGAGCCGAGCGGTCAGAAGGACAAGGCGGAGCTGCAGTAGCTTTTTTTTCTCTCTCCGGCCACTTCCAGGCGAGGTACGTCTCCAAAGCCGGGAGGGTTTTGGGGGCTTTTCCAAGGATGAGTCTCCGGGGAAGCGAGTTTCCAAAGCGCGCGCGCCCTTTTTTCCTCTCCACTTCTTCTCCCTTCTTTTGTTTCTTCCTCTGGCTTGGGTGGAACCTTTCTCCTTCTTCCAGCATCCACATGGGCGGGATCGGCCTGCTCCCTTTCCCCTTTCTTCCTTTCCACCGCGCCCTCCCTGGGGTCCCCCCAAGTTTTCCCCCACCCGCGCCCTGGCCGCTCTTCCTTGCCCCGAACTGCCCGTGGTTGGGAAAGAGGCTGGTTCAATTTGTTGCCTTGCCGGATGACAGCCGTGAGTCTCTGAGAAGTGCCAGCAAATGGACTGAAAATGCGATGGTGGGGACAGAATAAAATAGAATAGAATTATTTCTTGGCCAAATGTGATTGCACACCCAAGGAATTTGTCTTTGGTGCATATGCTCTCAGTGTACCTAAAAGAAAAAAAGATACATTTGTCAAATGGAGTTTTACAAAATTGAGGTTTGTAAAATTGAGGTTTGCGGAACAGAATAACTGGGGTTTGAAAAGTTGTGCGTGTGCATGCGTGCGCAGCTAAGTGTGTTTCTCACCACTTGGTGAATTAAATTTGGTTTTCGAACAAGGCAGTTCGCCTCCCTCCGATTTAGAACGGAGGGAGGTTGGCTGCTGCGAACCGTTTGAGGCTGGTGAGCAAAGAAAGCAAGCGAGTAATTCTTAAATTTCGGCCACGGGCCAGCGTTAAAAGCAAGAGTAAGAGACAAAGCAAAACCGAAACGGTTTAAACAACGGCACAGAAAGCGTCTATGTTCCGATTACTTTCTTCCTATGGGTGTAACGTGCTGTTCTTAATTCTAAATCAAAGACGCGTAGATTTTGAGGGCTAATCTAGAAACGAAGAGTAAAGTACGGGTGTTTATTTTTTAAAAAACTGAGACTTTGTCCGATTCATAGGCAGAGCTAAATGGCAGGAGTCTGGAAAATATTATCCTTGGAAGTTATTAGTTCCTGCTTAGATTTAGTAGCTTTAGGGCGGAATTTAGCAGCAGCCAAAGAAGTAGATGCGTTTGGTCCAAGAGGAGGATTTGCATGTAAAAAGCATCTGTGTGCCAGGGGATTTGTTACATCAGGGTAAATAAAAGGAGCCCTGGAATCCCTTTAGAAGCTGTATGTATAGCCAGTATTTACATCACAAAGACACAATCTGAAACCACGGGATATTTATTTATATAATCAAATAGAGATTATACCTGCCTTCAAATACAGGGGAAACAAAGCATTATACCTTAAACATTTAATTACTAAGTGATTTACTGCAATTAGTTCAAGACTTCCTCAACTGGGAAACAAATGGAATTATTCCCGCAGGTTTGAGTGAAGAAGATTGACTCCTTAAGAAAACCTCTGGCTAGTTGATACTGATCTACTTGTTTTTCTGTGTCCAATGGTTTCTTTTTTGCTTGTTTTTAATCTAGGAATAGGAGAACTTCATCAGAGACTTCAGACATGGGTAGTTTCTCAAGTAGATCCCTTCTCCACATAGCATTGAAATTATCTGCTAGTGTCTAGTTTATGAGCAGAAATTTACCTATAATCAATAAATGAAAAGCTGAATATTTCTTTCAATCTTATTTATACTGCCTTCTGTAGAACTACAGACATCAGGTGGAAATTTGAATGATACTTTATATAGTAGTTTTTGAGTAGTTACCAAAGGGCCTGAGAGCACACCTGAGCATAGAATAACTTTTAAGCATCAAGGAATAGTGGCATCCCTTGATCAATAGAAAATTTGATATGATTGCATTCTAGACCAGGGGTCTCCAACCTTAGCAACTTTAAGGCTTGTGGACTTCAACTTCCAGAGTTCCCCAGCGAGCAAGCAATTCTGGAAGTTGAAGTCCACAAGCCTTAAAGTTGCCAAGGTTGGAGAACCATCTAGACTACATGGTCTAGAATAGAATCACTTTTCAGAGACTTGAAAAGTGATTCTAAGTTATTTGAAAATATTAGTTTGCTCAATTTTATGATAATTTAACAGACATCTGTAAATTTTGGGGTGTTTAGAAAATGTTAGGACTTTCTCTTTTTTTTTACACAATTATTCCAAATTCTTCCATAAATGTTTTTGGCCAGTCCAACAATTTTGTCTTCAGATGTTTGGTGTACAATTTGATGATGATAACCTATAAACTAATTGGATGGTCATTCAATTTTCTTCCCACTGTTATAGCGATTATTTGTGCTGTGCCCCAATATTCTGGCACTATTGCAATGAAAAAAGGGTGACTGATACTGGGGTCTACCATTCTAACAGTGCTTACAGTTCTCCTATTAGGTAATTGCTTGGTGCATTTTCTGGTTTTGGTTGCTAAACTTAATTTCTGGAGTTGTTACTGGTAACTATCGGGAAGAGGCATTCAGATCAATTTGATTTGCCTTTTTCTTTATGCGTTAAGAGAACTAAAATATGTCTCTTGGATCTTAACTGGAGTTGTAAAAGTAGGGCAAAGTGGATGTTTTAGTGATATACTGTAGTTGCCAGAGTGGAGTTGAGTTTCTGGCTTGAGTGGCTACTATCAGAAGGTTCTGACCATTTGCCCTGTCTTCTCATTATAAGCAATTGCTTATAATGCCTTTTCTGCATTCTTACATTGCTAATAGGACATTATTAAAGTGCCAAATAAAGCCTTCCTTTGCTTCCGACAATGTAAATCAAACTAGCAATTTGATTGAAATACTTTTTGGGACTGAGGATGATCCAGGAACAGGTTGGAATCACTGAAGTAGATTAGAGCAGCAGCAAATAATTGACTCACCTGAACTGTTAGTTCTTATAATTTTGATGTGCTGACTCAAAATTTCAGATTTTGGTATGTATTTCTGTTATGACAATCCACTTAATCCAAGTAGACCAGAGTCCACCTTATCCCATAGTTACTATGTTAGGATTAGCAATTTGTCAGTCACCTGCAAGATTAAAATTTGCAGGAAATGATCACTGTCTGGCCAAGCTGAGTATTGAAGAGTTTGAATGAAGGATATTGTAGTTTGTGAAACTCCATAGTCTATTAGGAAAAGTCTCAATGCCAGTCTTGTGGGAAAATTCTGCGGGATAATCAGTAGGTGTTGAGCAAGTCACCAAGGTTAGATTCAGTTTGTAGAAACCCTAAAGCAAGCAGAGCCTACAGCATCTTTGAACTGATGAATAGGAAGTGGACAAACTGGAGTCAGTAATTGCTGTCAATGCATCCCATTTGGCAAATGGGAAAATATATTGCTTTATCCTATTACAACATAAGTCAACATGAACATAAGCAGTGCCCTGTTGCAGGTGTGAAATCCAGCAGGTTCTGACAGTTCTGGAGAACCTGTAGAAGAAAATTTGAGTTGTTCAGAAAACCGGTAGCAGAGAACTGGCAAATACCACTTCTGACTGACCCCAGAATGGGGTGAGAATGGGGATTTTGCAGTATCCTTCCCCAGCCATGCCCACCAAGCCACACCCACCAAACCACACCATGTCTACCAAGCCATGCCCATAGAACTGGTAGTAAAAAAAATTGGATTCACCACTGCCCCATTGGATTGGATGGATGGCCTGTTTAGTCCCTCTGTCTGTGGCCAACCAATTGCACAAGGAAACCCACCAAAATGCCAGCAAATGGTCTTCAAAGACAGCCATGGTGACATCAAGGCTTGCTTTTCTGTGACTTTCAGGAATTGGTCCAACTCCTATTTTTTTTAAGCCAGACAGGATGATAACTCTACATCTCATGGTAACAGATTCTAAAGTTTGTTTATATGTTTTACATTTTTTTGTTCTTCCAGATCAATTTTATTAGATGGCCTCAATTCGACAAATCTGGGGAAGTTAACTTCTCCTCAGCTATTTTATCTATACCATACAAACTTTTGTACTTTTTAATTCTCTTATTCACTTGCTTTCTATATTTAAAAGTCTCAAATATTACACTCTTTCCTCTTAGGGAAGTTGTTCTACCTTCTTGGTCATCTTTGTTGAAGTCTAAACCCTCTCTAACTCAGCAAATTTCTCTAACTCTGCAAACAAATCTAATAAATAAACCAGTCTCCACTGTATCCTTTTTGAGATTAAATGACAGAACTCCCCACAATATTTCAGCTGCGGCCTAGCCATTAGGTAGAAATAGACTGTGTTCAAAAGTAATGCTGAACCATAATTTGGTTAATCATTATGAATGTACAGAAATACAAGTCTACGGATCATATACCCAGGAGCTTAATCTGTGTACCAAATCTTGGTGTTGCCATTGGATTTCATTAGATGTCATCTGTATGTTTTGCCTTCTCTCAATTTGCTCCTGTGCATCTCTTCACTTTGCTGAGTCAGAACTCTCTTGAAAATAAATACAAATTATTAGTTTCAACAATAATGGCAATAACTTATATGCCTCTTCACAGTGCTTTAAAGCCTTCTCTAAGCAGTTTACAGAATCAACATATTGTCCCCAATAATCTGAGTCCTCATTTTACCTACCTTAGAAGGATGGAAGGTTGAGTCAACCTTGAGCCAGTGGGAATCGAACTCCTGGAGTGAATGTTGATTTAGCCTATAGTACTGCATTTTAACCACTGCACCACTCCTGCTCTTATTTGCAACCTCACCTTCCAGTGTATTTACTTGCCCTGCTCCATTTTTCTTACATTTCTACTGTTGGGAAGACTTCATCTGGTAGGAAGAATTTGCCTATTTTGTCATCTGAAGACACCTGTGATTTGATGTAAGTGAGGAACACATGAGTGAGGATCTATGCATGTTCATGTGGGACACAGATTATGATGATCAACATCCTAAAAGTCACAATTCCTAGTGCAACAATGAATCCCCTGCATTGTAGCAATTCTTCCTGACTGAGGTATACAGTAGTCCCTCACCTATCGCTGGTGTTACGTTCCAGACCCGGCCGTGATAGGTGAAATCCGCGATGGGGAATTTATCGACTGATAGTACTTATTTAAGTATTTATATTGTAATTGTTTGGTAAGTTTTCATTGTTTTAAGTGTTTATAAACCCTTCCCACACAGTATTTATTTTAAATACAGTATTTAAATACAGTATTTACAATTTTAGATATATTTTTTTTTTTGAAAAACCTGCCGATCGAGTTCGGCGGGCTGTTTAAATCTGCCGATCGACTTCCTCAGAAACCCGCAATGAAGTGAAGCCGCAGTAGGTGAAGCGCGGTATAGCGAGGGACTACTGTAGTGTCGCGGTTTGTAAAGAAATTAAGGGTCTTTTAGGACCTTAACCCCGTGGAGGTCAATAGATAAAAGCCTTAGTCATTTGTTCAAACAAGATATATTTATTTTAAAAACAGAAATAAACAAATAAAAGATTGTCTCGAGGGACAACATAACATACACGTCTTACATCATGGAGATTCAGGAGAAGAAGATAAAATGGAGGAGTGAAAAAGGAAGAAGTTGAGTGAGATTGGCAGGATATTACATCATAATAGGAGGATCTAATAAGGCACACGTTAGTTAACTGTTTCATTACTGAGTGTCTCTGAGGGTCTGTCAATATACAGCGTGACATATAGTTCAGTAGCAATAGCATTGAAACTGAAATATATCGCTTTAGAGTGTTTTACAAACCTGTTAAGTGGTTTACAGAGTCAGCATATTGTCTCCAACAATCTGGGTCTTCATTTTACCCACCTCAGAAAGATGGAAGTGTGAGTCAACTTTGAGTTGGTCAGGATCGAAGGAATAGAATACTTGGCAGTGAGCAGAGTTAGCCAGCGATACTAACTACTGTGCCACTGCAGTCTTTCTCCAAATGATTCCAATTTCTAGTGGAAATTCTAGTGCGTACTTAAAATTGTCTTAATAAATTAATAAATAAAGCTACTGTATGGTAGACCTGATTTTTCCCAATCCCACTAAAAAGACTTCTAAATACTAAACTAAATACAGTAGCTTTCTTGGTATAGGGCTGTCATAAGAAATATTTAGAATAAAGCAGATGTTTGCAGCCTTAATATTATTATGTCTTTGAAAGTTCCAGGCGATACTTAGTATCACAATGAAAAATTCATTGTAATTATATAGCACAGTTTATATAGGCATCTTTGTATACATTTAAAACATCAAAAAAAATGTTAAAAATGACTATTAACATGCAATGCTAAGTAATTGGGAAATTGTTTATTTGCAAATGGTTTTATTGGTTGTAGTGTTTGAGTTTGATAATAGGCATTGTACTACTGAATCTAAGTGTTGGGAAAATTATCAATTTAAGTGAATAGAAAGTAATGTCTGACTACTAATACCTGAGGTTTGACATATTTATTTTATTTATTTTCTAAAAGAACATGCCAAATGCATGCACTTTTCTTAATCAGGTGTGGAATTCCATTTATGCCAAATGGAGTCACTTTTTTCCTACTTGTCTCTTTATATTCTCACCTGTACTGAACTGAGTGAGTTTTCTATCAGTTGGAATTTAAACAATCGGAAATGGGATGAACCTTTTATTCACTCCATTCTGGAAGTGGAATGTCTATCCTAGTTAAAGCTTGCCAAAACATTTGGCTCCCTAATGAGTAGCTGCTGACAACATCCTTTTAGAAACTGCTCAGAATGAAGAATTAGGTCAGTGACAAAATACATGCTCTGGAAACAGAACATTTTCCCCCTCAAGAGAGGTTTAGAGTCCATCTGAATAATTCAAAATAATATGAACAAATGATAGGCACGAAATAAAACAAATAAAATTTATTTACAGCTTGTTCAGAACTTTGTGTATATTTTGGCCCCCAAATAAAAGTTTAAGCAAATTGGTGCAACTTTATATGTGTAACTTCATCATACCTCTTATATTTGTGGACAATAATGTATTAACTTTGGTAGCCTAACAGAAGTCTGAGTGAATGTTTTGGAAGTTTCAGTAATGTTAAATGAAGTTCACATTGGAATACATTGAGAACTAAAAATGTAGCCTTTATAAAATATAAAGTATTATGTATAGTATCATTCTAAGTTCTGGGTTTAACTGTACTCATTAACTTAATTTTTAATTAAGTATATTACATTGTAGGTAACTGTGTCTTATAAAAAATAAACCTATAGTCTTAATGTGCCAAACACAAAGGCCTGTAAACACAAAGGCGGGTAGATTTGATTTAAATCAAGTCAATTTAAATCATAATTTAAATCCCTAGTAAAAAGGCTTTATTTAAATAAATTTGATTAAATCATATTTTTAAAGAACAACTGTCATTTCTCTCCTGCAGCATCTTCTCCTCTGACCTGCTGTTGACTCACCAACACTCCCAATATTGCAGAATATACAATCTCATGCTACATAATTAAGCTCCATTTCCTGCTGATTAAACTAATTTATTAATGTATCTTAAATAGAAAACTATCTTTGGATAGATTTTTACTCCAAAAGCATTTTAAAATTTTTTGATAAAAAACTAAACAAATCCAATTTAATTTTTTTTTAAATCTGATTTTTTTAAATAAATATCCACCCAGTAATCAATGAATTCTCATAAGTAGCAAAAAGATGACTATAGCATATTAATTAAATAACTGGTATTCTTACTTACCCATCCATTCTAAGTTATCATTAACATATCACTGCCATAAAAATGCTGTACTTCATAGGATAGTACACAATTAAATAGGCGAATATGTGTCCCAGGATAATGTTGCAAGATCCAATTTGGGTCGGTTACTAGCACCAGAGTTTTCAGTCAGCCACATAACTATCACACAGAATAGCCCAAAGGACACATACTGCCAGAGAGAAATTCCTGAGGATGGACTCCAGCACAAGTCTAAAAGCTTGGAAGACTAAACTTCTGGTCCCGGTGATTAAACCATATTGGGTCCTGCAACAATTAAACAGCCTGATGATAGTGGACTCTGTTTGAGGAAGTGAAGACTTAAGTGATTAATATTTTTGCATATGTAAAAGGGATATAGTTTGTGCCTACAGCAGTAATGCTGCACATGGTGAACTACAATTTAGGTTGGCAACTTTTTCATCTCTTCCTAAAAAAAGATGTTGTGATCTCTGTATTACCTGTGACTACAAGTTAATCCCACCTGATGTTCTGCTGCATATCTTAAAAATACCAGGCCAAGTTGTCTATGATTATGCTGACCGGGGATGATGATAGCCATTTATTGACCTTTCTGGAGAATAGTAGAGTAAAGAAGACTGGTCTGAATTGATTTTTTTTTTGTAAGCAGTGAATGAGGATTTTAGAATATTTTGGATAAAGTCATTTATCACTAATACACCAGAACAGTTAAATTGTTCCAGTAAATGGAGAAACAATAATTTTTATTTTAAAACATTCTAAGTATTTTATAGGTGTTTTCATCTGCAAGTAATTGCACCCTCTGCTGTCTATAAAATTGAATAAAAGAAGAAGTCTTAATTCTTCTGATTTGTTCTGACTTTTGTCTATTTCAAGGCTAATTACAATGAGTAGAGAGAAAAGCTGATCACTTCCAGGGGAGAAGGGAGATTGTTACTCCCTAAAACAGAAGAAAAACATGAGATGAACAAGATGAGGGTACTAAAAATGATTCTGTTATTTGGAAACCCAATAATGTGAGTGGTAACTTTGGTGAATTGTTACTTAGAAAAATATTTTCTAAGTAGTTTGCATATATGATTTAAGTTTAATCCAGGGGTGGGCTACTGCCGGGATAGGGGGGAACGCAGTGGGGTAGTGAAAATAGAGTTCCACCCCAGAGCACCCATTTTGCACTGAAATGTGTTGAAAAAAAATGCAGGGCCTCCTGTATAAGCCACACCCACAGTGTGGTAGTAAAAGTTTTGGTAGCCCTTCACTGGTTTAATCCTACTCATATGTATATCTGGAAAAGGAAAGAAATAATTAAGCATAATTTATTTGATTGGTTATTATGAATGGCTTTTAAAAATTGATGTTCGTCCATCGTGTTTGAAGAGGACCTTAACATCTAACAGGTTGTGTGCTATCCACGATGTGTCCGCAGGTGGCTGGTAAGGTCTATATGGGCACAAAATGTTCTGCCACATGTTGGGCAGATGTGTGGGAACCATTGTTGCAGCACTTGCAGCTCTGGATTTGCGGAGTGCTCGCTTCTCTTGTGCTATGGCTATTCTTCTGTCCTAGGATGTCTGGCAGCCTTGGTGGATCAGTGTGCGCCATGTTGATCGATCTCCTGCCAGGGTTTCCCAGGAGGGGGTGTTGATACACAGGAACCTGAAGAAGGCTTTCAACATATCTTTGCATTTATTTATTTATTCATTCATTCATTCATTCATTCATTCATTCATTCATTTATGTTTATTATAAAGGGTTTTTAAAAATTTATGAAGAATGCAGAAGTGAAAAGATGTTTGAATATGGGACAGACTATTATTTAATATTGTCAAGAGGAAATTCTGGAGAAAAATGTGAGAAAAAAGAAAGTAGTGAAAAAGATTATTCGGGAACTGGAATGACTTAAGAAAAGAAGGTGCAGGTTATACATAAAAATATTTGAAGATAAAGAAATTTCCAAATTGAATGACAGGAATTTAGTTAGTTAGTTAGTTAGTTAGTTAGTTAGTTAGTTAGTTAGTTAGTTAGTTAGTTAGTTAGTTAGTTAATTTGGAAGGGACATTGTAGGTCATCTAGTCCAACCCCCTGCCCATGCAGGAGATCCTACACCACTTTGGACAAATGGAAGTCCAATTTCCCCTTGAAAATACCAAGTGTTGGAGTGCTCACAACCTCCATAGACAAGCTGTTCCACTGGTTGATTGCTCTCACCATCAGAAAGTTCCTCCTTATCTCTCTTTGGTCAGCTTCCATCTGTTATTCCTTGTCTGGCCCTCTGATGCTTTGGAAAACTGTCCTCATCCAGTATGGTGGTCAAGATGAACAATGTTGTGGTTTAGTGGTGAAGACACTTGTCTCTTACTTGGAAAGTTAAGAGTTCAATTCTCCTCCTGGCAGATGTTTTTTTACTAGGGCACAAAGAAAAAAATTAGCTGAGAACTCTACATGGCATCAAGAAGAGCATCGAGACAGTAAATACTAAACTTCATCCAGTTGCCCTGACTTTACCAAAAATTAAGGGATTACATGGTTGTAAAAAGGAAGGATGGAATCTGGCAGCCATGACACAAATGATACCATTAGCACTCTAATTCTCTCATTTACTTTGGAAACTTAGCATTTATATATATTGTGTCTTTCCCAATATTGTGTCCAATGGCTTTCCTTTTGCAGTCCTATTTTGCAATCATTTTATTAAAGTTTATAAATGCAAAGATAACACATTAATACAAACTAAAGAAAATGTAAACAGTTCAGAAAGAAAAGGGAAGATATATTAAAAATATTCCCCCCTATTTCTACACAAATATAAACAATTAACAATAATTTAACACTTTCTCTAGTGAAGGTAGTCCTCAAAATACAACAGGTCACCTAATGACCAAAGTTATGACAATCCCCCATAAACTATATACAACCATGCATCATAGTTCAAAGTTAGGATGCCCCCTGCAGTCATTTGCCCTTATAATTCCTTTCCCCATTAGGTATTGAAAATAAATTCTCCACTTCTGCCCTCCAATATCAATCCTTTTTAATCACTTAACTTGCTAATTTTTTTTTTTTGCATACTTGCAAAGAGTAAGTAACTTACAAGATCTGTAAGTTACTTACAAATGACTCACTGCCAGGCTGAAGATTCAGGAAAGGAAGCAAGCAAGTAAACAAAGAAAATATTCCTGCAGTAGTTGAAGAAAAATAATCCTGTCTAAAGAAGAGAAGCATGCACTAAATGTCATGGCAGAACCTAAAGGGGACCAAGACAGGCAAACAAACAGCTTGAAAACTTGAAACCTCTTTCCAAAGGTTTCTAAGCTTTCTGCTGTCTAACTGCCTTTAAGACCCAAGCTTCTGCCTTAAATATTTGCTGCATGTTTGTGCTTTACAAGATTGTGCTTTGGGGCTGAACTTTTTTTTCATCTCCTCCACTCTACAGAAGGTTTTTCTTTGCTTCCTTGTTTCCTTTCATCTACTCTTCAACCTGGAATCAAAGTAAGTACAAATTCTGTCACCTCTTTCCAGGCATGCAGTAAATTTAACAAATGAAATGTAAAGATTGGAGGTCAAGAGGTGGAAAGTTTACTTTCAGACCCTAATGGAGGAAGGGGAGGAAGATCTAAGCCCTACATGTCATAGAACCAGATTACCTGCGGGACTGCCTTTTGCCACATGAATCCCAGCATCAGGTTAGGTCCCACAGAGTTGGCCTTCTCCAGGTTCAATCAAGTAGACAATGTCATTTGGTGGGGCCTTCTCTGTGGGGGCCCCGCCTCTCTGGAATCAACTCCCCCCAGAGATTCGCAATGCCCCCACCCTCCTTGCCTTCCATAAGAATTTGAAAATGCACTTATGTTGTCAGGCTTGGGCATCTTCTGCCCAATGAATATATTTGATGTGATAGCATGCATGTGACTGTTTGACTTTAAATGTTAAGTTTTTAAGATAATCTTTAAAGTAACTATTCTATTAATTGGCTTAGAAATGTTTTATATATTGTATCTTTTTTATCAAAATGTTGTAAGCCGCCCCAAATCCATGGAGAGGGGCGGCATATAAGTCCAATAAATAAATATCCCTCCCAGTTATTTTTTTTTCTTTATAGAAGAAATGTGGATTTTGGAAGGATGCAGGGAGTCAAGTAAGGGAAAGGTTTTGGGAAGCTGATCCTGAACCTGTTGACTTTGTGCAGAGTAGGCTGGTATCATCAAAGTTAGCAAGAGCCAGGAGAGATTTGCAGTCTCCCAATAGCCAGTGGATTGGAGCAGAGGTCCAGCCCACAAACTGGGTTTCAATGGCTAAGGATGGAGGCTTCTTTGGAAGCCTCTCTGGCATTGGAATGTGGTGCTATGCTCAAATTTTACTCTTGCTGCCCTGTTTGGGGTTGCAAAACTTTCTGTTCCTTGTTTGCCTCCTTTATAAACCTAATAATTGGGTGATGGGCCTCCCAGGGCTTTGTTGGAATAGTCACCTCTGTATGGACTTTGGGAAAAGGTGTTATGTCTGTTTAAATGCTTACCTTTTCTAGCTAAATCCCTCACAGCTGTGATTACTGTATTAAATACAGTACAGTTTGCTGTGGCTACACTGTGGCTTTCCCCCCTTTCTTCTCCCTCTTACAGCATACATGTGCTAGCATATAAGGTGCCCCTTTGTATAGAATGTTTTATTGTTAGAATAGGAACCCTTTTCTTTGCATATTTACTTTCCTGTTGATCCAGAAAGGTAATGTGTATTTTATGGGTTTGCCTTTAATTAAACCTGTTTCTTTTAACTTTTGCATCAGGGTTTGAATTCTTAACAGGCTTCCCTCATCCATGAGGTACCACATGTTTACTTAATGATCCCTGGGTTCCTGTAACTAGTAATCAGGGAGAGCAGGAGGTGGGGATTATGAAGAAGGCTATATCAATGGTTGTCACTATTTGTAATAACCAGGCTCCATTATCCTCATAGATTGAGGCTGAGCTGTATTTCAATTTAAAAAATATTCTTCCTATATCTCATACTTTATCACACTTCATCATTCAGACTTAATTCACAAATGTTTCTTAATAACTGTGAGAAATAGTAATCTGTATTTTAACATTAATTTTTTAAAATGAATTTTATAATCACTTTTTTAAAGAAATAAAGCAAGAGAAATCTCTCCCCACTTACAAACAAGTCCTTAAAACCTAACAGCTAACAGAAACCAAAAAATACACATTTTAACTTTGATTAAGCTCACTCTGAAGATCACTTTTACTTTTAAAAAACTTTGATCCCATCAAAAAATATCCCACAACTTGATTTCCTAACCATTTTCTATGTCTCTGTTTAGTAACAGCTGAATAGTTTATCTTTGTTTCCTCTCAAAAACATTTTCCTCGATTTCAGATATTCCTTTTGTAAATCCTAGATAAGAAAGCTTTCCAAGTTACTCTTCTGATTTATTATTTGTATAATTATTAAGGCACCATCTGGTTTTATCTGTAAATCCATTTTGGCATCTATTTCCAGAGCACTCTTATACTTGGCATTTTAAAGTCTATCTTCAGATCCTTTTTTCATGTTATTTTTTGTAATTTAAACTCCAATTTGAATCCACATTCAAATCAATCTCAGTGTCTGTTTTAGCCAACAAAAACTGTTATTCTTCCATGTCTTCTGTTACAGTATCAGGCAATCTTATAAGTAATTTCTGTGTACATTGTTCTTCTTTAATATAATGTTAATAATATAGTGTTCCATTGTATTAATTGGTCTCTTCTCCTTTAAATATACAGTGTTCCCTCGATTTTCGTGGATTCAAACTTCGCGAAACGGCTATACCACGGTTTTTCAAAAATATTAATTAAAAAATAATTTGCGGTTTCCCCCCCTATACCACGGTTTTTCCTGCCCGATGACGTCATATGTCATCGCCAAACTTTCGTCCGCCTTTAATAAATATTTTTTTAAATAAACTTTAATAAATAAACATGGAGAGTAATAATCTAAATGGTTTCTAAGGGAATGGGAAATTGTAATTTAGGGGTTTAAAGTGTTAAGGGAAGGCTTGTGACACTGTTCATAGCCAAAAATAGTGGATTTACTTCCGCATCTCTACTTCGCGGAAATTCAATTTTCGTGGGCGGTCTCGGAACGCATCCCCCGCGAAAATCGAGGGAACACTGTAATTTAAGTATAATTGTTCCTCTCTCTAGGATGGCCTTGAAGTCTGCTCTTATCATCTGTTTATTTTTCCAACCAATAAAACTTTCCCATGGGAGAATTTATTACAAATAAATTTAGAAACTTCATAAATTATTATATAAATTTTTAAACAGCCCACAAGAAAGTTCATCTAGCTCTTGACTTTTAAAAATCAACATTTTAATTTCCCTATTGTTGTTTCTAACCCCCCCCCCCAAATATTTTCTTTTTAATGCTGATAGTTACATGGTGCATCTTCCATGGGGTGGAGGAGGTAAAAAGATTTTCCAAGCAGCATAATGAAACCTTCCCTTTGGAAGGTTCTTAACTTCAATTAATAAGCAGCTTTCTAAAATAGTTAAGAGAAAAGGTATGTGAACTTTTTGAAAGGTGCTGAACTATAAGTCCAGGCACAATAATTCACCACCCCAACAATCTGAGCTCTCAGATTTGCTGGTAATTTGCATTGGTTGCCAATCAGTTTCCGGTCACAATTCAAAGTGTTGGTTATGACCTATAAAGCCCTTCATGACACCGGACCAGATTATCTCAGGGTCCTCCTTCTGCTGCACGAATCCCAGCGACCAGTTAGATCCCACAGAGTGGGTCTTCTCCAGATCCCGTCAACTAAACATTGCCGCTTGGCGGGACCCAAAGGAAGAGTCTTCTCTGTGGTGGCCCCGGCCTTCTGGAACGAACTCCCCCCAGAAATTAGAATTGCCCCCACCCTCCTTGCCTTTCGTAAGCTACTTAAAACCCACCTCTGCCGCCAGGCATGGGGGAATTGAGATACTCTTTCCCCCTAGGCCTTTACAATTTTATGCATGGTATGTCTGTATGGCTGTTTGGTTTTTATATTAATGAGTTTTTAATCATTTTTAGTATTGGATTATTATTGTACACTGTCTTGTTATTGCTGTTAGCTGCCCCGAGTCTCCGGAGAGGGGCGGCATACAAATCCAATAAATAAATAAATAATAAAATAAATAAATAAATAAATTTGCTAATCCTTGACTGATTGACTGAATACTTGAATCTGCTGGAAATTGTTATTTTATCTCCTTGCAAGATATTATGTATGGAGCAAATTTTGGGGTGATCCATGTCATCTCTCAATTTGGAGAGGAGTACTGAGAAGCTATTCCCTCAATGGCTTTTAATTTTGCCAGTTGTTGGCTCCATGAAAGGCAGAGCTGTGTTCAGTTTGCCATTGCTCTTCCTGGTAGTCCTTTCACCTTACATGCTTGATTGGGCATTTTTTCTTTTTTTTCATAACCTAGATGTAAATTATTATTATTTTAGCAATTAGAATTTTTTGTATCTTCTGGGGATGAGATTTGTTGGACCAGGATTAATTTGAAAACTGCTCTACCATCTTGTGTTAATTGCTAATGGATTATATTCTGGTTCAAGTACAGTTCATCCTTTTGTACAGGTCTATATTACTTTAAAATATGATGCAATGTACTTCTCCTTGATGTAGGATCATTAACTCAGCCATGCATAAGTACTGTTTAGCTCTGCTTATTAATAGAACCAGAGGAAGGAATGGATAGTATTTTAATGAAAGCCATGTTTTATTATAAGATGTAGGGAACTGTTCTAAAAGATACATTTTTAAGAGTAAATATTCTTGACTATGTCCTACCAGGTGCTTATGTGAAACAAATTATTGCATTGCCATCTAGTCCAGGAAAGCAGCTATCCATTTATAGTACAATATGCAGCCTGTTCTAGAACCTTTTTCAGCCTGCTATTTCAGTATTAGATCACATTTCCCATCATCCCATTTCACCATCCATTTGAATTGTTTTATTATTTTGTGTGCATTTAACCTATTATAAGCTGTCCCAGCATAATCTGGGTTTTTTTACACAGCATACACATTTTAAAAATAAAAGTAATTAGGAATTCTAAAATTTTAGAAGAAGAAAAACAATTCCTAGAATATTTTTATGGCTGTTACATACAGTAACTGTTTGTGAAAGGCATTTAGACATTGCTGCCTTTATAAAAAAAATAATAAAAGCTGATCCAGGGACTTCTACGAAAGCTTAAATGTTGAAATCTTTTCTCAATAAACTATGGACCAATTTTATTTTTTCCAGCCCAATAGAATATGGACTTTTGTTAAAACTTGGTAGATTTATCTCTCAGGGGGTTAAGTCTATGAAAGAACGTAATGGGGTAAATTTCATAAGGCAGGAGAAAGAGTTTGAAAACCGACCATATCAATGTGGGGGCTCTGGAGAAAAACATTGCTTCCCCCATCCTTATATGAGAGGCGTTTGCGCAGCTGCTTAAAATGTTTGCAGCTGCTCCTTTCTAAGCCCTCCCACTTGCAAGACATGTGACTCAGATCCGACCATATGCAACCTTCCCTTTGCTTCCCAGTTTACACTATTATGTAAACACATTGAGATGAGACACAAAGGGAAAAAAGAAACACTATCACAGGTGCAACACTTTTTCCCCTCGCACAAAGGAAACTACAGATGCATTTGTGGCCATTGTAGATAGAGGGATTGAAAAGTGTTCTAGAATGCATGCTCTGTCTTCTTACCTTTATTTTTTTTCCAAAACAACTGAAATTATCCAAAATGCATTAGAATGCCTACATATCCTGCCATTATTTCAGTGTAAACTCCCCTTCTACTTCTATTGATAGAACTGGTAGGTGCCTTCTGATTGATCAGACATAACTGATGATAAGGTTGGAAAACAGTTCTAGAATCCATACTTGAGTTTTATTTTTTAACTTTGGGGAACAAGATACTGCTTTAGAAATGCTCATCTACCATCTTTTAAGGAAATATTAGCATATGCATTGAAAAAGAAATAAAGCATTATTGTTTTCCATAGCATGAGCTTGCTTTACACAAATGTCGCTCTCCACAGGAGATGGGCAATCCAAAAATGTGAAAAGTAAATAAAATCTGAACAGCATTTCAATAGTATAATGTTCCATTGTATTAATGGGCATATGTTTGCAATATAGCTTATTTCATAATAAGTTATTTTGCAAGGCTAGTTAAATTAATAATCTAAATACATAATTAGATTTGAATTGCATTGTGTAATATTGTTAAGCATTGTTCATTGAAATGCAAATGGCAAAGCAGGAAAGCAAGAGCTAAACTGTAAATTCTTCGCAATCCCTCCTATTATATCTATTCTGCTAAAAGTATTGTGAACTATTTAATTAATAATTATTCCAGCTTAGTAAAAAGCTGTGATTTTTTTAGATGAATTAAAACCTGTATTTACTGAAAAAAGAATACTTTTTGAGCTATGCTGACCCCCCCCCCCCCTAATCAAATGTATTGGTGGCTTTTTAATTTATAGGTTGTTTTATTCTTCTAAAATTAAAATATAAGGATATTATAGTTAAGGAGGTGCTTTTTGGAACATGTTAGTACCAAGAAAGCATTTGTTTTGAAACTATGTCCCTTGTGAAACTTGTGCACTATGTTAAAAACTATCTCTGCCTTTATTGAGTAATTTGATTTTTCATCAATTTCCAAGACCTAATCTAAGTCCTAAGCCCTTAAACCCAATACAGCATTTACAACAGGAATTTTCCTATAAAAATTGAATCCAAAAATTGAGCCAATTATCCTGAGAGTTCCTGCTTAGAAACCTTCCTTATACTATAATTAATGGGAGATAATGAAAAGTAATAGGCCTTGTCCATGGTAGCCTCTGTACTATTGAACATAAGAGATTCAAACAGTGCCGTCTCGCTTTCTGGAAGTTTTTGGGATGATATTTAGGATGATATACAGTAGTCCCTCGCTATACCGCGCTTCACCTACTGCGGCTTCACTTCATCGCGGGTTTCTGAGGAAGCCGATCGGCAGATTTAAACAGCCCGCCGAACTCGATTGGCAGGTTTAAAAAAATAATAATCTAAAATTGTAAATACGGTATTTAAATACTGTATCTAAAATAAATACTGTGTGGGAAGGGTTTATAAACACTTAAAACAATGAAAACTTACCAAACAATTACAATATAAATACTTAAATAAGTACTATCAGTCGATAAATTCCCCATCGCGGATTTCACCTATCGCGGCCAGGTCTGGAACGTAACACCAGCGATAGTGAGGGACTACTGTAGTACAGCAATGTTTTCACAACCTCAGAAATGTTTGGGAAAACAGCAAATTTTTCCCACCCAGTATGCTATCTGGAGAATCCAAGGAGTTGAAGTCTACACATCTTAAAATTGCTGAGATTAAGAAAATACTGTTGTAGAATGGCTGTCAGTGAAAGAAATTACTGTGGGGAATAAGTTTCAGAGCAGTTTTGCAAATGAAGTGTTTGTCTTAACATTTCAGAGATACGAGCTTATTTGCACAACCGTTATATTAGCCCCTTATCCTATTTGAACACTCAAAGTGTTATCTCTATTAGGATACTTATATAATTTTTTATGCCTACTAAAGCATGGTGTGAATGAAAAAGCCTTTAAACAAAATATCTTTTTTCCTGTTCTAAATTATTTATTTTGTTTCAATTTCTCCTCTTCAGAGAGAACAAGAATGCCTCTCCTTGGTCAGTGTTGCTAATTGACAGCAAAATCAAAGAAAATTAAAGTGGGGGTATTCAAATAATTTAATAATATATTCTTTGCCCTAATGACAGGAAGGGAGGGCATGGCCATAGTGGGCAATGTCAGAGGCTGTGTCAGGTAGCACTCGGCCTCCTGCATCCCCTGGGATAAAAAATGTGCCATGAGGGAGAAATGCTGCACCCTCTAGGACTTCATTTTGGGCATAGTAGGCCTCTCTGCACCCTCCTAGGAGTGAAAAAGTGCTTTGGGGGATGCCTCATCACCACACCCCATTTGGGCCTAGTCGGCCTCTCTGCAGCCTTCTGGGAATGAAATCAGGCCACGGGGGGATACACACTCCACATTACATATTAGGCCTTGTAGGCCGCATTTTGGCCTCCTGGGAGCAAAAATGGGAATGGGAGGGTGCTACATCCCCGCATCCCATTTTGGGCCTAGTAGGCCTCTCTGCAGAATACTGGCAGTGAAAACAGGCCATAGGGGCAGCACACCTTCCGCATCCTATTTTAGGCCTAGTAGACCTCTCTGCAGCCTTCTGGAACTGAAAAAGGCTAGGGGTTGTGCTGCCTCTCCATGCCTTATTTTGGATCTAGGAGGCCTTTCTGAAGCCTCCTGTGAGTGAAATGGGCTGTGGGCAGGTGCTGTACCCCCCATGTCCCATTTTGGGCCTAAGAGGCCTTACCTGGAAGCCAAAATATGACAAGTGGGGGCAGGGCATGCTGGGAAGGGGCCAACCACCCTTCCCCCCATCTGAACTGACTCAATCCCACAACTCTGTTCAGTGTTGGTGTAACCAACATCCCTAAAGATAACCCACAGTGTTTCCAGTGCTTTCAAGCTAAAGGGGTGAAAGTGCTTTAATATTTGATTTATTCTGTATCAAATCTTGGAGTTCATAAGTCAAATAAAAGTTTCTCAGATTCTATTCTAGGAAGAAAAATGATTAGAATCAAGATACAATTAAATTAATACACAAATTATAACTTCAGAACTAAAAATGCTTTTCTGTAAAAGGATGTTTTTAGAAACAAGTATAAAAAGTTAGCATACTTTAAAATATATTTGCTTAGCATGAGATCATGGAGATACTGACACCATAGCATAAATCATCATGCACTGGATCTGGATTTGTTTTCCTTCCATTAACAATTTGCTGCAAATAAGTGACATATTTTCTTCTTGTGGTGTTGTTTATATGAGTGAGACTGATTTAAAATTTGAATCCAGGAAGCTGGGTAATAGTCCATAGTTTTAGAAGAAATACCTGCACACCAGACTTACATGCTTGAGGTCATTTTATGTCGTGTAAACTCTTTGTTCTCTTTCAGGTTGTTCTAAATTGGAACCATGTATTGGCATTTTCCTCTCCTCTTTGCTGCCTTGACATCGACCTATGTATGCTTTCCTCAAAACCATTTGTCACTGGAGGAATTGGGATCGGACATTGGAATCCAAGTTTTCAATCAGCTGGTCAAAACCAGAGCTGGTGATAATGTTGTGGTTTCTCCCCATGGAATTGCATCAGTGCTTGGGATGCTTCAGCTAGGAGCAGACAGTAAGACAAAGAAGCAGCTGACTACAGTGATGAGATACAGTGTAAATGGTCAGTGGTTTTGATCTATTATTTCAAGATATAGGCTTTTTGTATTGATTTCTGAAATAAACTTCATCTCTGCCATAACTCTTCCCATAAGCATACAAAGAAATCTGTAGGAAAACAGTGGTTACTGTTGCTCAGTACATTAAGCAGTTATCATGTCCTAATGAATACTAAGTAGATGACAGTGAAGCATTATCTCTCATACCAGAAGGCATTCTTGGCTCCAGTGTTTGGCACGAATGCTAAGCACAGTAAATTTAACAAGAACTGATTTCTTGGTTCCAGAGTAAGCAGGATTGAGTTTCATTGCCAAAAATGTGCCAAATGCACAAAATGCCACCTGCCTCTTGCTCCTGATGCAGGAGGCATATATATATATCTCTCTCTGTGAGCATTTGTATGATATTTATAATGTACTGTATTATTGTGCTTTCTGGCGATTTAATGCTCCTGTTTGGGGAGAGAAGGGGAGCAGTTGCCATATCAAACTTTACAAAGTTCTACTTTTCTGCTAAGCGTAGTGGTTTTTTTGCAGCTCACATCCTTGTTTTTCCTATCCACAAACTTTCCCTTGCATTGCAGCTTTCCAAGAGAACCACCAGCTTGTCACAGATTGCTTCAATGACTAATAACTGTAGTGATCTTTTTGTTTACTACAGGATGCCATTTTCAAACTTGAGGATTTTATTACCTATGAAATATGTGAGCAGAGAAATAGAACCATGGTTTAAGTAGTCCGATACATATACATACATATACATACATACATACATACATACATACATAGGCTGCTAAGGTGGAACGGTGACATGTGCTCGCATCCTGTGGCTCTGATTGCTAGCAGAGTCCAGCGCAAGTAGGTAGCAAAATCGCACGCAGACACAATCCCCCTCCGTCCGCGCACATGCACACAGACCTCACCAAAGCCTTGGACAGTGAAAAAACAGGCAAACCAGAAATTTGGAAAATGCACTTCTGGTTTGCCTGTTGTGCTGTTTTTTGCATTCCAGGGGTTCGGGGAAGCTTCCCTGAGGCTTCTGGAGGGTGAAACGGCCTCCCCCTAGGCCCAAAATCAGCTGGCCAATGCACGCATGCATGCTGGAGTTGACATAGGCTATGTATTATGTGCCCTCTGATATGACTCCACGTGTCACCTGTGGCACGCATGCCATAGATTCACCATCAAGGATCTAGAATGTATAATCCTCAGTTAGCCTAGAAATTTCCTATACCCACCTTCCTGAAACAATAAATCTTTAGATATTTTAGGACTACCACTTCTAAAATTTCTGTTTTCAGCACAGCCATTGGTTCCAAAATTTTAGACTGTATAGTCTCAATATAGTGGAATAAGATTTTTATGTTTATGTTTTATGTTTATCTTATACGTTAGATAACATTTTTAAAAACAAATGTATCTAAGATAGATGCCATTTAAACAGTTAAAACTGCTTTTGTTTGTGATTTAAGGCTTTCCACTGAAGAATGTGCTAGTATCAAGTCATAATAAATAATCCTGTAACATGCAACAAGAATTCCTGCTTCCTAGATTTGTTTTTGGCATTGTCAAAACTCAGAAAGTTCCTCCATAGATTCTTAATTGGAACGAAATCTACCATCATTAGGTTTATTATCTAACATTATCTTATAGGGAGAGATGGGAAACACAAAAGTGAAATAAATAAATAATAAATAAAATTATGATTTTATTTGCTAATAAATTTTAATGTTTGAACATTTGCTTAGATGTTCCTTTATTGCTTATCCTTTTCTGATCCACTGTTTGATGATTCTAGATGGTGAGTTCTATTACCACCTTAGGCATTAAAGACAACTGGATGACTTTGGGCCGATCAACCCACCTCACAGGTTCATTGTTATGGGGAAAATAGAAAGAAGCAAAGATTATTATGTATGTTCACTGCCTTGAGTTATTTATAAAGGTGTAAAAAGTAATAAAACAAAAATCTAAATAAATAAAATTCCAGTAAAGTTAGAACTCTTAATTGAGTTCTCAAATCCAAATAATTATTGGTTTTATAAATCTCCCTTATTAATAGCTAGTTCATTCATGAAGTTATTATTATTATTATTATTATTAATTGGATTTGTATGCCGCCCCTCTCCGCAGACTCGGGGCGGCTAACAACAGTAACAAAACAGTATAATCCAATACTAAAAACAGTTAAAACCCCTTATATAAAAACCAATGATACATAGAGACATACCTTGCATAAAATTTTAAAGGCCTAGGGGTAAAGTGTACAGTATCTCAATTTCCCCATGCCTGGCGGCAGAGGTGGGTTTTAAGCAGCTTACGAAAGGCAAGGAGGGTGGGGGCAATTCTAAGTTAAAATAAAACCAAAACAATCAGTATAATAAAACAGTTCAGGAGCGAAATCTCACTTAAAGAGAAGTGAAAACTTGAGTGATATGACCATGCCACATAATCTTCTAACAATAGTGAGCAAATGATTTTAAAATGAGAAGGCCTTTTATCCACATAATGCTTCCTATTGTTTAAAGTGTCTCTGTATATATGTGTCTATACTCTCTTCATTTGTCTTTCAATTAGGAGTTGGTAAAGTATTGAAGAAGATAAACAAAGCTATTGTCTCAAGGAAGAATAAAGATATTGTTAAAATTGCAAATGTAGTTTTTGCAAACAGCGGGCTGAAAATGGAAACACCCTTTGTTTCTAGAAACAGTGAGATTTTTCAGTGCCCTGTCAAAAATATAAATTTCAAGGATCCGAATGCTGCTTCTGACACTATGAACCTGTGGGTCAAAAATAAAACTGAGGGTATGTGATAATTTTCTTTTTCTCACTCCCCTGTTTCTTATCTACTTTAACTTGTTTTTCTCTTTTCCCCAATGTCTAAAATTTTGATTTCAAGATTTGATACCTCGTCTTATGAACTTAATTGGTTCCGGGACGAGGTTTGAAAGGTGAAAAGTTTGTAAGACGAAACAATGTTTCCCATAGGAATCAATGGAAAAGCAATTAATGCATGCAAGCCCAAAACTCACCCCTTTTGCCAACTGAAGCGCCCGTTTTTGCGTTGCTGGGATTCCCCTGAGACTCCCCTCCATGGGAAACCCCACCTCCAGACCTCCGTGTTTTTGTGATGCTGCAGGGGAATCCCAGCAGCGAAAAAATGGGTGCTTCGCTGGCAACAGAAGTCCGGAAGTGGGGCTTCCAGCGAGGGGAGCCTCAGCAAAATTGCAGCATTGCAAAAACATGGAAGTCCTTGAAACCCCACCTCCGGACTTCCGTGTTTCTGTGATGCTGCGATTTCACTAAGGCTCCCCTCGCTGGGAAACCCCACCTCCAGACTTCCATTGCCAGCGAAGTGCCCGTTTTTGCACTGCTGAGATTCCCCTGCAGCATCGCAAAACCATGGAAGTCCAGAGGTGGTGTTTCCCATGGAGGGGAGCCTCAGGGGACTCTCAGCAGTGCAAAACGGGTGCTTTGCTGGCAACAGAAGTCCAGAAGCGTGGCATCCCAGTGGTGGCGGCTTGGGTTTGTAAGGTGAAAATAATTTGGAAGAAGAGACAAAAAAATCTTAAACCCTGGGTTTGTATCTCAAAAAATTTGTATGAGGAGGGGTTTGTAAGACAAGATATCACTGTATTGTGTAGTGGCATAAGAATATAGTTCATCATGTGATTCCTCTTAAGTTGCTTCAATTTTTATTTAACAACATATTAAAATGTTTTTTATTGAGATTGGGTTTTGTTTGTTTGTTTGTTTAGGTATGATCGACAGTGTCATAACCCCAGATGATATTAACAGTGCTCTGACCAGATTAGTAGTGATAAATGCAGTATATTTTAAGGGATTATGGAGATCCCGATTTCAACCTGAAAACACAAAAAAGCGAACATTCAATGGAGGTGATGGAGAAGCTTACCAAGTGCCTATGCTGGCTCAGTTGTCAGTATTCCGATGTGGTACGTTCAATAACATTTCAGAATTCTGAAATTTACCCTCCTTTACAATTCTATAGCCTAAGATTAAGTAAAATATTTAGTGGGGGACTGTGCAGGTCATTTAGAAAAGACTTTCATAAAGATACCCAAGAAAGTGTTCCTCAAAAAAATCAAGTTAATCACATATCTTGAAGGAATACGAAACATGTATTCCTGACATCAATTCCTGTCATTGTCATGAAAGAATGGAGAATGTATAAGCTATTATTTTTGGTAGGGGAAAGTTGAAAGTTGTAGCTTTTTACAACTGTACAGTCAGAGCAAAACTTTTGACTAAAACCATACTGAATATTATAGTAATACAGGTAGACCTCAACTTACAACTCACTTAGTTTTTTAAAGAATTTTTTATCTTTTCACCAACTTTACATAAATATCTGTATGTATACCATAATATCAAAACATACAAAGTGATACATTTTTGTCCAAAATGCCATAAACAAATATCCTAAATTTGCACCTTTTGTACTTATCTTTCATCTGTTTTCTTTCTATATTTCATTCTACTCCCCTCCATCTCTCTCTTTTCTCTACCTTTTTTCTCCCTTCTCCCTCTTTCCTACTCCCCTCCTGTCTCTTTCCTCTTCCTTTCTACTTCCTCTTCCTCCCTCTTGTCTTTCCCTGAGTACATCTACTGTAATCATAATCCATGTTATAGTTAACAGATAAGCAATTCAAAAGTCTGACTTCATTCCAGCCTCAAAGCTACTCTTAACCTTATATCTTTTCCTTTATCCATATTTCTATATATATTATATTCTTCTAGATATATCTACTGTTATTCTCATCCTGTCTCCTTGCATCCTATTTTTGTTGCCTGGGTCTACCACGTTTAATTTTCAATTTTCTTCCAAATTAATTGCTATATCTTATCTTCCAGACATATTCATAGTCTCTTGTACCTCTTAATTTTGTACTCCTCTCCTATCTCAATTTATAACTTTATTCATTGTTTTTTAATTTTGTCATTTCTAAATGCCCTAAATTTCTGATTTCTTTTCTTACTTCATATCTTTCCTTCAACTTAATTACTTAATTTTTATTTTAACTCATTCACCATATTGAAACAAATTCTAATCTTATCACTACACTTCCATCCATTGGTTAATAACATCCATTGTCACTCAGGCAATCCACAATACAGTGTTCCCTCGCTTTTTGCGGGGGATGCGTTCCGAGACCACCCGCAAAAGTCGAATTTCCGCGAAGTAGAAATGCGGAAGTAAATACACTATTTTTGGCTATGAACAATATCATAAGCCTTCCCTTAACACTTTAAACCCCTAAATTGCAATTTTCCATTCCCTTAGCAACCATTCAGATTATTACTCACCATGTTTATTTATTAAAGTTTATTAAAAAAAATATTTATTAAAGGCAAACAAAAGTTTGGCGATGACATACGACGTCATTGGGTGGGAAAAACCATGGTATAGGGAAAAAACCCGCAAAGTATTTTTTAATTAATATTTTTGGAAAACCGTGGTATAGACTTGCTGTGAAGTTCGAACCCGCGAAAATCGAGGGAACACTGTATCTTCATTTTAATTGTTCCGATTGTGGCCATTTCAGCTAATGGCGACAGAGTCATTTTCCACAAATGCTGGCCGAGAGAATGGTGCTGGCTCTCTGAGGGGTTTGCAAGCACAAACACACACACACACACTGACTACTGACTGGTGCATCTCTTCATTACTGCCTCTCCAGGGTGGATCTGACCTGGTACCAATTCGGTTCCAGGTCTCCAAACAGCTGAGATTTGGGGTTTCCCGCAGAACGCAGGGACACCCGTATCACTGCTACGTTAGCCATGCTCCTTCTCCACAACAGCTCATTTAGTGTCTGTTCAAGTTTACAATCATTTATGACACTTACCACCATTGCAGCAATGGTAATGTGATCAAGATCCTGACATTTGGTAACTTGAGTCATATTTATGATGGTTGCTGTGTCATAGGGTCATGTGATTACCTTTTGTGACCCTCTAACAAGCAAAGCCAATGGGGAAGTCAGATTTCCTTAACAATCCTGGTACAACTACAATGGTCCACTTAACAACTGAGGCAAGAAACTGCAGGAATGTTCACTTAACAAATGTCTCGCTTAGCAACAGAAATTGTGGACTCAATTGTGGTCGTAAGTCAAAGGCTACCTGTAGTCTAATTCTGTAAATATCTGGGTTCTTCATGTTGATAGCTTTAGTTTCTGATCATGTAAGCCAATTTAAAGAGTAAATTGATCTTGATTAGCGCAGTTTCCATGTTAATCTGTGGTATTGAAACCAATAAAGCATTCTGACATTGCTGATTTAAACTGTCCTGATTAGGTTCTCTTAGGCTTGACTCAAGAAAATGGTTTCCTTCTCCATTCCACTTGACTCAAGAAAAAGGTTTCCTCCTCTATTCCATTCTTAGATTACCCACCTGCATTTCATGTACATTTGATTGTAGTTCATGTCAAAATACAAAAGCAGTTTTTGTACAATACAGTGTTCCCTCAATTTTCGCAGGGGATGCGTTCTGAGACCGCCCGCGTAAGTCGAATTTCCGCGAAGTAGAGATGCGGAAGTAAATACACTATTTTTGGCTATGAACAGTATCACAAGCCATCCCTTAACACTTTAAACCCCTAAATTACCATTTCCCATTCCCTTAGCAACCATTTAGATTATTACTCACCATGTTTATTTATTAAAGTTTATTTAAAAAAATATTTATTAAAGGCGGATGAAAGTTTGGCAATGACATATGACGTCATTGGGTGGGAAAAACCGTGATATAGGGAAAAAAACTGCAAAGTATTTTTTAATTAATATTTTTGAAAAACCGTGGTATAGACTTTTTGTGAAGTTCGAACCCGCGAAAATCGAGGGAACACTGTAGTAGTATTTATATTGCCCTGCATGTCCACATCTGTAGGCTCACTGAGAATAACACTACATGATTCCAATCCGAATATGTTTTAAGGTATTTTTATTTACTTCCTGTTTTATAGGCACAACAAGCACTCCTAATGATCTGTGGTATAACACTATAGAATTGCCATATCACGGTGAAAGTATCAGCATGTTGATTGCTTTGCCTGCACAAAGTTCAACGCCCTTGTCTGCTATTATTCCTCACATTAGCACAAAAACTATACAGAGCTGGATGACAACTATGGTTCAAAAGAGGGTACAGGTCATTTTGCCCAAGTATGTAATTTTGTTCCCATTTTAATGGAAAAAAATATGATTGCTAGTTTTACAAGCAGTCTCATACATTTGATATGGTTCCTCTAGGTTTACAGCAGAAGCAGAAACAGATTTAAAAGAACCTCTCAAGGAACTTGGCATTCGAGATATGTTTGATCAAGCAAAGGCAAACTTTGCAAAAATAACAAGTAAGTCACCTTAGTTACAGTTATAGTTCAACAGTCTGAAGAGTGGTGTATGGTCGAAGGTGTATGTTTTTCTATGTTCTATGTTTAGTTTTCATTAATAATGTGAAAAAGCTGATATATATAAAAAAAGGGAATTAGCAGAACATGCTAGCTTTGTGTACCTAACTCTTGTGCCAAAAAATTAGGGAAACCCATTTTAGCCTAGTCCATCACTGAGATTTATTTATTTATTATTTATCTTTTAATTTATATAACCTCTCATTTCACCTATGGGTGGTACATAATAATGTTGTAATTATGAGAAAAAATGGTTTCTCAACAATACATGAGCCTATAAAGAAGGTTGAATATGCTATGATTGGAAAGCTGATGCTGGTTTCTGCTACATGTATATATATTTCTTTAATTCTGAATTTGAAATTATGTCCAAATTGTAGTCATGTAACGTATTGATTATGACAGTTCTGAATGGTGATGGTAAATAGGAGCCATTGTGGTGCAATACTAGAATGTAGTATTGCAAGCTAACACTGTTCTCTGCCAAGAGTTTGATCCTGATAAAGAATATTTGTAGCTCAGGAGACATAAGGGATCTCTTTACTAGCATTGATGATGTTACCTAGTTTGGATAATGAAACTTCTGTAAAAAACAAGCAAGAGAAACACACAAGGACCCCTCAGTTTGATCCTGACTGGCTCAAAGTTGACTCAGCCTTCGATCCTTCCAATGTAGATAAAATAAGGAGCCAGATTGTTGGGAGCAATATACTTACTCTGTAAACTGTTCAGAAAGTGCTGTAAAGCAGCAGCCCTCAATCTTTCTGGCTCCGTGGGGTTGTGGGGGGGAGGGCCAAATGGGACAACTTGCCACAGCCAACACCCTGTGGCAAACTTGCCTTGGCCATAGCCAATTTGCCATGGCCAACTCACTGCAGGACAACTCACCACAACCAACTCACTGTAGGACAACCTGATGTGGGGCAATTTAACTTCTATTTCAGATTATATAAGATTAAAAATAAATCTTATTTTAATTTTTGGAATATGCATTTAATTCCGTCCCTTTCTTTAATTATTCTATTTCACTATTTCTTTGATATTGACACGCAGCGAGTTGTCCTGCAGCAAGTTGGCTGTGGCAAGTTGGTCATGGTGAGCCAACCATGGCAAGTTGGTTGTGGCAAGTTGGCTGTTGGCAAGTGTCCCGCATTGATTGGTTGTGGCAAGTTGGCCGTAGTAAGCTTACCATGGCAAGTAGGTCGTGGCAATTTGGCAAGTTGTCCCTCAGTGAATTGCCTGTAGGAAGTTGGCTGTGGTAAGCTGGCCATGGTGAATCTGAATCCTGGGGACAAATGGTTTTGCTCATGGCTATTTGCATTAATTGTTCCTTTATAAAAGAATAAATAAAACTTGTGTACTGAATAATTTTGAAAAAAATAATTCATTCTGCCTGGAATCCATTTATACAGACGTTAGGAGTGTTTGAGTAAACAAATATAGTAAGTGATTGATACCTCTTGTTCACTGTTTGCATGTAATTGTTTTGTCTTGCCCTAAAATAGTTGTTTTAATTTGTACCCATTCATATCACTTGAATATTATCATTGGAACTTTTTATTACATAAGAAGATAACCATCTTTTATCTGTGATAAATAAAATCAGAACCAAATATGAAGTATTTTGATATCCATGGAAGTCACCTGTATGGAATCAAATTTTCATTAACTTCTATTGCTCTAGGTTTTCTTATAATTGAAAATGAATTTGATTTTTGAAGGAATGAAACAAGGATACATTCACACATATATGTTATGATTGACTCCATAGGATCAGAAAATATTCATGTATCTCAACTCTTTCAAAAAGCAAAAATTGAAGTAACTGAAGATGGAACCAAAGCTTCTGCAGCAACAAGTATGTATTTGATATAAATCATTAAAATACTGAAATAGCTGTAGCTTAATATATAGCTTAAGAAGATACTATATATTTTAATATGTTCCAAAGTAGATTTAGAAGGTCACCCCACTGGTTTTTTTAAAGCCTGATGAATTTATATGAAGCAAAAATTAATAAAGAGGCATTTGGAACTTGGCCTGAACAATATAACGTAGCATATTAGTTCATAAATATTACAATCAGACCACAATACAATACAACTTGTTAATATTTTTAAATAATTATGTATACTGCATTCTGATTTAGAAAACATTTTAATGTCTAACTTGGCATGGGCAACTTAATTATATGTACAAACAAAATACTGTAGCTGGTATATTGTGTTGAAATCTTAAATGTGACTAATTTCTTCATATTTATAAAAACATTGGTTGCGCTTAAATATGCATTCTTTTTAAAATATGCATTCTTAAAAGATCTGTATTCAGTATCAAAAGTATGTATGACATTGTCCTATTTTCCCTGTAAAAATTTTCATGTTCTTCCTTGGAGCCTTTTGGAATACATGAATTTTATCCATTTATAATTTAATATTGATATTTGAATTTGAATATGGTCCTTAGAACACTGTGCAAAATAAATGTTACTGGTAGGGGGGAAAAGTGTTTTTGCTAAAACTAGACTGTTTGAATTATTCTCTTTGTTGTTTTTTTCCATGATAGAAAGTTGCACATTTTTAAAATCTGTTTTGACTGAGAAAAAAAATATATTTATTTATTTTTTTAAAAGTATTTTTCCAACTCATCAAATGCTACTCAATTGTAAACTATACTCCTAAGTAAGACCTCAGTATTTACAGCCCCTACACTGGGACTGTAATAAACAATTATCATATTTTCTTCAGGGTACAAATATATATGTAGTTTCTAGAACTGCTAAGTTTATATTCAGGGCTGTTCAGATGAGAATACGTTTTATAGAACATATTGGGGTGGTATGCAAAGGAGATGAACTTACTTAAGAATATTTTATATCAGTATCTTAGATTTGTTTAATATAATCTTTTGCACGAGTTATATTCTCATGTTTTACTACTCAATTTTAGCTTACTATACTGCATTTTAACTTATTATTTATTCAAATTCCCTCTATTTTAGCCAATTTTATTGTATTTTAACCAGTCACAGTTTTATGACGACCGATGTGGTCCTTTTTCTTGCTTTGATATGGTCAATTGACTAATCAAATAAAGTTGATATTGTAAATTGTATATTGTTTTTATCTAACATGTAAAAAGATAAATTAAGTTCATACAGTACCAATTCAGAGCAAAGAGCAAGTAATAAATCAAGTTTTTGTTCTGCTTTGTCTAGCTGCAATTGTAACAGCCCGGTCATCCCCTCCTTGGTTTGTAGTGGATCGGCCATTTTTATTCTTCATACGGCACAACCCTACAGGTAATTCTGTGTCACACTTTTAAAAAATATATTAGCTAAATTCAGACAGCATTTCTCCATTGAGAGACCTGAAGTTCAAAAACATTTCAGACTTGCTTCCGTGTCTTTCAAAATAAGGTTCCCAAACTCCCTTCTTCTTTATTGGTAATAAGAAATGTCTTTTCTTGACAGCAACAGAGTAATCTGCAGCTGTGCAGGATTTAAACACTTAGGAGTTGTTGCCAGGAACAAATAGATTCTGTGTTTCATTAGTGCATTTCTTAGCTAATCTACATATTATGATGCATGCTTTGAAATAAAATGCCAACTCTTTGGAAGAGCTGAGTTCTGGCATCAGTTCCCAGATAAGGACCGTTTAGGACATCAAAGACACATTATGCAACTCTGAAGATGCACAGTGGCCAATTGTCAGCCACACATCTCAGAGCTTTGATCCATTTCTCATTGATATTCTAAACTAAACATAAGGCAGCTGGTAAGGAAGCTGCCTTTTCTCCTCCAAAATTGACTTGGAAGGGGATTCAAATAATGGTACATTTAACAACAATCACAAGAAATACATTCAGTGTTTTATCCTTCTTTCTTTCTCTTTACTACAAATTCATATACAGTAAAGACCAAATAAAATAAAATTTGCTGGAAAGTAATATTTTAATTATGATACGATTAGACATATTTAGGAACATTCTGTATTTAAGAACCTAAGAAGAGCCATGCTGAATCAGGCCAAAGCCCATCGAGTCCAGCATTCTATCACACAGTGGCCCACCAATTGTACATGGGGATCTTGAGCAGAAAGAGAAGGCAAGACCCTCCCTTTCCCCTGATCCCCAACAAATGGTACTCAAGGGAATCCTGCCTGCCTCAACCAACATAGAGGTGGCACATGGACATCCGTTTCAATAACCACCGATACACTTGGCATCCATGAATCTGTGTAATCTGTCACGACCTCTTATTCATCATATTCATGATGACAGAAAATTTGTGAACTCTTTAGTGCTATCCATACTCTACAATAATCAGATCTACAAAGCAACAAGTTTCATTTTAATCCTCTTGATATAAATTAAAAAAACTGGAGTATGATGTCTGAATTGAATGTACTAAAGACTAAACCAGTATCCAGTGTCCTTGTTGAAAAAAGTATGTGATTTAAATGCCCTGGTCAAAGTAAATGAGAACCATTCTGAGATCACCATGGTTGGTGGAAATCTCAGTGTCACACTATTGCTTTCACAAGTTATTTGTGATGTAGTGCTTTTAATTGGCTTATCGTGAAAGCTCTTGTATCCCTGCCACACACGTATACTCAAGATGTGTGTGTGTGTATGTGTATGAGAGAGAGAATCAATAGAGGAATTGGCAATTAATTAACTAATGAGCATGAATCAATAGAGAAATTAGAAATTAATTAACAGATTCACCATGGAATGTATTTTCTGTTTGGTTGCCTTGCTTCTACCTTGGAGAAAATTACTCCCCCTCCCCCATTCTTTCTGTCCTTAAGATCTCTGTTTCTTAATATTACCTTTGCATTAGTAAAGACAAATAGAAAATACTGTTTAAAAGTGCAAGATAAAAGTTAATTTCCCTTATTGGTATTACCATTAGACGGATGTGGAAGATGAGTTTGCAATGCTTTCAGTTCTTGTTCATTCCAGTGTATTCAATTCTCGTTAATATGCAATGTCCAAGTTTTAACAAGTCTGTAATAAATCTGCAAAGTTTGTTTATTAGGAAGTTGTTATAAAATGTAATTTGCCAGCAAGAAGGAAAGAGCATGAATCATTAAGAATGTGTTTACATATGGAGAAACTATCATCATAGTAGACTTTAAAGAAAGAAGAAAATCAAAAGAGACAAAACACTAAAAACTCGTATAGTAAGTCAGTCATAGTAAGATAACCAGATGGCCATATTACTACCCGCAAAACATAATTCATTTGGGAAGTGAAGATACAAAAAAACAAAGAGATTAGAATATAATTAGTCACATGCCTGGAGCGCAGCTGTGAAAGCACTGATTTTGTGCTATTAAGTCAGCTTCAACTCCCAGGAACCATGTAGATTTTTCCGATGACAATCTGTCACTAACCTGGTCCCACAAGTACAATAGAACACCCTTTAGTTTATTGTACAACTAAATTAGTTTTTTATCTTTTAAAGTTTAGGCTTCTGCTCTTATGCTGTCTTAGCGTTTCCTCTTGAATGTTTCTTTCTTCATTCACATACAATTTTTTTTCTTGTTCCAACTGCTCCATTTTTGGAACTGATTCCCTATGAAATGTCTGCCTTTAACATGAAACCGAAGTGAAGCATAGCAGCCTTCTACCTATAGTTGTGTTTCTATTTACAGACTGTTTCTTTAGACATTTTATTATTGTGAACAAACTGGATTCCATTTGTCCACATCTACTTTGCACATTTTTGAGTACAAACATTTGGTGCCAGAGTAGTTAGAATGTAGTACTTACTGCTCACTTCAGGATTTTGATTCTAAGCAGCTCAAGATTGACTCAGCCTTCCATCCGGGGGGGGGGGGGGGCTGCTGCCCGGATTGGGGGGGGGATGCAGTGGGGTAGCGAAAATGGAGGTCCACCCCAGCGCACCCAATTTGCACTGAAAGACGTTGAAAGAAAATGCAGGGAGACTTACGCCCACAGTGTGGTAGTAAAAAGTTGGGTGGCCCTTCACTGCTCCATCCCTCCGAGATCGATAAATGAAGACCCAGATTGTTGGAGGCAATATATCGACTCTTTAAATGTTCTGCCAGGCTCTGTGGTATGAGTCTCCCGGAAATTCAAGGGTACAAATTTCAGACACACACACACACTTGAAAGTTCAAAAACAATGTTCTTTATCACAAAAATTCAAAAGCAACAAAGCACCCTTTTTGTATTGCAAAGAGCACTCATCCCAAAACAACCTGGTAGTCTGTACAATCCCCTTAATGAGTCCTTAAGTACTTAGCTAGCAGCTGTGAAGAAACGTCACAGCCCTCCTTCTTCCACAAAGTGCAACACACACACTTTGCTCTGCTTTGGTTTCAAAGTCGTGAAAAATCAACAAACAGCAAGGCATAGTCCTGAAGAACAACGATCAGATAATCTTCCACAATGGCCAAACCAGCACGCTGCTATTTATATCAGCAGCTCTAATTACTGGAGCCCCACCCAAACACAGGTGGCCTCTCTTATCTCCTGTAATATTTCAATTGGTCTCTTCTATGCATAATTCTGCGCCTGCGTGGGTCTAACACTTCCTCATCCGAATCGACCGAAGATAATGGAGATTGGCTTCCTGGGCTGTGTGCCAAGCCCCCTCTTCCAAGTCACCCTCACTTTCTTCTTCGTCGGAGGAAACCGCACGCCCTGATTCTGTCAGCAATAAAACAGGCCTATGACATGTTGATGTTTCCCCTGCATCCACCTCCACATTCCTTGGGGCAGGAGCTGGGCCAGAGCCAACCACAACAGTAAACAACTTAAAGAGATATGTAAAGCACTGTCAAGCAGTGCTTTAAGTGCTACTGCTAGTGCGATCTGAATCTGCTTGCAGTCAAATCATACCATTTCAAACACTCTGTAGACCTATGAAAATGTAACTAACTGCCATCTAGTAGTTCCATATTAAACAGTAACTTTAGAAATTGCTGGTTAGATGAAAACTTTGTCTAAGACCTGTTAGTCTTGATCTGAAAATTAAAATTCGGTGATAAATTTTAAAAAATAATAGAAAATATTTATACCTCCCAATCAGCTAGAGTTATTATAAATGGAGACATGAATCAACCATTTTCAATAGCCAAGGGAGTACGTGGGGGATGCCCTATTTCGCCTCTGCTTTTTATATTAACACTGGACACATTCTTAAATAAAATATGGAGTAACAAAGAAATTAGGAGACCAAAACTAAGATATGAGGAATACAAACTGCAGGCATATGCAAATGACATACTATTTTTTCTAGAAGAACCGATAACATCAGGACAAGAATTAATCAAAGAAACTGAACCAGCAGGATTAAAAATTAACAAACAAAAGACTAAATTAATAATAAAAAATATGACAAGACAAAAAGATGATCTGGAAAGATTGTTGAATTTACAAATAACTAAAAATATTAAATATTTGGCTTTAATAATAATAATAAATAGATGTCCATCTATTGTCAAAATCCTATTTGGTTTGCTACATTCGTTTATCATAATTGTGATTATGATGTTATGATAAACTAATGCAGCAAACCAAACAGGATTTTGATTAATAATAATAATAATAATAATAATAATAATAATTTATTAGACTTGTATGCCGCCTCTCTCTGAAAACTCGGGGTGGCTCACAACAACAATGGAACAATAACAATACAGATACAAATCTAATAGTTAAAAACAGTAACTAAAACCCATTATCTTAAAAAACAATCAATACTACACAATCATAACCACACATAACTTTCAATGGTCAGAGGGAGGGGATACACTACAGGACAAGAAAAGCAAAGGCAGCCTAGGACTCCCAGACTGGAAACTTTACTATAAAGCAGCCTCTCTAAACTGTATTAAAGAATGGATAAATTTATCCAATAAATGGACATTAGAAGCTCACGAGTTGCAGGCAGGATGGCATACATATTTATGAGAGACGGCTCAAAATTACAAACAAACTTTAATCAACATTTAATTAGGAGATCACTTATAGAAACACGGCAAGAAATTAAAAAGAAAAATTATATAAAAATTCAAAGGTGGCTTTCGACAATAAGTGATAATTTATCCTAGTTTGATTGGCCCAAACTAAAATTCTAAAATATAGTAATATATTGGACTTGACTGGAAAATTGAACAGTAGAGAAGAATTGGAAATGCAAAAAATAAAAACTGACTGGTGGCCATACATGCAAATCAAATCAAGATACAAAAAAGATAGGGATGGCATATGCATAGGCAGAAATATAAAACAATTAGACAAAATCTTGATAGTTTCAGATGAAAAAGAATATCAAAAATAAACAAATATTAGAAATGGATAAAATAGAAGAAATAGTGAAAGAACCAATGATAACGAGGGCAAAATATATTGGACATAGTATACACATGTCTGACTGGGAGAAGACTTGGAACATAAAGTGCAAAATTATGAAATCAGTGGCACTTAAAGAAAATTATTACAATATGTTTTATAGATGGTACCTGGCACCATCAAGATTAGTGAAAATCTACATGTTGGAAATGCAACAAAGAATTAGGTACCTTCTTTCATTTGTGGTGGATATGTCCCAAAGCAAAAGGATTTTGGAAAACAATACATAAATGGCCATTGGAGATAATAGATATAGAAATAGAATTTACCTCATAATGAATGTTGTTAGAAATTAGGAAGAAAAAATATTTTTTTAAAATACAATATTTAATGACCCATATTATAAAGGCTGCAAGGATATAATATGCACAATTCTGGAAACATAAAGCGATCCCAACAGAAAATAATATTATAGATAATATTTACTTATGTGCAGAAATGGACAGCATGACAAAGGAGATTAAGGGAACAAGTAATTCAGAATATTATGAGATTTGGAATAACTGGTTTGAAAAACGAAGCAAAGGACTGTGATAAAATGTGAAAGGACGTATGGAAAACGAGAAATATATAAACACGAAATACAATATATATAATTATACAGATGTAATATAATATAAGTAAGAAAATGGGTATAGAGCTGTATTAAACTATAGTGATGTTTTTAAAGTTGAAAAAACTAATAAATAAAGCTTTAAAAAAAAGAAAACATTGTCTTAGGGTTTTAATACAACATTTTGTATATGTGAATTAATACAATTTCTGAATAATATTTTTTGTTTAGGTGCTGTTTTGTTTATGGGACAAATCACCAAACCTTGAGTAAAGGAAGAGATTCTTTCCTTCTGAAGAAAACTAAAGATTGATGCCTTTGTACTGTTTAAATATTTTTGTACCCTGTTTTTCAGCTATGAACTAGCTTTGGAAATGTTGGCCATCTAGTTTTTGAAAAAGAACCTTAAGTAGCTGGAATTCTTTATGGAAGAATAAACTGCCTTTTTGAAAACATTATAAAGTTCCTTAAAACTACTGATTAGCTCTCTGTGCTAACAACTTTTGACAATTTGTTGTTCTATTTCATATTGTCTTTAAACCCAGTTAAGATTAAAGGGACAAGTCAGATTTTGGTTTGCTTATGCCTTTCTACTACTATAATTCAGTAGTTGGATGAGGCGTTTGCCATTAGAAAGCCATTGAAAACTTTAGCATTTTTTTTAATTTTAGACTTTGCATGTTGCTAAGATTTAAACAACTAATGTCCCAATTAATGCCTTTGCATTGGTGTAATGTAAACTTGTCATTGCCTAGTATACACTTTCTATAGATTTAAATTTTATATTTTTTGTACAAAGGAAAATAAAATCATAATGAACAGTTGGATCTAGTGCAAGAGTCAAAATGATATTGGAGGGAAACAATTACAATTCAGCAAGTTACTGTAACTAAGATAAAATTTCCATGTGATAAAATAATTCCTGTTAGGAACGACCTGCATTTTGGAATACTTCTGTTAAGTAAATTTTCTAAATGTTCCATTCTGTCTGCATGTTAGTAATTTATTATATTGTATTGGACAATAAGGGTGTGATGGCTCAGTGGTCAAAGATGATGAACTCATCAGTTGAAAAGCTGGCAGCCCAAGTTCAAGCTTATAGTGCCACACAAAAAGTGGATTGCTGTGTTGGTCCCAGCTCCTGTCCACCTAGCAGTCTGAAAGCATGCAAATGCGAGAAGATGAATAGGTACCCTATCAATGGGAAGGTAACAACATTCCATGCAACTTTGATGTATATTTAGCCATGCTAGCCATGTGACCATGGAAAATGTCTTCAGCCAATGCTGGTAACTTCAGCCAAGAAACGGAAATAAGCACCATGCCCTGGAGTGGGATGCAACTACACAGGGAAACCTTTACCTTTTTAATGGATAATAATATCATGTCAACTATATTCCTGTAATATATTTGTATGCTAAAAATATTTTAAACCAAAATCTTCAGATATAGGAGAAATTTTCCATTATTGAAATAGCCCTAAAATTGTTTTAAAATGTTAATATTGTTTCTCCCAATTATATAATTACCCTAGGTAAAGCTTTGTTTTTTCCTTATGTCCTGGAAAGAAGGTTGGAACTTTTTCATCTATTGGAAAGTATTTTAATTGTTCCAAATAACATGTGTTCTGTATGTCCTTTAGGTATGCTTCTCTTAAAGATAATTTTGGTACAATTCAATGGAAGATTTTTGTAACAGCCTCCACATGGATATGAAGCATGTTTTTCTGTGTTAGGTATAAATACTCCAGAAATCTTAATGTGGAAAAATGTTATATATACATTTATGGACATGGACATCAGATTGGTTGTTAAATCAGTTGCTTTTTCCAAAATGTATTCTATTCAACCCTGGGATTTTCCAGGAACTCAATTGAAAAAAAAAATGAATTAAAAAAAAATCATATTCTACCAATTTTCTACTACTAGAGCTTAATAATAGGTTCTATTGCCTGAAAACATTTGAAAACCCCGTATTTTATCTGTAATATAAAAAAAAATATGTTCAGTGAAACTTTATTTTTTTTAACAATAATTGTATATCACTCTATTGCAATACTTCTCAATTATTTTGTTATGCCCCCACCCCCATGAAGAAGTAAACTTTCACACATATCCCAACTCTCCGGTCTAGGCCCCAATGGAATTTTAGTATTAATATTTATTATTTTACTTATTATAAGCTGCAAGCAAACTATTGGCTGGGGAAGGCTGCTCTACCCACTTACCTGGGAATAAGTCACATTGAACTCAGTTGAGTCTGTTTTTGGTTATGTATTGTCTTTATTTCTACTTCACACTTTTCTTAATACTCATTAAACAAATGTTAGATCAGAAGGCATACAAATTTATTAGCAAATTGGGATGATAAAGAATTAGACAATTATTTTCAAGAATTTTCTTGACCCTATTTTATGTCTGTATTGAGTGTAGTAGTCGATGGAGTTTATTTACCCCATCAATAAAAATATTTGTGACATGGAACCTGGAAAGCAAATAGTGTCTGCTACATGATAATCACTGAAACAATTTCAATTACTTTTGAAAATGTGAGAATTGTACACTAAAGTTAAAATGTATTTGATTAGAAGACTAACTATTTCTACAAACCACACAGAAGTGTATCAGGAGCAGCTGTGTAGTTTTAGTCATTTGAGAACAAACTACAACTTGAGTTGTAGATTATTTGTCTTGGAAGGCTCGGTATTGCTATTGGCAATTGTGAAAATGTACTAGTCTTCTTTTCTGAATGCTTGCTTATCTTTGCCATTGAATCTTACCAGAGGTCCATGTGTGTTCTAGTATGTTCTATTAAACAAATGTGAGAAAAGAACACCAATGTTTGGTGCTTTTTCTAAGTGTACAAAAATAGAGAATATCGTACATTTTCTTTAAGCCGCCATGTTTTTCATAATGATTCTTAGGAGAATTTAAAGTTGAGTTTGCTTTAATCTTGAGCAATTAATTTGACATGTTCTAAAAACAGAAATATATCAAATCTACATTCAGACAATTCAGCCAGCAGCAGGCACACAGAAATAAACAATCTATATAACATTCAAATGAAACAATCAACAGAAGAAAAAAAAACCATAAACACTTCAACAGCAATCAACATCCAAATGGACAGATTACTACCAAATTAATACCATACCAACAATCAAGAAGCAAACAATATCCCAATTAAGAAACTATCAAGAAACCACCAACTCTACTTTCACCAACAACTGATCAAGCCATTATTATATAGCATGAGAGCACTGAGGTTACCAAGTTTCGTAATGCAAGAGAACAACCAAGATCAAAGATTCCACAAAAATATACCTAGTAATAAAATTGGTCAAAAAGATTTGATATGCCATTTCATTATTCCAATATGACCAATTACATTCTCTTCAAAAAGAAAGAAAAAGAAAGGAACAAATGGGGGTACAGTTGTATTAATGCTTAAATTCTATATAATCCTTTCAATTGTATATGCTAGTAATTTACATTAATATTTGGATTTAGCAGAAGCTACTTAAGAAGCGTTATCATGTAGCAGTATCAAGACCATTAATTTACCATATGATATTCTAAAACCATGTTTCTTATTATTTCTATTACCTTTAATAACAAACAAGTGCTTTAATAAAAAAAAGCCTGACATGTTTCTTTTACTTTTTTATTGCATATGTTTGAAAATGATTATCTCCTGCTTATGAAGTTTAAAAATCATTCCTTTAATAGGGCACAACTGTCCAACTGTTTGAATAACTTGTACAGTATTGTAAAGTGAAAATAGTTTCAGCACCATCTTGTGGACAGATCACTACCCTAACAATGCAAATAAATTTATGTTGCAGTATATTGTTATTTCTACTCGAGATAATCCTCTATTTACAATTATTTGTTTAGTGACTCTTCGTAGTTACAGTAGCACTGAAATAAGTGACTTATGACATTTTTCATAACTATATAAGTATCCCCATGGTCACGTGACCAAAATTCAGATCCTTGGCAACTGCTTCATACTAATGAGAGGCAATGTCCTGAAGTTATCTGATCACCTTTTGAAATCTTTCAACAAGCCAAGCCAGGGATAGACAAAGTTGGTTCTTCTATGATTTGTGGACTTCAGCTCCCAGAGTTCCTGAGCCAATCAAGCTAGCTCAAGAATTCTGGGAGTTGAAGTCCACATGTCATAGTAGAGCCTACTTTGCTTACCCCTGAACTAAGCCAATGGAGAAGCTGAAATGCTGTATTTGATACGAAATGCTATGATTTATGCACAAGTATTCTGATTGAAAACAGTGGAAAACATCATGAACATAATGAAGGAAAGGCAATGTTTTACTACTTTCCAAATATTTGAATGTCTCTATCAAATATAAAACACTTCTGTCCCAGAAGTAAATAAATACAAGTAAAAGAAAAGAGAATTTAATTAAAGAGTAAAGGAGAATAGTTTGACTCCTTCTTTGTGGCGATCCCTGAGATATTGGAATACTTCTATCATGTTTCCCCCAGTCCTTTTTATTAAACTAGATGGGGACCGACTCATGAGTGGGGGGCACAGTCCCAACATGGTATTCCTCTCGGGGCAGTTGAGCAATGATCTGAATTTAAGGGGCCTATACATCATGCCCTTGTCATGGTTAGATCATTTGCTGCTACAGCTTGATTTTAGGGCTCTAATCCTTCCCCATAGGGAGGCGGAACTGATTAGGTGGTTCCCCCCAGACACCAGTGGGCTTTCAGAGAACACTTTGGGAAATATCAGATTCGCTTATACACAATTTGGCAGTCTCTGGTAATAGCCAGGAACATGGCCGCAAACGGGGCTCTGGACTGGATTGTCCCCAACCTCTCTGTGGCAGTACACCCAGGAGATATCCTTGTTTCATGAAGGAACTCCGGGGGATGAAACACCAGAACAGACGTCTAGAGGAGCATTAGAGGGCCAGTAAATCTGGATCTGACCAAGCACAATTAAGTACTTACTTACTTACTGGCTATCAAGGCGGCAAGATTTTCATATCTTTCTGCATTGGTTGTATTAGCGGAATCTCGCTCAGCCACCTAACTCCCAAAACTTTACCCTTAGACTATCCACTGTTGACCTCTCCCGATTCCTAAGAGGCGTGTAAGGGGTACTAAGAGTAAGGGGTGTGTATAAGTGCATCAGCGTGCCTTCTGTTCCCTGTCCAAATGTTTCTTTATATTATCTCACTATTATCATGTATATGTATATTATTATATCTATTATATTTTCTCATTTTCTTTACTAGTATCATGTATATAAATATTACTAATGTATACGTTATATACAGTACTTCCAATATGTACCTGACAAAACAAATAAATAAAATAAAATAAATAAATCCAATTCAGAGGTGACAAATGACTGCCTAAACAGCCTTGTGTTAAACCCCTTCAATTACTTGTCAGTTTAGTAAGAACCAGCTTTAAAAAAAAACAAACCCTCACTTTTCTGGGATCTCACTCCTAAGTATCACCAGTAAAAGATTTTTCGTCTGTTGTAGGCTGAGCTGGCTGGGGAATTCTGGGAGTTGAAGTCCACCCATCTTCAAGGTGGAGAAACGGTCTTTTCCTGACAGCACCTGGAGACACGGTTCGGCGACCCCATACCTAAATTTAATCTATACCTCACCATGTCTCTTACTTCATTGTTTCCCAACCTGGACAACTTGGAGATATCTGGACTTCAACTCCCAGAATTCCCCAGCCAGCATTCGCTAGCTGGGGAATTCTGGGAGTTGAAGTCCAAATATTGTCTTACTTAACCCGATTAGGAATTTCCGCCTACAGCTCTTCAAACGAGCGACTTTTTCCGCCCTCGCTTGCCTTTATAACCCACCCATCTCATTTCTCCACCCAGCGCCCCGCGTTGCCTCCGCTCTCCCGGTCAATCTCGCCCTCCCTTCCCGTCGGCGACTGCTTCCGGGGGGCGGCGCTATTTCGGTCATTACGGAAAATGGCTGGCCGCTGAGGCTTTCTTGGAGGCGCCGCTATTCTGACGATTAAGGGCCCGCTCTCTTTTGGGTGGCTGCTCCGGAGACTTGGCCGAGCGCGGCCTGGTGCTGTGGCGAGATGGCGGCCGAGATTCACTCGCGGCCGCAGAGCAGCCGGCCGGTGCTGCTGAGCAAGATCGAGGGGCACCAGGACGCCGTCAGCGCTGCGCTCGCTATCCCCAAAGAGGACGGCATCATCACGGCCAGCGAGGACAGGTGAGGAAGGGGCGGCGGGGGGAAGGAAAGGCGCTTTCCGGAGAGGGGAGAGGGTCTCTCGGCCGCCGCTCCCTCTCCTTTTTTTCTACTAGGGACAGGCAGGAAAGGCGCGCTGCGCTCGGGATAACAACAGCAAAAAGAAACCGCAACTCGGTCGTGTGCAAATGTTTTAAGATCCCTGAGCTTTTGGGGGGGGGGGTCTTTTTGCTCCAAAAGGACCTTCTCTTTCCTGCCAAGCGGCATGCGACACACCCCCTTCTGGGGAGGCCGTCGCTTCCTTCCCATCTGGTTGGACTACCGGCCCCATCATCCACCCTCAGGACAACCAAAGAAACATGTTGGCTCAGTGGAGGAATCAGGGTGTACCGGGCATATATAAGTAGTACGCTACTCAAAAATAAATAAAGGGGACACTTAAAAAAACAGAATATAACTGGCGGGACCCAGGGGAAGAGCCTTCTCTGTGGCGGCCCCAGCTGTCTGGAATCAATTCCCCCAGGGATTAGGACTGCCCCTACTCTCCTTGCCTTTTGAAAGCTTCAGAAGACCCACCTTTGTCGCCCGGCATGGGGAAACCGATATACCCCTAGCTATTATGGTTTATGTATGGTCTGGTCGGTTGTGTGATTGTTTTCTTTTTATAATAAGGGTTTTAAATTGTTTTTAACATTACATTTGTACATGGTGTATCGTTGTTGTGAGCCGCTCCGAGTCCTTGGAGAGGGGCGGCATACAAATCTAATTAATAATAATAATAATAATAATAATAATAATAATAATAATAATAATAATAAATCAAACTTCTGTGAAATCAAACTCTCCACTTAGGAAGCAATACTGACTGACAGTCAACTTCACACGCTGTTGTACAAATGGAATAGTTGTGTAAATGAAATATTCAATGGGAATGTTTCATTCATTCAGATCTAGGATGTGTTATTTGATTGTTCCCTTTATTTTTTTGAGCAGTATATTTAGCTTAAGCAAGAGGAAAAAGCAAAGAAGGGCGGTTTCTTTTTCAGAACAATTGAAAACACGTCCACACAGTCATCTTTCATTGTTAGCAACACAGAGCAATGCTGGTTTGAAGGGCTCCTGTTATAAGTGGAAGCAAACTAATATAAGTTGCTTCTTTGTCATCATCCCCAAAGGGAGAAAAAGTTGGGCTGTAACTCTTACTATCCCCAGACAGTCTTTCCTTCTTTCTTTCTTTCTTTCTTTCTTTCTTTCTTTCTTTCTTTCTTTCTTTCTTTCTTTCTTGATGGGAGTCATCAACTGTGGTCTTGTACTAAATCTATATGATGGGAACAGGGAGAGGAAGTTTGGGGTTAGTTCTTCCTTTGCCACTGAAGTATGTTCTTAGTACGATTTGCAAAATATTGGGGGGGGGGGTCTGTATTACAGAATGGTGCATTTTGATAGCATGTTAAGGAAAACCTTTCTCTAAAACATTGAAAACATTCTGTATGCATTTCCCCCCCTGTATTTTTGTGTCTCTAACATTAACCATAGGAAGAAAATATTAAGAAATAACAATGTGGTCTGGAGTAATATTTTCCAAGTTACTGTATAATGTGTGGTAAACTTCTAGGAAAATATGCTTATAAGGCTGTTCATAATATTTAGACTGATACTAATTGGAGTTTGCTTTATAATTAATAGTTATATTCCTTATTTCTGATTCCTAAATTAGAAAAGTTTTATTTTTATTAGAACTCCACACAACAAAAGGATATTTAATCTTTTTTTCAGCCATTATTTTATGGTGCAACTGGGTTTATTTAAGCAAAATCTTATTTTAATTTAGTAGTTTTGATTTAGATTAAATAGACATGTTGTCTTGGAATGCTTGGCTGCCTCTTCTGTAAGATATAGGTTATCTTCTAACAATATCTATGATACTGGTTTGGATAGCCGTTGAAACTTGATAACTTGATTAAGTTGTATGCAGAACACTTTGAGCTTACATGATCTGCAAAATTGTTCTTTCAATGTTTAAACATGTATCCAGTATTCACAATAAAGTTACAATTTTTAAGTAGCTAATAGAGTATAAAGTGTTATAGAGAAATTATCCTGTACAGTTCTTAACTAATTGGATAATGGTTGTCTTCCTCCGACCAAAGGGTTAATTGTTAGTAGTTCACAAGAGCCTTCAGGGAATACTACCTCAGTTGCATTAATTACACTGAAGCTAGGAGAATAATGTATTTTTTCCCAATGTGGATGAACTACACGGGGTGGACAAAAACATGGAAACACCTTGAAAAATCATCAAAATATCTTTTAATATGGTGTTGGTCCACTTTTTGCGGCTAATACAGCCTCAATTCTCCGAGGTATTGATTCATACAAATTGTGAATTGTTTCCAAAGGAATTTTAGCCCATTCTTCAGTTAAAGCACCCTCCAGTTCTTTTAGAGACGATGGTGGTGGAAATCGACTTCTTACTTAAATCTCTAAAATCAACCATAAATAATAATGTTTCTCGTGCCATTCTTTAACAATTCTTGTTCTATGGATTGGTGCATTATCATCTTGAAAGATGGCATCCCTCTCTGGAAGCAGTTCTTGAACCATAGGATGAATTTGGTCGGCCAAAATTCCTAACTAGTGATGGCTATTAATTCTTCCATGAAGGGAAATAATTGGTCCAGTGGATTTCCATGAAATAGCACCCCAGATCATCACTGAACCCCCGCCATGTTTTACGGTTGGGAGAAGGCAGTCTGGATGAAATGATTCTTTTGGCTGTCTCCAAATGTAAACATATCCGGAGGTAGGAAAAAGGGTAAACAATGATTCATCAGAGAAAATCACATTTTGCCACTGTTCGAGGGACCATTTCTGGTGGTTTCTACACCACTCTAAACGCTTTGAAACATTTGTCTTTGAGAGCAGAGGTTTTCTAATTGCAGCTCTTCCGTGGAATCCAGAATTGTGAAGCTCCCTTCGAACAGTTTTTGTGGAAACTGGGTTCTGTATGTGTCTATTGAACTCTGCAGTGATTTTAGGAGTTGTGGTCTTGCGATCCGCTCTAACAATTCGCTTTAGAGTCCCACGGTCTCTCTCAGACAACTTTGACTTTCAACCAGACCTGTGCTTGGCTGAGGACGTTTTCCCTTCTCTTTTAAAAGCAGTCATTACTTTTGAGACATTACTTCTTGAAACGTCAAACATTCGGGCACTTTCTGTTACACTAGGGCCTGCCATTCGAGCACCAACAATTTGGCCTCTTTGAAAGTCTGAGAGGTCTGCCATTTCTAGAAGGTTATAACCAATTTCCTTAAATTTATGTAAAAAAAAAAGGTAGTTTAAAAAAACATATCAAATAACAGAATTTTAAAAAAACATTAAAACATGTCAAGTTTTGATTGATTTGAATATGTTCAAACACTATGATGCCAAAAAGTCAAGTGTTTCCATTTATTTGTCCACCCCCTGCATATTGGTGCCTTGCTGTTTCTTTTTTATTCTGAAGTCTTACTTCAAATAGGAATTGGAACCATGGGAAAAAAATAAATTGGTTTTATTACTAATGTGCATTGTTAGGTACTACAGAAACAGGTCAAGCATTGTGAAGAATAACACAATTTAAGGGTTTACCTCCGAGCACATATATAACATTTCATTTGTCAGCTGAATGCTGAGGTGTAATTAATCACTATGTGTAAACTCTCAGTAGTAACTACTAGTTCATCCATTTACAAGACTTTTAGAAGTTTATCTTCCAAAACGATCTTTGTAGTTTATTCTTTGCTGTCAAGTGAACTTTGTTTTTATTATTGCTTTGATTCTCAGTTTCTGTATGCAGCAAGAGCAATGGAAAAAAAAAAGTAAACCTGTGGCATTCCAGAAGACAATAGATTGAGGCTATTGGGAAATCAAATCCACATTTAGAGAATCACAATTGCCAAACACTGACATGAAATATTAGGAATGGTATCTATCTGTGCCCTTCTACTAGATAAACAAAAGTGGCAGCTAAGATATTCTACAACCCTCTTATCTGCTTGACCTTTGAGATAACATCATACATATATAGATTTGATGAGCAAGTGAGAGCTATAGTAGGCCAACAGGTATTTGAATTTTCTGACATGGTTCATTGCAAAAACACCATTTATTTCTCTTGCCTATTGCATTCATTATGTCATGTATTATTTTGTCCCATATTGATTTATTTTAATTGTACTCACCTCTCAGTTTCTTACGTAAGATGAGTAGCTATATAAATTTAAATTAATAACAAGGTGGGATTTAGCATTTGCCATGTTCTATATTACTATCAGAAATATTATATTCCAGTAATTATACATATTCAAAACTCATTTGTGAAAACAATTTGGCATCAGAATAGTTTTTCCTACTGCAGAACCTTTTTGGAAAACCAAATGGACTAACTGGGGTAATAATTTTCATATCATTTTCCTCCATATTTATATTTACAGGACGATTAGAGTATGGCTGAAAAGAGACAGTGGACAATATTGGCCCAGCATTTACCATACAATGTCATGTAAGTTTTCCTAGATATTATTGTGTTGATATCTGTCTTTAATTAATTAGAATCAGAATTTTTATGATTTCACATTTGGTCATGTAAGATTATTTCTTTGCTACTGCTTTGATAGAAATCTAATTCAGTATAATATTGACTTTGCAAATCATTTATTTGGGCAGCTCCTTGTTCAAGTATGGCTTATCATCATGACAGTAGACGACTATTTGTAGGCCAAGATAACGGAGCTATTATGGTAAGCATTCATTTTTAGTTGCTAAAAATATTCACATTGTACATCAGTATCTAGTATTCATCAGTCCTAAGCTTTAAATGCAAAGGTGCAGAAATAAACTTTGATAATTGTTCAAGAACATTTTTTGAGATTTCCGCAATAACACATTATAGAATAGCATGCTCTAATGATTTTGTGTAAATTAATTTGATAGCATCAGTAGATCTAGAGCTCATCTACATGACCTTTGCTTGGTATTCTATTTAATAAAATATCTCTGAAGTTTCCCAATATAATCTAGAAATTAGTTTTCTTTCAGGTGAATGCAACTTTTAGTAATTTCATATTCAAATCTATGTATTAATGTAATCATTTTAAGGCATTCCAGGATATTTTATTTAATTTCATAATTGACTTTACAGCCTGATTATTCTCCAAAGCTCTGAGCTGAATACATCTACAGAGCAAAGCTAATATATTTAAAACAAGCAAAAAGTTCTAAGTTAGCCTAAGACAGTGATGGCAAATCTTTTTTGTCTCAGGTGCCAAAAGGTGGGTGCGTGTGCGCGCGAACCCACACCCATAATACAATGCCTTTCCCGCACATGCGCACAACTCCCTGCTGCCACTCACACATGAGCACAACCCCCCGCGCTGCCCTCCCACACATGTGCACAGGCATCACTGAAGCCTCTGAACTTTCGGTATGCCTGTTCCACTCCCCTGGTTCAAAAAAGCCTCCTAAAGCCTGGGGAGTGTGAAAAATGACCAAACTGGTCCACTTTTCACCACCCCCAGGGTTCAGGGAAGCCTTCTGAAGCCTGACAATGGCAAAAAACAGCATAATGTTCCAACTGTAAGTTCATTATCAAACTTCCGGTTGGCCCACTGGCAGCTTTTTACTCTCCCTAGGCTTCAGGAGGGTTTCCTAAACCCTGGGGGTGGCAAAAAGTGGACCAGTTTGGCCATGTTTCACACTCCCCAGGCTTTAGGAAACTTTTTTGAACCAGGGGAGTGCTAAGTGGCCCAACCGGAAGTTTGATAATGAACTTCCAGTTGGAACATTGGGCTGTTTTTTGCCATTGTCTGGCTTCAGAAGGCTTCCCTTAATCCTGGGGATGACAAAAAACAGGCCAATGGGCCAACCGGACGTTTGGAAGGAGGTTTGTTTGTAAACCTCTGGTTGGGCCATTGAGCCATTTGTCGCCATCCCCAGGTTTCAGGAGGCATTCCTGAAGTACAGGTAGAGTGAAAACGACCGAAAAGAAGGCTTAAAATCAGCTGACCAGCACACACATGCATTCTGGAGCTGACGTAGGACAACTCTTTGCGTTTCCTCAGAAATGGCGTGCCACAGGTTTTCCATCGCTGGCTTAGGAGGTAGTCATTTCTTCTGCACGGTTATTTTTTTTTTAAAGTGAAGTTTCACCATATGATTTTTGACATGCTTTGGAAATTTGTAGGAACAGTTCTCATATTAATGGAAAAACAAAAGTGTCTAACTAGTCCTCATTATAAAGTCACAATTTCAATGGAGAAAATGCTTCCTACATAAATTTTATTTGTTTTAATAGTTTATTCCTGTGCCAGTTTTTCAAAGTTTCATAAAATATCTTTATAGTAAAATCTTATGCACTTCTGGCTGGAAATAAAATTCATTAATTGCAGTGAGACTTTTCTTTATAAAAGAGTATAGAATTTTATTCTCAAAGTAAAAAAAAGAAGAAGAATGAAATATTGCTATTTTAACATAAAGGCCTTTCAAACAAATTAAAGAGTTAGAACCATAGCATCCATAAGACATACTGTAGTCATCTTTCCAAAGAGCATTCAAGAAATTTCTATCAGAAGATCCACTCAGAACAAGTTTTTATCCTAGAAGCCAAACTCATCTCTGTTTCCTAAATGAAAATAGCCTAAACTTTGACATTTTAATTACAAGCTTACAGAGACTGTCAATCATTCAGTGGGAGTCATTTCTGTTTGTGTTTGATTGTGCATTAACAGGATTTCTAGATCATGTATCTTACTGTTTGTTTATTATTTCAGGAGTTTCATATCTCAGAAGACTTTAATAAGATGAATTTTATCAAGACTTACCCAGGTAATAAGACAGTGAAGTATCCCTGCACATATGAGTAGCCTTCAATAATGTATATGGAATATTGACTTAAATTTAATTCACGTGGGTGATATCTTCATAAAATAAGTATTAAGCACATATATAAACCAACATTGGTTGAATGATATGAACTATAACTGAAAAACCTAAAGACAACAATCATAAAGTTTATAATTCTGTAAACAATTCTCATATTCTTATGAAAGATAATTTTTCTAACACAGCGTTGATGTTATCTAGTTTGGGTAATGAAATGTCTGTAAGTAAACAGTCAAGCTCAGAGCTCACCAAGGACCCCTTATTCTCTTATTCTATTTTCTTTCCTGTTATCAAATGACCTACACAGCATAATACCCTAAACACGTGTAAGGGCAGAACTCATGTATTCTCATTTTGGCTTCACTTGGAAGGAAATGAATTCCAGAATATTACTTTATTTCCCCTAGACTTAGTATTAGTATTAGTATTGTGTTTCCCCGAAAATAAGACACTGTCTTATATTAATTTTTCCTCCAAAAGTTGTGCTATGTCTTATTTTCGGGGGGTGCCTTACTTAAAGCAGCTGCCACAAGATCTGAGGGGACGGGGTGAGACGGAATGGGAGTCGGGATCTGATACGCCCCTCCTGGCCGGCCGCTTACAGCCTCCCAGTCTCTACCGTCTAACTGCTCCAAGCTGCAGGAAGGGTAAGGCGGGCTGCAATACCCGCAGCTTCGGGGGCTCCTTTCTTCAGCGGTTTGTTTTGTTACCTCTAGGCAGCTGCACCAACTTTTTTCTTCCCGGCGGCGGCGATGGCGGTGGCTTCCCTTCGAGGAGAAACAGCGTCAGGAACGTCACGTGATGAAGGGAAGCCGCTGGAGCCACCGCTGGGAAGGAAAAAGTTGGTTCAGCTGCCTAGAGGTAACAAAACGAACCGCTGAGGAGAGGAGTCCCCGAAGCCGTATGTAAACTTGACTACACCTTATTTTCGGGGGGTGCCTTATATTAGCAAATTCTGCAAAACCTCTGACATGCCTTGCTTTCGGGGTACATCTTATTTTCGGGGAAACAGGGTAGTAGTGATAGCAGTAGTAATATATGCATATTTGCGTGCACACGTGCATGGCCGCACACACAGAGAGAAAATGGAAATATTAGGACAATCTGTTGCTCCATTCACAAGAAAATTTTAAAACCGAAATGCCAACAATATAAGATGATCCTGTTTGCAACTAAGCCATAGATAAGAATGTGCCTTTGAGAACAGCCTTATATTAAAATAACATGATAATTTTATATAAAAATTGTTGGTTTTTTCCAAAACAAGACTTTTATGATTTCAAACTAATTTTATAATGTCTTTCTTTTTCATAATGTTCTTCTCTTTACTTCTTGGTTTATTTTACAATGTGGTGTAATTACAATTATGAATATAATTTATTTCTCCTTTATGCTTGTCTTTTGCATGAATGAAGAGTAATGTTACATTTCCATTTCAAGGAAATGAGTAGTGAGAAAAAAAATTAAATGAATTAATGCCTGGAAAATACTAAAGAAAGTGAAACAAATATAAGTTTGATCATATCCATTCCATTTCATGTATAAATATCTTTGTCTCTGTGTTATAATTTCTTATCTGTTTGTATAGCTCACCAGAACAGAGTGTCAGCAATCACTTTTTGCTTGGAAGCAGAATGGGTGATTAGCACTGGCCATGATAAAGCTGTCAGTTGGATGTGTACCAGAAGTGGAAATATGTTGGGAAGACACTATTTCACTTCCTGGGCATCTTGCCTACAGTATCCTTCAAAATAGCTGTATCATAACAGATGTGCAATTTTTTACAGTTTGTTAACCAATCTTAATATTTTGCTACATTTGTATTTCATGCTGTTGGCTTTAATCAAGAAACTAATCACCTTTAAAAGTTTTTGTTATTACTATAAGTTGTAAAAGTATTATTACAAAAATGTTACTAGGAGTATTACAATAAGGTAATGCTGTAATTTGAGACCAATACATTATTTGCCATGTGCCAAGTAGACTTTCAATATAAGTTGTAGGTGGTACCTTTCTCAAATGATTTTGAATAGAAGAATGCTTTCTATTGATTAGCCAACATATCTTACTAATTCAGATCCATTTTATTTAAAGAAATAGATAGATAAGATCAGGGAATGGCTGTTGCTGATTCTACCCAGTCATCTTTATCTTCCTTTCTCAGTCCCAGCTGTTGCAAAAAAGAGATTTTGGAAGACAAAGAAGAGCCTTCCTTTGAAATGACTGAATAATATAACATCTCGTCAAGAAAGTTGGGAACCTGTTTGTTGAGTGCTACATACTTGCTGTAGTTATTTTAAGGAGTTATTTCAGTTCTATATACATTTATTTGTAACCATAGGTTTTAGCAAAATTAGTATTTACAATTACCTTTTCTCTATGATATCCCATCCCGTGAACCCTTTTTTGCATCAACTGAAATCATTTATACCCAGACATTATTGTTTCAGAATACAGTGTTCCCTCGATTTTCACGGGTTCGAACTTCGCAAGTCTATACCACGGTTTTTCAAAAATATTAATTAAAAAATACTTTGCGGGTTTTTTCCCTATACCACTTTTTTTCCCACCCGATGACATCATATGTCATCGCCAAACTTTTGTCTGCTTTTAATAAATATTTTTTTTAATAAACTTTAATAAATAAACATGTTGAGTAATAATCTAAATGGTTGCTAAGGGAATGGAAAATTGTAATTTAGGGGTTTAGAATGTTAAGGGAAGGTTTGTGATACTGTTCATAGCCAAAAATAGTGTATTTACTTCCGCAACTCTTCTTCGCGGAAATTCGACTTTCGCAGGCGGTCTCGGAATGCATCCCCCGCGAAAAGCGAGGGAACACTGTAATGTCAAAATGCATGGTTGCTAATAAGCTCGCAAGTTAAACTAATCTGATGTGTTCCAATATGGACACATGTATATATCTATATATGTATGCATATGTATATGTATAAGTATATATATAAACATATACTGTACATATACATATATAATGTGTATATGCATATACATATGCATATGCACTCACAGATATGCATGTATATGTGTGTCTATGTGTGTGTGTGTGATTTTATATCTATAATTATATGTGTGTATGTGATGTATGTATCCATATGTGTGTGCTGCCGCAGCATCGTATCCCCTGTCATGTGCCATCTGGGAGCATGGTCTCCATTCTGGCAGGGGCCTTAGAGCAGGCAGAAAGTGGAGTCAATGGATGGGCATTCCAGGTGGTAGACTTGCCAATTAACTGGGATTCTAAACTGACAAATCTGGTTGCAGGTTACTAACTACTTTCAAGAGAAATTAAAATAGATTACTTTTTATATCAGTCTTTTGCCTTCTGCTGGAACTACTTGAAAACATACTCCTTAACTTCGGATTGTATTAAGATACGACTTTGAAACCCAGCATGCCTTTATTGGAGACTACTCTGGACAGATTACTTTGTTGAAGTTAGAACAGAGCACGAGTTCAGTGATAACAACTCTCAAGGGTCATGAAGGTAATTTGTTTTTCAATTGAATGAAGCTCAAATCTTTCTTTTTTATATAAAATAATACATTGGAGATGCAGTAATGAAGTCTACATGTAATAAATTAATAAATGATGGGGATAGATCTGAATCCAGTTGCGGTCATATTACCATTATTGGTTCAACTGAAACAGAATACCCCAACTCATACCTAATACAGTGATACCTCGTCTTACAAACATCTCGTCATACAAACTTTTCGAGATACAAACCTGGGGTTTAAGATTTTTTGGCCTCTTCTTACAAACTATTTTCACCTTACAAACCCACCGCCGCCACTGGGATGCTCCACCTCCGGAATTCCTTTACCAGCGAAGCACCCGTTTTTGCGCTGCTGGGATTCCCCTGAGGCTCCCCTCCATGGGAAACCCCACCTCTGGACTTCCGTGTTTTTGTGGTGCTGCAGGGGAATCCCAGCAGCGCAAAAACGGGCACTTTACTGGCAATGGAAGTCCAGTGGTGGAGTTTCCCAGCGAGGGGAGCCTCAGTGAAATCACAGCATCGCAAAAACACAGAGGTCCGGAGGTGGGATTTTGATGTTTTTGCGATGCTGCGATTTCACTGATGCTCCCTTCACTGGGAAACCCCACCTCCGGACTCCCATTGCCAGCGAAGCGCTCGTTTTTGCGATGCTGGGATTCCTCTGCTGGGATTCCCCTGCAACATCACAAAAACACAGAAGTCTGGAAGTGGGGTTTCCCATGGAGGGGAGCCTCAGGGGAATCCCAGCAGCACAAAAACGGGTGCTTCAGCTGGCAAAAGGGGTGAATTTTGGGCTTGCACGCATTAATCACTTTTCCGTTGATTCCTATGGGAAGCATTGTTTCGTCTTACAAACTTTTCACCTTAAGAACCTCGTCCCGGAACCAATTAAGTTTGTAAGACAAGGTATCACTGTATTGACGTTCTCATACACATCAAGTTCAGGAAGAGATTAAACTAAGAAATTATTTTAGAGTTTTAGAACCAGAACTGGTTACGTGTTGATTGGCTTTCAATTTACAGTACTATTATCATGCCTGGATTAAATTTTACTTTACTAAAATTGTCTATATTTTTTCATTAGCTTTCCAGAATGCAGTAGATAGAAACAAGATTAGATTTGTTTATTCCCATACTGATGACACTGTAACTAAGCCTGCTGTGTGATTTCTTCAATTACAAATCCATACTAAAAAACACGCAATCCTGTGAACTTCCATCTTCTTTGTAAAGATAATGTCTTTCTGTATACAATTCATTACCATACTCTTGATCCAAAACATCTGATTACTTATCTCAGATAAAAAAGATTATTCATATGTAATTGAAAAACATTGTTTTCTCCTCCAAAAACAATTACTATTGATTTTTATCCAGTTAATTCTCCGTTTTATCTTTGCTAGTCTAACTGAGCTTCCTCTTGCAGCTCCCAATTTTTTTTTAATGTTGGCTATTGCATTTAGGCGCGTCCAGTCAATTATGGTTTATTTTCAAATGATGTTTGTCAAGCCATGTCTCGATGTATATGTAAATCCAGCCTTAGAATATTTACTTATTTTTCCCCACAATCAGAGACTTTCAACTGTCCACTTATCAGTCTGTAGTGACTTTCTTTTTTTAAGTTCTACATTTTAGTGGGGTAGCAAAGTTTTCCTTTAATCTGCAGTTCTAAGATACAAATAGAGCCCAGTACATTTATACAATTGTTCATCTAGAAATGGACAATTCCAGAAAGGAAAAACGTTTAATGACATGAAAGATCCTTACAGGGGCCATGTGAACTGGAATTAAGAAATTATGTGATTCTAAGTAATACCCTGTTTCCCCGATAGTAAGACACCCCCGATTGTAAGACGTATCGGGGGTTTCAGGGGGGTCGGCTAATATAAGCCGTACCCCGAAAGTAAGACATATGTCTTACTTTTGGGGAAACACGGGGGTATTGCCGCCTCCCTCTCATCTAGCTGCACGCCGCCTCCTGCCCACGTCCGCACCGTCCCCCTCTCCATACGTCGCCGCGTCTGCCACCTCCCTCTGATCTTAATGAGCGCCGCCTCCTGCCCACGTCCGCACCGTCCCCCTCTCCATACGTCACCGCGCCGTCCCCTGCACTTGTCACTGCCGCCTCCTGCTTAAAATACGGTAATGCACACAGTATTAATCATACATCAGTAAAACATACACACTGGCATACTGGGGTATCATCTGCTGTTTTGTGGTGAATACAATACTGTTCAGGTTGTTAATAAATGTTAATTTTATGGTTAAAACAAAAAATTTGACATTTTTTTTTCCAATATAAGACATACCCCGAAAGTAAGACATAGTGGGGCTTTTGGGGATAAAAAGAAAGTAAGACACTGTCTTACTTTCGGGGAAACACGGTATTGGTGGATATATAATTACTAAGGTAACTGCTAAAAAAATTACAAAACTAAATGCATAACAGGAATATTAACATTCTACCAGAAATATAAACCAAATTTGAACTGAACATTTTTAATTAAAAAGTTAAATGTCCAAAGAAATCCAAGACTGTTTTCCATTATGCCAGAGTACAGAACACAAAATTAAATTACAGGACGGCAAATTTTTTACCTAAAAATACTCTTTACCTAAAAATACTCTTTACTCTTTACAGTGGTACCTCTACTAAAGAACGCCTCTACTTAAGAACTTTTCTAGATAAGAACCGGATGTTCAAGATTTTTTTGCCTCTTCTTAAGTACCATTTTCTACTTAAGAACCTGAGCCCGGAAAAATTTCCCAGGAAATTTGAGAGCGGCACGAAGGCCCAGCCAGTTCCCTGCCATTCCCCCTGGGTTTCTCTCTCTGGTGCAGTGTATGGGGGGCAGCCTCGCACCGGGTGTATGGGAGGCGGATGCTCCTTCTCGCTGCCTCAGAATCCCTCTCTTTTTTTTAAGCCATAAAGTTTTGGATTTTTTTTATTCCTCTCGCCTCACCTTCTTCCTTCGGCAGTGACTGTCCTCCTCTTCTTCCTCCTCCTCCTCCCACCCAAATTCTGAGCTTTTATTTCTTTCCTAATGGTTTTGCCCGCATTATTTGCTTTTACATTGATTCCTATGGGAAAAATTGCTTCTACTTAAGAACATTTCTACTTAAGAACCTGGTCACGGAACGAATTAAGTTCTTAAGTAGAGGTACCACTGTATATACATTTTGGTTGAATGTTAGAAAAAAAATATTTACAGTAAGAACAGTTTGAGGTCAGAATCACCTGTTAAGAGAAATGGGATATATTCAAATGAAGCTAGATTGCATTGTCTAGGATACTTTACTTTGGATTCTTGCACTGAATGGCGAACCTCTTCCGGTTATCACTTCGTTTAAACTTTTCTTGTGTTTGAGCTATATCAACACTAGATGTCAGACTTTCAAGTGTTGAGTCTCAGCCAATTTTCATGAGAACTGATGTATTAATTTCCTATGTCAGCTACTCAGCAGTTTCAGCATTGGATTCACCCAATATTTACTGTATTATTAAATCCTAAATAAAGAGATTTGCTAATTTATGGAGTATTATTTCTTAAAACTGTCATATAACACAGGAAGAGATTTATAAAGGGTTCAGAAAATATTTGGCATTCCTAAAATGATTTCAATGAACTCAATCTGTATAGTCTGGAGAACAGAAGGAAAAGGGGGGACATGATCGAAACATTTAAATATGTTAAAGGGTTAAATAAGGTTCAGGAGGGAAGTGTTTTTAATAGGAAAGTGAACACAAGAACAAGGGGACACAATCTGAAGTTAGTTGGGGGAAAGATCGAAAGCAACATGAGAAAATATTATTTTACTGAAAGAGTAGTAGATCCTTGGAACAAACTTCCAGCAGACGTGGTTGGTAAATCCACAGTAACTGAATTTAAACATGCCTGGGATAAACATACATCCATTGTAAGATAAAATACAGGAAATAGTATAAGGGCAGACTAGATGGACCATGAGGTCTTTTTCTGCCGTCAGTCTTCTATTTTTCTATGTTTCTCTATCTCTCCTTTAACACCCTTTCTATTGTTTTCTTTTATTCATCCAATGCTAATCATTTTTATCAGATTTTTATTGCCATACACTGACATGTATCTTCTTAGGACAGTTAACTTTTTCTGCTCAGATGGGATGAGCCACCACTTAGCGCACAGAGGCTGCAGAAGGCTTGACTTGACTAAAGCAATCCACCAGTAAAATGCTATTCAGATTACAGCTTCTGCTTTCAAATATTGGGGCACAACTACCTTGTACTGCTGCTTTTCCTCTAAGGAGTTTCGTGCTTTATTTATAATTTCTAGGTGCACTTCTGTCCAGGCCCTTATTTCAGTTAAACCTCAATGTTCAAACAAAAATTTTTAAATTATTTTCTGTTATCTTCTATATTTTTTGAGTTGAAAGTCATGTGGAATGTCAGTATAAGCACTAACATAGGTTTAACATCATTATTTAGAAAATGGAAATGCTCCCTTAATATAAGAAATCTTCTTCCCAGTTTCTACGTTTTCCCATATACTGTATGTCTTAATGCTTTTATAGATGAATATACTTATATTTGACTTGTAGATATCCAGTTTGGTTAAGCTGTATTAATTGAAAGATTTGTTGGTTTATAGCAGGGGTAGGAAAAGTTCTATGACTTGTGGACTTCAACTCCCAGAATTCCTGAGCCAATCATGCTAGCTCAAGAATTCTGGGAGTTGAAGTCCGCATGTCACAGAAGAGCCCACCCCTAGTTTATAGTATACCTTGCTTTTTTCCCCATGAGGCATAAAATCGATTATATGGGTCTCCAGTTGTTAATTCTCATAACAATTCTGTAGAGTCGATTACATCAAATTGAAATGACTTCTGAATGAGTTCATTCTAAATCACCTAATTTAAGTAACACTAAGGATTTTAAACTTGAGTTTTCTTTATTTTAATTTGGCTCTTTAACCGACACAGCATTTGCTTCACTGTCTAACATTAGAAAAAAGATAGGGGAAGGAATGAAGCTTCGATGAGATAAGCATTGATCTTGCATATGAGGGCACACTTCAGCTTTACCAACTTCTACATTTTCAATCCAGTTGAAATGGATTGAGAGAAATTGTACTTTTGAGAAGTCTCCTCTTGTGTTTTAGTTGATTTTTTGGTTTTTTTAAATAGATATGCATGTTGCCGCAAATGAGCATTTGTGAAAGTCTATAATATTAAAAACATTCTATAATGTTTAACTATATAATTTTTAATAATTCTCATTATTGAAGTAAACAATTTTCCCCATAACTACATTTAATTTGTAATTCAAAGATACTAAAATAGCTTAGGTTTAGCAGCTAAAGAAGATCTTTGCTTTCTGTAAAGAATTCATTTAAAAAATGTTCCCAAGGTAAAATGACAATTTCAATATACAGTGATCCCCCGTTTATTGCGTCCCCAACCATTGCGAACAGGGTACTTCGCTATTTTTCAACCCGGAAGTCAAAATACCATCTACGCATGCGTGCCCGTGGGCACGCATGCGTAGATGGCAACCGGGAGATCAGCTGCTGGGCGGCTTCCCTGAGTCTTCCCCCTCTTGCTGGCGTCAGCGAGGAGTTTCCCCACCGCCCACGCAAACTCCTCGCTGCCGCCCGCCCTTCGCCCGCCCACGCCGTTCATTCTCGCCGCACGGGCCTGTCCACGCTGTCTCTCGGCGCTTTCGAGCTGAGTCCGGGAGCGAGTTCGCTCCCGGACTCAGCACGAAAGCGCCGAGAGACAGCGCCAAGGAACGGGCCTGTCCACGCTGTCTCTCGGCGCTTTCCAGCTGAGTCGGGGAGCGAGTTCGCTCCCGGACTCAGCACGAAAGCGCCGAGAGACAGCGCCAAGGAACGGGCCTGTCCACGCTGTCTCTCGGCGCTTTCCAGCTGAGTCGGGGAGCGAGTTCGCTCCCGGACTCAGCACGAAAGCGCCGAGAGACAGCGCCAAGGAACGGGCCTGTCCACGCTGTCTCTCGGCGCTTTCCAGCTGAGTCGGGGAGCGAGTTCGCTCCCGGACTCAGCACGAAAGCGCCGAGAGACAGCGCCAAGGAACGGGCCTGTCCACGCTGTCTCTCGGCGCTTTCCAGCTGAGTCGGGGAGCGAGTTCGCTCCCGGACTCAGCACGAAAGCGCCGAGAGACAGCGCCAAGGAACGGGCCTGTCCACGCTGTCTCTCGGCGCTTTCCAGCTGAGTCGGGGAGCGAGTTCGCTCCCGGACTCAGCACGAAAGCGCCGAGAGACAGCGCCAAGGAACGGGCCTGTCCACGCTGTCTCTCGGCGCTTTCCAGCTGAGTCGGGGAGCGAGTTCGCTCCCGGACTCAGCACGAAAGCGCCGAGAGACAGCGCCAAGGAACGGGCCTGTCCACGCTGTCTCTCGGCGCTTTCCAGCTGAGTCGGGGAGCGAGTTCGCTCCCGGACTCAGCACGAAAGCGCCGAGAGACAGCGCCAAGGAACGGGCCTGTCCACGCTGTCTCTCGGCGCTTTCCAGCTGAGTCGGGGAGCGAGTTCGCTCCCGGACTCAGCACGAAAGCGCCGAGAGACAGCGCCCCCCGGACCCCCAACCCGGGTTTGGGGGGCTGCTAGGAAGCCCCCCATGCCGGCGGCAAACAGCCGCGCCGCCCCCAATCTTCGGCTCCTCGCTAGCGCTGTGGGAGTTAAAACACCATCTGCACATGCGCAGATGGTGTTTTTACTTCCGCATCGCTACTTCGCGAAAACCCGCTCGTTGCGGGGGCTCCTGGAACGGAACCCTCGCAACGAGCGGGGGATCACTGTAGACCTTTTTTTAATCAGGAGAGGGAAAAAAATCTCCACTTTGTGCTCTGTCATGTTTGCCTTTCAACTGTTTCATTTTGATACAATAAAAGTATCCCTTTCAGAGACCGATTGCCATAGGATTTCTGTTTCTATAAATTCGTCCAGAAAGTATACATTGTCAACATTTCATCTTTCCCTTCTCCTATCCCCACCCTCACCCCATATATATATCTATATATCTATAGGAAGTATTTCTTCTTTGTGGTGGGATCCTGTTCAGCGATTACTCTTCTCTGGAGCATCTGATAACAGCATAATCATGTGGGATATTGGTGGAAGAAGAGGTCGAACCCTGCTTCTTCAAGGTCATCAGTATGTAGCAATTTTCTTTCCTAACTTGTGTTAATTCTGATTAGCCTTTGGTGTTACTAATAATAATAATAATAATAATAATAATAATAATAATAATAATAATAATAATTTATTAGATTTGTATGCCGCCCCTCTCTGAAGACTCGGGGCGGCTCACAACAATAATAAAAAACAATATTACAATGGAACAAATCTAATATTAAAAAGAAAAAAAACATAAAACCCCATCATTTAAAACCATACAACACACACATACCAAACATAAAATATAAAAGCCTGGGGGAGGTGTCTCAGTTCCCCCATGCCTGGCGATATAGGTGGGTCTTGAGTAATTTGCGAAAGACAAGGAGGGTGGGGGAAGTTGATTCCAGTTGATTCCAGAGGGCCGGGGCCACCACAGAGAAGGCTCTTCCCCTGGGGCCCGCCAAATAACATTATGTAGGGAAGAAGGATTTTATTTGGTTCTCTTTTCTGTCGGCCATAAATCAACTAAGAATTTTTTATAATGCTGTTTCTAAATGTGTTATTTCAGTATGCTGTTGAGATAATCTTTAAAAGCATATCAAGTTTGAGGTAAAGATTTGAAATCTGATGCTTTAGATCTTTCTGTTTGTTTCTTAGTTTTACTTGGTTGTGTCTTATACCTTTTGCAGACACCTAGCCTATTGATAGAAAAGCATGAGACATATGCAAATAAATTGCAGTGATGCAGAAGAATATATTTCTGCAATTAAGGCATTTGCTGGTAGACTTTTTATTATTTATTAATTCCCCAAGTCCCAATAAAAGCTCTTCCTTCATTAAAGTCTTCTGTCATTAAGGAACAGTGCAGTGCTAATGACCATCCTCATGCTCCCCCAAAAGACTAAATTTTGGAATTCTGTATGTGTAAAACTCTTCCTTTACAAATCACATTACCACCATACATTATATTCTTCATTTTTGCAAACATTTAAGATATGCAGCCACTTAATATTTTTACTCATTTATAAATAAACAGTGTCTCCTCTAAACAGCAGGAAAAAGAATGATTCTCTTTTGTTGAGGAAGGCAAAAAGATTAAAAGATCAAAATACTTTATCAAAAATTGCAGAATTTGAGCCAATATCTTCTTTACTGGATCGGTAAAATAATTTAGCAGCTGAAATATGCATCAAGAGTTATAAAAATGTATTCCTCAAAATCTATTCTGTCCTTCAGTACCTGGTTATAATTAACCTTGAAATATGTAGGAAAGATGACAGCAATACCTTTTTTAACCTGGCTTTTTCAAAGTATGCTAGACCAGTGTTTCCCAACCTTGGCAACCTGAAGATATTTGGACTTCAACTCCGCGAATGCTGGCTGGGGAATTCTGGGAGTTGAAGTCCAGATATCTTCAAGTTGCCAAGGTTGGCAAACACTGTGCTAGACTAGAGCTTCCATAACTATCGTCCATTTCGACTGGAGATCCTGGAATTTACAGTCTGCTATTTTTTGGTAGCAATGTTTGGAAAAATTGTACATGTAAAATTACAATCTATGCAATATAAAACTGACATTCAGGTATTTTATGCAAATTAATACATTTTTTTTAAAAAAAAATCCAGGTATGCAATTTGATATTTGAAAACGTTCTTAGCAAACATCCCCCCAAAATCCCCCCACAAGATTTGAATGGTTTCAAGTCAAATATGCAAAACAGGAACGTTACATAACTTATCTAGTTCACTGTTTTTTTCTTTACAGTGACAAAGTGCAAGGCCTCTCTTACCTCCAGCTCACGCGACAGCTGGTTTCTTGTTCAGCAGATGGAGGGATCACAGTCTGGAATATGGATATTAGTAGGGAAGAGGTAGGAACAAAACTAAAAGTTTGTTTATATCAAAAGGATAGATGAAACACTAATATCCCCTAAGTATAACATTCCTATATTCTGTTAACTCACAGCTAGTTAGTCAAATTTAACAATTAACCAGGAAAGGCATGCTGTGGTGATAGCATGGTAGATAAATCCACAGTAACTGAATTTAAACATGCCTGGGATAAACATATATCCATCCTAAGATAAAATACAGAAAATAGTATAAGGGCAGACTAGATGGACCATGAGGTCTTTTTCTGCCGTCAGACTTCTATGTTTCTATGTTTCTATGTTTCTATTTTGGAAAATAAAGTGAGAATGGGGAAATTGACTCAAGTATGCTCTTCTTTGGGGAAGCAAATTTTATAAAGCACTCTGACTTCCAAGGACACTGCCATAATTGCCTTTATCTGAACTGTAGGCATTATCTATTTCTAATTGTATCTAAATAAAAAAGTAATCTTGAATTCCACTTACATTTTTAAAGCCAGAGAGTTCTTTTTTATTTTTTCAGAATGACATATTTAAGTGTTTCTGTTAACTGTTTTTTACAGGCCCCACAATGGTTGGAAAGTGATTCCTGTCAGAAATGTGAACAGCCATTTTTCTGGAATATAAAACAGATGTGGGACACAAAGACTCTGGGTCTGAGGCAGGTAAGAGGCCCGCAGTGTTTCATTTATAACTATATAAAAGCTAAAGAAGTTAGGATAATTAGGTTGTATCTTATTGAAATAGTTCTTGCTCCCATGCATACTTCCTAGATTCGCCCACTGGATTCCGATCGGTTTCCGGTCACAATTCAAAGTGTCGGTGATGACCTTTAAAGCCCTTCATGGCATTGGACCAGAATACCTCTGGAACCGCCTTCCACCACACGAATCCCAGTGGCCGATAAGGTCCCACAGAGTTGGCCTTCTCCGGGTCCCGTCGACCAAACAATGTCGTTTGGCGGGCCCCAGGGGAAGAGCTTTCTCTGTGGCGGCCCCGGCCCTCTGGAATCAACCCCCCCGGAGATTAGAACGGCCCCCACCCTCCTTGTCTTTCGCAAATTACTCAAGACTCACCTATATCGCCAGGCATGGGGGAATGAAGACATCTCCCTCAGGCTTTCTTATATTTTATGTTTGGTATGTATGTGTTGTATGGCTTTTAAATTGTTGGGGTTTTTTAATATAATTTTATTATTAGATTTGTTCCATTATTATACTGTTTTTATTATTATTGTGAGCTGCCCCGAGTCTTCGGAGAGGGGCGACATACAAATCTAATAAATTGAATTGAATTGAATTCCTTCTCATCTTTCATGGCCTTTCAGAGCAACATAGTTCTACTGGATTTTAAGTTAACCTTTCTCCAGCCTAGAATCCACTAGATATATCAGAATTAGGGCTTCATCATGCTAGTGGAAGCACTAAAAATGGCACTCCTGAATGGAATAAATTAGGTAATTTCTTTATGCATCTGAGCACAAATTAGTGGTTTGTATTAGATTTGTCTAGATTATGTACAGGTTATGTACAAATCTATAATCTCTGGGACCGCCTTCTGCAGCACGAATCCCAGCGACCAGTTAGGTCCCACAGAGTTGGCCTTCTCCGGGTCCCGTCGACTAAACAATGTCGTTTGGTGAGACCCAGGGAAAGAGCCTTCTCTGTGGTGGCCCCGGCCCTCTGGAACCAACTCCCCCCAGAGATTAGAATTGCCCCCCCCTCCTCACCTTTCGTATGCTCCTTAAAACCCACCTCTGCCGTCAGGCATGGGGGAACTGAGATATTCTTTCCCCCTAGGCCTCTACTATTTATGCATGGTATGTTTGTACGTATGTTTGTTTTATAAATAAGGGTTTTTTAGTTGTTTTAGTATTGGATTGTTACATGCTGTTTTTATCACTGTTGTTAGCCGCCCCGAGTCCACGGAGAGGGGCGGCATACAAATCCAATGAATGAATGAATGAATGAACAAATGAATGAATGAATGAATGAATTAATTAATTAATTAATAGTTAATTATGATTTTGCTTATTATCTGAGATAGATTTAGGCTGCTGTCTTTAGATTAACCAGGATAGACCTACAGAGATAGTAGGCTTCTTTGATGAAAGTTCCCTCCTGCCCAGTTGAACTCGTTTGACTGAAAATATGATAATTGTATGGCTTCCTTCTTAATATTTGCCTTAATTTGGAATATATTTCTAATTGCTTCTCATTTTCATTTCCATTATCCAGCATCACTGTAGGAAATGTGGTCAAGCAGTATGTGGCAAATGCAGCACGAAACGCTCCAGCTATCCCATAATGGGCTTTGAATTTCAAGTCCGGGTTTGTGACTCTTGTTTTGAGTCTATCAAAGATGAAGAGTGAGTACTATAGCTTAGAAGACTGTGACTTACTTAGTTTTAAGTCTGAGATTTGAGGCCAAAATAGTACATATGTTAGATAAGAACTATAGATATCCTTTCTTTCATGTTCTGTCGGGCTCTCTGGTAGAATCCTCCCAAAAATTCACAGGTACAAATTTCAGACACACACAAGTTTGAAAATTCAAAACAATGTTCTTTATAATGAAAATTCACTTAAACTAAGTCCTCCTTTGGTATAGTAAAGAGCACTTGTCTCCAAACAAACTGATAATTTGTACAAGTCCCTTATCAGTTCTGAGATACTTAGCTTGCAGCTGTGAGGCAATTCACAGTCCTTCTTCTTTCACAAAGTGAAACACACTTTGCTCTGGTTTAGTTTCAAAGCGAGGAAAAATCAGCACACAAAAGGTCAAAGTCAGTAAAGCAGTCACGAAACACAAGGATCAGATAATCCTCCACAATGGCCAAACCCACAGGCTGCTATTTATAGCAGCCTCACTGATTACCACAGCCCCACCCAACCACAGGTGGCCTCATTTTCTTTGATAATAATCTCTCAGTTGTTGCTGCCTATGCATGGCTCTCCGTGTGGCTGTATCATTAACTCTTGTTCTGAATCCAAGGAGGAGCTAGATAATTGATCTCCTTCTGAGCTGTCTGCCACACTCTCCTCCTCCCTGTCACTCATGTCTTCTTGGTCAGAGGAGCCTTCATCAGCAGATTCCACCGGGGCGGGGGGGGGGGGAAACAGGCCTGCAGCATGTGGATGTCTCCCCCACATCCACAGTCCTTGGGGCAGGAGCTGGGCCAGAGCTAACCACAACATTTCATAAGATTTTTTAAATTCATTTTCTTTAAAGTTAATGTATGTAGGAAATAAAATAGGCACAGTTGCACAGTTACGTTTTACTATCTGCTAGTTTATTTATGGTAATATATTCAATACTATTATAATACAACAAATACACAAATAAATTTTCTTCATTTCTTTCCAAGAACTAATATTTATTTTTAAATATAGTTCTAGAAAAATAACCATATGCCAAATATGCCATAGGAAGAGTCATCTCCATTCACAATGATTTCTCGTCCAAAGCTGTTTGGAATACTAAAAGCCAGGTTTTAATTGCTTTCTAGACACTTAATAGGGAGAAAACCAGTTCTAACGAGATGGATAGAGTGCTTTCCCCAAGAATGAAAGACATAATTGAGAAGTCTTGTTCCCACAGTCTCCATAAATGAAAGTCCTTTAGGTTATATAACCCATTCTCCCAGTTCTTACTGAACAGGCAGAAACCACTACGAATAGGTGATCTGAGGTTATAGAAGTCCTAAACCCAGATTGTTATTATAAATAACAATCAGCAGCTCAAACTGCTTTCAGTTCATTAATCAATTCAAATGCTGTAGAAAAACGAAGAAGTGGCTTTTTTCCCCCTAAAAAAAGGGAGCTGATCCAATCAGATCTTAGTTTCTAGGGACGGATCCAAAATTTGACAATATATCAACCCTAATGCAGGGATTGTTAGAAACAAAGTTTGTATTTTTAAAAATTATTTATGTCATTTGTGTTTAGCAAAAGTGAAGGATGAGAAATTTATCAAATTCATATCATAAAATGACAATTTCCACTTCACTGAGTTACAAATGTTCACTCTTTATCATTATTTTGAAATTATAACATATTTACATATTTTTCAGAATTCCATTAATTGCAAGTTTGTTCTTTCCATTTTTATAATTGTGTTTACCATTTAAATAGCTGTTTTGCACTAGTCAGTCAAAGAAATTAAAGGCTGTTTTCTTGTAATTCTTCCATTATTTTTAGTGTCACATACATTGCACTTTTTTTCACACTGAGTCTTTTATACTCCAGCCTGAATCAAAATTTCAGCTTTCATTGTTTCGGTCTTGCTTTTTATCCTTTCCTGCATTGACGCATTTGTATTGATGTTTTTTAAAAAAAATCATTCTTCTATATCAGGACAGAGATATTTTTCACATTGTGTTTTTATAAATTATCTGTTAAAACCCCTTACAAGCTTCTGTTCCTTTTCTGGAAACCTTGTAATCTAGGAGAAAAGTAGCAAAGAGAAAAAAATAGATGACAGAGCAGAAAGGCAGAAATAATCAAACTTCAGGGCATCATTGCAATTGCAGGAGCACACATTATAAATATTAGTTCCCAGATTATCATTTGTTAAATAAAGAGATGATGAATCAAGAATCTTGAAGTGTTCATTCATCAGTCAAGATGTATGTGCTGTATACTTTGCCTTGACCCATCCTAGGTATCGGTTCCAAGTCATTGAACCCTTTAATGATTTCTCATACTCCTACTTTATATTCTAGATATGACTTGCCATTCTTTCAAGGCTAGCGGCTATGCGCCTTGCTTTCTGCCTATTAATTTTCAACTTAGTGATTTGTGTCTAGATTTTGATCTAGGTTTAATTAATCACTATGCAAAATTATGATTTGTTTTTAACTTGTTTTATATTAGTTTTGACTCTGGCAACTGTTTGGACATATTCATGCAGTTTTTGTAGCAATATTTGAGTAATAGTTTCCATTTGGCTTATTTTCTCTCTCTTTTTCCCCCTTCTATACAATTGTGTCCCATTCAGAGAGGCTGCTTGGACAGATCCCTGCAGTTCTCTTGGCAATGTTTTTCAGAAATGGTTTGTCATTACCTAGCACTTAAAGAAAGTGACGGGTTTGCTGTCATCTGTCTGGCTTCATGTTAGTTTTAACCAAAGAGTGCCATAGGTTCACCATTACAGATCTAGGAGAAAACGTACGTTGCCACTAAAATTCAATCCTGACTTGATGGTGTACAATCAGTCAATTGATGAAAGCCAAGTCCTTAGGTCTTCTTTCTTCTGGTATACCATAATCAATCTGTGGGACAGATGTTTCTTCTATTTTTCATGTCTAATGTTTCGGTTTCACTGCTGCATTCTGTTTCTTCAGCCGCCAAACTTCTTTTGTTCTATGTAGTAGTTGAACCTTAATTTCCCAAGCGAAATTGAGAATCTCTGTGCAGACTTTCTTAAGCACCAGTTTGAATTCCTGATTGAGCGATACTGGTTCTATTTCTTTTTTAAAAACTTTTTTGCCGTGTTCATGTTTGCAGTTTGTGATAGCCCAGTTATCTATGATAACATAAATCTTTCTTCATCCCATGTTGTCTCATTGTCAGCCTATAAGTAAATAGCCTTAAGATGTCATTAAGTGGTCTGGTTTCCCTGTTGAGCCAATACTCTAAGTTTACTCCCTCTTGAGCCAGTTCTCTGTAGTTTCAAGGCAAAGTCTGTAGTGCTTTGTTACACATGATCTTGGAGGTAAGGTCATCGGACCTGTTATGAGTATCAGGGGAAGTATGTGACCATTGAACATATATACCCATTTCCCACTAATCAGCTTTCAGGCAAATATTTGTCTTCCATTGTTGGCTTTACCATTTGCATTTTATTTCCTGAGTTCCTTCATACCTGTTTTTGTCATAGTTTATCTCCAAAAAAAGGAACGTTTTGCCACTTCCTAAATAATCTGATTTTTATTTTTACCTGTGATTGTAGATATCCTTGTTTTTCCTAATCACACTGTTCAGAAAATAAATAGGTTGTTTTTAATAGTAATTTTATTTTTAAAAATATATAATTGAAAATATAAAACCAATATAAACTAAGAATAAAAAATATAAAGTGCAGAAAATTGAAAAGAAAAAAATATGGTAAATAAAAATAAAAGAAAAAGAAATGACTCCCTCCTTTATCATAGCAAGTGTCAACAATTTTAGTAACTCACCACTTTCTTATAAACTACAGCAAGTGATCTTTTTCCATTCTTCCCAGAAAATAATGAGGTTTGTTGAATTACTATTATTTTGTAGCAACTCATGGATAAGAAACAAAATAACTCAAATATAGAAACAGTATAGTAGTAGGGATGTATTCCTTAAATTAAAGGTTAAAATCAGTGCTAAGAGGAAAGCATATTAACTAACAAATTTTTCTAGCAAGAGTGTGACTTCTGTATGGAAAACAGTATGCTTTCTTGTCATAACATTATTAATTTGTGAGAACTTTAATATCTGTCCAATTTAAGTGAAGAACATGCCTGCTTTAATTCTTCGATCATTTGCTGGATTAACTGTTCTCCCGTAAAACAATACTGAATGCTATTTATTTTCTAAAGCAGCAGGTCAGAAGCATCCATTCCTGAAACAGAAAAATTAGTGTGAATTAGATCGATCTTCTATATTTGCATTATAACTTCGAAATGACATTTTAAATTAATTCCTGCCTCTCTTTGTGTGCATTTGTTTATGTATGTGTGTGCACAATATTGCAAACATGTTAGAATCTTCAGCAAATATAAATGGCCTGGCATGTAGGTTTGTTGGTATCTTAATGTTGGGATTTGAGTGTTATTTTTCTAAATCCTTTATTACATGCTTTCACAGTTCAGACTCAATATGATCTTTAGTTAACTGCCTGTTTCATCAAATATAATTATGACGGACCTAGGCAGTTTCTAAATTTGATATATAAATAAATAAAGTAATTCGAGTCTACGGAAAAGGGCGGCATACAAATCTAATAAATAAACAAACAAACAAACAAACAAATAAATAAATAATAAAAAATTCAAATTATTAAATTGGTCTTGAACCATGATATACTTGCTTTTAAGAAGCCTTACTCTGCATAAGTGCTTTCGTACTGCTATCTTTTGTCTCTGAATTAAATAGATCAGAAAAATTGCAGTTATTTAAATCACTTTTTTCTTTCTTCCAGTCACACTTCTTTGGCAACTTTTCATGAAGGAAAACACAACATATGTCATATGTCCATGGATATTTCAAGAGGACTTATGGTGACATGTGGAACTGATCGTGTAGTAAAGGTAAGCTTTTCTTTTGTTAATTACATAAACTATACATTTCATCTAGCTGTGCATTACGAGCCAAGGTGGCGCAGTGCAGTACTGCAGGCCACTAAAGCCGACTGCTAGATCTGCAGGTCAGCGGTTCAAATCTCATCGCCGGCTCAAGGTTGACTCAGGCTTCCATTCCATTGCTGTGGGTAAAATGAGAATCCAGATAAGGATTCCACAACCTGAGCACCTTAACGACAAGTGACAGAAAAATAACCACGATGCAGCTAAGTCCCTAATGAAAGCAATGCCTTCAAAAGTGGCTACGAGCAATCCAGCCGTTTGTGGGGTCACCCACGAAAGCGAATCCTAGAAAGTAGAACCTGGACACATTCTCTCTCAGGGTGGAGTGACATGGAGTAGAGCCAAGCGCTCCTTTTTATTTGGGAACATAAGGAAATGGGGTATAATTACATATACATGTCAAAATGATACATCAACCATACAACTTCAAAACGTATCTTTGAGTTCTTCCTTTCCCATAGATATCAAGAAACAATCTTCTTGGAACTTCCTAAAAGCAGATGTTTATTCACACCTAATTTCTCTGAAGGCTCCTTCTTTTATCTGGCTAATCTTTCTTAATTGCCCTGCTGTTTGTGTGCTCCAAGCAATGAAAATTTCCCCCCTTTGATCCTATAATGTCCTGTCCAGAGTGGTGAAAACTTTGTTTATTCGAGCCCCGTTTGTTTCCCTGTAGTGATCGCCAGGAATGCAGATTAGGCGAGTTTATTGCCCTTCCTTGTCCTGGGTTTTATAGAAATAGACTATTTTTAATGCTAGAAATCCAGATTTAATACAATCCTATTCTAACATAATTTGCTATACACACAGCAATAGTAAAATAAACTCTGAAGTGTATTTTGATTCTGTGATTTTAAGAATGTATTACTAAAAATCCTCAAAATCAACTTTATTAAAAATAAAAAATAAATGATTTCTGTTCAACTTAAGGTAATCACATCAAAAGCAATTAATGTTATAAGAAATAAAAATGCTAAAGTCTATAGAGTCAAAAGGATTTACACAGCAACAATATGAGCAGATATCAAGGAAGTGGGCAAATAATTTGAGGAACACCATAGTACAGTGATCCCCCGGTTATTGCGTCCCCGACCATTGCGAACGGGCTACATCGCGATTTTTCAACCCGGAAGTAAAAACACCATCTGCGCATGTGCGCCCTTTTTTCCTATGGCCACACATGCGTAGATGGTGGTCCCCGCCGGGCAGATCAGCTGCTGGGCGGCTTCCCTGGGTCTTTCCCCTCTTGCTGGCGGGAGGGCGAGAAGCCCCCCCCCCAGCACCCGCTCGCCCTCCGTTCGCCCGCCCTTCGCCCGGCCACCCGCCATTTGCTCGCTGCTCGCCCGGCCACCCGGGTTCGTTTGGCTTCGGGACTCAGTTGGGAAGTGGCACGGGTGTTTTAAAAGGTCTCCGCCGGCATGGGGGGCTTCTTAGCACCCCCCCAAATCCGGGTTGGGGGTTCGGGGGGGTGGTAGGAAGCCCCCCATGCCGGCGGAGACCTTTTAAAACACCCGTGCCGCTTCCCAGCTGAGTCCTCAAGCCAAGCGCAGAAGTTAGCCTTGAATCCCTTTGAATCCCGCCGCTTCTGCTGGATACGGGCGATGGGCGGGGCGAGCTGCCACAGCCCCTGGCTTCCGCGCCGCTCGTCCCACCCACCGCCCATATCCAGCAGAAGCTGCTGGATTCAAAGTGCTGGGGTGGGGGGCTGTCGGGACACCCCCCACCCCAGCACTTTGAATCCCGCCGCTTCTGCTGGATACGGGCGATGGGGGGGCGAGCTGCCACAGCCCCTGGCTTCCGCGCCGCTCGTCCCACCCACCGCCCGTATCCAGCAGAAGCTGCTGGATTCAAAGTGCTGGGGTGGGGGGCTGTCGGGACAAGCTGCGCACAAAGGCCGAGGCGAGGCTGAGCAGGAGGAGAAGCCAACCAGCGAGGCGGTGGGCTGGGAGCCGCAGGTGAAAGGAGCTCGGGCATCGGAGCGCGGCGCCAGGCATTGTTCTCCGGACCCCGCCCGCTCAGCCCCGCGGCGGCCCTTTCCCTCTCCAGGCTGCGGGCGGGGTCTGGAGAACAATGCCCGAGCTCCTTTCGCCTGCGGCTCCCAGCCCACCGCCTGTCTCCTGCTGCCCGGTTTAGCCAGGACACGAGCGGCGAAATGACTTGGAGGAATGTGAAGCTGAAACCGGCCGGTTTCAGCTTCACATTCCTCCAAGTCATTTCGCCGCTCGTGTCCTGGCTAAACCGGGCAGCAGGAGACAGGCTTTGAGTTTTGGCTGCGGGGGGAGAAGTAGGACTTTCCTAACTCCCTCGCCCCGCAGCCAAAACTCAAAGCCTGTCTCCTGCTGCCTGGTTTAGCCAGGACACGAGCGGCGAAGTGACTTGGAGGAATGGGAAGTCCAAATCGGCCGGTTTCAGCTTCACATTCCTCCAAGTCATTTCGCACCCCGCGTTTTAAAACAGCCGCGCCGCCCCCAATCTTCGGCTCCTCGCTAGCGCTGCGGAAGTTAAAAACATCATCTGCACATGCGCAGATGGTGTTTTTACTTCCGCAGCGCTACTTCGCGAAAACCCGCTCATTGCGGGGGGTCCTGGAACGGAACCCTCGCAACGAGCGGGGGATCACTGTACTGTTTGATCAAGTTGCACAAATAAACTAAACATTCATTGAGAAAACTGAAATCAGAACCATTACTTATTGTTTTTAAAAAACATGGAAGAAAGAGAATAAAACAAAAGCCTTAAATATTAACTAAATGTAACAACCTATGAATTTTATTGCTCACATATACTCTTTAAACAGTGCAGTAAAACATGGACTTTTGACTTTTTTTGTAGTGGGTGAATATGGCTATTACATGTTTGTAATAATATAAACGGCCTACCTGCACTTGGTAAATAATATTACATTTCTAATAATTAAAAGTCTTTCTGCCAAGCTTTTATAAATTTGGGAGAAAGTAGAGAAAGGTTCATTTGAACATATCTTGTTGGTAATTGGGAAATGGACTGTATTTATCAGGCAGCATGGTGAAGCTGATGAGCATTAGTGATTATCCTGTTTGCTATCACCATCAATTTTATGGCATTGGGGAATGTCAGGATTATAAATGGCTGGATTGTTCTATTTTCTTCTTATTCAGTCTATCTTCGTTCCCTATTTAGGTATTTTATGAACATTGGGAGAAAACAGCTGTTTTAAGACATAGCATATACTTTTTGTAGCTTATGAAATGCTATATTTTCTACACAACCTGAGGTTGAGATTTGAATTTATGTTCGACAATCAGAGTTAATACATTGCCTTACAAATGAAGGAAAATATATGTATTCCCAGGATAATGTTGCAGGATCCAGTCTAAGTTGGTCACCGGAATCAGAGGATTAGTCTTCTGACGACATATATTTTTGTAGTTGTGCTAGAGCTCACATATTCCAGGACCGCCTTCTGCCGCACGAATCCCAGCGACCGGTTAGGTCCCACAGAGTTGGCCTTCTCTGGGTCCCGTCGACTAAGCAATGTCGTTTGGTGGGACCCAGGAGAAGAGCCTTCTCTGTGGCGGCCCTGACCCTCTGGAACCAGCTCCCCCCAGATATCAGAGTTGCCCCCACCCTCCTTGCCTTTCGCAAGCTCCTTAAAACCCACCTCTGTCGTCAGGCATGGGGGAATTGAAATTTCACTTCTCCCTAGGCTTATAGAATTTATACATGGTATGCTTGTATGTATGAGTAGTTTTTTAAATTGGGTTTTTTAAAGATTATTTTTAATAGATTTGTTTATATTGTCTTTTTATTGTTATTAGCCGCCCCGAGTCTTCGGAGAGGGGCGGCATACAAATCCAATCCAATCAATCAATCAATCAATCAATCAATCAATAAATAAATAAATAAATATTCTAATATAATGAGCTGAGGTGGTACAGTGGGTAGTATTGTAGTACTGCAGGCCAATAAAGCTGACAGCTAGATCTGCAGATCAGTGGTTCAAATCTCATCACTGGCTCAAGGTTGACTCAGCCTTCCATCCTTCCGAGGTGAGTAAAATGAGGACCCGGATTGTGAGAGCAATAGGCTGGCTATGTTAAAAAGTGCTATTGCTAACATCTTGTAAGCTGCCCTGAGTCTAAGGAGAACGGCGGCATTAAAAAAAATAAATAAATAAATATTCTGGTGAGAGAGAAATTCTCTGAGGATAAGCTCCAGCAAGAGTTTAAAAGCTCTGAAAATTAACCTTCTGATCCCGATAACCAACCCAGACTGGATTCTGCAACAGAGTTCTTTTTCTTTATTAATCAAAGTTTAGCTATACAGTGTTCCCTTGATTTTCGCGGGGGATGAGTTCCGAGACCGCCTGCGAAAGTCGAATTTCCGCGAAGTAGAAATGTGGAAGTAAATACACTATTTTTGTCTATGAACAGTATCACAAGCCTTCCCTTAAGTCTTTAAACCCCTAAAGTGCAATTTCCCATTCCCTTAGCAACCATTTAGATTATTACTCACCATGTTTATTTATTAAAGTTTATTAAAAAAATATTTATTAAAGGCAGATGAAAGTTTGGCGATGACATATGATGTCATCAGGCGGTAAAAATCATGGTATAGGGAAAAAACCCGTGAAGTATTTTTTAATTAATATTTTTGAAAAACCGTGGTATAGACTTTTCACGAAGTTCGAACCCGCGAAAATCGAGGGAACACTGTATACTTTGCATATTGCTTATTTGCTGAGATATTCTACAGTGATCCCTCGATTTTCGCGGGGGTTACGTTCCAAGACCTCCCGCGAAAATCGATTTTCCGCGATATAACGGCGCGGAAGTAAAAACACCATTTTTGGCTGCCCCCGCCCCCCCAGCGCCTCTGGCGCCCTTGCTGCTACCGCCCGCCCGATCCACCCCGTTCCCCGTAGGCACCCGCCCGCCGTTCGCCCGCCCGCTGCCCACTCCCTTCTGTCCAACGGGGCCCAAAACCACGCATTCTTTTCTTGTTAGGCTTCCACACACACCCGAGACTCAAAAGTTAAGCTTAGAAATTTAGCCGCTCAAATCGAACGATTCGCTCCGTTTGTGGAAACCATCGGGAATGCTGCAGCTTTGGCCGCGCCCAGGGAGAAGAATCCGGGCGGAGAAGCGCCGCTGTTGCACGGAGTCTTCGGAAGGGAGGCCACGGGCGCAATTTCTCCTCATGGCTGCGCTTCTCTCCAGCATTTCTACCCCTCCGCCGTTCCTGACGGCCAGAGTATGGCGACACAGGAGGCTGCCCCGACGGAGCGGCGCTGCGGGTTTCCCTCCACGACGCTGCTGCTGCTCCTCTACCTGAGCTACCTGTTGCTGGGCAGCGCCGCATTCTGGGCGCTCGAGTCGCCCCTGGAACGCGACGTGACGGAGCGGCTCCTGAAGGAGAAATGGGAGCTCCTGGTGAACTTTCCAGTGGGAGATGGACGAAGGGGAGCAGAGGCGGGCGAGGACAGCTGCCCGCTCCAGCGGAGAAGAGGCGTGAGCTTGAGGGGCGAGCCAAGGGGGAGACGCTGGGGGAAGGGAAGCCTTAGGGCAGCGGGACACGGGACTGCCTCCCGCCGCCTCTTCTCCTTCCCACCCCCTTCTCGCTTTGTGTGTGTGTGTGTGTGTGTGCGCGCGGGGAAAAGTTGCTTAGCCGCTCCAGAGCCTGGAATGGGAGGCTCTGGAGCGGCTAAGCAACTTTTCCCCGCACGCACACACACACGCACACAAAGCGAGAAGGGGGCGGGAAGGAGAAGAGGCGGCGGGAGGCAGTCCCGTGTCCCGCTGCCCTAAGGCTTCCCTTCCCCCAGCATCTCCCCCTTGGCTCGCCCCTCAAGCTCACGTCTCTTCTCCGCTGGAGCGGGCAGCTGTCCTCGCCCGCCTCTGCTCCCCTTCGTCCAGCTCCCACTCACCCGCCGAGCCCAGGAGCAGCCACATTGCCGCCAGCGCAACAGCCGCTCTGCAAAACTTTGGGGGGGGAGGGTCAGGGGGAGGCTCCCTTCCAGCCAGCCGGACCCTCACGCCCAGCCTGCCGCCTGCCTTTCTCCTTCGCTCCCTCGCGCCAAACCGAATGGCCACTGCGCCGCCCTCGCGACGTCCCGGAGCCCAGGCTGCTCCCGCCTTGCCCGAAGGTAGGAGTGGTCGCGACGGCTCACGCCTTCTCCTTGGAGCCCCTTGGCACTTTATATACTGCAAAAGAGGGCGGTCAAAATAACCGTGGTATAGAAAAAAACCCGTGGAGTATTTTTTAATTAATATTTTTTTAAAAACCGTGGTATAGCGTTTTGCGAAGTTTGAAGCCGCGAAAATCGAGGGAACACTGTATTTCTTATTTTATTCTACTGAAATGGGCTATCTTTGAGTCCCTTCTAGAAGTCTACACATGACAAGGTAAAATTTAAATGTTTTGAAGTGGCAAAGTTGTCTTAACCTACACTTATATAATGTAACTATCATCATGCAAATTACATGGTGTCCCAAAAAATGTATACACATTTTAAATAATTATAAACGTGGTGTTTATAATAATTTTATTATTTCAAAAATGTAAAAATATTACAAGTATCATTTCATTGTTTTTATTTGTTTTCGAAGGTTAGTCTGGCTGTCATTATTATGTTCAGGGATTGAATCTGCAAAATAAACACAAATAGTTTAATTATTGGCTATTTACAATTATTTAAAATTAGTTAAAATGCAGTGAAAAAAACAATAAAATGATACTTGTAAATATTTTTGAAATAATAAAATTATAATAAATATCACGTTTACCATTATTTAAAATGTGTATACATTTTTGGGACACCCTGTATATAACAAACTCTTAGAAATTTAAAAAATAGTTGTTCAGAATCTGTGTTTTTTTGTATCTCATTTTTTAGATTTGGGACCTGACACCAGTAGTCGGTTGTAGCCTTGCGACTGGATATACTTCCCGTTGATCTGCATTTTTCAGAATAGTATACTGTATGCATCAAATGGATATATTCCTTCTCATATTCCTGCCACACATGCCGGCTGCTTGACTTTGAGAATATCATTTTCCTAAGATGGACATTTTTGTTTTGTGGGACAGAATCCTTGTTTAGAACTTACGAAGAATGGTGGAAGGTCCCAGGTACAGGTTGATGGCCTGTGGAATGAACAATAGGAAGATTTACATACAACAAAATAACTGGCTTCGAAGACCACTCATAGCTTGATTTACTTGTAGCATTCAGTGTGCTTTCTCTGCTGAAATGATATTGTACTGTGGCTAAGGGTTAAAATGAGTACAGTATACTATAGTGACAACAAAACTTGTTCAAAATAGCAGTAACGTATTCTTTGTAAACCTTCCCTGTAGACTAGTTTTGTCTTATGAATTTAGTCACTGTGAATAATGACTCACAGACTTTGAATATAACTTTGCCAGCAGGAGGGGGAAAAAGTCTTTCCCAGCAGCATTGCAATAGGGGTGGGAGCGTTGAAAGTGTTTTGGACTGTTTTGTTTCTCTGTTACATTTAATGTTGTTCCAGTTTTAAATTGTCTATTGAGGAGTGGGTGGGTAGATCCTTGGCAGAACACTAAAAATGATTTCGATAATGGCTGTAGCTCAATGAGGGATTGGAATCATATATTTTGTATGTAGTAAAATGGTACAGTTGAAGGTTGGTGAAATAGACAGTAAAGGTGTGCTGGACAGAAACCCCATTTGTGACGTACAGGTATCAAGTTTCTCTAAAGCCAGTTCCAAATCAGATTTTTAATTCAATTTCAGCAATAACTAGCATTGTATCAGAAAAGCTTCCATGTGGACTGCTGCAAGTAAAAATGGTAGGAATAGGTAAATTTAATAAATAGATAAATAAATAGATAAGTAAAATGATGGGAGAAAATGTGTAATTAAAATTTGTCATTACTTTTGAAAATGAAAGTACCTTGTTATAGTACAGAATTTTAAAGATAAATTTCAGGTTGCTGGTCTTTTCATGTTGAAGATTAAATGTAGCTTTATAAAATCTGGTGTAGAATCACCAACATCAATGAAGTTAAATAATTGCTAATTAAAACCAATGGGAAACATTCATTTAAAATTGTTGCACTGATAGATTGTTCAATCCACCCTCCAATTAAAACAATTATTTTGTATGCAAATAGTGTAATCAGAGACTTCTTTTAGATTATATTTAAAGTAAGTGAACAAAAAATGTTGTCCCATCTTTTTCAAGGAAAGGGGTTTTAAGGTTAACCATTAAGCTATATTATCATGTTAAAATGTAAGCCTCAAAGAATCCACTTAAAAATAATCTTCCTTAGGGCAATAACCTGAGGGTTTACTGTTGGAAAATCATATAAACTGGGTATAATCAATGCAATTGTTATTGAATTATTGCTCCTAAACCTCTTATTTGATACTACTACTTCTTTTTTGATGAAGGAACAGAGATAAAAAAGAAAGGAAGAATCAAACATTTCAGCAATATCACTATACAAATAAAGTAAATCATTAAAAATAGTTTTGTTAGAATGACTACACTATTCTACTTACCTGCCTTATTATACTGTATAAAGAGGATAACTTTTTTGAATTAAACCAGAATTACACCTCAGTGTCCTACTTACAATGAAATGTACATCTGGGTTAAGAAAAGCATATCCTTACACAAAAGCATTTATAATTTTCCTTCCAACCCTCTTAATATCCTCTTAAATTTGGGATAACCTGTTGTCACCAGAGAACAATATTCTCAGGTCTCAATATTTCTACATATGGCCACCTGCTGTTTTCACTTATTGGACAAATTGCACAAAAATACATTGAAAGATTTGGCAGTTCCACTCAAAATTATTCAAATTTGTTCCAGGACTGAATAATATTTTGTGGTTGGGGGTAGATAACAATATTAAAGTGGAAGTACAAATAAGATACACAAAGACATGTTGGCAAAATGTTATATTGTTTCTATATACAATGTTGAAGTTCTTCTGATAAGTCATAAAAATAAATAAAAAACTCTTACTGCTTGCTTTGGAAATAAAATGTTTTTGTGCGTGGGGAAGAGAATAAGGATCATGTTGTACATGGTAAGAAAATTGGCCCTGTACTCAAAACAATCAGATTTGACTTATTTACTATGTTTTCCCCCTCTGAATCCTTTCTTCATAGGGGAACCAGAAGGACTACTGTATTTTTGTCTGATAACCGTATTCTCGTGAAACATTGTATTTTTCATGATCTGAGAAACTGTTATTACTGTTTGTTGTTCTCTTTTTTTTGTCTTAAAAAATGGGGGGGGGGGGGGAGTTTGACTATTGTATAATAAAAATATTTCCTGTACCTATTGCTTTTCTATTTATAACCTATGGAGACTTTTCATTGTACACTATGCGCATTAATTGTTCTAGCAAATGAGTAACAGAAAAAAAAATAACTAAAGAAATTCAGAAATTGCTTGTTTTGATTTGTACAAAAAGTCCCTCCTACACTTATTCAGCTATCCATGTAGAACAATGGTTCCCAAAGTGGGTGGTACTTCCCTCTAGGGAGCGGTTGGATGACTTAGGGAGGTGATAAGAGGCAAGGGGGCGGCAGGAGGCGCTAAGGGGCAAGGGGATAGCAGAGGAGTGCATGAGGTGGGCCCTTCGCAGGGTGCAATTCTGCTGTGTCGGCCACCAGTGCAACTGATGGAGCACTATCAGTGACTGGTCATTACCATGGGTGAGTTGCTTACTTGAAAACGGCAGTGCCACAAGTCTTTACCATTCATACTGTCATTCATCTCCAACATCTGGTTGCAAAAAAACTCAGTGATTGCTTACATAAGTCATTACACACTGTCATTATGAACAAAATTAAAGTACATGCTCTCAATGATCAAACAATCCATGGCAAGATTCTTTTTTCATTCCAAACCCATATCAGCAAACATTCCAGGTTTGAGTTCTGCTAAACTCAAAGCAACCAAACAGACTAAAAACAGCGGACTCTACAGCTATGATATTGTTTCAGGGCAGAAGCAAAGTATTTTCCACATTAGATGCAGTTCCCAACAGATCTTTTTAGATCAAAGACCAGACAAGAACAAGGGGACACAATCTGAAGTGAGTTGGGGGAAAGATCAAAAGCAACGTGAGGAAATATTATTTCACTGAAAGAGTAGTAGATCCTTGGAACAAACTTCCAGCAGACGTGGTTGGTAAATCCACAGTAACTGAATTTAAACATGCCTGGGATAAACATATATCCATCCTAAGATAAAATACAGGAAATAGTATAAGGGCAGACTAGATGGACCATGAGGTCTTTTTCTGCCGTCAGTCTTCTATGTTTCTATGTTTCTACTATCAACCGGTGGTTCGCAAGAAAATTTTTGGTGGTCTGCAGTGCACCTGGGTGGAGGTGCTGCTCCGGGATGACCAATGGACAGTCCTGTGACTACAGCTCTGGAATATGGGATTGGCCAGGCAGCTTGTGGTGCGGCTGGAAATATCTGCCTTTGAGGGAGGTATTTGCAATTTGCAACACAGCCCTCACTGGCCGGAATGAGGTCATAGTGTATGGAGGGGGATGGCAGCACAGGCAGGCCGAAGCAATGGGTGGTGGCAACTCTGGGCTCTTTCTTCCCCCTGCTGTGGCTTCCTGTCGGCTGAGCCCACCAGTGGCTGTCCCCACCCCTTGCCCTCTCTTCCCAGTCACTCCTTGCCTGGCCTGAGAAGAGAAGTGGGGGTGTCACTCCATATTATTATTTATTATTATTTATTAGATTTGTATGCCGCCCCTCTCCACAGACTCGGGGTGGCTCACCGCAGTGATTAAACAGTATACAATGGCAAATCTAATATTAAGTCTAAAATAACAATTTTACACTAAAAACCTAAAAAAACATAAAAACATACACACAAACATTCCATACATAAAACTACATAGGCAAGGGGAGATGTCTTGACGGCAGAGGTGGGTTTTAAGAAGTTTACAAAAGGCAAGGAGGGTGGGGACAGTCCTTATCTCTGGGGGGAGCTGGTTCCAGAGGGTCAGGGCCACCACAGAGAAGGCTCTTCCCCTGGGTCCTGCCAGCCGACACTCTTTAGTCGACGGGACCTGGAGAAGGCCAATTTGGTGCGACCTAACCGGCCGCTGGGATTTGTGCGGCAGAAGGCGATCTCGCAGATATTCTGGTCTGGTGCCATGAAGGGTTATATAAGTCATAACCAACACTTTGAATTGTGACCGGAAACCAATTGGCAACCAATGCAGACTGTGGAGTGTTGGTGTAACATGGGCATACCTAGAAAAGCCCATGATTGCTCTCGCAGCTGCATTCTGCACGATCTGGAGTTTCTGAACACTCTTCGAAGGTAGCCCCATGTAGAGAGCATTGCAATAGTCGAACCTCGAGGTGATGAGGGCATGAGGGACTGTGAGCAGTGACTCCTGGTCCAAATAGGGCCGCAACTGGTGCACCAGGAGAACCTGGGCAAACGCCCTCCTCGCCACAGCTGAAAGATGGTTCTCTAATGTGAGCTGTGGATCGAGGAGGACGCCCAAGTTGCGGACCCTCTCTGAGGGGGTCAATAATTCCCCCCAAAGGATGATAGATGGACAGATTGAATTGTCCTTGGGAGGCAAAACCCACAGCCGCTCCGTCTTATTCCAGAGCGGGAGCAAAACTTTTTCTCTTGCTGTACTGCAAGGACATTTCTTCCAGCCCTTGTTGGTTGTCTAGGCACCTCGGTCTCTTGGTGAGATGCTTGACTTACTGGCCCAGCCCAGGGGATGAGAAAGAAAGAGAGAAAGAATCAGAAAGAGATAATTGGAATGAGAGAGAATGAGATAGAGAATCAGAGAGAATGAAAGAGACAGAGAAAGAGAAAGAGGGGGGGAGAAAGATGAGAGAGAAAGAGATGGGAGAGTAACAGAGAGAAAGAAAGAAAGAAAGAAAGAAAGAAAGAAAGAAAGAAAGAGGGAGAGTGCCTAAAAGACTCTGTTCCATTCCCGAGAGTCCAGATTTATTTATTTATTTATTTATTTATTTATTTATTTATTTATTTATTTATTTATTTATTTATTTATTTATTTATTTATTTATTTATTTGATTTGATTTGATTTGATTTGATTTGATTTGATTTGATTTGATTTATATGCCGCCCCTCTTCGCAGACTCAGGGCGGCTAACAACAGTAATAAAACAGCATATAATAATAATGCAATACTAAAAACAGTTAAAACCCCATTATTATAAAAACCAAACATACATACACATATACCATGAATAAAATTGTAGAGGCCTAGGGGAAAGAGTATCTCAATTCCCCCATGCCTGGCGGCAGAGGTGGGTTTTAAGCAGCTTACGAAAGACAAGGAGGGTGGGGGCAATTCTAATCTCTGGGGGGAGTCGGTTCCAGAGGGCCGGGGCCACCACAGTGAAGGCTGTTCTCCTAGGTCCCACCAAGCGACATTGTTTAGTTGACGGGACCCGTAGAAGACCCACTCTGTGGGACCTAACTGGTCGCTGGGATTCGTGCAGCAGAAGGCGGTCCCTGAGGTAATCTGGTCCAGTGCCATGAAGGGCTTTATATGTCATAACCAACACTTTGAATTGTGACCGGAAACTGATCGGCAATCAATGCAGACTGCGGAGTGTTGGTGTAACATGGGCATTGCATGATGCTTCAGCAAGTGCAATGCTGGATTTGTATTAGTGTTTCATGGGATTTAAAAATATGAATTTGTGGTCCATGAGGTCCAAAAGGTTGGTGACCCCTGTTTTAGATTACTACATGGCATGTAAGGAGTAGTTGGAATTTATGGACTAAAGGACCGACCGTCAACTCTTTGATGATGAATAAACAGAAAATATTTGCCTGCCACCAAGCACCAGCTCCTTTATATTTTTCAGAATGAATTTGGGCACCAGAGTTATCACAGGAGTTCTTAAACAAAAATAAAAGTGGTGGTTAAAATTCCATGCTTTGTCTGAAAATGGGTGCAACTAACTGCAAAGTATGCAGAGAGGCGTGGGGAGATAAGCTAAGATAGCTGTGCGCATTCTGTGAAATGAAGTAATCTGACAAGCTTGTATGCTTTGTATTAAGTAGCAGCTATTTTATTTAACCTCTCAAAGTTTCAAACATGCCCACCAGCCAAAAGGTTGCTTAGTAATGCGGTGCAGTTTCAGCTATTTTTAAAATGAAAGGAATGAAGAATAAGACTTTCAAGAAGGAAATCCAGTTCAACTAGAATATCTGGATTTGTGACCAGTTTGTGGCATGGCTTTAAAAGCATAACATTCAATTTAAAGTAAAGCCTTATACTTTTAACAGGCTGAGCCAAGGCATAAGCCCAAATAAAATATAGTTGCTATTTTGCACTTATCAGATGGATTGTGCTAAGACCACACACAAACTGAACTGGTAAACCACTGATTGTTTATGTTACATAGTCATAACAGACCTTCTTGCATTTGCTAATATGTTTTTGGAATACCACTATTAACTGGACTCCCAATCGCAACAGGTTTAGGTTTAGGTTTATTGGATTTATATGCCGCCCCTCTCCGCAAACTCGGGGCGGCTCACAACAATAATAAAAAACAGTACAGTACATAATACCAAATCCAATGCCCACCCATCTAGTTACAATTTAAATTAATAATCTCATAAAAACAGTATATATAAAAAACAGGCACACAGTCAATCAATCAACAAAACAACATGGGCAAGGGGGAGGTGTTTTAGTTCCCCCATGCCTGACGGCAAAGGTGGGTCTTAAGGAGTTTACGAAAGGCAGGGAGGGTGGGGGCAATCCTAATCTCAGGGGGGAGCTGGTTCCAGAGGGTCGGCCCCCCCACAGAGAAGGCTCTTCCCCTGGGTCCCGCCAGACGACATTGTTTAGTCGACGGGACCCAGAGAATAAATATAATACAGTCATTCACTCAAGATGTTTGTCCTCACAAAATGAATTTAAAATATAAATATATTTCAGTTTCTGTCACTTCAGCCAGTATAGGTAATAATCAAGAGACTACGAGAATTGTAGTCTCAGGTTGCTAGATTCCTTACTCCTATAATTTAATAATTAAATTTCAGATTTAAAGCAGGACATTCATTCATTCATTCATTTGATTTCTATGCCGCCCTTCTCACAGCGACTCGGTCGGAGACAATTTCATCACTCATGCCCACTGGCAGAAGTGGGCCTTCAGAGCTTTACGAAAGACCAGGATTTTTATTTTATTTTATTTTATTCATTTAAATTTGTACGCTGCCCTAGGGACTCTGGGAGGCTTTTGAAATAATCCAAATATCTGTAGGATTGCAGAGTCACAAAGCCATAAAAACTAATAGCCATTGATCCCAAATTCTTCCAGCTCTTTTATGAAGCTGGAACTCGTGTAGGCTAGAACTACCAACAACAAACTCAGATATCAGTCTTTAAACATTAAAGCAGATGAACCATATGACAATTATGACAATCATTAAGCATTGTATCTCATGATTCTTGACAAATATATATGTTCTTTTATGTACATTGAGAGCAAATGCACCAACAACCAATTTCAACAGAATCCATTTGGAATGTTAAAATGCTAGAAACAAACAAACAAACAAACAAATTATTTGTGTGTCCAATCACACTTGGCGAATAAATCTTATTGTATTGTATTGTATTGTATTCCATTATATTCTGAATCCTATTCCTATTCTATTCTATACTGCTTAAAAAAAATAAAGGGAACCCTCAAATAACACATCCTAGATCTGAATGAATGAAATATTCTCATTGAATACAAAGCTTAATGTGCACAGCAGCATGTGAAATTGATTGTCAATCAGTGTTGCTCCCTAAGTGGACAGTTTGTTTTCACAGAGGTTTGATTTACTTGGAGTTATATTGGGTTGTTTAAGTGTTCCCTTTATTTTTTGAGCAGTGTATATTTTATTCTTATTCTTGTTCTTATTCTATTCCCATTCCATATTCTACAGAGGAATCATTGAGTCTGTCATCTACACCTCCATAACTGTCTGGTTTGATTCTTCAACCCAACAAGGCGGACACAGACTTCAGAGGAGAATCAGAACTGCAGAAAAAACAATTGCTGCCAACCTGCCTTCCATTGAGGACCTGTATACTGCACAAGTGAAAAAGAGGGCGGGAAAATATTTACTGACCCCACGCATCCTGGACACAAACTGTTTCAACTCCTACCCTCAAATCGTCGCTACAGAGCACTGCACACCAAGACAACTAGACACAAGAACGCCAACACTCTACTAAACAAATAATTCCTCAACACTGTCAGACTTTCTACTAAATCTGCACTTCTATTTCTACTAGTTTTTTTCCTCATCATTCCTATCATCATTTTCCTCCCACTTAGGACTGTATGACTGTAACTTGTTGCTTGTATCCTAAGATTTTTATTAATATTGATTCTTCATTGCTTATTTGACCCCTATGACAATCATTAAGTGTTGTACCACATGATTCTTGACAAATGTATCTTTTTCTTTTATGTATGCTGAGAGCATCTGCACCAAGACAAATTCCTTGTGTGTCCAATCACACTTGGCCAATAAAATTCTATTCTATTCTGTTCCATATTCCACATTCCACATTCCATTCTATTCATGGGTATAAGGAACAGACCTCTTCCTAATGCCTGCAGCAGGCCATTCATCTGCAAGGTACCTGCACCTGCATTCCTCTCTTCCGCTTATCCACGCCCTGGAGCTAAAACGAACCTCTCACTTCCTCCGGTCCGAGGACGTCCTTCCATTTATGTTCCGCTTCCCAGAGCCCCACAGAGAGAGAGAGAGTGAAAACAGCCTCACGGGCACTTTGGGCTGCTCTCGGAGAAACTTGGTTTACAGGCGCCGCTGGTAAAAAATAAATAAATAAATAAATAATCCCATTCGCCGACTGGGGAGACCGCGGAGCGCCCCCTGCCGGCTGCCCCCAAAGTGCCCTCGGGGCGGTTGCCCGAGTTACACAAGAGGCCGGGCGGAGGAAAGAGGGAGGAGTCACGGACTTTCAGTTTAGGGCATGATGGGAAAGCGGAGCGAGCGACTGGAAATTCACCTGTGGCGCCGGGGGGAGGGGGGGGGAGAGACCCGCGTCTGGCGGGACGGGGAGGGGGGGACACGAACCTCCGAGGAAGCGGGTCTGCGGCAGCCATGGTGAGTGGTGGGAAGCGCCTGGGCCGGCGGGAGAGGGAGGGAGAGAGGGGAAGCTGCCCGGGAGCTCTCAGGGCGGAGGAGGGAACCTCACCTGTTGAAGTCAGGTGAAGGCGCAACCTTCCGAACGGAGCGGCCGGCGGGCGGGCAGGGCTCGACGCTTTACCATCAACGTCCCGCAAAAGTTCCAGGGGCCGTTCCGTTCGCGTGGGCTCCTTGGTCTGGGCTGGCGATCGATCTCACGGGAGGAGTGAGACAATTTTTTTAAAAAAGGGAATTTGATTCGCCCATTGGCTCCTCCGATTGCTTTTCGTTGCCCTTCCTGTTCTTTGTATTTATTTATTTATTTTTAATTTATTTTGTCCAATACACAATAATACACAATGAGGGTTATAGAGGGTATAGTAGAGAAGATATAGGAGATATAGGAGAGACTATAGGACAGGGGACGGAAGGCACTCTAGTGCGCTTATGTACGCCCTTTACTGACCTCTTAGGAATCTGGAGAGGTCAATCATGGATAGTCTAAGGCAGAATTCTGGGCAGAATTCTGGGAGTTGAAGTCCAAATATCTTCAAGTTGGCAACGTTGGGAAACACTGGTCTAAGGGTAAAATGTTGGGGGAGTCCCACGCTTCAACAACCCGATTACTAAAGTCGTGTTTTTTACAGTCAAGTTTGCAGCGGTTAACATTAAGCTTGAATCTGTTGTGTGCTCTTGTGTTGTTGTGGTTGAAGCTGAAGTAGTCTTTGACAGGCAGGACATTGCAGCATATGATCTTGTGGGCAATACCTAGATCATGTTTAAGGCGTCGTAGTTCTAAGATTTCAAGACCTGGGATTGTAAGTCTAGTTTCGTAAGGTATTCTGTTTCAGGTAGAGGAGTGAAGGGCTCTTCTGGTGAAGTATCTTTGGACATTTTCGAGGGTGTTAATGTCAGAAATGTGGTATGGGTTCCAAACAGATGAGCTGTATTCTATGATGGGTTTTTCTATTGTTTATTTGACCCTTATGATAATCATTAAGTGTTGTGCCACATGATTCTTGAGAAATCTATCTTTTCTTTTATGTACACTGAGGACATATGCACCAAAGACACTTGGCCAATAAGGAATTATATTCTATTTTTGTAGCGTGAAGGGTTAATTCAATCCCCATTCTGTGGGCTGCGCCCAAAATCAATAGAAGAAAAAGGACGGAGCAAAAGTCGCTTATCTTTGAAAAGCCTCCCTTTGCCGGTTGCTTAGTCAATATCAGGCTGGAAGGTTTGTGTTGGAGGTGGGGAGGGGGAGGAAGGAATCATAGCCGATCTTGTTCAGTTTTAATTTCTTAAATTTACCGCTGGCAGTATTTGCTAAGTACATTTGAAGCCAAATCGTATTACATTAAATTAGCTGGGTTAGCTGAGCTGCTCTATTCATCACACGAAGCCAGAACTAGTGGGTGGGTTGGTAAATTGGTTCCTTGGTTGGAGATTATGAAAATTATATAGCAAAGGAGAGGGACATCAAACATTTAGAAATAATTTAATTTAATTTTAATATTAATACTATTTAATATTAGATTTATAAGCCACCCAACGCCTTCCGAACTCTGGGAGGAATATACTAGGTATGGGAAATACAGTAGGTATGGGAAAGATCAACTCTACTTTGAGTCAGCAAATTATAAGCAGGTATTTAGCTAAGGCTAAACTATTCATCAACCCCAGTATAGAGAAGAGGAATATCATGAATATAAAAAAATACCTGTTCCAAGATTGTGGCTTGCTTCACAACATGTAGAAATCTTTTTAAAAAACCATTGTCTGTATTCTGTGAACTCAACCAGTATGCACTGTTTTGATGTTATTCAAACTAAATTTATCTGCTCCTTTGAGAAAATTGTTGTTAATAGATGATTGGTAGGCTGCAGACATAATATACCAAGATTTTCAAATACTCTGGCCAGTGTTCCCTCTAATTTTTTTTTGGGGTGGGCGGAAAAGTATAGTGTCTGAGTGGCAGTCCCTTCGGGACTGGGCGGCACAGAAATATTAAATAAATAGATAGATAGACACACAGACAGACCAGACAGACAGACAGACAGACAGACAGACAGACAGACAGACAGACAGACAGACAAATAAATAAAAAACCCACCCTGTTTTGCCTCAGAGAATTTCAAAATAAAATACTGTACTGTGTGTCTATAACAGTGAGCTCATAATAGGGCAACTCTATCAATATCAAAATGCCACTTAAATAGTTGAGCTAGTTTCAAACTAGATTTTGATTTTCTTTCTCTCTTCCTTACTCCCATTCTTTTTCTTTTTCTTTTCCTTCCTCTCTTTTTTCTATCTGTTTCTCTCTCTTCCTCTCTTCCTCTCTCTCTCCTTCCCTCTCACTCTTTCCCTCTCGGCTTCTGGGCAGGTTTGGAAAACTCTGAGTTGATGATGATTTTTAAGTGAGCGATTGCTCACTGCTCAGCTTAGAGGGAACTATGACTCTGGCTCTCTTTCATAAAAGCATAAAATAATAACTAGGCGACACTATTGTTAAAATATTTGCAGGGGCTGAAGAATGCTCTAAGACTGATCACAATGGCTCCACTTAGTTGTCAGGTTCCACAGGGCTCTGGGCTCTGTCTTGTGCCTTGTTACATTAAACTAATAGGTTCAGGAGGGAAGTGTTTTTAATAGGAAAGTGAACACAAGAACAAGGGGGCACTATCTGAGGTTAGTTGGGGGAAAGATCAGAAGCAACTTGAGAAAATATTATTTTACTGAAAGAGTAGTAAATGCTTTGAACAAACTCCCAGCAGACATGATTGGTAAATCCACAGTAATTGAATTTAAACATGCCTGGGATAAACATATATCCATCCTAAGATAAAATACAGGATATAGTATAAGGGCAGACTAGATGGATCATGAGGTCTTTTTCTGCTGTCAATCTTCTATGTTTCTATTTTTATCAGTGACTTGGATGAGGAAGTTAAATCAATGCTTAAGAGACCTAAAAGATAGGATGGTTAATACTTAAGAGGAGAGAAGGAATTAAAAACAAAAGAATCCAGACCAGTGATAGTGAACCTTTGGTTCGTGTGCCAAAAGTGGGTGTGTGGATGTGCTACCATGTGTGCCCATACTCCTTCTCCCCATGCATGCGCAACAACCCCCACCGTGCTGCCCCATGCATGTGTACAGGCCTCACTGAAACCTGGTCCCTGAAAAAAATGCCCAAATGGACAAACCGGAAGTTTGGCAAAACGCACTTCCGGTTTGCCATTGTGCTGCTTTTTGCCTCCAGGGCTTCAGGGAAACTTCACTGAAGCATCTGGAGGGCGAACAGCCTTTTCCAAGGCCAAAAATCAGCTGGCAAAACCTACATGTGTGCTGGAGCTGACATGGGGCAAAGTCTCACGTGCCCCCCAATATGGCTCCATGTGCCACCTGTGGCACGCGATCCATAGGTTGGCCATCATGGACATAGACAATCTTGAATGTGCTGAAGTAAATAAGATGGAGCTTAGTTGAGAAACATAAACTTCTTCATCTGGATAGGCAAAAGTTTAAGATGGGGAGACTTCACAGCAATTTATTTGAAAAGAATCTGATTTTTGTTGATCACAAATTTGATGTGTATCACTAGGGTGAATAGATGCTACAAAGACAAACACCATTTTAAGGTACATTTGCAAGACTTAATGTCTACATCATGGGAAGTAACTATCTCAACTCTGCTGTTCCGTGATTAGATCCTATTTACAATACTTTGTCCTGTTCTGATTACAAACCAGTTTGGTCTGGTATTAAGGCACCAGGCTAAAAAACCAGAGGCTGTGAATTGAAGTCTCACCTTAACCATGAAGGCCTCCTGGATGACCTGGGGGCAATCATTCTCTCTCAGGCCATCTCATCTCACAGGGATGTTGTTGTGGGGAAAACAGAAGGAGGAAGAAGGTATTTTTGATGTGTTTACTGCCTTGTGTTTGGAAAAATAATAAAAGTGGGATAGAAATAAAAAATAAAAAGGGCAATGATAAACTAGAGCAAATTTAGAGGAGTATCACAATGGTGATTGATCTGAAAACCAAGCTATATAAAAAACAGTTTATAGATATGCTTAACATATAGAAAAGATACCCAAAGAAAAATATGGTAATAGTTTTCAGTTATATGAAGGGCTGTCATTTGGAAGATAGCATGGAATTCATTTTCTATTGACCCAGTGGGCAGAACCAAAACCAATGATATAAGGAAGTATATTCAGGCTACAAATGACTCAACTTACAAGCTCTTGGTTAGTGGAATAGACTGTTACTGGTTGTGCTAGTTTTTCTTCATTGGAAGTTTTTGAATGTAGACTGTATGGTCATCTATCGCAGTGTTTCCCAACCATGGCAACTTGAAGATATTTGGACTTCAACTCCCAGAATTCCCCAGCCAGCATTCGCTGGCTGGGGAATTCTGGGAGTTGAAGTCCAAATATCTTCAAGTTGCCAAGGTTGGAAAACACTGATCTATCATAGAGGCTTTAATTGATTCTGCACTGAGTTGGAAGTTAAACCTGATGCTATCGTCCACATGTGAAGTGGAGAATGTCAGTAAGCAATGGTTTGAGATATTACAACGCCATTACACTGTCAGCATTGCATTCTGATTTTCTTCATTGCTGTTTCACTCAGTGACTGGCCATGGGGGCGTGGTTCACTCATGTGCCTGCGCATGTGCAGTGCACCACCATCTTGTTTTTGCTGTTTTTTTGTGAAAAACAAGATGGCGGTGCCTGTGGCACCATTGAGAGAATTGGTTCAGGGGTGTGGCAGGCCTGATTTGCTGGTCAGTTCCAGTGACCCAGGCTACCAAGTTACTACCAGTTCTATAGAATCGGTCCGAACAGGAAGGAACCCACCTCTGCAGCATTGATTCTACAAAGGGAAGGAGGGATTTGGTTTCCAAGCAAGTGAGGCTTGCCTTGACATTGTTCTTCTGTTCATTCTACACCTTTGCTAGAGTTTTGTGTTATGAGATTAATATATGATTTAATTTCCTGGAATGTGTACTTCCTTAACTGATTTTATGATGTTTGTTTAGTAATGTTAAGCAAAGTTCATTTTGCTTCCACAGTCAGGATAGAGAAATTGGTAACACAAAGTATGGAAGCCGTCAAGGAGAGAGAAGGAAAGAAAAGGGATATTGAGCAAATGATGAGGTAACCTAGTAGTGATGAGGACAGTTGACTACATTCTAAGCTCAACTCTGATCAATGGTCTCAACTCTTCGTCCAACTCTTTGCCTCACTGACAGGAAATGATGGATTTTGACCTTTGATTTGGATGTTGTAAATGTTTTTTATTTGCCCTTTTTGGTATTGAGCTTGCTATGTACAGTAGGATCTACATACTTCATACAATTAAGAAGCCCAACTCTGTCTTTTTCTGAGATGTTGCAGCAGTTGTGAAGAACAAATACAAGAGCCCAGGAAAACACAGAGAGGCTGTAAACTGTTCCAACTGCATCTCATTTCATTTTTTGCTCCTCAACTTCCATTTCCTGCATAACCTTTATAATTTTATTCTGCTTAGGTCATTTTCTGGGGAGGAGACAAAAACATAGTTGAAAGTTATACGCCCATAACCATAAATGAGTTGAACAAAACATTACTCAGATTTAAAGCTTGGGAAGAAATGAATGGCACTTACACATTGTTCAAAGAAAATCTGTCAAAGTGTCTTGGTTCTTTCTAATGCACAGTGAAAGCTGTGAATAGGAGCCACCCAAACTGGATACAGGGAGTGACCTGCCCAACTAGCTTGCTGATTTTTTTTCAGTGTAGCAATTAAATCTGAAAAGAAGCAGTTCCACCCGAGCCAATTTTTCAATTCTAATGATATGTATGAGAATGTGTTTTTAAGACAGGGAACTGTTGATTTAGGATTTACTTAGATTTACTTATTAGTGTCACACATAGCATCTGGCACCTAGGCAGTTATTTTCATCTATTAAGTGTTTTTCCTTCTAAACTAAGAACATAAGAGTTGTCTTGATGAATCAGATAAATGCCTGTAGACTAGCTTTTTTGTTTACCCTCTAAACTCGACTGCAGAAAATACGACTTCAGCAACAGAGTGATCAATGCCTGGAATGCACTGCGGAGAGGGGCGGCATACAAATCAAATAAATAAATAAATAAATAAATACATACATACATACATACATACATACATACATACATACATACATACATACATAACTGACTCTGTGGTTTCTTCCCCAAACCCCAAAAACTTTAACCTTAGATTGTCTACAGTTGACCTTTCCCTGTTTCTAAGAGGTCTGTAAGAGGTGTGCATAAGCGCACCATTGTACCCAACGTCCCTGTCCTAGTACCCTTTTTTATCATTACTTTTTACTTATGTTATGTTTATACAAATTACTATTACCTCCGGGACCGTTTTCTGCCGCAGGAATCCCAGCGGCCGATAAAGTCCAACAGAGTTGGCCTTCTCCGGGTCCCGTCCACTAAACAATGTTGTCTGATGGGCCCCAGGGGAAGAGCCTTCTCTGTGCCGGCCCCAGCCCTCTGGAATCAACTGCCCCCAGAGATCAGAACTGCCGCCACCCTCCTTGTCTTTCGTAAATTGCTTAAGACCCACCTATATCGCCAGGTGTGGAGGAATTGAGACACCTCCCCCAGGCTTATAGAGTTCATATATGGTATGTTTGTTTTGTAAGCTTTTTTAAATGATGGGTTTTTAGATGCTTTCTTTTAATTATTAGATTTGTTACAGTGTACATTGTTTTTACTATTGTTGTGAGCCACCCCGAGTCTACGGAGAGGGGTGGCATACAAATCTAATAAATTATTATTATTAATTAATTATTATCCTATACATGTAATTTACAAATAAATAAATAAATAAATAAAATAAAAATAAATAAACTGCCCAAGCTCTGCCTGAAAGAGTTTGCTTTCTCTCCCAATTGAAACTCATAGCAATTTTCCTCAATCTCATCCCCCCTGATGTGATGGGCTACTACGACATGCTTTGGTGGAGATTGGAAAGATTATGGCTGAAAGTTAACACTTTTGGAAAGGATCATTTCTTCAAAGCATGTTATATCATTTGAAAGTAAAACATTTTTGAATACAGAATTTTGATTCACCACAGGCTATTAGGCATGTTATTTCTCCTTTTGCATATCACAGTCTGCCTTTTGATTACTAAATTCAATTAAAATTGACTAGATTTCAAAGTCCTTAACTCCATGGAACATAAAAATCTCTGTAGAAGACTAACAGAATAAACAGCATGCCATATCGTGGGTAAGGAGACACAGCATAATACCATATTCATTGAAAAATGAACAAAACAGCAAGGATTGATGCTCCTAGATGTAATCATCCAGCAAAAGAAACCCCTATATTTATGTCTTGAATTATTTGATCCCATTTATCATTCTTGTTGTACCTATCAAGAGTTTTCTATCCATCTCTCAAAACATATGTTTGCAGAAAAATTATTTTTTCCTTTCCCCAAGCCTGGTGGCATAAGTGAGTCTTCAGACTCTTACAGAAGGCAAGGAGGGTGGGGGCAGTACGAATCTCTGTTTTCCTTATTTTTCTTCCCCAAAACTAAGGTGTGTCTTATGGTCCGAAAAATAAGGTACTTCTTATAGGGCTTTCCTTGATTATCCAAATGTAGTACAGTGTTACCTCAATTTTCGCGGGGGATGCGTTCCGAGACCGCACGTGAAAGTCGAATTCCCGCGAAGTAGAGATGTGGAAGTAAATACACTATTTTTGGCTATGAACAGTATCACAAGCCTTCCCTTAACACTTTAAACCAGAGGTCCCCAACCGCCGGTCCGCGGACCGGGACCGGGCCGTTGGAGCTTTTCAGCCGGTCCGCGGCGCCAGGGCCCCCTCGGCCTTTCCGCATCACCAGCGGCGCTCCCACCGCCAGCCAGCCAAGCCCCGCGCCCGCCGGAACCGGCTCCTCGCTCTCCCCCCGCCGCCCGCCGCGTTTGCAGGAGGTGGGGAGGGTTGGGCGGCCCGCCAAGGCCAGGAGGGACGCCGCTGCCCCCCCCTCCTTCCCTCTCTCCGCCCGCCGCTGCGCCTCCTTGACAACGAGAGGAAATGCCGGCAAAGGCTTTCCTCAGCGGAGGCCGGCGAAGGTGATATTGAATGTCGGGGGAGAACGGGTGGTTGCACGCGCTTCCTATCTCCCTGCTAGCCCACTCGGAATATTCAAAATAAGAAAAACCTTTGCCGGCGAAGGCTTTTCTTATTTTGAATATTCCGAGTGGGCTAGCAGGGGGATAGGGAACGCGTGCAAACGCCCGTTCTCCCCCGACATTCAATATCACCTTCGCCGGCCCCGCCTCTCCTGCGAACCCCCTTGCTGAGAGCCCGGGGCGAAAGTGCTCTCGCAAAGGTGAGGCGGGCAGGGCGTGCGCGCGTCATCGCTGAGAAGAACAGAGAGAGAACGAGAGTGAGTGAGAGCAACAGACAGCAAGATAGAGAGAAAGTGAGAAAGAGAGAGTGAGAAAGGGGGGGGAGAGAAAGAGATAGCAAGAGAGAGAACAAGAGAGAGAAAGAGCGTGAGAAAGAAAACAAGAAAGAGTGAGAGAGAGAGAAAGAAAGCAAAAGAGACAGAAAGAAAACAAGAGAGAGAAAGTGAGAAGAAGAGAGAGAAAGAGGGGGAGAGAGAGAGAAAGAGAGAGGGGGGGAGAGAGAGAAAGAGAGGGAGAGGGAGAAAGAGAGAGGGAGAGGGGGGAGAGATAGCAAGAGAGGGAGAGAGGGAAAGGGGGAGAGAGGGGGAGAGAAAGAGAGAGGGAGAGAGAGAGGAGATAAAGGAAGAGGAGAGAGAGAAAGGAAGAGAAAGAAAGAAAGAGGGATAGAAAGAGAGAGAGAGTGAGAGATGCTCAGTGAGCCTTTCTTTGAAGTTGCCTTTCTTTCTTTCTCTTTCTTGCTTTCTTTCTTGCTCTTTTTCTTTCTCTCTTTTACCTTCCCTTCCTCTATTTCTTCTTTTCTTTCTCCTTCCTACCTTCTTCCCTTACTCTCCCCTTTCATAAGTTTCCTTGCTTCCTTCCTCTGTTCCTGTCCCTTCCCCCTTTCTTTCTTTCTTTCTTTCTTTCCTTCCTTTCCTCCCTCCATTTCTTGCTTTCCTTTTCCTTCCTCCCTTCCTTCCTCCCTCATTCCCTTCTTTCACTCCTTCCTCTCTTACTCTCCCCTTTCACACCTTTCCTTGCTTCCTTTGCACCCTTCTTTTGTTCCTGTCCCTTCCCTCTTTCCTTCCTTCCTTCCCACCCTCCGTCCATTCATTCACCCATTCCTCTCTTGATCGCCCCTTTTACGGCGCCGCTGACAGCTAGCTCCCCCCCCCCCCACCGGGCCATGGAAAACTGGTCTAGCTTAAAGCCGGTCCCTGGTGCAAAAAAGGTTGGGGACCTCTGCTTTAAACCCCTAAATTGCAATTTCCCATTCCCTTAGCAACCACTTAGATTATTACTCACCATGTTTATTTATTAAAGTTTATTTAAAAAAATATTTATTAAAGGCAGACGAAAGTTTGGCGATGACATATGACGTCATTGGGCGGGAAAAACCGTGGCATAGGGAAAAAACCCGCGAAGTATTTTTTTAATTAATATTTTTGAAAAACCGTGGTATAGACATTTCGCAAAGTTCGAACCCGCGAAAATCGAGGGAACACTGTAGTCTGAAATTTATCATGACAAATTTGCCTCTCCCATAGTCTTCCCAGAGGTCACTTACTTAAATCTGTGAAGTATTAGATACTCCCTTTAGAGATCCAAGAGCTTCTAATGTTGAAGTTCTATTTAGTTTTTCATCTGTGTTTCCCTTTCTTCCTGCCAACTGCTCATATTCTATCCCAACAAGGTGAAATTTTTGTGTGGGTTCCAGGTTTTTTTTTCCTTCATGCATGCCTGTAGTTAATTCTTTCTTGTACGTTTATGAACCAAAATCTGTACTTTCTATATGTAATTTGCTGTACTTTGCATACAATATACTTTGATCTTGTTTCCTGGTGTTTCAGCTTGATTTATTAACTAAACATGCTTTGTACAAAGAAACACAAATTGAATTGGGGTCCTTTGAAGAGATTCCATTGTTTTCAGACTCAAAATTGAAAACAATTTTGAACTGAATCTGAACTCTTTGAAAACCTTGTGAGTGATTCAGCAATTCAGAAGCCTAGAGAAAGGTCAAAGTAAAATCAAATATTCACATTCCTTTTTATTTTTCCATGCACGAAAATTGAGTTATTGGTAGGACAAGGAAGAGTTTCCTAAGAGATATCTAACCAGAATGGATAGAGAGAATGGTGCTGAGTCATGCATTACATTTTTTCTTTTCCTCTGTTCCTTGTCATTTTCTTCTAATTTGCTCAATAACTTTTGAAGAGTTTGAAAGAAGCCAATCAAAGAAAGGGTTATTGTTTGTGACACACGTTCTGCTGATATACCCAGCTGAATTCTTTGTCCCTCAAAAATTATGAAATATCTAGCATTTCTTACTAGGAAAAGTACTTTGAAGAAGGTGTTTCAACTCCATTCTGATTTTGTAGTTCTTGGTAATACATGTCTGCCATGAATGTTTTTTCTTTCCTTTTTGTAAAAATAATAAGGCCAATAGGCACAATATCCTGTTTTATTTTATAAAAAGCAGGTGTTTTTTTTTACCAAAATGAATTATCTACAGGTAAGATTATCATAACTTAATATTCATGTTTGTGTGAATTATGGTTTTATTAAATTGGTGATTTTCTTTCCTATCCTCCATCATTTAACTTTCAGGGTAGTTTCCATTCTTGTTTTCAGTTGCATCTAACTCAAGAGTTTTCATTATAATTCAAAATATTGGCTACAATTGAAAGCAGAAGCTTGGCAAACTGGAATTTAAACTACAAGGATGTTACAAACTTGTTTAAAACTGGATTGACGTGACTACAGGCTCAGCCACCTTCATTACATATTTTATATTCAAATGAACTGGATTTTGTAGATTGAATTTCAGCGACCACCACAAGGAGGGAAAATGAATTTCATTTGTGCTCCCAAGTCAATTGATAGTGCTTACCTCACAAATGCACCATATAACATATGCTTGTCTTTTTGTCATGTGGCCTTTTTCCAAACAAGGGGCATCTCCACTTTATGAGCTATTTTTATAACAGCATAAAACAAATAGGATATTATCTATCACAAAACAGAACAATTATACAAATATTTTTCTTATTTTAAAAATGCTTAAAGGACCTATGAAATTGAATGGAAGGAAGAAACAAGGTTTTGTTATAATAATAGGTGATGTTTTTAGCTAGTATATCATCAATTGTGCCTTTTCTTTTACCTACGTAGAGCATCAAAATGTTGTCAATCATTAGTTCTCTTTTGGTGCTATCCAATTAATATTTTCAGGGTTAAAGCTACCATTTTGAATTAGCCTGAGGGCAAATACATGATCTCAGCATTGGTGTAATTTCACCTGGCTGTATCTGCTAACCATCTAATACATATATTCTGACTTGGTTGAAAGCCCAGGTCATTTTCAGAGATATCCATAAGAATAGTATTCTGTTATAATAAAGTTGGGAATGTACTTGAAGAAGCACTAATAATGTCAGACATCTTAACCAAAATCACATGTAGCTCAAGCGAGTCAAAACTGGTGAAAAGCACTTTGTGGCCATTAACAGCCAAACTGTATGAAGCACTACCAGGTGTGAAATTCTACCAGTTCAGCATATGGTTCGGGCATATGGTCTTAAATTGTTGGGGTTTTAGATATGTTTTATTTTAATATTAGATTTGTCTCACTGTTATACTGTTTTTGTATTACTGTTGTGAGCCGCCCCGAGTCTTCGGACAGGGGCGGCATACAAATCTAATAAATAATAATAATAATAATAATAATAATAATAATAATAATAATAATAATAATAATAATATCGATAGTGGTGGCCACCAGTGGTCTGGAGAACTGGTAATGACAGAAATGTGAGGCTTCCTCCACCTGCCCAGATGTCACCATTTTCTTGTTTTTTAACCTCGGCGCAAAGCCTTCTGGGCATGCGTAGATGGTGAAAGAGCATGTGAGAGGTAGCATGCGTGCTTCCAAACCAGTAGGAGGCAGTAGATTTCACCACTGTGCACTACAGTACTCTTAATCATGTCTTGCTCTTTCATAGGACTGACGTCTGGTGATGATTCAATTTTAATATCTGGGAATTAGGACTCAATAGTTTATCCCATTGAGATTCATCATCAGTTTAGAGATCCAAATTATTACTGAATCCATAAATGATATCTTCATCTTTTTCAACTTCACTTATGTCAAGGAGCACTAAAATTAGAATTCAAGTAATACACATATTGGGAAAAGCTTCTAATAAATCAATACTTATCTATCCTAATTCTTTGGTTCCATGATTCAAGTACTTTTGTCATTTTTTACTGTAGTTGCATCCACTTATATTTATTTATTTTATTTATTTATTAGATTTCTATGCTGCCGCTCTCCGAAGACTCGGAGCGGCTAACAACAATAAAAAAAGACAATGTAAACAAATCTAATATTAAAAATAATCTAAAAAACCCCCAATTTAAAGAACCAATCATACATGATACAAGCATACTATGTATAAATTCTATAAACCTAGGGGGAAGGGGAAATTTCAATTCCCCCATGCCTGATGATATTTATTTATATTTATATATATATTATTTATATATTAAATAATCATTGATAATCCAAAGTTTCTATTATATAAAGGTTGGGTTATTAAGAGGAAATATAAAATTCATAAAACAGAGTGGGAAGAGTGCTGAATCTGGACTGGCAAGAACTGTTTTAATGGAGTTATGAAAGATAACTTAAGCCCAGCCACTGAATCAAAAATGTTTTATAATTAAGCATAAGTTATAGTTATAGTTTGTTTGTATGATTTTTATAAGCTTACAATTGGTCTGCTTATATGGTAAGCATTTAGTTGGAGAGATGGGGATTAAAATGGAAATTAAAGAATTTTTCACAGTGCAATATTATAATGGCAAGCATCATAAAAACATTTAATGGAAGGTATTCTAATATTAATGATGAAATAGCATTCTCTATCTCATGAAAAATGAAATGCTCAGACCCTTCTGAACCCCCAAACTTGTGAGGTTTGGTAGTTTACGTAGGAGATGAATGATAATAGGCCTACTGATTTTAAAATACTGAGTTTGCAAAGTTGGCAAAGGGTTCATTGGAACTAGCAAAAAGTATTAGCAGTCACTAGTTTACATTGCAGCATTGTGTGTATTTTTCAGTGGGGTAATTTGATATGAGACCATTCTCATGGCAGAACTCCAATTTATGGCAGAAAATGTTTTAGAATATTAAAAAGATCTTTGAAAAGGTTTTCTTTCTGACTCATAGTGGAAATAACCAAAAGCAACTGAGCAAACACAAATATTCAAATGTTGAAGACAGCTAGTTGGGTTTGGTTAAAGTGCACAGAAACTAAATTAGTTTATAATTCAAGCGTAGGTAAAATATGCTTTGTACTTGCTTTAGCTCTGATATTTTGTATATATATATATTGCTTTATTTGATTGTTGATGCTTTGCCTTTACTGCATATTTGCACATTGATGTTATGATAATACACACTCCAGTTCTGTGCTGTCATTCCTTCCATTGCTTTTCTTTGGCAGCTCAGTTCTTTTTTCAAAGGTCATAGTGGCAGTAAAACTAAAGAAAACATTATTAGTGAAAGGGCTACAGATAGAATTTGTAGACATTGACGATTTAGATATTTGAAGACTATCAGGCCAAGGAAAAGTGGGTAGATAGCAAAATGAACTCCTCTTTTTTTTTCTTCTTGATTAGTAACAAGCAAGATTCTCTGTGGGATATATCTTCCCTGGTAACAAGCTGACTTTAAAAGGAAAGAAAAATTTGTGGCACTTTCTACACTTTGTGTCCCTATAATCAACTTGCTTTCTTTATTCTAGATACGTTTTATCCTGCTGTTCAGCCGACAAGGGAAATTAAGACTTCAGAAATGGTTTATTACACTTCCTGAAAAGGAAAAGAAAAAAGTCACCCGAGAAATTGTGCAGATTGTTTTGGCTCGAAATCAAAAAATGAGCAGCTTTGTTGACTGGAAAGATCTCAAGCTTGTTTACAAAAGGTGCGGGAAGTTTTATAAATCAACATTTTATATACAGCAGATCATTTTCCATGTGTGATAAAAAGGGAAGAGGAATACTTGCTCTGTAAGTCAATGCTAGAGTGCTGATAAATAGCAATCCGCTAGACTGAAGAACAACCCCATGAGTGGTTTCATCTTCTTTTAAAATGTATTGTTTTTGTGGAAAGAGAAAATGTACAGGAATTGTATCAATATACAGTAGTACCTCTAGATACGAGTTTAATTTGTTCCAGAACGGAGCTCGTATGTCAATCAACTCGTATCTGGAACAAATGGCTTTAGACTTTGTTTTTCCCCATGGAGATAACCAGAAGCAAGGATTCTTGCGCCACCTAGTGGAAGCTCGGCTCGTATCCCGAATTTGAGCTTGGGTCTGGAACAGAAATTTCGCTCCCGTCGTGGCTCGTAACTTGGAATACTCGCATGTGGAGCAGCTCGTATCTAGAGGTACTACTGTACTGAAGAAAAATCAACAGTTCAGGGGCTCCTGTTATCTGAAGGAAGGGTTGGGTAATATTTTCAAGTCACTGACAATACCCAGCCAACCTAGTCCAGTGTTTCTCAAGAACAACATGTTTAAGATGCATGGACTTAAACTCTGGTTGAAGAGCTGGCTGGGAGTTGAAGTTGCTGAGACTGAGAAACACTGACCGGGCCAGCAGACATTTTTTTCTAACCTTAACTCTTGCTGATATGATGAAAAATATTGACTTTCACAATCATTTGTACTTAGCTAGCAAATTCTGCTGCTAAGCTTATGTGATAAAATTTGAAGTGATATGGAGCTGCCCACGGAATACTCAAGACCAAACTCTGGGCTAATCAGGAATACATTTAGATTTAGACATAGACTTAGTGTCCGTTTGAATGTCCACTAATAGGCATACTTTAAAAAGAAATTTGGTTGCACACAGCTCTCAACAAGTTTCCACCTCTAATATACATTATATAAACATGACAAAATAAATAAATAAATACAAAATGATGCATCTGCCCACATATATTATATGACATAGAGAAAAATGGATTGCTCTTACTCTAGGGCAGTCTGTGTATTGAAGTTTACAAAAGAGCATATAAATTTTCATTATGACTTTGAAAGAGGTGAATAAAAACATAGTGGAATATGAATGTGAGGTTTTTTTTAAAGGGACAACTGCCCTTTCTTTTAATGAAGTAAATTGTTTACCTAAAAACAATTTACCTAAAACAATATGCAAATATTTAAAATAGAATTTGGGACTGATAATAAAGTATTAATGTATTAATTAATGTATTGGATACATAACTTCATATAATAACCATGGCCAAGATTGTTTATGCTCAAAATTGGAAATAAGATAATGTCCCCACTGGTGCAATGATAATGAGAAAAATATTAGAATGTGCAGAAATGAATAAATTAATGATAGAATTACATGACAAGGAGAAAACAGTTTTACAAGATATGGGATAATGGTTGGAATACGGTTGGAACAAAATAAAAAGTTTAAAATATTGTTATAAAGTGGGAAAGAGAGAAGAAAAATGTATACATATTAAAATAATCTTTTTCTATCTCTCTTCTTTGATGTATATAAATGTGAGAAATAGAACTTTGTTCTTGTAAGAATATAGGAAATGCAATAAGAGTAACAGCACAACCATCTTTATGGCATATTATGTTGTATAACCAAGATGTATTTTTTGCATGTTAGCTTTCTTTCTGCTTTTCTGTTTTCATAAACAGGGTATGTTATGCTGAGAGAGTATGAAAAAGGGACATGCTGAAATTAGCTAGAGGCAGATGTCAGAAATGAGGGAATTTCCATGCTGGAAGTCACCAGAATAGAATGCCAAGGTGTTACATAAGGGGAGTCAAACAATGGAATAGGAGAAGTAAATTGTTATTCACCTAGACATGATTTTGTATTTATATTATATAATGTAGGACAATGCTATCTTTTTGGGTTTGAAAAATTCAAAATTCTCCATCCGCTTGGGCCCTTTTTCAAAGAATGGAGCATCTCCCTTATGATACCAGGATACTTGGTCTCTTCAGCCTTGAAAGACGGTGTTTAAGGGGGTAACTTGATCAAAGTGTATAAAATCATGCATGGGATAGAAAAGGTGGATAGAGAAAAATTCTTTTCTCTGTCACACAATACTAGGACAAGGGGCACTCCCTAAAGCTCATAGGTAAGAAAATGAGGACAAATCAAGGAAAATATTTCTTCGCCCAGAGGGTTGTTGGTTTATGGAATTCACTTCCAGAAGAGATCGTGACAGCTGTCACCCTTGATAGCTTCAAGGCAGGATTAGACAGATTCATGAATGCCAAGTGTATTGGTTGTTAATGAAACAGATGTCCATGTGCCGCCTCTATGTTGGTTGAGGCAGGCAGGATTCCTTTGAGTATCATTTGTTGGGGGTCAGGGGAAAGGGAGGGTTTTGCCTTCTCTTTCTGCTCAAGATCCCCGTGGACAATTGGTGGGCCACTGTGTGACACAGAATGCTGGACTCGATGGGCTTTGGCCTGATTCAGCACGGCTCTTCTTATGTTCTTATGTTCTTAATAATAAAGCTTTTATTGTTCATTTGGACTCCTATTGAGTTCCTTGGTGCTCTTCTCACAATAAATGAAGTAAAGAGGAGTCAAAAAACCAAATAGGAGATTCATTTTATAGTTATACTGTAGAGAATATGTATAAGACATTAGTAGAAATATGAAAAATTGTAAATAACAGCAAAACCATAAAGAAAAAGCTGTAAAAGTGATTAGTTTTCTTTTTCTATATTTATTTGTTGTATGTTTTTGTATGTTGCTTTAAAAAAAAACAAATAAATGCTATTTTAAAAAAAGTAAAAAATAGGTTGGCATATCACAGACTTTAGAAAAACAAAGTGTGATTTTATGCCAAATTATTGTACTGAATTTTAAATTTACTTCATACCTACATAATTGATATGTTGTTTATGATATGTTGTTGTCTTGTTTTCATAATCACTGCTAAACATTTTTAAGGGTACTTTTAAGACAAATTATTTTATGATGTACTATGCAAGCCAAATTTAAGAAAGAAAAAACTGATATTTAAATTATTCTGATGGTCATGTTTATTTTTCCTCATTTTATAATTTAGGTATGCTAGCCTGTATTTCTGTTCTGCAATAGAAGAAGAAGACAATGAACTCCTGACCCTAGAAATTGTCCATCGTTATGTAGAGCTATTGGACAGATATTTTGGCAATGTAAGCTTATTTCTTTACTACAACTCCATAAATAACTTTCTTTGCATCTATTCTGATAACAGGTTTAACATGATTGTTCCTCGAAAATTGTGGTTTGTGGTTTAAAAGATGACTAAAATCTAACCAGTCAGGGTTTATTCCACAAGCCTATAAGTAAATTTATTTTCTTTATGGAATGCAGGAATGCAGGCATAGAAAGACTAAGTACTTTGAAATTGTTTTAATTCTGATTTTTTGACAAGATAGAAATACTTTTGATAGTACTGTATTTCTTTCTTGTCAAAAGTATTTCTTATCTGAACATTTGGAGAGATAATTTAGCTTATTTGCTATTTATTATATTTTAATTATATATTTCTAAGATTTATTAGTTTATTTATTAGTTGTCCAGTGGTCAGAACAGTATAGCAAAAAAATATTCCAGATAAAATCTATATACATCAAGTAAAAATGGACAATTGTCTGTTCCCTGAAGGATTATATCTGACTATTTTATTCACCCAAGGTTTCATAATGTCAGTAGTATGGAGTATATTTGACCAACTGAAACTGGTAAGTCTGCATTCATAGAAAGAAAATACTGTACTTGGTTGCAATTATTTTTCATGCTCTTAAGAACAGATTATTTCAATGTATAATTTATGGGGCAACTTGAAAATTAGTTAGGAACTTCAACTAGTTCATAATACAGCTGCTAAACTTCTTGCTAGCAACAATCTTCATAAAAACATATATATAACTATTAAATATTAGTTACTGGTTTATCTTCTAAGACAGTTTCATGTACCTGGATATTGAGATTCTTCATTTTTTATTGCTGGAAGAATATCAAAATATTGTTGAGAAGATGAAATCTAAGTGAAGACCTTCCACATATTTCCATCTTAGAAAATGATGTAGTTTTAATAGTATACTGCCAGTGGACTAATCACCTGTCATAAATATTAAAGCTTTTGATAGCATATTGAAAAGCCAATACTTTCACACTGTTACAGAATTATGGAAAAAAATGCTTCAAAAGAACACCACTTCTTATCAACCTGTCTGTGCATCCGGAAGTATATTTTTATCCTGTCTTTTTTTTCTTGATAAGGGGGAACTTTACACATTTGATTATTCTGTGCACTTTAGAAACATAGAAGACTGACGGCAGAAAAAGACCTCATGGTCCATCTAGTCTGCCCTTATACTATTTCCTGTATTTTATCTTACAATGGATATATGTTTATCCCAGGCATGTTTAAATTCAGTTACTGTAGATTTACCAACCACGTCTGCTGGAAGTTTGTTCCAAGGATCTACTACTCTTTCAGTAAAATAATATTTTCTCACGTTGCTTTTGATCTTTCCCCCAACTAACTTCAGATTGTGTCCCCTTGTTCTTGTGTTCACTTTCCTATTAAAAACACTTCTCTCCTGAACCTTATTTAACCCTTTAACATATTTAAATGTTTCGATCATGTCCCCCCTTTTCCTTCTGTCCTCCAGACTATACAGATTGAGTTCATTAAGTCTTTCCTGATACATTTTATGCTTAAGACCTTCCACCATTCTTGTAGCCCGTCTTTGGACCCGTTCAATTTTGTCAATATATTTTTGTAGGTGAGGTCTCCAGAACTGAACACAGTATTCCAAATGTGGTCTCACCAGCGCTCTATATAAGGGGATCACAATCTCCCTCTTCCTGCTTGTTATACCTCTAGCTATGCAGCCAAGCATCCTACTTGCTTTTCCGACCACACTGCTCACCCATTTTGAGACTGTCAGAAATCACTACCCCTAAATCCTTCTCTTCTGAAGTTTTTGCTAACACAGAACTGCCAATGCAATACTCAGATTGAGGATTCATTTCCCCCAAGTGTATTATTTTACATTTGGAAACATTAAACTGCAGTTTCCATTGCTTTGACCATTTATCTAGTAAAGCTAAATCATTTACCATATTACAGACGCCTCCAGGAATATCAACCCTATTGCACACTTTAGAGTCATCGGCAAATAGGCAATCCTTCCCTACCAAACCTTCCCCTATGTCACTCACAAACATATTAAAAAGAATAGGACCCAGAACAGACCCCTTCGTTCTTAATGTAATGTTCATCTCTATAAACATTCAATATAGAATAGAGAGAATATCAGAATACTGAAGGGCTAACTCGTTTAAAGCTCTTCCTTCCCCTCCAGAAATTAATTTCTGTATACACTTCCAATTCATGCTAAAATCAATACATTGCATAATGTGTTTTCTTTTCATTTGGTTTATTGTGTCAGCATATTACAGTACCCATGAATGAATTTGAAGAAAGGTCAGCTTGTCTATCAAAAGACAGAAATAATAGCCAGTGCATACCTTTTAGATGGCTTTTTATAAAACCCAACTGTAGGATTTTATTTCTAGAAAAGTGTGAAAAGGATTGCAGTCTCTCAACAGTTAGGGATATAAAATGATCTTGAAATCTCACATAATCATTACTCATTTCAACTTGAAACCACCGGGATACATTTAATTTTATATACCTTTTGTTCCCTAGAAATGAATTTATACAGAAAGCAGGGTTTTGATGCTTCTTAATATACACTGCTCAAAAAAATAAAGGAAACACTTAGACAACACAATATAACTCCAAGTAAATCAAACTTCTGTGAAATCAAACTGTCCACTTAGGAAGCAACACCGATTGACAATCAATTTCATTTTGTTGTCAGCACATTAAACTTTGTACAGAACAAAGAGAATATTCCATTCATTCAGATCTAGGATGTCTTATTCGAGTGTTCCCTTTATTTTTTTGAGCAGTATATATTCAGTAAATATTCATATTCAGTAAAAGGGTGAAATATTTATACAATCTGAAGAGAAACCAATGTAAAAAAAGTACAGTATTACTTCGTGTTACGAACCTAATTGGTTCCAGAAGGAGGTTCGTAAGGCAAGAAGTTCGTAACACGAAACAATGTTTCCCATTGGAAACAATGTAAAAGCGATTAATGCGTGCAAGGAGGGAAAAAAAATCCCAAAATGGCGCTCCGCTGGGCGCCGCCGCCCAGCTGTCACCTTTTAAAACAGCCGGGGAGTTTCTCGGCGTTCTCCCGAACCCGAACTTTTTGGGTTCGGGTTCGGGAGGCCGCCGAGAAGCGCCGCCGCCCGCCTGTCACCTTCTTAAACAGCCGGGGGGCTTCTCGGCGTTCTCCCGAACCCAATCCCGAACCCAAACTTTTCGGGTTCGGGTTCGGGTTCAGGAGGCCGCCGAGAAGCGCTGCCGCCCGCCTGTTAACTTCTTAAACAGCAGGATGGCTTCTCGGCGTTCTCCCGAACCCGAACCCAAACCCGGAAGTTTGGGTTCGGGTTCCGGAGGCCGCCGAGAAGTGCCCGGCTGTTTCAGAAGGTTGGAGCCGGGTGGTGCTGCTCGGCGGAGCACCGTTTTTGCGATCGGCGGCGGTGTTTTCGGCTGATCTGGAGGCTGGAAAGGAGGTGGGGAATCCCAATAGGGAATTCCAAGGGCGGAGCTTTGACGTCACGAAGACGTCATTCCTGGTCGGCCGAAACGTGGCCTCCAGGAAGGACGTCTTCGTGACCGTCAGGAAAGGGCGGGTTATAAATCTAATAAAATAAATAAATAAAAATAAATTATAATATAAGTAAGAATTTAGTAAATAAGTTATACTGACAAATATATGGAAGAAATGGATACTGAAATGAATAAAAAATATAAACATTTATAATATATGTATATGAAATTTTGTACTAATCTTTAGCTATAAGTAAGATAGGAAGTTGGATTCCTAAGATTATGTTTGTATGTTATGTCATATCAAGTTTTTGTCAGGACCGGGTCCTACCTGATGTAATATTTCAAATTGCAGAGAGAAGAATTGTAATCATTGTAATTGTAAAACTGCTTAGTCACTATGAATATGCAGATTGTAATGTAATCTGACATAAGTATATAATGCACCTTTGCATAGGTGTGGCTTGGCTTGAAGGTATTGTGGCTTAGTATGTTTTAGAATGGCTTGTGAATTAGTGTGGCTTGTGGCAGCTGAAGACTTGCAGCTGAATATTGTAACTGAGAATAGTAGATAGAGACTTGTGAGCATTTTGTATAGTAATTGCTAAATAGAAATAGCTACAGTATAAATTGTTAGTGTAGGTTTGCTAAAAAAGAAGTAAATATTTTCCTAAGAAACTTTGCAGTACTTGTTTTCAGTTATCTTCAAGACAACAGTTCCTAATATCCTGGTCTCAGGCAGGCTGGCTAGCTGCTTTAGTTATCTGAGTGGGTTAGCTTCTGCAAAACGTTATTCTAACAGTTTTTTGTGTATATAAAATATTTTTTTTAAAAAAATTCAATTGCAGGAAGCTAACTCTAAATATTTATTTCTTTCATCCTTAACAGGTATGTGAACTGGATATTATTTTCAATTTTGAGAAAGCATATTTTATACTTGATGAATTTCTAATGGGCGGGGAAGTTCAAGAGACATCCAAAAAATCTGCGGTGAAAGCCATAGAAGATGGTGATATGTTACAAGAGGTAAGGCAGAAGAGAGAGGAAAACAAATCCCTCCCTTTCCCTCCTTCTAAATATATATACAGTGATACCTCATCTTACAAACCCCTCGTAATACAAACTTTTTGAGATACAAACCTGGGGTTTAAGATTTTTTTGCTTCTTCTTCCAAACTATTTTCACCTTACAAGCCCAAGCCGCCACTGGGATGCCCCGCCTCCAGACTTCTATTGCCACTGAAGCGCCTGTTTTTGCGCTGCTGGGATTCCCCTGAAGCTCCCCTCCGTGGGAAACACCACCTCCGGACTTCTGTGTTTTTGCGATGCTGCAGGGGAATCCCAGCAGCACAAAAACAGGCGCTTCACTGGCAACGGAAGTCCAGAGGTGGGGTTTCTTAGTGAGGAGAGCCTCAGCGAAATCACAGCATCACAAAACATGGAAGTCCGGAGATGGGGTTTCAAGGACTACTGTGTTTTTGTGATGCTGCAATTTCGCTGAGACTCCCCTCGCTGGAAACCCCAACTCCGGACTTCTGTTGCCAGCGAAGCACACGTTTTTGTGCTGCTGGGATTCCCCTGCAGCATCACAAAAACATGGAAGTCCGGAGGTGGGGTCTCCCATGGAGGGGAGCCTCAGGGAATCCCAGCAGCGCAAAAACGGGCACTTCGGCTGGCAAAAGGGGTGAGTTTTGGGCTTGCACGCATTAATCGCTTTTCCATTGATTCCTATGGGACACATTGTTTCGTCTTACAGACTTTTCACCTTACAAACCTCGTCCCGGAACCAATTAAGTTCGTAAGACGAGGTATCACTGTATATTATTCTCCTACTTATTGTTTTGTCCAGTGTTTCTCAACCTGAGCAACTTTAAGATGGGTAGCCTCCAGCTCCCAGAATTCTGGCTGGCTGGGGAATTCTGGGAGTTGAAGTCCATTCCTCTTAAAGTTGCTCAGGTTGAGAAACATTGATTTAGGCCAAGATAGTATGGATGCCTAATGGTCAGTTCAAACACTAAAATGGATAGCCTTTCATGGCCAGAATTAAGTAAAAAGGGATTTAAAAGAAACAGGACTATTTTTTCTAATCTGTCCAACATGATAATTACAATTACTATCAGCTGTATAAATTAATACTTGGATACCTACTTATCCCTAATATGTACTTATGATGTTATGGAAAAACACGGTATAATATGTGAAACAATCTTAAGTCTCATTTGTTCAGCAACTCAGCTGAATATGTAACATAGTACAATTAGTCTCAATGGGACATAAGCACACCATTGAGGCTGATTTGTGCACAAGTAATACTAGAATTTAAAAGACGTATTGGGAATGACTTTATTATGGTGGAAAATTACTAAATACTTTCATAGAACCATCTACAATGTCCCCGAGATAGGGGACACTCCTCTTGGTGCTTCTTGACCTTCAGCAACTTCCGATACCATCGACCATGGTACCCTTCTGCGTTGCCTGGAGGGACTGGGAGTGGGAGGCACCATATTCTCCTCTTACCTCTCCAGTCAGTCACAGTCGGTGTTGGTAGAGTGACAGAAGTCTACTCCCAGGCCCCTCCTTTGTAGGATGCCTCAGGGGTTAGTCCTCTCCCCCCCTATTCACATGAAACCGCTGGGTAAGATCATCCGATGGTACTGGGTGAGTTTCCAGCAGTATATTGACGACACTCAGCTGTACATTTCTACCCCGTGTCAATTCAGTGAAGCACTGCATGTGATGTGCCAGAGCCTGGAAGCTGTGAGTGTCTGGATGGGAGTCAACAGACTCAAACTCAACAAAACTGAGTGGTTTAGCCTCCCAAGGACTGTTCCATCTGCCCATTCAAAACTCTGGGGGGATTTTAACTGCCTCAGAAAGGGTCCACAACTTGGGAGTCCTCCTAGATCCACAGCTGAAAGTAGAACATCTTTCAGCTGTGGGTAAGGAGATCTTTGTACAGCTTCACTGGTGCATCATTTGTGACCCTATTTGGATAGGGAGTCTCTTCTCACAGTCACTCATGCCCTTGTCATGTTGCAGCTCGACTACTGCAATGCCCTCTACAGTTAATCCAGAACACAGCTGTGTGAGCTGTTGTGGGTGTGCCTAGGTATACTCACATAACTCCATCACTCCGTGAGCTGCCCTGGTTTCCAATTGATCTCCAGATGCAGTTTAAGGTGTTGATTATCACCTATAAATCCATGGCTTAGGACCAGATTATTTACGGGACCATCTTCTGCCTCACACTTCCTAGCTGCCAATCAGAGCCCACATGGTTGGCCTTCTCCAGGTCCTGTTGACCAAACAATGTCGACTGGCAGGACCGCCGGGGAGGGCCTTCTCTGTGGCAGCTTTGGCCCCATGGAACAAACTAGCCCTGTAGATCCGCACCACCCCCACCCTCTTAGCCTTCTGGAAGGCCTTAAAAACATGGCTTTGCCAGCAGGCCTAGAGCTGTTGAGCTAAAGTATTCTGCTCTGGCCTAGAATGGGAATGAATGTTTTTGTATTTGGATTTTAATTGTTGCATATTGTTTTATTTATGTATGCCGCCCAGAGTCTGACAGGAGTTAGACGGCTTATAAATCCAATAAAATAAAATGAATAACAAATAAAATGATTCCTGATCAAACCAGGTCAGGACAAACAGATTTTGTTGACTAAATGCTAAATACTTTGATCATCTATTTTTAATTCAGAGACAAAATTGTATATTGAGATTCTCATTGTTTAAAGAAAAGCTTAAATTGCTAGGCCACATAGAAACATAGAAAACTGAGAGCAGAAAAAGGCTTCATGGTTCATCGAGTTTGCCATTTGAGTGGTTTCTTTTTGTTTTGTGTTTAATTTATTCATTATTTTTTAAAAAATTTGCCAGATGGTGGACATGTATTTATCTCAAAAATGATTGTAGCTTGGTGAAAGAAAACACTGGAATTAGTTGACTGAAAGTTTATGGATTTTATTAACAAAATGTTTCATGTTCATAAGATTCATGATTCCAAAACTACCTGTACTTGTTTTATTTTTGTACTGAAAATAAATAATCGTAACATTCAGAATTAGTCAAAGCTAGAAGATTAAGCTAGTGAGAACAGAATTAATAATCTGATTTTTCTCTAATTTAGCAAATTAGTTTCAGTTATCTGTTTTGAATAGGTTGATTGTTCTTACGTTATTAATTCTTTGTGTAACTTCTGATAACTATCTTTTTTTCTTGTCTGTTCTTTGTTGCAGACAATGGAAGAATATATGAGCAAGCCTGCCTTTTAAATCAAAACTACAGAACCAGCTAAAGGGACCATGTAATATGGCATAACATCTTTTAAGTGCCAGATTTTGTTTAAACTACACAGTGCCCAAGTTCTAAAAGTGATCTATTATCTATGCAACTGTCAAGATGAAGGTCAGCCACAGTGATGTCAGTATAGCAGCACATGTATATTATACTTTATATGAATTTATTTTAATTTAACCTTTCTTGGCTGTCTAGATTGAAAGTTTTATGGGAACTCTTACTATCAACTTTTTACTTCTAAGAAATTAATACTAGAATCTTTGAAGGATATATTTATGACTCTGGACCAGTTTCTGATCAATTCAATAAATTTTTGTAAAAACAAACATTATTACGTGATCATTTCTGCTATATGAATAATAATACTTTTACAAAACATATGGTGTTGATAGATTTAATTTTTAACTTGTTTTGACAGCCAGCGTCCTGGAGTGTAGATAATTTAATACAATATAGTCCTTTGTGTTGGGGTAAATCAATTTTTGACAAGATTGAATTCAAATTTTTGCCGAGCATTCCTTAATCAGCATTTCTGCAAGCTGAAAGAATAATTATATCCCAATTTAGATAATTTTTTATCCTGGCTTTGAGCTTCTTCAGTGAAGCAATAAATTGAAATGGCTAAATTTAATCCTTACAGCTGTAGATTTACAAACATATACTGGTGAATGCAGTTGTACAATGGCTAGCGGCTTCCTTGAGTTATTAGTCAATTTACTGCATCATGGCCTTTTATAGATTTGGGAGCTATGGGGATTTCTCATTTTTCTAAGGTTTCCCAAATCATGGACTATAACTACCAGTCAGATTGAACTTCCTTAAATACTGTGATTTAATTAGCAGGAGGAAGTAATATAGTCTGATGAAATGGGTGGCATATAAATTTAACAAAAGAAACAAACAAACAAAAACCACTTTCCAAGAACCTCTCCCTTTAGCCCTGGACAATGAAAAGTGAAAAGCAACATCTCTCAGATTATCATTAGATTCTGATGGTGAAATCCTAGAAAATACAAAACAGTGTTATAACAGTGATGGCAAACCTATGGTATGGGTGCCACAGGTGGCACATGGAGCCATATCTGAGGGCACTCAAGGCTTTGCTCTATGTCAACTCTGGTGCGCATGTGCATGCTGTCCAGCTGATTTTTAGCCTTCTGGAGGCAGGGAAGAGACCTTTTTCACCCATTGGGCTGTTTTTCACCTTCCCCAGGCTTCAGGAAAGACTCCAGGGCCTATGGATGGAGAAAAACAACCCAACAGGCCAACCAGAAGTTCAGAAACCAGGGGCAGTGTGGGGGCACGAAGGGAGACCTCATGGGTGTGGGCATGTGCCATCACACCATCACAAATGTGTGCGCCCTTTTAGCACCCAAGCAAAAACTGTGTTATAACATTCTTGAACACATGAGGAGGACATCTGTAGCCATGCAGTCATGCATATGATGTAAAAGCTGTTTAATAAAATTCATTTTCAAAGGTGACAGTCCTCAAATAATGAGAAATAACTTGTTTGAGAAAGGTATACCTCGAGGCTCGACTACTGTAACACTCTCTACATGGGGCTACCTTTGAAAAGTGTTCGGAAACTTCAGATCGTGCAGAATGCAGCTGCGAGAGCAATCTTGGGCTTTTCCAAATATGCCCATGTTACACCAACACTCCGCAGTCTGCATTGGTTGCCGATCAGTTTCTGGTCACAATTCAAAGTGTTGGTTATGACCTATAAAGCCCTTCATGGCACCGGACCAGATTATCTCAGGGACCGCCTTCTGCTGCACGAATCCCAGTGACCAGTTAGGTCCCACAGAGTGGGTCTTCTCCGGGTCCCGTCAACTAAACAATGCCGCTTGGCAGGACCCAGGGAAAGAGCCTTCCCTGTGGCGGCCCCGACCCTCTGGAACCAGCTCCCCCCAGAGATTAGAATTGCCCCCACCCTCCTTGCCTTTCGTAAGCTTCTTAAAACCCACCTCTGCCGCCAGGCATGGGGGAATTGAGATGCTCTTTCCCCCTAGGCCTTTACAATTTTATGCATGGTATGTCTGTATGTATGTTTGGCTTTTTATATTAATGGGTTTTTAATCATTTTTAGTAATGGATTGTTATTGTACACTGTCTTATTATTGCTGTTAGCCGCCCCGAGTCTCCAGAGAGGGGCGGCATACAAATCCAATAAATGAATAAATATAACATCGGAGATTGAGTATATGCATAAATGATAGATCCCTACCAATTCCATTAGGTGAGAGGGAGGGTGACAGAGTGGTGGAGGGAGAGGAGGATGTTTTGCATTTGTATTTTGTACTTCAATTGGGTTTTTTTTTGAGAGGACAAATGAAGATAAATAAGTAACCCAAAAAGGATAACAACAGAATCAGAAGGCAGTAGGGCATGGTTGCAGAACCTCTGGAGAATAACTTCACCTGGCCTTTCAAAGAAAATAGATTTGATCTGTATCTATTCAATTAGTCCCAGGATGAGAATGCAGTGATTCCACCTATTTTTCACACTGATGCTGTTAGCTAAGAAAAATGCCTCAAGAGGCAAATAAAACTCGCTGTTTTATCATTCAGTCCATTTAGAAATGTGTGCTCTGAGGCAAAATGTCTTTTAAAAGGTTTCCTGGTGTATGTATTGTGGTGTGTATATGTGTCTGTGCATGCACGCGCATGCAACGAGATATAACCCCCTTCCTGCATCGCACAAATTTTTATAAGAATGAACATCGGTACTTATTTTTCTTAAAATGGAAACGAAAGAAAAGTGATAGATTGAGCTGCTGACTGAACAGAAATAAAACTCAGCAGAAGAAGGGAAAAAAATCATCTATTATCTTAATATTAACATGTATTTATTGGCCCGCATTGATTTTTTTTTCCCATTGTGGACTTCATCATCCCAGTTCATCTGTCACTACAAGATAGAAGTGATGTGCCGGTGCCTGGAGGCTGTTGGGGCCTGGATGGGTGTCAACAGACTCAAACTCAACCCTGATAAGACGGAGTGGCTGTGGGTTCTGCCTCCCAAGGACAATTCCATCTGTCCGTCCATAACCCTGGTGTTGGATTATTGACCCCCCTCAGAGAGGGTCCGCAACTTGGGCATCTTCCTCGATCCTCATCTCACATTAGAGAAACATCTTTCAGCTGTGGCGAGGGGGACGTTTGCCCAGGGTCGCATGGTGCACCAGTTGCGGCCCTATCTGGACCGGGACTCACTGCTCACAGTCACTCATGCCCTCATCACCTCGAGGTTCGACTACTGTAATGCTCTCTACATGGGGCTACCTTTGAAAAGTGTTCGGAAACTTCAGATCGTGCAGAATGCAGCTGCGAGAGCAATCATGGGCTTCCCGAGGTATGCCCATGTTACACCAACACTCCGCAGTCTGCATTGGTTGCCGGTCAATTTCCGGTCACAATTCAAAGTGTTGGTTATGACCTATAAAGTCCTTCATGGCATCGGACCAGATTATCTCCAGGACCGCCTTCTGCCGCATGAATCCCAGCAACCGGTTAGGTCCCACAGAGTGGGCCTTCTCTGGGTAACGTCGACTAAGCAATGTCGTTTGGCGGGACCCAGGAGAAGAGCCTTCTCTGTGGCGGCCCCGACCATCTGGAACCAGCTCCCCCCATATATCAGAGTTGCCCCCACCCTCCTTGCCTTTCGCAAGTTCCTTAAAACCCACCTCTGTCGTCAGGCATGGGGGAATTGAGACATTCCTTTACCCCTAGGCTTATAGAATTTATAAATGGTATGTTTGTATGTATGAGTGGTTCTTTAAATTGAGGTTTTTTAGATTGTTTTTAATATTAGATTTGTTTACATTGTCTTTTTATATTGTTGTTAGCCGCCCCGAGTATTCGGAGAGGGGCGGCATACAAATGTAATAAATAAATAAATAAATAAATAAATAAATAAATAAATAAATAAATAAATAAATAAATAAATAAATAAATAAATAAATAAATAAATAAATAAATAAATAGATAAGTTTGCGTCAGCTGACACAGCTTTGGGCTATAGGGTACTACAAAGGGTTCACGAGGAGTCTCAATGATTGAATTCAAATGAGCCCACCTGGAGGGACTGTGCAGCGTTGGCACATCCCATTCTGAATGATGACTTCACCCACGATGAGGAAGGGGTGGTGGTCTTACCTGATATGTGTTTTCTCATCAGGTGGAGCCATCATTCAGCCCCACCCTCGGAGGGAGGAGGAGGAGCCTCCTCTAAGGAATTCCTACCATTTTTTGTACCTGGACCAGCTTAAGGGAGTGCTGGCCTTCAGTTTTTTGTTGTTTGTTTGTATTTTTTTCCCCTTGATTTGGGAAATTGAAATTTCTGACCTTTGAATTTGAACTACAACATCTGCCTCTAGTTTTCCTGCTTTGTTTTTGGGGAGCAGCCTCGAATCAGTAGCTGCATCGAGTCTGTTTTTCTTCGGTCTTGCCGAAACTGGGCAGATCCAGCCAAAACTGGGCAGATCCAGCCAAAAAAGGAAAAGAACAGACTCTGTCCTCACTCTGAGGGATGAGGACATCCATCCTGAATGATGGTTCCACCTAATGAGAAGAGGCATATCAGGTAAGACCAACACCCTTTTCGCTCTTGCCATCATTCCCCTTCCAAGTCCTTTTCTGCTGCAAAGGAAATAACTCCATATGCATAGAAATAACTTAGTGGGATGGATAGTGGGATAGTGGACGATTTGACTCTTGAAAAATTATGCATACATGCAAATTTAATCACATTTTGTACATTGTACATGTATGTGTCATTGCCATGTATCAGATATATACAATATTTGATCATATATATGTTTGCTTTAAAATCCTGCTGTATCAATTTCAGCTATATCTTGCCCAGGATTTTGGTTTCATAACAGCTAACCAGATGACTATGAAAAAATTACAAGTAAAGTATGGCAGCGACAATTCTCTTAGTTCGGTTTCCCAGCAGTTATTCTTCAAGAAATACCCCTTAATGTTAGAGGTAAAACATGACCACTTGAAGTAATATCACAGATAGTTTGCCCCATGAATTTGGATAATTCCCCTTTTAGAGTCAGATAATTTGATATCCTGTTGTAACAAAAGTCAGAATTTAACAAAAATCAGATTTCTCTCCTTTTTATGAAGTGCTTCAAAAATGTTATTCAATTAAATTAGCTAATGAGTTTTCCATTATCTTTCTTTCCTTCCTTCCTTCTCTCTTTCTCTCTCTCTTTCTTTCTTTCTTTCTTTCCTTCTCTCTCTCTTTCTCTCTTTCTTATCTTTCTTTCTATCATCTATTTCAAAATTCAGTCACGATCCATTTCACAGAATTGTCAAGAAGATAAAAATACTCTGAAACAATGCATATTATTTGATTTGCTAGGTCAAGAGTTGACAAGTGGCTTTATGCAGTGCTACATCTAATTTACAAATTTACAAAGTCCTTAATAAGTAATTGTTCAGAGTTCTGCAAGGATAATCTGCTTCTTTCCTGAGAATCTTCTTTGTGGAGTGTAAAGAAGACGACAAAATAGGAGATAAATAAGTGACTTTGAAAGGCATTGAAAATGCCTTTCACAGAAACCTGGGTCACACCTTAAGCCAATAGGAAGCAAGCTGAGACTCCAGAGCCCTGTTATCACTTTTTGAAGTGCCTTCTCACCTCTAATGACAAAAATCTGCCTGTTATTTCCTGACATTTTGAGCTACAGTGTAGCCTAAGCTTTTAAATAGCACAATATTGTTTTAAAGAGTGAAGAAACATTGCATCAAAATTTCGGCAAAACCCATTGGGAAGTAATTGCCTCTTTCCATTCTGCATCCTCATCCTACCCAGTATGATCCTGGTCCTTTCCAAAATTATGGAATATGGCCATTGTCGTCAATTATACACTAATGACTTAATGGATTTGATTTGGCAATGCCATGTTATGTAACTATAATCATTGTTATCTTAACACACCACTTAAACCTAATATACTACTTTGCATGCTAGGTAAACATGAGCCAACAATGTGCAGCAGCAGCTAAAAAAGCCAACACAATCCTAAACTGCATCAACAGGGGAATACACTCCAAGACCAGGGAAGTCTTAATACCACTCTACTACGCCCTGGTCCGACCACACTTGGAGTACTGTATTCAGTTCTGGTCACCACACTTCAAAAGAGACATTGAAACTCTGGAGAAGGTGCAAAAAAGAGCAACCAAGATGATTAAGCGATTGGAAACCAAGACTTACGAAGAGAGACTGAGGGAACTGGGCATGGATAGCCTAGAGAAAAGGAGGGCCAGAGCGGACATGATAGCAGTCTACAAGTATACAAGGGGATGTCACAGAGAGGAGGGGATCACTTTATTCTTCAGGGCACCAAAGGGCTGGATGAGGAACAATGGCTAGAAGCTGACCAAGGAAAGATTCAACATGGAGATAAGGAGGAACTTCCTGACGGTCAGAGCGATCAACCAATGGAACAACCTACCAGCGGACGTTGTGAACTCCAACACTCTGGACATTTTTAAGAGAAGATTGAACTGCCACTTGACTGGTGTACTATAGGGTTCCTGCTTGGGCAGGGGGTTGAACTCGATGGCCGTCATGGTCCCTTTCAACTCTAACAATAAATAAATAAATAATTGCAGTTTATTCAGTAGCTTAGTTAAGCAAACTTGGCTTACCGCAATATATACCCTTTATTATGTGAGTGACAGTTTTCCTTTGGCCCGCTTGCTTTCTCTAGGTCCATCTCAGAGATGTTGTTTTGGAAGGAAAAGTGGTGGAAGCATTGGGTATGGACATTTCCTAAGATTAACAAAAAGTAAAGGCAGAATGAATCAAAGAATAAAATAGAAAAGGACCGAAATACACTGGGGTTGCTGGGGTTGGCCTTGGCCTTGGGCGTTTGCCTTTTTGTCTTTGCCTTTGCATTGCTTTGAATAATAGTTGTAAATGGGCAGTTTCCTGGTGCATGCCTCTCCATGGGACCAACATGCTTGCTAATTGCCTGAAGTAAATCAGGTTTTTCTGCTTTTTTGGCTGAGCTGATTCAAATGTTGGAGGGCAGAGGGCGGGGTGGTGATGGAAAGAATGTTCAAAATCTTAAACAACTGATCTTAGTTTGAAGACAAATGTGTACTAGAACAGTGTTTCCCAACCTTGGCAACTTGAAGATATCTGGAATTCAACTCCCAGAATTCCCCAGCCAGCGAATGCTGGCTGGGGAATTCTGGGAGTTGAAGTCCAGATACCTTCAAGTTGCCAAGGTTGGGAAACACTGTACTAGAAGAATACTTATCCCTTTGCTACCAAGCTGCAGCACTCTTGCTAGCTATGGCCAGGCATCTACCCCTCACCACTGGGAAGACAATTCATTAGATAGCAAGAAAACAGCTTTCCTGAAAGAAATTATCTCACTTTGCAATAGGCAAACTGGTGTCCAGTTTTATATTCTTTTTAATCTGCACAACATTGCATATGAAGTACAATTGTGCCTCTACGTACAAACGCCTCTACTTACGAACTTTTCTTGATAAGAACCAGGTGTTCAAGTTTTTTTGCCTCTTCTCAAGAACCGTTTTCCACTTACAAACCCGAGCCTCTGAAACTGTAACTGGAAAAGACAGGAAGATGCCTCCGTGAGGCCTCTCTAGGAATCTCCTGGGAGGAAACAGGGCCGGAAAAGGGGGAAAAACCTCTGTGGGGCCTCTCTAGGAATCTCCTGGGAAGAAACAGGGCCAGAAAAGGCATGGAGAAGCCTCTGTGGGGCCTCTCTAGGAATCTCCTGGGAGGAAACAGGGCCTCCACCCTCCCTCTGGTTTCCCCAATCACACACATTATTTTTTTTTACATTGATTCCTATGGGAAAAATTGCTTCTTCTTACAAACCTTTTTACTTAAGAACCTATTCATGGAACAAATTAAGTTCATAAGTAGAGGTACCACTGTATATGTTCAGCAGCTATTGTGTCCTTCTACTTGAACCAGTTTCTTATGTTGAATTCATTAATTGAATTGATAAACAAATCCTGCTGTCCAACTAGGCTGAGCATTTAAACTTACATAAATATGCTGGGACCAGAGAATAAAAATTTATAGCCAGATCTAAAGTGTGCATTATTGCAATAGAATTGTTCTGGAAATAGACCACAATGGTTTCATAAAAAGTTTTATTCACATGATATTTCATTTCATCTTTCATTACATAATTGGAGATTTGAAAGAGGTTTTTATGTGCTGTGTCAAATATAAGGCTGAATTTTTAAAAAACCTTAACCAGATTTAACAAATAAAAGATAGAAAGGAACCCAATGTTAGAATAAATGTTTTGCAATGATTCCAAATTAAGTCACTAGCAACTCCAGTTAGAAAGTTCAGAAAAAAGATATTATACAAAGTCAAAGTCCCAAAATCTGCTGAAGAGTTTGCCTTGGTATAGGATTACTATAAATTAATTAATGAGACTAATCTCATTGATTTCTTTGACTATGTCACAAAGGTGTTGGATCAAGGTGGTGCCGTGGACATTGCCTATCTGGACTTCAGCAAAGCCTTTGATACGGTTCCACATAAAGAGCTGATAGATAAATTAGTGAATATTGGACTTAATCCCTGGATAGTTCAGTGGATTTCAAGCTGGCTGAAGCGTAGACCTCAGAGAGTTATTGTTAATGGCGAGTATTCTGAGCAGAGACATGTTACAAGCGGTGTGCCACAAGGGTCTATTCTGGGTCCTATTCTTTTTAATATGTTTGTGAGTGACATAGGGGAAGGTTTGGTAGGGAAGGTTTGCCTATTTGCCGATGACTCTAAAGTGTGCAATAGGGTTGATATTCCTGGAGGGGTCTGTAATATGGTAAATTATTTAGCTTTACTAGATACATGGACAAAGCAATGGAAACTGCAGTTTAATGTTTCCAAATGTAAAATAATGCACTTGGGGGAAAGGAATCCTCAATCTGAGTATTGCATTGGCAGTTCTGTGTTAGCAAAGACTTCAGAAGAGAAGGATTTAGGGGTAGTGATTTCTGACAGTCTCAAAATGGGTGAGCAGTGTGGTCGGGCGGTAGGAAAAGCAAGTAGGATGGTTGGCTGCATAGCTAGAGGTATAACAAGCAGACATGGTTGGTAAATCCACAGTAACTGAATTTAAACATGCCTGGGATAAACATATATCCATTGTAAGATAAAATACAGGAAATATTATAAGGGCAGACTAGATGGACCATGAGGTCTTTTTCTGCCGTCAGTCTTCTATGTTTCTGTGTTTCTATAGCTTCTTATAATCGTCAATACTAAATTGCTCATTTTAAAGGCAACAGTTTCAGTAACAAAAATTAGTAGCTTTTAAAAAAATAGAATTTTAAGTAGAGAGTACAGTATTGAAAAAAAACATTTCTCTTGACCTTTTATTCAACAAGTAGATCCTAGTACACATAATAGTTGCAACTATTTCTGCATGTGTCTAAAGATCTCAACTCTGCCTATATTTTTCAATTAGCTACCACTCTAGGCTATATGAGCCATAATTGCTCTGGAAAGTACAGTGTTGTCCAGATTCTGAATGCAATTAATTGATACCATTGCTCTTATTAGATCCATATTCCATGTTAATCCGTAATGGGATTAATCTATTTTTTTACGGTACTGAATGTACCCAGCCACTGTGATGTTTTCAGTAAAGAATGATTAAATAAACTGTGTGCAAATCTAGTAAAAGAAACACATCTGCCTTTATAAAATATTTCCTGCCAATCTTTCAGTTTGTGCTACAAAATGCTGTTAGTTCTGTCTTCTTCACAGCATTTGACTGCATGTTTTATTTCCTGTGTTGAATCATCAGACTTCACCAAAGCAGCTGTGAGAGCAGTCATGGGCTTACCTAGGTATGCCCATGTTTCACCAACACTCCGCAGTCTGCATTGACTGCCGATCAATTTCCGGTCACAATTCAAAGTGTTGGTTATGACCTTTAAAGCCCTTCATGGCACTGGAGCAGAATATCTCCGAGACCGCCTTCTGCCGCACGAATCCCAGCGACCGATTAGGTCCCACAGAGTGGGCCTTCTCCGGGTCCCGTCAACTAAACAATGTTGGTTGGTGGGCCCCAGGGGAAGAGCCTTCTCTGTGGTGGCCCCGACTCTCTGGAACCAACTCCCCTCAGAGATTAGAACTGCCCCTACTCTCTCTGCCTTTCGTAAACTCCTTAAAACCCACCTTTGTCGTCAGGCATGGGGGAATTGAATCACCTCCCCCGTGCATGTACAATTTATGCATGGTATGTTTGTATGTATGTATGTTTGTTTAGTAAATGGGCTTTTTTTAATATTTTAAATTATATTTAGATTTGTCATGAATTGTTGCATCCTGCTGTGAGCCGCCCCGAGTCTACGGAGAGGGGCGGCATACAAATCTAAATAATAAATAAATAAATAAATAAATAAATAAATAAATAAATAAATAAATAAATAAATAAATAATAAAATAAATATCTGATCCAGTTGAATATCTCTTCCCATTTCAAACATAGACTGCACCATTAAAAAAAGAAAGGCTGAAAATGGACCACAAAATGAGACAGCCAATTCAAATAGGAATCTTGGAGTTCTGGTATGCACAATTTCTCTGAATCTTTGCCTACACCAGTGATGGTGAACCATTTTTCCTCAGGTGCCAAAAGAGCATTGGCGCATGCTATTGCATGGACAAGTGCCCACACCCATAATTCAATGCCTTGGGAGGGCAAAAACAGCTACCCCTATTCCTAGGAGGCCCTCTGGAGGCTAGAAGTGTCTGTTTTCTAACTTCTGGTGGGCCCAGTAGGCTCGTGTTTCACCTTCCCCAGGCTTCAAAGGCTTCTCTTGAGCCAGGGGCATAGTTCCCTCTAAGCTGAGCAGTGAGCAATCGCTCACTTAAAAATCATCATCAACTCAGAGTTTTCCAAACCTGCCCAGAAGCCGAGAGGGAAATTTTATTATTATTTCTGTATCGCCCAGTCCCGAAGGGACTGCCGCTCAGACACTATACTTTTCCGCCCACCCCCCCAAAAAGTAGAGGGAACACTGGCCAGGGGAGGGTAAAATGCCCTCCCCCATTCCCCTGGAGGCTCTCTGGAACCCCAAAACACCTTCCCAGAGCTTCTGTACAAGCCAAAAATCAGCTGGCTGGAACACACATTCACTTTGGAGCTGAGCTAGGGCAACAGCTCACGTGCCGGCAGATATGGCTCCGCATGCTACCTGTGGCACCCATGCCACAGGTTTGCCATCACTGGCCTACACTTTCCAAATTATAAATAACATTCAACATTAGTGATCAAATGAGTTTCTGACATTGATTTTTGACTAAATTTTCTTCCATGAAAGCTATATTTTTCTTTTTAAAAAAATGCTACCAACAGCCTGAAGGGGAAGGTAGCAAATCTACTCTGGTGTGTCTTTGGCTTCATGCAATTTTAAACAGATCCCCCCACCCCACCCAAATTTATCTGTTTACCATTTTAACTCTGGGTGCAGAGCAGTAGAAGGAGCTATGTCTTTGATTTTCAAAAGCACTTTTATGTGTTGCCTTTTCTCATCCATCAGCAGCTATTTGGGCAGTTCCTATGAAAAGAAAAGATGCAGTAGTAAATTTTGCTTCTAGCAAAACACTTGCAGCAACCTCAGAAATAACAAATGTTTATCCTTATAAGTTTACTGTCTACAGGTTGCACAATAAAGTTGCATTGTATCTTGGTGAGAAGGAAAGGCAAAAGGCTCCATGTGAAATGCTGCCTAAGGGAATTGTTATTTATTTTGTCATTTATATAACAAATAACCTAGTTAATTATTTTGCAAAGAATAAAAAAGAAATTTGAATGGAACATTTATTTAGGTCTGTGTAATTTTATATCATTAATCACTATAACTTTCAGGCAGACATTTAGTTATTTTATTTTGGCAGTCATAATTTACTTTGGTATGTTTTACTATTGGCAATGATATTACAAGTAGTACATGACTTACCAACCACAACTGAGACCAAAACATTCACCGCTAAACAAGTGAATCATGTAGTCATTAGAAAAGAAATTAAAATGGCCTGCTCTATTGGTTTCCTCCATTGACTTTGCTTGTTGGAAGCCAACAAATGGCAATCACATGATTCCAGGACAACACAACTATTGAATAAACATGCTGGTTGCCAAATGTGCAAATTTTGATCAGGCGACCATGGGAATGTGGCAATGGCTGTAAGCATGAGAACTAGTTGTAAATCATATTTTCAGTGCCATTTTAACTTTGTATAGTCATTCAATGATTGATTATAAGTCAAGGACTACCAATACATATTTCAATATTCTCTAAAGTGACGATTGACTACAATTAATCACATTAAATGTATTTGAAGGAACTAAGTAATTTATTCTGTCAATTTTTTATATCAAACTTAGTGGAATTAAGATCAAGAGTGGCATGATGGCCTAGAGGCAGACCTCTCAGCTCACAATTAGGAGACTGTGAGTTCAATCCTAGGTAGTAGCATATTTTTTTTCCTCTCTGCAACAAAGAAAAAATATCTGCTGTCAACTCCATAGAGCAGAGGTCTTCAAACTTGGCAGCTTTAAGAGTTGTGGACCTCAACTCCCAGAATTCTCCAGCCAGCATAGCTGACTGGAGAATTCTGGGAATTGAAGTCCACAAGTCTTAAAGTTGCCAAGTTTGAGGACCCCTGCCATAGAGGCATCAGGAAGGGCACCCAGTCAATAAACACTTAGCTACATCCAGTTGCCTGATTCCATTTTACAGAGTTGTTAAAAGAAAAAAAAGTGGAATTAAGACATACTATTACTGTTTCATATCCTGGCTTAGAAGGAGCCCTAAACCAGATTTTTCCAGTTCAATCTTTACAGAAGATTATAGATTAATGAACTAGGATACTAACATCAAAGTAGGCATTTCCTCTTAATTTTCAGGGAGCATGTTCTTCTACTTTCAGCCATTTGAGTCAGAAAACAGACTCCACAAGAAATACTGGAACTCTATTGATATTGGCTAACTAATATAATAGTTCGTATAATAGTATAATAGCTTGAAAATGCTGCAGCATCTTTTCTTTCCTTATATCAAGGAGAATCAAGGCAGGGCTAATTAATTTTTTTCTATCACCTTTGTCTTTTCCTCGGCTACATTTATTTTTGCTAACTATTACCACATTTTTGCTATTACCACATTATTCCTTCTCCAAGGCCATCTATTATTTTTCTTTTGAGACAAGGTTTAATTTGTTTTTTACACTATTTTAAGCTATAACATAGAAATTGCAGGACAATGGAAATAATTTGTATGCTCTTAACAGAGTTCTGTAATCCTTTAACATTGGAAATATAAATTTATGATCCCAAATATCCAGTATATTGAAGCTCTGAAGTTACTTGTGGTTTTTAAAAAAGGTTGCTTAAAATGAATATTACTTATGTATGATCAATGTGTGATTTTGTATTAAACTGGTTGTATAATATTTCATACATCTAGATACACACATGAAAATCCATTCTTGTTAAATTCCTTTTTGTATTTCTTCCTATTGTTTTATTATTCTGGGTTTTTTTGGTTTTGTAGTAGTTGTAATTCTGTTTAAAAGGCTTTTAAAATGGAACATATACTTTAATTTTTCTTAATTTCTAACATGAAACCTATTGTCTGTACCTGTCCTTTTCTGAATCTTCAGCTATCCAAAGAAATTGGGCAAACCAGCATATACTGTATGGTACTTTTTAAAGTTTGGGGAAGGGCTAATACTGGTTCTTAGATCAATGTTTCTCAACCTGGCCAACTTTAATGTGAATGGATTTTAATTTCCCAGAATTCTGGGAGCTAAAGCCTACATGTATTAATTTTTAAAAATTCATATTGTATGTTTAAATGTATATAAAGCATATGATTAAGTACATAAATACCATTCTGTAATTTTTGCTGCTGAGTTAAGAATAATTTCATATTACAATAGGTATAATAATTCAATCACTACTAAAAAGCTTGTAATTGCGCTTCATTAACTGGAATTTCTTTCCAAAGAGAAACTCCAGGGAGTATCAGTTGATCATAGAAGTGTTATTTAATACTCCTTATAATGAAAATGTTTATAATCTTGTCCTTCTTTCTGAAGGGAAAAGGTTGATTCCATCCTTAGATGAGTGATTGATAGCCTTCCCTGCCTAATCCTGTCAGTTTCTGTTCATTTATTGGTGTATGACTGCATTCCAGCTGCAACTGTTAAGTGGAGCTATTAACTGAAGGGAGGGAGGGAGGGGAGAGAGAGAGAGAGAGAGAATCTTTCTTGCATTTTATTTTTAACCATTTGCATTCCAGCTGCAACTGTTAAGTGGAGCTATTAACTGAAGGGGGGAGGGAGGGAGGAGAGAGAGAGAGAGGGAGAGAGAGAGAATCTTTCTTGCATTTTATTTTTAACCATTTGCATTCCAGCTGCAACTGTTAAGTGGAGCTATTAACTGAAGGGGGAGGGAGGGAGGAGAGAGAGAGAGAGAGAGAATCTTTCTTGCATTTTATTTTTAACCATTTGCATTCCAGCTGCAACTGTTAAGTGGAGCTATTAACTGAAGGGGGGAGGGAGGAGAGAGAGAGAGAGAGAATCTTTCTTGCATTTTATTTTTAACCATTTGCATTCCAGCTGCAACTGTTAAGTGGAGCTATTAACTGAATGGGGGAGGGAGGGAGGAGAGAGAGAGAGAATCTTTCTTGCATTTTATTTTTAACCGTTCTCCAAACTGTATAAGCAATTTACTAACGTTCAGACGAAATGGTGAGAACCTGTTGAATTCCATCTGTGAATTGTATGTTGAGATGAATATTGCAACAGAAGAAGGAACATAAACACTGAAACAAAAGAGCAGAGACATAGATCAACTCTGAACTATAAAGCAATTAGACTGTAAATTAATTTGCAACAGTCCAATGAAGGAAGAATTCTGGAAAGAGGGGGAAAGTGATACTGCTTTTATATGTATTGGCTGGATGGGGCCCTATAATTAATGCACTCAAGATGTAACATCATTATTATTAACATGTCTCCATCTCTTTTTTTCTTTTATAGTTCTGATTTTCCAGTTTTTAATGTTCTCTTTGTAATTATTGTATAACGGTTTAAGGTTCTTATTACTTATTTTATAGTTTTATTGAATTATTGTATGGGGTAAGATGGGTGACTATATAAATTTGATTAATAAAAGTAATAAGCAAATAGATATTTCGCTGAAAGAATCAATATCAAAAAGTAATATCTTTCTTCATTTTACTGCAAAAAAAGAAAATAAAATGATTGCTATGAAAGATCATGCTTGCAGTATTTTGTCTAATCAGTTCCTGAAAACTCATAACATATCTTGAGGGGGGGGGGATGTTTATTTTTCTTTTAACCTTATATTGTGCACTACAGAAATATACTGGATATTGATAGAAAAGCTGTTAGGTAAAAAAATAAAGCAGGCTTCAAAAGTATAGTTATTGTTCTGCAGCATTAGCTGAAGTCACCTGGAAATAACTTTAAGTTTACAGAAACACATAGCCAAACAGTAATATCAAAAAGCTAAACGTATACTATTAAGTTTATCATTTTTTACCTTGTTATGGGAGGTCTCTCAGAGAAAAATAGAAGAGTCACTCTTCACACCAGAAAGATATGATTGGAATTTTAAATCATCAATTTCCCAACCAGTCCAAAATTAGTTTTGGCCAAACTTTCTGTTCATGCTATAGCACAGTGATGGCAAACCTTTTTTCCCTCGGGTGCTGAAAGTGTGCACTCATGCACTATTGCATGTGTGCAAGTGTCCATACACAGAATGCAATGCCCCTCCTGCACGTCCCATCCCTGGAACATGCAAACATGACCCACTGTGCGTTCACACGCAACCACTCCCTGTTTTGGCCTCATGTCCCAAAATAGAGAGGGGAGAGGGGAAAAGTCTCCCATCTCCAAACAGAGCTGGGGAAGGGGGAGGGGAAGCCTCTTTTCTGAAACGGAGCTGGGAAGGGGGGAAATGTCATTTGGTGGGCCCCAGGGGAAGAGCCTTCTCTGTGGCGGCCCCGACTCTCTGGAACCAGCTCCCCCCAGAGATTAGAACTGCCCCCACCCTCCTTGCCTTTCGTAAACTCCTCAAAACCCACCTTTGTTGTCAGGCTTGGGGGAACTGAGATATCTCCCCCGGGCGTATACAATTTATGTATGGTATGTTTGTACGTATGTCTGTTTAATAATGGGGTTTTTAAAATATTTTAAATTGTAAATTATTAGATTTGTTATGAACTGTTTTATTGTGTTGTGAGCCGCCCCGAGTCTACGGATAGGGGCAGCATACAAATCTAATAAATAATAATAATAAAAAAGCCTCTTTTCCCAAATGGAGCTGGTAGGGAGGGAGTGGGGAAGCCTCTTTCCCAAAATGGAACTGGGAAGGGGGAAAAGCTTCTTTCCCCAAATGGAGTTGGGGGAGGGGGGGAGCCTCCCATCTCCAAATCAAGCTGGGAAGGAGGAAAAGAGTTGTGTGCCCAAACAGTGCTGGGGTAGAATCTCCAGAGATCTGGGAAGGCACAGTCCACAGCATCAGCTTGCCTGACCCCAAAATCAGCTGGTCAGCGGGAGGCACTCACACATGTGCAGTGGAGCTGAGCTAGTTAACAGTTCATGTCCTGCAGAGAGGGCTACGCATGCCACTTGTGGAAAGCATGCCATAGGTTCGCCATCATGGCTACAGCATATTCTTGGACCATAATATGTGATTTTAAATTCTCTTTTCTTTTCATAGCTTTGACGTCATGCCAAAATGAGTCACTGCTCTTAATAGGGCAGCAAACAGAAGATCCTAGCTTGTTTGCAGCATCTGCCCTGTTAGTCATTCATGAAAATCCTGACTAAAGCTTGGGTGAAGAACAATTAAGTTTCTATTTTCATCATAAGATATCATTTTATTTAGGTGCAAAGCTGAATATATACGGAGGAATTACCAAAAATGGTGCACTTTTACAATTACTTTCAAAAATGACATGGCATGACAAAACATTACATAACTGTGAAAAGTTGTGGTTCGGTCTAATCCTCTTGAACTACTATGGAGAGGGGCAGCATACAAATCCAATAAATTAAAGATTAATTAATTAAAGATTTGATACTTTTCCACAAGCAAAACTAGGCCCAATGCCCAAGCCTTCCTCACCTGAATCTTCCAATTTATGCTGATTTTTATCTTCCATATACTCAAGCCAATGGAAATTGAAGTAAAAAAAATTGAAAAGCCTCAAACATAGGAAAAATGTGAAATAGGGAAGCAGTTCAGCAAAATCTTCAGATTTTATAGACAGAACTCTAAAGTACTGTAGGAAAAATGTATCTCAATATTTCTAACAACAAATGAAAATCAAATCATATCAAACAAATGACTAACATATATGCAATTCAACTCAATGTATACATATTATTTATAGAGGTTACATACAATCTAAAATTTAGAGGAAAAACTTCATTCTTCAGAACCTAAATATTAAAAGTAGACATCAAAAGTTCAATTTGTTCCATTTATTAACTTTGAATATATGGTCACTTGTTGTGATTCAGCCTGAGGCTCCTCAGGGACCGGCTGGAGCTCTGCCGGATCCATGCCCAGAGGAGGAGGACAGTGAACAGGAGGGGGAGGACCAGGCATATGGGGGAGAGGAACGTCAGGAAGAGGAGGAGGGAGAGCAGCCTGAGACCCTCGGGGGGGGGGGCCTTCTCCCCAGCTAGTAGCCTGGATTCATTGGATGAAGACGCACAGGCTATAAGAGACATGAGGCAGCGACGTGCAGCTCAAAGATGGGGCAAATTAGAAAGGTATTTCCATCCCTGAATTGGCAACAGCTGGGGTTGGGTGTGGTTCTCCTCAGCAGGGTTGAAAAGGCAGGCCCGCCCTTACAGTCTTGTGGAGAGTTATCAACTGGGAGTCCTTTGACCTTGCTGCGATTCTTGGCATCTCTGATCTTGGCTTGTGGCCTAGAAGTCTGGAAGACTTGGGGGAGGCATGGGTTTTATTATCTCCAGCGTTGTCTTTGCCAGCAAGAATCCTGTTTTATTGCCTGGCCTTCGTGAAACCTCTGTGAAGCTTCATCGTGTTCCTGTCTGTAAGAACAGTTTTTGTTACCTGTGTTTGCTTTCCAGTACAGTATATAAACTGCCTTTGCTTTTTACCAGTGTGTCTGGCTACTCTTTTTGGTTGGTGTTGGCGTCTGGGGGGACCCAGACAGAACAATCACTAATTAGAATTTATATGCTAATAGTATCAGGCAGCTTTACCAATAATTGCTCAATCTTCTTAAGAAATCAGTGGACCTTGTATACATTTCACTCACAGTTCTACAGGTAAAAAGTTGTGAGCACGAAAACAGCTATTCTTACATAATTTTGGGATGCTAAAAAAAATTACTCTAATTTCCATTAAACCAAAAGAAAAGAGAAGACTCCCTGGATTGCTTTTTACTCCATATGGACTAAAGGAAACTTAGTTAAGAAGATGTACTGAACTATAAATTAGCAAACTACATCTTACCTGAATTTTTTTTAAAAAAGTCTGCATAGTAAGCTTATGGTTCAATGTGTTGTGGAAACTCAGGAAATTGGATTAACTGAATAAATCATGAGTGCTCTAATAATGGGTTCAAATAGATGTTATCCAAATAGTCCTATAGAAGGATCCCCCTTAACCAAAAAAAGCTGCACAGAAACAGTTGCACAGCACCATTTTACAGTAAGTTTCCTATTTTCTTCAAGCCAAATTTCATTATTTAGAAAATGTAATCAAAATGGAATCTTGTTACTTAGGCTATTAAACTAAGAGGGTAAATGCATTTTGAAGCACTCAAACTTAAATGACTCATTTCCTTCAGAAAGATTGAGTCAGAACTTTACAACCACAGGGGAATGAACTTGTCCCTTCACTGAGAATATTTTTTTCTGTTCTTTATTTCAACCTCAGTTGCATTGAGATAAATGAGCTAACCTTCTAAAGAAAAGGTAGTTGAGATACATTTGCTTCATATTAAGGCACTAGTTCAAAATTGATCTTTCCTCACCTAGCAGAAGAAATGTAATTGAGTGGATAAGAGGATAAAATATATTTATTCCTCTTTTTCATGAATTAAGTATTTTAACATTTTATGATAATATTAAACCTCAAACTAGTACTTGATATTAAATAGTAATTATTTCTTGTTTCATTAGATGATAATTCTATATAAAACCTAAGCTATCTAACAGTTATCTTACAGTTTCCTCACCATATTCATTTAATTTGATAGAAAATAAGTCACAAGAAGATTCTATGTTTTTCTCTCTCTTTTTTTCTTTCTTTCTCTTTCTCTCTCCCTCTCTCTCCCCTCTTCTTATTTTCATTGCAGATTCTGAGTTGTCTTTTACTTGTATTTTAGTTAAAAACAGCCTCTGGAGTTTGAATTTTCATAAGACAATTATTTTCTTGCTTATCTGTATTCTCCCAGGCTTCTCACTTTTTCATTAATTCCCAGGACTTTCTATTGTGTTCATATAAAGTATGAACAGTCAAGGAGACTACAGTAGGTTGAAAAGATTCATTAACAGAAAAAGTCAACAACACAAACTCTATTTGCTTTTAAGGGACATTCTGAAAAATGAGATAGAAAAACCAATGGCCTTTGCAATGCAGGTGAATCTCTTTCATCTGAATAAGAACTAAATTCTAAAGAGGGGGAGATGATTATTATTATTATTATTATTATTATTATTGTTGTTGTTGTTGTTGTTGTTGTTATTATTATTGTTATTATTATTGTTATTATTTATTAGATTTGTATGCCTCCCCTCTCTCGAGGGTTTCTTTTTAAAAGTGGATAACACAAGAAAAATAAGGAAAATCTCTTTTTTTTTCAAAGAATTTGGATGACTAGCACCAATTCAAAATCCCAACTTCCTAAGAAAATATCTGTGGTTCAAAGTTGAACTGTGGATTTCTTAGTGAATTCTGAGCTTGACTGTTTACTTGCAGAGGCTTCAATCCCCAACCAGTTTTAACATCATGCCCTGACTAATGATGTTACCTAGTAATATCTGAAAACAAGCTCAGAAGGCACCAAGGATTTCTAGCTTTAAGCAAATCACAACGCTAGGTTTTGCATGTTTTCCCCATTTGAAGCAAGTGATGGACCAGCGAATTCATAAGGCAATATTCTGCCAGATTTCTGGACACGGACCAAGCATATCTATGGTCAAGTGAACCCTCAGCCCCGGAAGTTCACTGCATTACTTAAGACCACTCACCTACTCTAACCCAACCTATCTCAAAGGGTTGTTGTTGTAGGAAAAAAATTGAAGGAAGAAATGTTGCATTCTCCACCTTGACCTCCTGGAGGAAAGGCATAAAATAAAAGTAATAAAATAAGCAAGCAAGCAAATCTATACTTAGTTGTTTAGTTTTGGATAATATACTGTACAAGGCAAGAAGCAGATCCTAGCAGCACTAATTCACTTTATCCTCAGAGATTTCTGTTGCCAAGCAATTTCTGCGTTGCTTTTCCACACATGGTTCAATGTGTTGTGGAAACTCATAAGCTGACACATTTGATTTAAAGAGCATAAAATATTCAACCATATTAAATGTGACTTTGGGGGTCACAGAACTCACAGCCCTCTCCCAAAGTACAGTCAATTATAATTGCTGTCATGAAGTAGTAAAGCTCTTTAAAAATTACAGAAATAGATTTTGACTGGGAGATATCTTCATCCTTTATTATACAAATATCATATATAGATTTCTGGAGTTATAGCATTCAGTGTTCATTGTTCTTCTCTACCATTTCAATTCTTCCCCATAGTATTTAACAAATGAAAGTATTTACTTGATTAATTTCCCTTTCATTATTTTACCAAGGTATTATGCCCTGAACAAAGCTGGGTTACATTATCAAATCATAGCCACATGGGAAATTAGATATGAAAATTAGTTAGGGAGAGGAGAAAAATAACCTCCCTAAATGAAGTAAAAAATATGTATATTTCTATGGGGCAGGGGCGTTACTTCCAATGTAAGTATGATTGCTTTCTCTTAGAAGGCCAAACCATGTATCCCATCCCAAATCAAGCTGGAGGATCCTTTAAAATAATAATTAATATTATTATAATTTATTTTCAGAGAACACAAACATGTGCAATAAAATGATCTGTGCAAGTAGAAATCAACAAGAAATCTGGATCCAAAGTAAGGTGAATTTTCTTTTCTAGCAATTAATACCCAGATCGGAGATCAAGCTAAATGAATTCCTACACATAGGTATGTACTAAAAGTTAAGAGCAAGCCTAAGGCTTGGCTAAGTATTGAAGGCTTAATATTGCATGTTTTCAAGCAGACAGATAAGGTAGATTGACCAGTCTGGGAAAAAAAATATCTTTCAGATATCTAATTTCAGAAAGCTAAAATTCAAATGCTGAATTGCAGCAATTAGGGTATTTGCCTTAGAGATATGTTTCAATTGTATGCATGTTGTACTACACCTAACAATCTGCAAGTTATATTATAATTTTATTATTATTATTACAACATTGTTTTTATTGTTGTTGTGAGCCGCCCCGAGTCTATGGAGAGGGGTGGCATACAAATCTAACTAATAATAATAATAATAATAATAATAATAATAATAATAATAATATCTAATAAATTATTATCATCATTATTATTATTACATTTGTATGCCGCCCCTCTCCGAAGACTCGAAGCAGCTCACAACAACAAAACACAGTACAAACCCAATGATTAAAACCAATTTAAAGCCCTTAATATAAAAACAGTCATACATCCCAGACAAACCATGCATAAAACGGAACGGTCTGGGGGGATCAAATTCCCCATGCCTGACGGCAGAGGTGGGTTTTAAGGAGTTTGCAAAAGGCAAGGAAGGTGGGGGCAGTCCTGATCTCCAGGGGGAGTTAATTCCAGAGGGTCAGGGCCACCACAGTGAAGGCTCTTCCCCTGGGTCCCGCCAGATGACATTGTTTCAAGGGGACCTGGAGAAGGCCAACTCTGTGGGACCTAACCGGTCGCTGGGAATCGTGCGGCAAAAGGTGGTCCTGGAGATATTATAACATTTCAGGTTATCTGACACTGAAGAGATGATATGTGTTGCCTTGCTGAGCTATCAAAATCATAGTGTCCTGTTAATAGTTATTTGCAAAAAATGCTGACAATTTAAAGCTGTATGTTTTTATTTCCATCTGATGGAACCACTGTAATGGTAATAAAATTAGAGGAAATTGTAGCATAGAAACAACTTTTGGAAGACTCTATTCTGCCTGTTCCATTTATACAAGTATTACATACACAATTAAACTGTTGATCCATGCATTATTGTACTAGGGAAGCATAGAGTTTTCCATTGTGATCTGTTCACAGAAGCAACAAGAAAGAAATGCCATGATGGCAAGTACTGTACTATAATTTTACAACATGCCCTGTGTTGAAGAAGAAACTTGAGCCAATATCCCCTCTGCTGAATTTCCCATTTGTACATTATTACTAAGAAAAACTCTCATATTGTTTCCATCTTATGGAAGCATATAAGATATTCAATTCAATTCAATTCAATTTATTAGATTTGTATGCCGCCCCTCTCCGAAGACTCGGGGCGGCTCACAACAGTAATAAAAACAGTGTAACAATGGAACAAATCTAATAATAAAATATATAAAAACCTCAACAATTAAAAACCATACAGCACATACACATCAAACATGAAATATAATAAGCCTGGGGGAGATGTCTTAGATCCCCCATGCCTGGCGATATAGGTGGGTCTTAAGTAACTTGCGAAAGACAAGGAGGGTGGGGGGCCGTTCTAATCTCTGGGGGAAGGTGATTCCAGAGGGCTGGGCCTGCCACAGAGAAGGCTCCTCCCCTGGGGCCCGCCAAACGACATTGTTTAGTCGACAGGACCCGGAGAAGGCCAACTCTGTGGGACCTTATCGGCTGCTGGGATTCGTGCGGTAGAAGGCGGTTCTGGAGGTATTCTGGTCCAATGCCATGAAGGGCTTTAAAGGTCATTACCAACACTTTGAATTGTGACCAGAAACTGATTGGCAGCCAGTGCAGGGCCACGGAGTGTTGTAGAAACGTGGACAAATCTAGGAAGCCCCACAATAGCTCTTGCAGCCGCATTCTGCACGATCTGAAGTTTCCGAACACTTTTCAAAGGTAGCCCCATGTAGAGAGCGTTGCAGTAATCGAACCTCGAGGTGATAAGGGCATGAGTGACTGTGAGCAATGACTCCCTGTCCAAATAGGGCCGCAACTGGTGCACCAGGCGAACCTGGGCAAACACCCTCCTCGCCACAGCCGAGAGATGGTGTTCCAATGTTAGCTGTGGATCGAGGAGGACTTATGTGACTTTTAGGGGCAGGGAAGACGCAAATAAGAGAAATAAAACGTACAGCCAGTTCTTTATATATTCACAATGTGTTAGCAAATAAACTTCCTAATACTAATAAGAACTATTATTTGTGATTTCTATGATATTCTTGATGTATGAAGCATTTCTTATTCCTATTATTCATTTTCACAAGAGCCGTTGAGATAGGCCAATATGATTTGAAGTTGACAGGGGCAAAGAAAAGGACAAAGTCCAAGGCTATACAACGAGTCATTTGTATTTCCTGTGAAATACATGAGGCTTATAAACAAGATTGGAATGCTTTCACAAACCAGGAGGGGAAAAAAACTAGGGTGAGGAAGAGGAGAGTGTTTCATTGACCTCTTTCAAAGAACAGCATTATAATGATAAATAAATGTACAAATACATAAAAAGAATGTATTATTTATAAATTGTATTTATAATAAACAGCATGACTAAACTGTATTTTAATAACCCATGGAGATTACTTGCTTAAAAAAGGAAGTGAATCATGCAAGGTAGTCAAGTCATCATCTACTAACATAAAACTGGACAGGTTTGAGGTAATTTCACTGAATGCCAGCAAAGTTTGTTAACCAATTAAAATAGAATGAAAATGTCATATAAACCACTCATCCTTAGGTAGGTTTATTATATATATTTCTACATTAGTTCCAGCATGTTAAGAATAAATATTGCTAGGTCATACAATTTAAAAGAAATATAAATATTGCAAAGCAGCTAAATATATTCAATAAGCTCCTCTATATTACATCATAAACAAATGGTCCAAACTAACACAAGTTGATAAGTACAGTAATTCACTTAGAACACCAGATAAATCTCAAGGTACAGTAATAAATTTCATACGTTGTTTTCCTGATTTACTTCAACTTCAACTGAGGTTCTCTAAGAACACAACAGCAAATGATGTTCAGAATAATGTATGCATTGTATTCCCAATGACTTTGGCAAATAATTTATCTCTATTTGTTTGTCAAAACATCTAATTTTTATTTATAATTATAAATAATTATTTGATGGGCTTTCATCTGTTTCTTGTTTCTAACCTTGTTAGTGTGCTCAGTTTAGGGGAATACAAAGACATTATTCAAGGCTTAAGTAAATGCAATGTTTATTTAAAAATGTTCTTTTTATCATAAAAGGTCTTCAGATAATGTGTAATGCTAGTCTTCTCTCCCACCCTAACATATTTACTAATCTACTACCCTGTTTCCCTGAAAATAAGACGTACCCCGAAAGTAAGGCATGTCAGAGATTTTGCAGAATTTGCTAATATAAGGCACCCCCCGAAAATAAGGCATAGTCAAGTTTACATACGGTACGGTGGAAAAACATACGGTACCATTCAAAGCTGTTCATAGTGGTACCGTAATAATGTGGCATCCCCTGCTGGCCCCTTCCATCGCTTTGTACCGTCCAGTACAGCAGACATAGTCTGCTGCTGTCTCACCGCCATTACAGTCTCCACTACAGTGCATAGACTGTAGTTCCTCTGGTGGCCAGAAGCTGAAATAGCAGGAGTATACTGTTGTACCATATAAGTGCCGTCGTTTGTGTGTGTGGGTGCCATATTGACAGGTACCGTACCGTAATCAGTGTACCGTATGGTACACTTTCTTTGGGGATGTCAGCTTTTCTGCCTGTGATTTTGTCTTATTTGAGAAATATAAGGCACCCCCCGAAAATAAGATGTAGCACAACTTTTGGAGCAAAAATTAATATAAGACAGTGTCGTATTTTCGGGCAAACACGGTAACATAAACTAGAGAGCCTCAAGAGTCATCAATCAACTCCCCAGCTTCCCATACTAATATACTACATGCTCACTGTTGGTTAAGCAGCCTATCTTTTAACTTTCACCTCTGAGTAGGTCTTTTTCTCTCTCTTCATCTCACACTCCATTGGGAGAGGAATCATTCCTTCCTTTTATAACCTTTCTCAGACATCATCCTCCCATCCCAAATGGTGCAAACTTGGTCTCTGGTATCTTCCATCTTCTGTCTTCCTCCAGTTCAGCCCTGTATATTCTTATTTCTCCTCTTCTACTCTCTTATATATAGGACATTTTTTTCTAGAATATCCAAATATACTTTGGACTATTATCATTAGCTATATTAGATAGATCAGACCAGGAAATCAACTCCACAAGAAGGTAAATCTACTTTTATTGCTACATTAACAGAATCTTGTAAGACTGATTTTGCTGCACACCTCTCTTAGGAGAGATTTAGGACAGCAATTGCATGCTTGTGATATTCAAAATGTTATCTTCCTTTTATAGGTTTAAAAGGCACTTTAAAACACTTTGGTTTATGCAACTACTTCTGTATTTTTCAGTCACATTCATTTTTCATATTCTTTACAATTCTTGAAAAGTGGTGTCTCACCAGTAACCATCTTTATGATTCCATGTATAATGGCAGATAGTGACACAATAGCTCCACAGCTATGTAAAATATGTCCCCTAAAGATTATTGCCTTCAACCTAAAAAGTTGTCATGCCACCTGGAAAACAATATGGTACAAGAGCTATTATCAGCAAAGATAATCTTTCTGTTTCACTCATTCTTCTCAATTTGCAAGCAGATAAATATCCTTCGTATTTTCTGTTTTTCCTTTTCAAAAACCATTCTACTACATTGAACTTCATACCCCACCACTTCATTTATCAATTACTCAATCACTATCTTCCACAATTTACACACTTCTAGAACAACCCCCACCCAAATGGATATAACACAAATCCTATACTAACTTGAGCATGGTTTCAAATACACTGAATCTGAACCAGAAACAAGTCAGTTCAGTTGTATATCACTGCTGATATTATGCGATCTTCTGTAATTGCTTTCAAATTGCTACAAAATCCATATAAAGAAACTTTCAGGCAAGCTCTTTCCAAATAATAATAATAATAATAATAATAATAATAATAATAATAATAATAATAATAACAACAACAACAACAACAACAATTTATTATTATTATTATTATTATTATTATTATTATTATTATTATTATTATTATTATTATTATTATTAGGAGACAGCAGAATTGAGGAGTAGCAGCTAGAGAAATTAGTGAAATACAAAGATCTAAAAATCGAGCTGCAACGACTCTGGCATAAGCCTGTGAAAGTGGTCCCAGTGGTACTTGGCATGCTGGGCGCAGTGCCAAAGGATCTCAGCGGACATTTGAAAATCATTGGAATTGACAAAACCTCCATCTGTCAATTGCAAAAGGCCGCTTTACTGGGATCTGCAAACATAATTCGCCGCTACATCACGCAGTCCTAGGTGCTTGGGAAGCGCACGACTGGTGATAAAATATGAAATCCAGCATAGTGATCTCGTTTGCGGTGTTGTACTGACATAATTTATTAGATTTGTATGCCGCCCCTCTCCGAAGACTCGAATGATGTTCATTAGACATTTTAGATTTAAGTTTCCAGTATTCCAAGTCTTTCAGTATCTGAGAAAATACATTGAGCAACTGGAAGGTATTTTATAAACATTACATTGGAATGTGAGCATTTGAGCTTTAAATGAGGAAGACTTTAGGACTGAGGGAACCAATGCAAATATTGAGACTCTTGATGAAGAAAACTTCAATAATTACCATCAGAAGACATACTCAGTTTCGTACAAATTGGGTCAAATTATTTTCCAAAGCACCTGCAATGGATGGAAATGAATCAAGGAAAGATACAGTGTAGACTATAAAGAAATTTCCTATCAGTGAGAACAATCAACTAGTCAATCAACAGCTTTCCTTCAAAAACTATGGGTGCTCCATTTTTGGAGGCTTTAAAGAAGAAACCGGACACACCCATGTCAGAAATGCTATAGAATCTCCTGTGTGACTCTATGCCATTAGAAGATTTCCAACAACCCTTCCAACTCTGTTATTCTGTTGTTTTTTTCCTGTTATAACTTCCATTATCTTAGTTACCATATGAATAGGTGCCAGACTGTCAGACATAACAGCTGACTAGAAGCGGGAAGAGGTTTTTTTACACTTAAAAATCAAAACAAAGAGCCAAAAGCAGTCAATTTCATTCTGAAAATAGTCCCACTTGCTTTCTAGCTTTAAATTTTGTTCAAAACAAATAATCAAATGAACACTCAAGGCAAACTGTCTGTTTCTTGGAGGCTTTTCTGACACAAACAGTTTGGCTACGTTCCTTTCTATGCAACACCCCTTCCCCCAAATAAGCATATGTTCTCTTATTTTGCAAATGCTGCAAAGATTTTTTTTCTTCTTTTTATTGGTCAAAAATGGATGCTTAAACCATATTGCAAACATCTGACAAAATTTCAATGAATGTACAATACAATGCAAGCAGAAGCAACCTCAGGCCAGACAACCACAGAGGGATATTGTTCTTCAGATGAAGTATACTTACCAAGACAGAGTATCTGTTTTGACCCACAAGGCCAGTGTTTTACAGTGGAATCAGTGAATTCAGATTTTATTGATTGGGCAGAAACCATGATAGAAAGATGATCCCATATGTAACAAAGTCCTATTTCATATGATATTTTAATGAGAAAACCAACACCTAGAATTACACATGGAATTTCATTGATAGACAATGCAGCTTGCAGAATAGATACATCTTTGTAGATATATGCTAGTATCATAATACCATTTTCTTGATTTTCTGGAGACAGAAATCAAAGGCAATATATACTCTATATTGCCTTTGATTTCTGTCTCCATACAGTGACCATATAGCAATGATAGCAGGTTATAATTTCTCTTTCTTTCTCTTTCTTTGCCCTTTCCTAAGTATTCATGTTCCTTGCCTGATGCCATGGGCAGCAGAATGAGTGATGATCAAGAAGGGTGGTGTATGTTGTTCTTTGCATATACACTTGGGTTCACTAGGTTGCAACCTGGTAAAACTACCAAAATGGGTTTTTAAAAAATTATGCATGTCCTCTGCTCCAAGTATTACTCTCTTATTTGACTCTTCATTGAGTATCTCAGCAGTTTTCATTAAGCTAAAATTACTTCTATTCCACTGTGCATCCTTTTCAAACTCAAAGCTTCCTTCTCCTAAAGAGATTGCTGACTGAATAATAAAACAGTTAGCGATTCTTTTTCATTTATGTTGAAAAGCAATTTAAGTTGAAAATAATTACTTTTACATTAGATGACATTCTGTTTGTCATACTAATTAAGCAAAGTTGGAATTGAGTGAAATGTTTTTTAATTTCATGTCACTGGGTCATACCAGTAATTGTCATTATATGAAGCAATATTTATACTTAGCTATCCGTAATAATTGGTAAAAATATTAAAATAATTAAATTAAATTAAAATTAAACATGAGGAAATGGAAGTCCTGCCCCCATATCCCATTTTTGTGAAAAATGGCTCCACTTTTTCACAAAAATGGGGTGGACAGAGGATCTGGGAAGCCTGCAGAGAGCTCATGGGGTCTGGGAAAGGCAAAATGCCCCCATTTTTGTGAACGGCCTGATTTTTGCAAAAGTGGAGACATTTATGCCATACCCCACACCCAGGAGTTCTCTGCAGGTTTCCCAGACCCTTTGCTCACTCCATTTTTGCAAAAAAAAAAAAAAAACCCTGGCGAAAAATGGCCCATTTCCCCCCCAAATGGGGCTGGTTTTACCTTCTAATTACCCCATCTAGCATGAATAAAGGAAGAATTCTGGGAGTTGAAGTCCACTTGTCTTAAAGCTGGCAAGTTTGAAGACCCCTGGCTTAGGGATTAGGAATGCAAGGGCTTTCAAACTTGGCAAGTTTAAGACCTGTGGACTTCAATTACCATTCCTGAGCTAGCATGACTGCAGGAGGAATTCTGTAGAAAGTATTCTGCTACACTGGTATTTTATTAAATAATATATTACTATAACATTTGGTTTAGAATACATTTTTCCTTGTTTTCCATCTCTACAATCTAGGTATGTCTTATACTCCAATGCATCTTATGCTCTGAAAAATATGGTACTCTGAATCAAGGGCTAGAAGAAAGAAGAGAAAGAATAAGTCATTTTGTCGCCTTTTCTGATAAAGGCGGAGGTCGGTGAAGTTATGAGAACGAAGCAGTGTTAATAAAAACAAGTATTTCTTTATTTTAAAACAGAAAATAAACAGTGTCATGAGAGACAAAATAATCTAAGCAGCTAAGGCATAATGGCGTCGAGAGGAGAAGAAATACGAAGGAAGAGAGCTTTTTCAAGCGGGCGGAAGTGATATGTGGGATATGACGTGACTATGGGAGTGATTAATAGCAAAGGCACACATGTTAACTCTTTAATTGCTGAATGTCTCTGTGGCTGGCAATTTCCAGCGTGACAATTTTTAGGAGTGACAGTTTAAGAGATAAGGGATCAAGGATGGTAGGAAAAAAAACTCATTAGAGTTTTTCTCTCTACCTGCAGAACTCTAGCAAATCATTCCCTCTTAACAGGAAGAAATGCAGCTTGGGTGTATAAGAGAATAAGAAATAACTGCAGTTGCTAAATTAGTAACATGGTTGTTAAGTAAACCTGGTTTCCCCATTGACTTTGCTTGTCGGAAGATCGCAAAATTGGATGGAGGAAAAGGAGTCTGACAGTTTTACCAATGAAGAAATGGCCCAGTGGTTGTAGTAGGATCAAACCCTAAAGAGCTAAAAGGAGAAGGGGCATTTTTCTGGCCAACTGTCCTCGCATTGACTGGTAAATGTGTATTATATAGAGCAGCATACTGAGTCTGTTTTTTGGCGTTCACACAAGAGAGAGGAATCCAGGTGTAGGGGCCCAATTTATAGGTTTTCAGACTTAGTCCTGATAGGCTATGGTCAGTGCCATTCCCATGCTTGGAGGCTAGCTCCACCTAGTAGGGAGAAGTGGAATGGATCAGATGACTTGAATTGAGAATATCCAATTCAGGAGAAGGTAATCAGGTAAGCAGAAGAAAGTGAGCAGTGAGAAAAAACTGCAGTAAACATAAGTTTTCACAGAAGGGACTTACAATGTGTATAATGATTCACAACACAAATCACATGATGCACATATTTGCACCTGATATTGGATGCACATCAAGATGCCAGGACACCCATTTTGATATTTTCACAGCATCATGCTTAATGTTGGACATCTATAATTATAGGAGACTTTTGCAGTTTCAGCTATTGTTTTGGGGTATTTTGCAAGGAAGGAGAAAAAGTGGTTTATTTAAGTTGGTGCTTACCTACTTAGAACTGCAGAAAAAGCAATTGCTACCAATCTGCCTTCCATTGAAGACCTCAATACTGCAAAGTCAAAAAGTGAAATATTTACAGACACCTCACATCCTGGATGCAAACTGCTTTAACTCCTACCTTCAGAACAATGTTATAGAGCACTGCACATCAGAACAACTAGACACAAGAAAAGTTTCCCCCCAAACACCATCACTCTACTAAATACTTTCCTCAACACTGTCAAACTATTTACCAAGTTTACACTAATATTAATCTTCTCATAGTTCCCATCATCCGTCTCCTTCCTCAAATAACTGAATGGCTGTAACTGCTGCTTATATCCTTTAAGTGTTTGTACTTTATGATTCTTGATAAAATTATCTTTTCTTTTATGCACACCAAGTGTTAATTGTCACTATCACCATGAACCTCATCTACATAGATTTCCTCCTAGGCCTCTTTTCTCAGTCAATCAACCAGTTTTTGAATCGAATGTATAGCTTTTCCATCCCCAATTATCCCCAAAATATGACAAACTCCTCACATTAGGGTAACCACAGAAGGTTATTCTTCTAGGTCAGTGGTTCTCAACCTTTCTAATGCCACGACCCCTTAATACAGTTCCTCATGTTGTGGTGACCCCCAATCATAAGTCTAGCACCAATTCTCGCAACAAAGCTGTAAGCTGATTGGCAGGAGGGTCAGAGGGACAATCCCATTGTAAAAGCCTGATTGGTCGCATTGTAAAAATAAGTTCCAAGATGCCAGAATAGAAGCTTTAGTTCCTAGCATCATGGGAAATTTGTCTTTTCCCCTGGTCTTAGGTGACCCCCGTGAAATGGTCATTCGACCCCCAAAGGGGTCCTGACCCCCAGGTTGAGAACCACTGTTATAGGTTATTTATTTCTACTATAACAGGCAATGGTCTTCACATGATTTATAGCTTTTTAAAAAAAAACATAAATACTTTCCTATTATTTGTAGGGAATTTGTAGAAAAGTGCACCATTATATTCATAAAATGCTATTGAAGTAGCAGTTGTTTGCCCCTGTTCTAACTCTTGTCACATAAAACGTGAAGATGAAAGATTGCAATCCCACATCCTGTATTTGCACTACTTACTTTAATGAATCTTCTAAACTTATTAATACAGCTTCACTACTTATTGTAGTAATAATACTACAGTAGTTCTTTAGCATATTTTCTCCATACAATCTGGGGCTATGGCAAGAATTTTTCTGCTTCTGTGAAGAAGATCAAATGGGTATAAATCAAGCAGAAACAAGGAGGTGGACTCTACCCAAACTGATTCCAATTATCCATTACTTGATTGGTTGCTTTGCAAGGCTATAAATCAGATTGATTTTTGGTATCTGACAGAAGTGCAATGGGCAGGCTTGAAACACAACTACCTGTCATTCTGACACTGCAAGGTTTGATGAATATTGTAACACTGAAGGTTATGAATTAATGAAGTTTTCTCTAAAGAAACAAGTAACAAGAAGTGCACAAAAACATCTTAGCAAGAGAAATGTTTTATATTAATCTAAATCATCTTGTACATTTAAAAGTAATTGAACAAATAAAATGCATTTTTAGCACTTCGTTTTGGATTACTGATTTTGAAGTTATTTGTAAGCATTCACTTGTGCAGAATCACAATTCATATTCAGATTAAGTATTGCAACTTGTATCAATAAAATAAGCAGATGAATGAGAAATTTAAAAATACAGCTGTAGTTGGCTTATTAAATCTGTCAACCAACTATTGAGCATGATCTAATTCATATTATATTTTCTCAAGACCTCTTGTCAGCTCCAATCATCCATGTTAGTGTTGATTCTTGTATTTCATTCTCCAAATAACTATGCACATAGATTTTTTTTGGGTTATTTTTCTGGTATGTATTTATTTAATTTATTGTCTAGTTAGATGTACGGTATCTGCCAATTGGCTGTGTATCAGTCTGGAGCAATAATATGATAAACCACTGCAGATGTCTCCTCTTTAGGTAATGTTTCTTTTGGGTGCATCACTCTCATGCTCAGAGTTTGATCTGGTTTGTGAGCTACCTTGACCCCATGCACTGAAAGAATACATGCAGCAGTTTCAGATGCTCCCCGTATATATGGGAGTACCCTCCATGTAGATGTTCCATTTGTACTCTCAATAGGTTATCAGGCCCTGTGTCTCCACCGAGATGATTGGTTAAATTTGCCACTGTTCCTATTGGCTACTTCCTGTCACTGGGTAGTCCCTCTTTAGGTGGGATATTTCGGGTTACCTGATTGGCTGTTCTGTCAAGTTTGCTGGGGGTGTAAATGTTCTATCATCCCGGTCAGTTGTTAGTTCCGCTGCCATCCACTATCTTGCTAGTTCTGAATAAACTGTTTGGCTCTTGCACTCTCGGCTGTTGTCGTCCAACTTAATACTGGGTGTAATGCAGATAAAGTCCCTGGAATAAGAAACAGAATAAGTCAACAGAAACATATGTTGACTTAAAATAACAATGATGCCAGTCTGGCAGCAAATGGATGTGTAGAACTAGATAGCCCTAGTTGACTCGTGGAGGTTGAATACAGTCAGAAAAGCCTACATTTTTAATAACTATAGCTCTTTGAAATAGTTCTTTGTAGCTGTTACAAGTACTTCTCAAATGTGTCCTAAAATATTAAAAGTGATTAAATGGCAAATTAAGAATGTGAACATATGTGCATCTATCTATAGCTATATAATTCCACATAACCATCTAACATAAGGTATTTTCTTTTCAATTCTGAAGTACTAAAAATAAATAGTATTTGGATGTGAAAAAAATGACAACACAAAATCATTCCTCCATTCATTCACATTTACTGCCTTACTTTATTCTCTATATCCTCTCTACAGGATGACTCAGACTTTCTCATCTTTTTTCACACATGCAACCACACACACACATATTGCACATACAGAGAGACTCAATCACTGGTGTCTGACTCAGAGCTGCCAATGAAATCCCAATTCCTTGATTCAGTAAGAAGACTTCTGCAGATACATAAAATTTGCTCAAAACAGATTTGCAAAGTCTATATTAATAGTTTTGTATTTGGAAACTTACTTTGCTATCATATTGCCAAAGAAACCCACCCCAAAACAAAACAACCATTCAAACTATATTAAAATTAAAGGTTGGGAAAATGATAAAACACGAATTTTAAGAAAAGAACAACCCCAAGATGGTTTATATTGCTTTCAAATGGAAGTAGTTGACTTAGTGCCTCAACTACCTTAGCCAATAGAGCTCTATTTGTATGTACTGAAAATACTAATATTTGGGATGCTAGTGCTCCTTTTACTCAAACTATCAATTATTGCAACTGATAATGTGAAACTGACCATTTAAAAAAATTTAAAGAAGAAAGAGGGACCATACCTCAAAGCTATAACATAAATGATTTGTAACTCTGGAGAATTTCTAATAGTCAAGGTTGACTACAGTATTTTCATCAACTGGGTACACTCTGGATGTGTTAGAGTTCAGTTTCAATAATTTCCAACCACTATGTGCTTTGAATTTTCATTGTTTTTATTATTCTTCATACTTGTAAAAAAATTAAGAATATCTACCATTTTTAACTTCATGCAAATTTGAAAAGTGTGAATACATCTCTAGCATTTGGTAATTGGTAATTATTACTTGCACTTTTGTAAAATATCTCAGGCTAACATAGCATGGTTTCAGATAATTGGGGAGGAAACAAAAGTATTGACTATAAGGCAGTGACTGAAAAGAGCACATGCTGGCTGTTTATTCTTGTTTTTCTTAACTATAGAATCAGCTCACAAACAAACAAACAAACAAACAAACATTGTTTCCTCTTATCAATTGTCTAATGAGCAGAAACAACCATTACAAGAAGAATGGCTAATTCATAGTTCCACTCCATATTCCATTTTGAAGATAAAATGGAGAAGTATCCCTGATAATGCATCAGTAAAACAGCTGATTTTTACTTTATTTTAGCAAAAAAAGTAATCCTAATAAGGGAGCTATACAAAATACATCAATTGCCATTTTAAAATCTCAATCCATCTATAAAATCCACAAATAATGGATCATACATGCTTGTTCTACTCACCACATGTAATCCCCAGCTCACTGAATCACATCTTCAGTAGCAGAAAAAATGACATTAAAACATGGCTTCTGCTACCAAAAGAGATGACTTACTACTACACCAAAGCTATATAATTCCTTTCACCTATGCATGTAAACAGTTGCTACCCTGCACTTCTTTGAGAAATATACTTGGATCCCATTGTAGCATCTTATTGCTGTCCTTTCCAGGAATTTCCTTAAAAATATATATATTTTCTTACTGCTGATGTTCTATTTTGTTTATACAGGATCCCTTGATAGTCAGTATGGAAATTGGCTGTTTATGGTAAATCTAAAATCCATACCTATCATGCTTATAACCAGTGATGGCCTCCTACGGGAACGGTCAGGAACGAAGTTCCGGTAGCAAGATTTGGAGCTCCACCCCAGAGCACTCAATTTGCACTGAAAAATATTGAAACAAAATGCATAAGCCATGCCCACAGTGTGGTAGTAAAGATTTTGGTAGTCCATCACTGCTTATAACATATATCCAAACCAAATTAGTATCATACAAAGAAATTATTTTGCGTATTAATTGAATTCTACAGAAAAATAATCAGAAGTTAATTTCATATGGGATGAATATCAAGTTGAATAGAAGTTATGTATCTCCCTGAATAACAGGTTCCATTGCCAACTTTCTTTTATGTTGGGAAGTTTTTTTTCATAATATTCAACCTAGTATGATGCTTTCTGATAAGTTAAATATGCTCTGCATTTAGGAATGAGAGAAATCTTCACTTCTTCCTTATAAATCATGCTTAGATAGTCACTTTTCATCTAAAGCAGAGATTGGCAGTTGGTACTTCTACATTTCAAACCAAAAGTTAATAAACTTGGCTGTGGGATCACTAAGAGGCAAAAGGCTGCTACTTTGATGATCCAAATACTGTAATATGTTATGGTGGCAAATCCCTGTGATGAATAACTACTGGAAAACAAAAGACAGATTCCTGAATCTGAGGTCTTCGTGCAAGATTATATTTATGTTTGGCTTTTTCCACATAAACGTCCTCCAATAACATTAGAGCTGCTACAGATGGAAGCTTAAAAATTATAGTTTGTTGCTATGATATTAGCAGACATATCATTATAATTACATAGTGAAAAATAATTAGGTTCACTGTTTTCATCATGTGTGTATGCTTCTTTGTGTTTCATTATAATTTCATTACAGACTTCAAGAGAAACTCCTCTAAAACAAATCAAATGAATGTAATAGGAGGCAGCAGTAGTAATCAAATCCCTCTCTTTTGTTTGTTTTTCCTGAAGTCTTGAGATTCACCAAATAGATTCACCCGCAGCAAAGGGCAGGTTTATAATTTTGAAAAACTTAATAATTTGTATTCAGTACTAAATGTGATCATAAATCACCATTCTGTCACATTTCCTCCCCAGATTAATCTCAAGCTTTCATCTTTTCAGCTGCAATTTGAAATCTACAGAGTGCCAAGGGAAGAAGCCTTCTATTTAGAACAGTTTCTAAATATTTGGGAATCCGGAATTCTTGCCAATTGCCTGTAAACCTCTCTCTGCTCTCCGGAGGTCCAAATCAACGTTACTTCCTGCAGGTTCCTCACAGGGAATAGGCGACAGGGAAATATATAAACTGCTGAGCAGACTCGTCATTTTAAAAAGGTTTTTCAGGGGCTGTTTCATTGCCAAGAAGAATGCAGTTTTCCCTAGAGGAAGACAGGTGGCGTAAACATACAAAGGAAATCTTTTCCTTCCTCCCTTCAAACGGTGAAGCCAAACGACGCTTTTTCTGTAATGCTTTTTCTCAAAACGAAAGTTTTTTTTGTTTTTTTTCTCTCCCAACCGGTTGGGGTGACGTCAGTCTGTCAGTAAGGGTCAGGTGATGTACACTATAAGCGTAGGGAGCTCTCCTGGTGCTGAAAACAGTCTCTAAACTCGGAGCGAATGGATATAGTCAATATCGTGCTTTAGATTGTCTCAGACACAGGTAAGAATGTATGCCTTCTCTTTTAATCGACAAATCAAACGAAGGAGTCAATGTATATGTTCTCTGTAGGCAGTTTCCCAATAGGGAATAAGCTAGAAGCAGCAAATTACCTAGTCAGAAAACGTATGAGATTGAAACCTGATGCACTTTACTTAGCAGCACAGAAGCAGGGTTTTAGGTGTGGATGATTAACATGTAGATGTTAAATATATTTTTCATACCTTGTGATTTAACCATATATCAAAAATAATAAGAAACCAATCCAATGGGAGTGTTAATACTTATACCTGAGAGTTATTACAAGCCCTAGACAGCAAACAATATTTGAGGATTTTTAATAATTTAGTTCAGAAATGTGTCATTCTTAGTGAGTGTTAGTGCAACTAAATCTCAAAAATAAGTCAGTTTAAAACATAATGCTACTAACACTTTGTTCTTCCATGTAAGATGAAAAATTCTAATATTCTAATTTGGATAAATGTAAAATTTATAAATGTATGGTTAAATGTATATCTTTATGGATAAAACAGGAATACTGGATTTCTGCATAATTCCTATTGAATGGTAAGAAAAGAGCATATTCTATTGAATGTATTAAAACCTAAAAGCCCCAGTCCATTGACTATATTAAGAGTTTTACCATTCTATTCAAGGATATTATTTACATATGTATAGAAGAAAAGGAAAGTAGAGGATTTTTAAAAATACACAGTTATTTGGAGATACAGTACTGGAATTGAATTTGGAATTCATTGTGCTTTCACATGTAGTAAAGTAGAAAATAGCACAGTTACAATTGGAGAGGGTGGAAAGTCCTTAAATGTTTTCTTTTTATATGTATCCATTTAATTAAAATATGGCACTTTTATTTTAAATATATACCAACTGAAGCATACACTAAGATAAAAGAAAGCTATCTTAAATACTGTAAATTTTAATGCATTTTGCTTCTTGTTCATGTCTCAAACTTTAACATTATTATACCTCACAATAAATCTTCATTACTAAGCACAATTGTAGTTCAGAGTGACTGCCAGATTACAGGAAAAAACAAGAGTTTTGTTTAATATATGTAGAAACAATATAAAACAACTAGTAAGCAGTTCAATAATTTTAAAATGGTGCTACTAACTTGCTAATATTCCATTCAACTATAGTAAAATCCAGACAACTTCACTGAAATCAGTAGGACTTAAGTAGATCAATTACGTCCTACAGATGTCTGTCTCTATATTTAACTAGCATTAAAACTGGATTCCATACAATCATTCATATTTTGTTTTTCTTTACTCTAGGTGCCATCTCATTTACATTTCTTCCACAGGCTCTCATTGGTCATTAGAATATAAAAGCTATTTGACTAAAACCATTCAAGCATTCGGGCTGCAATATTTATTGTACAGTAAGAAAAATTAAAACTATTCTCTTTTAAGGACCTTGGCAAAGAAAGAATCCCCTCTCCTATTTTGAAATTGCATTGAATAGACTCTTGAGAATTAACAGATTATTAGCTAATATTTTTATTTATTTAAATTCTTACTTGGGGCATTGTTGGAGAAAAATAAAGCAATCTGTTAAGAGTATTAAAATCATGTCATGCTGTAAAGCAAACCAAGTCTATATTGCTTCAATGACATAATAAGCCTTGGGTGGTATACGTGTGTATTCTCAGAACAGATTAAGATAAACTAGCATTACTGAATTTTTTCCCTCTACCTCATGAATCACTATTGTATCAACAGGATATTTTAAAGTGTAAAAGGGATGAGGAAAAATGAATGGACTGGGGGGGAAAAGTTGAATCAGGCCGATACTGTTGTATGTCCATTCTGGATTTAATTTTTCTCTGGTCTGCTTATTGCAATTTCTCTCTAAAATCTTAGAATTTCGTTCAGCAAGATTTAAACAAACAGGAATTCTGTCCTTTTAATCCAGTAACCCAAAATCAATTTTGAAAAAAGACAATCATGTTTATATTTTTTCTGTACATAAAAGAGGAGGAAAGATTCTATTTTTGCAAAAAATAATAACATTTAAAAAATAATTTTCAACCCATTATTTTGCTTATTACTTTCTTCCGTAGATGATACAGCCAAATGCTATAGAGGTAACATTTATAACTCTGAATAAATAAATATCTTGATCAATCATTTTATAATTAGAATGTTTAAATCCCACGTGGACTGTGTACTATTTTCTTTATAAAAAGGATTTTAAAAAATATTTCCCACTATTAACATATCCCTATTAACATAAATTGGAATGTTTATTTACCAATGCAAATGGCCACAGTCTAGCAAATGGTTTATTCAAGCCAGAAGGTTTTAGTGTTCTATTCAGAATTGCCCTGTCTGAATAAAACACTAAATGCATTTGAGACAAAAAAATTTTTTTCTAACAGCATATATATAATTAAATATTAGGGAAATACATTTAACCTCTTAGTATGACTGATATTTGTTAATCTTTCCTTGTGAAATGTTATTCTGTTAAAGTTAAAGCAATAAAATATATTGCAAAATTTCAAAATTATCTTAGAAATATAGTTCTTTATTTTTATTAAGGTGAGGTTATTTTTTGTTTTGAGGCTTTATTTTCTATATTTTGGATATATTTGGATTATTTTCTATATTTATTTTCTTTATTTTCTATATTTTGGAATGAGTAAATCAATAAACTGAGTTGTTCTGTGAAACTGTAGATAAGAAAACCTACATTTGTCAATATTTGATATAATATTTTATGGACATATTTATAATTTTATTAAGCATTTACCTTTTTCTCTTAATTTATGCAGTAAATAAATCTAGCTGCAATTTCAAGCACATCTAAACATTATAAAAACATAATCCGGGCTATCAATAAAAATCTATATTCTTTGTCAAGGGAAAAAGCTGGCTTGACTATCAAGATTGCTTTAATTTTGCACTTGGGAGTATGTTATAAATATTTAGTGACAGAGATAGAGATTTATTTTCCATAAAATATTTATTCCCATTTGTTATATTCATTGAGCTTATTTACTAACATGAAATGCTCCAATTATATGACTTTATTTTATTAATAAGTCTGAGTTTATTATTTTATTATTTGCACAGTGATCACAATAGACTTATTTTTTTATTGATTGATGGCAACCATTTTGGATTAGTGGGCACATTTGGAATTCTGAGGATTTGCTATGAATACTCCCCAAAAAATGACTGCTAGAAGAGCTGGTCTTCTTCATTTAAAGGAAAACAAATGCTGTGGAAGGACATAATCAGTTAGAAATTACATTTTTTTCAAAATCTTGCCTATCCTTCAGGTTCCCAAAAACTCTGACTTAGATTGTCCCTTTTCTAGGCTAGTAAGTACACTTTTAGACAAACACTGGAATGTAAGTACTCATCAAATTTATGGCATCCACTGGTGTCCAGAAAAAGTATTGCAACTAAAAATAATGATTGTAGTTGATCCTGAATTTACAAAATATTACCTTCCTTTTTTCAACTAAAAATAAAAGATCAGGTGGATCAGAAAACTTGGCAAACATTAAGGCAAATGTTCACAGATACCTTGATGGCTCCTGAACCATTTTTGATAACTAATCCTAGATTCTAAAAAAGTTTTGTCCAAAATTTAGAAGTATTAAATTCATAGCAATACATAATATAAGGAATTTAAAGATCTGTCTAGCAAATCAGTATGGTATTCCGTTTAATAAAGAGCTGTCACACATAAAGTATAATTTAAAAAATTAGAGATGATTGTTTACTCAAAAGATTATTGTTTACTCAAGTATCTAAGACTGTTTCCTCAAACAATAAGGGAAATGGAACAATTTGTAGAAGGAGTAGAAGAACCTGGGGTGGAGTTAAAAGAGAGATTAGCCTAGAATCCTTAGATAAAAGCAGACTAAGTCCAAGCCCCCTTGAATTCTATGGCTCCTTATCTAGTGCCAAGCAGTAGGTAACCCTAAGTGAATAATATTTGTGTGCATAGGCTATTTAGCAATAAATCAGTTTAATTGGACCTTCATGTGTAGAGCTGTTCTTTCATGCTTCTGATACTTGTAGCTCTTTGTATAGACTATGGTTAATTCAGTTTCATTTTTCTGATCTCTGAATGTAATTAAATAAATAAATATAATTCAACTTAAAGTAACTTATAAATTACTTTAGTCTACAAATGTTGCTGTTCATACTTGACTATATAAGATATTTAAAATATACCTTTCTGTGTTAATTTTCATTTTTTTCCCTTTATTTTAAGGAAACATTTCAAATATGACTGATAAAATCTCCTGGCTTGGAAATTTTTTGCCTCTTGCCCAAGTTTTTCTGCTGATCTCTCAAATCAATGCTGCTTCATTTCAAAGTTTTCAAAATATTCAAAATGATCCAGACTATCTAATGAAAAACCTGCAAAGGCTTCCAAGCCCAGATATGATCAAAGCTCTGGAATACATAGAAAATCTAAGAAAACAAACCAGCAATATAGAAACAAGTCCAGATTATAATTCCTTTCAAAATGCTCCCTTTGTTCTACCATCAAAAGAAAGCAAAAACCAACCTTATTTACCTGACAACCAAAGGGACACTTTTCCAGAAGATGATTCCCAGTGGGTTAAGGCAATGTTGGAAACCATAAGACAAAGAGAGAAAGAATCAAAAGTTGTCTCAAAAGAAAATAAACTTAATCCCCTGAATTCAGACAATATCTTTCTGGATGGAATAATGGATGATTATGATGATCGTACTTGGCCTGCTCCAACACATAAAAATTTTAAGGTGCCACATACCTACTTTGAAGAAAATTCAAGAGATAGCCCTTATAAAAGAACAAATGAAATAGTGGAAGAACAATACACCCCCCAAAGTCTTGCCACTTTAGAATCAGTGTTTCAGGAGCTGGGGAAAATGATGGCACCTCATAATCTGAATAAAGAAAGGTTTAATGAGGAACAAAAGCTATATGCTGATGAGGAAGATGATGCTTTTAAAGGAAATAACATTGCTTATGAAGATGTGGTTGGAGGAGAGGATTGGAACCCAATAGAAGAAAAAGTGGAAAGTCAAACTCAAGAAGAAATAAGAGATAGTAAAGAAGAAATTGAGAAAAATGAAGACATAAATGATGAAATAAAGAGAGCAGGTACTCTGGAAGATGACCTGAAAAAAGAGAATAAAAATCAAGTCATGGAGGATGTTTCACAGTTGATGGATTATTATTTGAAAAAGATAATGAATAGATCAGGAGGTAATATATTGGGAATCAACCAAAATGAAGACAAAAGGGCAATCAAATACTTTGAAAAACAGCTTGATCCTCAAGCAGTTTATCAGTTGATAGAAATCTCAAGAAATTTACAGATCCCACCTGAGGATTTAATTGAAATGTTGAAATCTGGAGATACACAACAGAATGAAAAGGAACAGGAACCTGAACTGATTGTAGATATTGATGAAATCCCTGAGATTAATTTAGAAAAGTCAGACTTATTCAAAAATAAGATGAACCCTTTACATGGTTATCAAAAGCAAAGATTTAATGTTCTGCCAGATAATCTGCAAGAAGACCTGAACGTTGAAGACATTATCAGTCTTTTAGGGATGGAAAATGTTGGCAACCAAAAACCTCCTTATCCTGGACATCAAATAAATCAAGAAAATGGATTGCCAAAATGGTACCTGCCTGCAAGATCTGATCAAAATATACTTTCCAAAGTGGCCTGGCTTAACCGTTTAGAAAGACAAATGAAACAAGAGTCACTGAATGGAAAAGAAGAAGAGTTGTCAGATTATTTAGCCAAGATATTGACAAAGTATCCTGAAGTTATCAATTCAGGTCTGAAGAAAGAAATTCCACTGGCAGTTTCATCTGAACGTGACCATCTAGATCAAATAGAAAGCAATGAACTAGATAAATTCAATTTATTCAGCAAAAGACGGCCAATGGTTAAACAGAATGATGACACCCAGAACAGACCATATATGGATGAAGAGATGCTAGCAAAAGTTCTGGAATATCTAAACCAGGAAAAGTCTGAAAAGGGGAGAGAACACATTACCAAAAGGGCAATGGAAAACATGTAGTCATTTAAATATTATTTCTCCTTGTTGGATTAAATTATACCCCAATTCAGTTGTGATTTACTTCTTTAAGAATTTGAGGCATGTCCAGGCATTATACCTAGCTGCTTTTTGCCCACAAGAATTCTGGCTCCCCCTTTTTCATGAGTAATATTACTTGTATGAAAGAAGAGCTCATGGGCCTCAACTGTAGCTGCTCCTGTAGTCTCTGCATGTGGTTTTGAACATCAGCAATTGCAGGAACCTCCACAGGTGAGATCTGTGAGCTCCCAAGCAAATGCTCTATATTGCTTGTGAAAACCATTTTGCCCAGATGACTCCTTCAGGTGCAAATGTAGTTTGGTTTTGTGTCTCAATTGGTCACTGTGATCGATGATTTGGCACTGAACACTCTGTATAAACTCCTATGAGCTGTTCTGTGATTTGTGAGTGTCTCTAATGTTTGGAATCTTGATCAAATAACAAATTGCTTCAATTTTTTTAAGAAACAAGTTTATGACATAAAAACTGTCAAACAGTAAATCTTGAGACATCTTGATCAAAGCAGATTGGCCATCAAAATAGGGTTTTTTAAAATGAATTGAAATATTTTGTTATTGTGTGTAGTGGTTTTTTTTTTGTGAAGTACCAAATAAAAAATAAAGCATTCATATACATATAATATATATATATATAGTTTTATTTACAAAGCTTTTTCTATTCTGTGTTTTATGGTCAATGAATAAATATTATTTCTGGACAATAGACTGTGTTTTGTTTTGAGTGAATTAAACTGTTTATTTTCAAAATTAGCTTAGGTAAAATAAATGTGCTTTATTTATTTATTTATCCAGTGATAGCAAGCAACTACACCATTTAATGATGTCACTGAAGAAACTTTTTCAAAATCCAATCAAACACCTTACACCTTATAGAACACTATGTTTTATAAATTAACAGTAGTCAGTCAAAACACTTTTAGATGAGGATAACTAACTGAAGAAGGAGATAAATCCATAATTCATCTTTAAGCCTCTCTTTCCTTTTCACATTATTACATTAGAGTAATAATTATGTTGTGTGGAATAAAATATCAACTCTAAAACTTGTATATATTGTATCAATTAATTCACTATAAATAATAGACTGAGTTAGAACCAAACCATTTTTTAAATTCTTTTGTCCTAGAAAGAAATCAAATTAGTCATCTCTGATTTAAGTTTCATTGTTCACCATCCAAAAGCCACAAAAGGTACAATAGTCATTAACTTATTTAAAATGGTGATTAGGCAAACTGGGTAGTAACATATCAATTATCATTATATGGCAGAGCAAAGAATATTACTTCTATTTTATTTATTGACTACCCACAGACTACCCACAAGGAAAATAAAAATTAGGATGATATATATTCAATCAGTGGGTGAAACTGATAGGAAATGGAGGCAGACTTCAGAAGTGAAACAGCAAACAGCAGCCTTTATTTCAGCACCAAAGAAACAGAATAGAGAACAGGCATCTTGGCAGCTCCTTTTATACTGGAGCTGTCAAACTCTCAACCAATGACAGAGCTCCAATTTCTTGCTTGCCAGCTGCTCAGGTCAGAGCCAATCAAGCTTGACTAGCAGCCAGCGCGGTCGTAACTGTGATCGCGCAAATATATATACAATATATTTGATAGAAATTCTGTTTTAAAAGGCTTTTATTTTTTTTAACGATTAGAATACTTAAAATCAACTGTCAACAATTCTTTGTTGACATTGCGAAATGAATTAACTCACAAACTCTATTAGTCTTTGATAGGGAATTCAGGGTAGGAAATTCAGGATAAAATGTCATGCCAAGTATTAATATTTATTTCTGTATAGTTTATGGATGAAGTTCATAAAATAGAGCTGAGGACATTCATGTCTATTGTTACTCTAGCATATTTGGCTTCCTCTAGTGAATTGAGGACAAGGTGTTTTATGCAAGAAAGATGTTTTGTATGAGAAAAAATTCTAGTGTATGACTTAAATATAGTCCATATTCTCCATCAGCCTTTCTCCATGTGTTTCTCTCTACCTGACTTCAAGTTCCACAATTTTCTGGCACTATTTTACTGAGCATTATGGGTGTGGCAGTGCAACACATCTGATGAACTTCTGCAGAGGGAGGCTACTTGATATACTATATATTAGTGCTACTTATGCTCTCAGTCTATTCTCAGAATAGAAATGACCACAATTGCATTCCGTCCACCATCAGATTCTAGATTTCAAATACCCCGTATTGCTAAGACATAACAGGTTTGTATTTAAATTACTATACTGTGGCTACATTCAACCATGCAAGGGTTCCCATCGCCATCACTACCAGTGTGCTCCCAGTGATCGGAGAGGGCGCACAACATGCATTAGTGCGAGATTTGGCTTCTGCACATGCACAGGAAGCCAAATCTCATGGGAGGATGCTCTCACGCATGAGATTTCACCAATTGTGAGCAATTTCTTTGCTTTTGGGCATGTGTGGAAGCAAAAAATGGACATAAATCAGAAAAATCCCATGTATGTTAGCATCCTCATGCAAGATTTGACTTCCTGCGCATGTACAGAAGCCAAATCTCATACGGGAGCATGCACCCTCTCCCTTTTTGCTACCACTCTATGGTAGCACGTACCGGCTGGAACCCATTACTGATTTCACAAGGTTCTAGTGCTTTTCTGCTGTTACAGTTACTCTTTAGAATTTCCAGCCAGAATGGTTAATGATAAAAGAGATTCTTATAGCTCAGTGATTTCTGAAAAGCCAAAAAATAGATTTGGCCATTTTTCCAAATCTTTTCCATTCTTCCAATAGTTGCTGAACTACAAACTTTTCCACCAAAGTTTTTTCCAACTTTACCAGTGGTCTAATATGCTTCCTTATAATGTATCTAGTAGGTCAGTGAGGAATGCTATTGTTAGCATTAATGCTGATCAATAGCAGGCTAATTTATTTTTTTATTGTATTTATTTATTTGTCAACGAATGCAAAAAAAACAGGACACATGAAAAAATGGCACAAATAAAATGGATATAAAGAAGCAAAAAATATAGGGTTAAATAAGGTTCAGGAGGGAAGTGTTTTTAATAGGAAAATGAACACAAGAACAAGGGGACACAATCTGAAGTTAGTTGGGGGAAAGATCAAAAGCAACATGAGAAAATATTATTTTACTGAAAGAGTAGTAGATCCTTGGAACAAACTTCCAGCAGACGTGGTTGGTAAATCCACAGTAACTGAATTTAAACATGCTTGGGATAAACATATACCCATTGTAAGATAAAATACAGGAAATAGTATAAGGGCAGACTAGATGGACCACGAGGTCTTTTTCTGCCGTCAGTCTTCTATGTTTCTATGTTTCTATGTTTCTAAGCAAAATATAGCCATAAACACATAAAACAAGTACATATAAATGGGGATAGTAGGAAAGGGATGGTAGGCACTCTGGTGTGTTTTTTCACACCCCCTTAGGGACCTCATAAAAAACATGTAAGGTTCATGATAGACAATTTAAAGTAAAAGGTATTGGGGTTAGAGAAACTAATAACAGGATCAGGTAAAGTGTTCCAGACATTTACTACTCTATTGCAGAAGTTGGAACTCTGCCAACTGCCAACAGTTCGATCCTGAGTGCCTCGATGCTTGATCCATCTCAGCCTTTCATTCTTCCCAGAGCATTAAAATGAGTGCCCAGACTGTTGGGGCAATATGCTGACTCTGTAAATCACTTAGAGAGGACTGTAAAACACTATGAAGTAGTATGTAAGCCTAAATGCTATTGATATTGCTATTTTCTTCTCCCTCACATAGCTGTATTTCAATAAAACAAAACATGTTTAGCAATTCAAGTAATGGATAGTTTCATACAATAATGACCCTTTTAAGGAAGAAAGTTAAATAGGGCTAAAATAAAATGCATCTCTGATCTTGATTATCTATTGCAATTTTTGAAGGTCGCATGAAGAGTTGTAAGTAACAGTCATAAGAAATGCAAAAGTATACAGCCCCTGATTAAAGCCAACCATTTATATAATTACCCAGTCAGTCTAATATCTTGCCTAAAATAGAAGCATGCTGAGAAACGTAAAACTAAGCCCAAACAACATACAATGCGATTAAAATTAAATTATAAACCTCATGAGCATTTATCTTATCTCACTGTGATTTCTGGCTTGGGTAATGAGCTGAGCTGCTCCAATATGCAATGCAATACTGTTTCCCTTTTTTGTAGCCTCCGGAGGAAGATCAGTTGAAGTTCTCATTACTGTGAATCTGATGGATTGCATCTGCTCTGATTAAGACAAAACTTCTAGACTAATTTATCTGGAACTTCATGAAACCCTAGATAAAATATACTTATGGATTTTGATGTTTAATTCCAGACTGCAATAGTTACAAAAATAGTTAACTCTCTACTCTTGTGCTGTTATCTTATAGCTTATTTATTGTAAAATAGAGATTTTTTTAAAAAATGATTCAAAATGTTTGTGATAACTTCTTAGAAGACATAACTTCTCATTTTCCCCCCCTATAATCCCTTCTCTTCCTGCTCTCAGCCTTCCTGCTCTGAAATTAGTTGAAACTCTTCAAACACAGAACCTAATAGTAACTATACATAAAATCATGCTGTTTGTACAGATTTTGAAATAGAAATAATCCACAAAAACTACATTATCTTCTTTACCGAATTACCAATTGTAAAAACATGTCCTAATTAATACCAATGAAAACTGTCTGGTGCCACAGTAGGAATCACCAGTTTTCCTGTTGTACCCAATTGGCTATAAATTGAAATCCTCTGATCATCTCTAAAATGATATGTAGTAATTTTAGATGTAGTATAGATATAAAGTAATTTACTGATTGAGATTAAGTTTAAGAACATTTTTTAACGTATGCTAATTCCTAGTCAGATATAGACACAGGGTACTATTAATGATGTAGGTAATAATATAATTACCTACATCATTAATGGTACTCTGTGTCTATATCTGACTAAGAATTAGCATACTTTTAAAAAATATTGTTAAACTTAATCTCAAATGCTTTGTCCTACATATCAGCAAAAATAATCAGAACTCCAAATACAAAGTGAATAAATAAATTATCACAGATAACCCCCACTCAGTTAGGGACCTTGGGGGTTAGGGCCCCCCACTCAGAGGGACCTAACAAAAGACCTAAGTGCCAAAGCCCACTGCAACATAGCCAAGAAGGTTTCAAGAGTTATTAACCTAATCCTACATAGCTTCTGCTCTGGCAATCTCACACTACTTACCCGAGCTTACAAAACTCGAAGTAAAATATATCAAAGAAATAATAGAAGGGAAAATATAGGAATAAAATATATCAATGAGAGAATAGAAGAAAAGATATAGGGATAGAAGACAAGATATATGAGCTATAGGAGAGACAATAGGACAGGACCCATCCTCGAATACAGCTCATCTGTTTGGAACCCATACCTCATCTGGGACATTAACATTCTCAAAAATGTCCAAAGATACTTCGCCAGAAGAGCCCTTCACTCCACCACTCGAAACAGAATACACTACGAATCTAGACTTACAATCCTGGGTCTAGAAAGCTTAGAACTATGGTGCCTTAAACATGATCTAAGTATTGACCACAAGATCATATGCTGTAACATCCTGCCTCTCAATGACTACTTCAGCTTTAACCACAGCAACACAAGAGCACAGAACAGATTCAAGCTTAATAGTAACTGCTCCAAATTTAACTGTAAAAAATACGACTTTAGTAATCGAGTTGTTGAAGCGTGGAACTCATTACCGGACTCTGTGGTGTCATGCCCTAACCCCCAACATTTTACCCTTAGACTATCCACAGTTTGCCTCTCCAGATTCCTAAGAGGTCAGTAGGGGGCGTACATAAACACACTAGTGAGCCTTCCGTCCCCTGTCCTATTGTCTCTCCTATAGCTCATATATCTTCTCTTCTATCCCTATATCTTTTCTTCTATTCTCTCATTGATATATTTTTGTTCTGTCTGGGTCCCTCCAGAGGCAAACACCAACCCAAAAAGAGAATCCAGACACACTGGTAAAAATCAAAGGCAGTTTATAGAATTCAAAGCAAACACAGGTAACAGAAAATGTCCTTAGAAACAGGAACACGCTGAAACTTCAAAGATGTTTCACGAAGGCCATGAAGTAAAACAGTATTCTTGCTGCCAAAAACAATGCTGGAGATAACAAACATACGCCTCCCCCAAGTCTTCCAGTCTTCTAGGCCACAAGCCAAGATCAGAGACGCCAAGAAGCAAAGCAGGGTCACAGAACTTCCAGTTGATAACGCTCCACATGGCTGAAAAGGCTTGCCTGCCTTTTAAACCCTGCTGAGGAGAACCACACCCAAACCCAGCTGTTGCCAATTCAGTGATGCCAATACCTTTCTAATTGGTCCCGTCTCTGAGCTGCACGTCGCTGTCTCATGTCAATTATAGCCTGTGCTTCCTCATCCAATGAGGCCAGGCTACTGGCTGGGGAGAGGCCCCCCCGGGGCTCTCAGGCTGCTCCCCCTCATCCTCTTCCTGACTTTCCTCTCCCCCGTCTGCCTGGTCCTCCCCCTCCTGTTCACTGTCCTCCTCCTCCGGGCCTGGATCCAGCAGAGACGCAGCCGGTCCCTGAGCAGCCTCAGGCTGAATCACAACAATTTTATTCCTATATTTTCTCTTCTATTATTTCTTTGATATGTTTTAGTTTAGTTTAGTTTAGTTTAGTTTAATCAGATTTGTATGCCGCCCCTCTCCGCAGACTCGGGGCGGCTCACAGCAACAGCAATACAAGACAAATCCAATATTAAATTAATTTTAAGAACACCACAAGTTAAAAACCAATCATACACACTAGCATACCATACAAAAATTTTATAAGCCTAGGGGGAAGGAACATGTCAATTCCCCCATGCCTGACGACAGAGGTGGGTTTTAAGGAGCTTACGAAAGGCTAGGAGGGTGGGGGCAACTCTGATATCTGGGGGGAGTTGATTCCAAAGGGTCGGGGCCGCCACAGAGAAGGCTCTTCCCCTGGGTCCCGCCAAACGACATTGTTTAGTTGACGGGACCCGGAGAAGGCCAACTCTGTGGGACCTAACTGGTTGCTGGGATTCGTGCGGCAGAAGGCGGTCCCGGAAATATTCTGGTCCGGTGCCATGAAGGGCTTTATAGGTCATAACCAACACTTTGAATTGTGACCGGAAACTGATCGGCAACCAATGCAGACTGCGGAGTGTTGGTGTGACATGGGCAAATTTAGGAAAGCCCATGATAGCTCTCGCAGCTGCATTCTGCACGATCTGAAGTTTCCGAACACTTTTCAAAGGTAGCCCCATGTAGAGAGCGTTACAGTAGTCGAGCCTCGAGGTGATGAGGGCATGAGTGACTGTGAGCAGTGACTCCCGGTCCAAATAGGGTCGCAACTGATGCACCAGGCGAACCTGGGCGAACGCCCCCCTCGCCACAGCTGAAAGATGTTTCTCTAATGTGAGCTGTGGATCGAGGAGGACGCCCAAGTTGCGGACCCTCTCTGAGGGGGTTAGTGACTCCCCCCCCAGGGTGATGGATGGACAGATGGAATTGTCCTTGGGAGGCAAAACCCACAGCCACTCCGTCTTATCCGTTTTACTTCGAGTGTATCGTCTATAACCTCCATTGTGTATTATTATGTTTGGGACAAAATAAATAAATAAATAAATAAAGTAAACAAACTATTTTGTTCATCAAAGAGGTAGGGAATCCGTTATGATGTAATGATATAAGAACTATGTTGATATAAGGATTACATCAGTTCTATTATAATCCAGATAATAAAAGGACAGAGGATGGAGCTCTAGGAATACCTTCACTGGTTCTGACCTCCTTTCTCCAATATGTAGCTTCACTGTCTCTTAGTAAATAAATGAGGACGAATTACCATTTCATCTAACTCTTCAATCTCATCCCAGATATTTACATGAAAAATACCACAACTGCCTTCTCATTTTCATCTTTGGGCTTATCTGTATTTGTCTGTACAGTTTATAAAAGTACATTTTTTAAAAATTTTCTTTCAGCACCCTTGTTGAAATGTTCATCCTTAGTTGCTGTGATTTGACTCATATCAAAATTCACCAGAGCACAATTTCTTTTCTAATCGCTTGTCTGCACCATATATTACCAAGTAGCAAATAGAAGAAGCACATAATACTAGAAGCAAGTACCTTTCCTATATTGTAATCTAGTGGGTGGACCATACAAGTGATGAGAGATGTGTTGCACTATTGTGATGCTAAGCATATGTCTCATATCCTTGCATCTAATGGATGGATATTGCATCAAGATGTTGCAACATATGTCTCATCACTTGCGAGAAATTGTGATTTGTACCAAATGTCTATTAAATTAAATTGCTGAATCTGGAAGGAATTGGGATAAAGAATTAACATACAGATTTAAGAGTTGATTAGAGAAAAGAGATAAACTATCTTGCCTTCTTTTCAAATGTATGTATGTATGTATGTATGTATGTATGTATGTATGTATGTATGTATGTATGTATATGAAGGTCTTGCCATATTCGGGTTTCTTCCCATGTAAGTTTCAGAGATTCCTGGCGACATTTTGACGACATCCCATTCGTCATCTTCAGGCTGGAGCCTTTGGCCTTGTGCTAGGGTGAACAAGCTAGGGTGTGCACCCTAGCACAAGGCCAAAAGCACCAGCCTGAAGATGATGAGTGGGATCTCATCAAAACATCGCCAGGGATCTCTAAAACTTACATGGGAAGAAACCCGAATATGCCAAGACTTTATATTTTATATATATAAAGTACACACACACACACACATATATATATATATATATATATATATATATATATATATATATATATATACATACATACATACATACATACATACATACATACATACATACATACATATATATATATATATATATATATATATAATAAGGCCGAAATAGATCTATCCTAGTCTCCCATAATTTTCAAATTCAGAAAAAACATGTCACACACACATACACACACATCAATCACATGTTTTTGCTGAATTTTTAAAATTAAGGGAGACTAGGATAGCGCTATCCTAGTCTCCCTTAATTTTAAAAATCCAGCAAAATCATGTGATACATACAGAATATAGTTTGTTGGCTATGAATAAATTAACTGCCTTGAAATGGCCCTGGGATGGGCCTAGAGGCAAAAAGGAGCTGTGACATTCCTTCAATATACCAGGGCGATCCAACAGAAAAAACATATATATCCTAGTCTCCCATAATTTTAAAATTTGCTGAATTTGATATACACATACATACAGTATATTAATAATTACTTACTTTGAATCTATAAGCCAGATATGGGTAAATGAATCTAAATTTCATCAAAGTTCTTCATAATTGAATTTATAGGATATAGAATATCCAATAATATAATTAATTATCTCTACTTAATCAAAATGTCATTATATATTTCAAAAATTACTATGGTGGTCTAAAGACTAAGCCAAATTCTATTCCCTTTAAGTATGCTCTACAATCCCATAATTATTACTAATATGTTTAAGTATATCTATTAAGGATTAAACATCATACAGGTAGTCTTTGACTTACAACATTTCATTTAGTGAACGGTCAAAGTTATGGTATCACTGAAAAAAGTGACTTATAACCGTTTTTCACACTTATGATCATTGCAACAATGCCATGGTCACATGGTCAAAATTCAGATGCTTGACAACTGGTTCATATTTATGAGGGATGCTGTGTTCTAGAGTCATGTGACCACCTTTTGTAATCTGCCAAGCAAAATAAATGAGAAATCCAGATTCACTTAACTAATTTATGTTACTAAACTTATCAAATGCAATGATTCACTTAACAGAGGAGACTCTTCCCCTGAGTCCCATCAGCCAACATTGTTTGGTCGACGGGACCTGGAGAAGGCCAAATTTGTGGGACCTAATCGGTCACTGGAATTCGTGCGGCAGAAGGCAGTCTCGGAGATATTCTTGTCAGATGCCATGTAGGGCTTTATAGGTCATAACCAACACTTTAAATTGTGACTGGAAAATGATCGGCAGCCAGTGCAGGCCGCAGAATGTTGGCGAAATGTGGGCAGATCTTGGAAGCCCCATGATGGCTCTCACGGCCGAAACATTAACAAATGTTTCACTTAGCAACTTAAATTTTGGGCTCTGTTGTGGTCATGACTCAAGGATTACCTTCATTTGTCATTAAATGAATATGTTGTTTAACTAAATAATTACATTAGCAAGTGTATAAGTGGTGATCAATCTGATGATCACAATATGGAAGGAGGTGTTTAAATGTTCTTCTCTACAGTCTTAGATCTAATCAGAGATCCCATGGTTCTTTTCAAGTTTGTCTCAACACCAATATGAACCTTTCACCTATTGCAAATTACCAACAAGAATGAGAGTATTCTGCTGGGAATTACAAAATTAATATACTGTATCTAAACATCCTTCCATTGCTACATGGTCCAGTTCATTTTAAGTACTTAAATAACAAGCTACTTGAAAAACATCTTATATGATGGCATACAATCAATGTGTAGGAGTAATCTAAATTAAAAGATCTGTTTTCCTTTTGATGTGTTTGGTATAACATTTCAGGTGGTCTCCCACATGTGGCTTAAAAATACTACTTTTCAAAGCTTAAAATATTAACCAGCACCATCCATCTCATAATCTTCTCTTTATGGCATAAGTCTTTATTTAGTCATTTGTTTGATTGCCATCCACTCTCAAAGACTGTAGACAGCTCACAAAGTCAACTTCTAAAACAATTATCCAGATAATACGATAGTTATTTAGTTGTTTAGTTAGTTAGCTAGATAGCTAGATAGCTGGATAGATGGATAGATGGATAGATGGATAGAGGGATAGAGGGATAGGGATAGAGATAGAGATAGAGATAGAGATATAGGTAGGTAGGTAGGTAGGTAGGTAGAGAGAGAAAAGATAGATGGATAGATGGATAGATGGATAGATGGATAGATGGATAGATGGATAGATGGATAGATGGATAGATGGATAGATGGATAGATGGATAGATGGATAGATGGATAGATGGATAGATGGATAGATGGATAGATGGATAGATGGATAGATGGATAGATGGATAGATGGATAGATGGATAGATGGATAGATGGATAGGTAGGTAGGTAGATAGGTAGGTAGGCAGGTATGCAGACAGACAGGCAGTATAGGTAAGTAGGTATGGATAGGTAAGTAGGTATGGAAGGTAGGTAGGTAATAGATAGATAGATAGAAGCTCATCATCTTGTGCAAAATGGACAGGTAGATCATGTCATTTTTTTCCTGAAACCAAGATAAAATAAGTTGACCAAATCTCCGTCAGAAGGAAGTTCCAGAAAAGTGGGGACAGATTAAAGTACTTCTGTTGTTAACAAACCTGCAAAGATAGGACCTGAAAGAGATTATCTTATTTGATCTGATTGAATAGGCAGATAAACACAGAAGAAGGCAATCCATCAGATAACCAAGTCCAGAGCCGTATAGGTCCTTAAAGGTGATGACTAGCAATTTGAATCATACCCATAAACCAACTGGCAGCAAATATCGCTCATGAAAGGATGCCATATTAAGACATTTCCAATATATTAAGAGATCTACATCATTCAACCATGTTAGAATAGACAAAGAAGAGATAAACAGGGCATTAGAGTCTGTGAACAGGTTTTTCTACTCTACAGGTGGGCCAAGGTTCTAACTTACTTTGCTGCCAGTTCACTTCTTCCTGTACCGCATGACCATGCCTTGTGGAGGGCGTGCATGCACAATGCCAAAAAACCAATTCCCCCCCAAAAAAGTTGAATACAAGATGGCAATGCATGTGCTGTGCCAGAAACTCAGCTTCTGCACATGCATAGAAAAAAAAATGGAGAAAAAAATTAATTTTTTTTAAAGATGGTAGTGTCCACAGACCAGCACTGATACAACTATTTCTGTGACATCATTGTGACATCACCAGCGGATTGCTACCAGTTTGGGTGAACCAGTCCGAACCAGGAAGAATCTACCTTTGAGGTGTACACAATTGGCACAAAAGGTACATCTGTACAAAAGCTGTCACAGGGACTATGAGTCTATATGGACTTCCGAATTGCACAACAATTTTAGTGGATGAATATTATTGACAATCAAAAATGAATTGTCTCTGGGACTATAAGGCCCACAACTGTAATTTAGTGGATACTAAAGAAGACAGCATGCTTCAATGAATGAATCTCTCACCCATCATTCACTCAACTATGTCTTATTTTTCATGCAAAACATCTAGTGGAGCTATTTCCTATTGACTATGAATTGGTGACAAAGTAAATGTACATTTATATATTAGTCTATAATTTTATTCTCTGTTACATATATTTTTCATACATTATAGATAAAATCAAATTCTTGATTTCCTATATATTTGATTGCTAGTGTCTTCAAAAGATTTGTGTCACCAAAGAAAGTTTATGACACAAAGTGGTATGAAAAGTCTAGCTTTGCAGTTTCATGTTTGTGTGTGCTCATTCATTCAAGGAAATTATTGCTTGAGAATGGTTTGTGAAACAAATAAGCAAAAGAGCCATTGTGTGGAGATCAACATGAGATCTTAACCAATTCTGTAAATATGACAAGCATAACATCGTGCAATTTACAATCTACTTTGTTTTCTCAGTTGGAAGTAAGCTGCAAAATGCAGATCTGTTCATGTTTTTTAGATTTGACTTTATAATGTAGTGGGCTAAATAATTCATATGTAGATGACAGATGAACCAAATATGTGTCTGATTAAATGTCTTTAATGTTCCTTAAAGAAAGCCCTTTTAAATAATATAGATATTCTACATTTGCAATGTAAAGTAGTTATAGGAAGGACACTTTCTGTCTGGAATGAGACAATTTGCTGTGACCAACCTGTTACGGCTAACGTGCTGAAGGACAATTCATTCCGGATAAGTCCATGCAGGATAACTCAATGCCATAAATGTTATCCGCCACTGTTTCTTCAACACTATTTCCATTTTTGTCAATAATGTAAATAATGTCAAAGAAACAATGGAAGATAACATTAACTGCTTTGAGTTATGCTGCGTGGAATTCTACATGGCAAATTGTCCTTCAGCAATTTGTCCACAGAAGTTGTTGCAAAGTGAGTTAGCCATGGTGAGTTGTCCTAGACCCCTTTCTACCTTCCAAAACAACAACTTTATGCACAGGGCACAGGAAAATTCCTTTCTAATCTAGACTATTATGAATTACTATATTATTACATCAACATAACTAGTCAGAAGGCCTTTTGCACATCTGGTTTATTTTGGGCTTTCTGGATCACAACAGGAAAAAGAAATTTACTTGAATAATTGAAAAAGCAGACTTTAATTTTAATAGACTGCAATCCTTGCTCAGCTGCAGAGAGAAATATGAATCTTACAAAGTATCTTAAAATATAATGAATTTTGAAGACATTTCAGATTAATTATCACAAGTAAGGTATTTTCTGTTAACCTGCAGATTCAGAAGTGCTTCTCCAAAAGACAACTGTATTTTCTTGGTGGGTTTTTTTCTAACCTTCATCTTAATTATCCTAATCATTGCATATTTATGTCAAGTGACAATTCAAGAGAAGTATATTTAGGTTATTAAGAGAGCTGGAATGATCAATCCAACACAATGCTTTACAGAGAGAAATTATAAATTGGTGACTAATTCAGATGCTTCTGAAATAATACTGCAAGTGCTTTTGTGGTCTCCCATTGACTGATGAGAAAGACCACTCTGCAGTTCTTTTATGTCTTTTTAAGTTAATCTTTTTAATTCAATCTGCATCCTATGCAGTTTATACCATCTCCAATGAAATCCTACTAAAGTTTCATCCCTTTGTTTATACATGCTGTTGATATATACTATATAAAGCATATAACCTTACCACAGTTATCATATATAAGAAAAAATTTCCATCACTTTTTCCAGCTTTTTCCATACTCATCCCAAAGCAAAATTTGGTTTTCAATTCTGTGTTAACTTTAAAATCTTCTGTCTTGACAAATTTTCCTTTTAATTAAAGAATGGATATGTTTGTCCTTCCATACAAAGACTAAAGATCCTCCTGCACAATTTGTTCTTTTCTCTTCACTCAAATTCCATATATCTATGTTTGTAAGCAGCCTAGAGTCACCTCTAGGACAGCTGGATGGCATATAAATTGAATAAATACTTACTTAGCACTGAATATTGTGTTTGGTCCTCAGTTATTTGTTTGGTAGTTTTTCCTGAATGAAGGGAATTGATTTTTCATCTGCAGTACCTTTGGGAAGACTTGCAGAATTCTACAAGAGTTAAAAATTAAATAAAACTATGAAAGAAGGACTGGAAGCTCAACATTTTTACTTTCTCTGCAATTTCTTTCTTTCTATTGTCCCATACATTTGACCTTCTATTGTCCCATACATTTGACCTTCCTTAATTTCTTCTTCAATAGCAAAGGATTGCTCCTGAAACACCTTAGAATATGTAGATAAATGCTAGGATCTCAAAAACAGATGGAACCTCTCTGTTTCTTTACAGTATATATGCCCTAAGACTGCTTCAACAGACATTTTTTTGTTTTTCCATCTTGAGAATAGATAAGATGAATGGATTTGCCCTTCTACATCAACTTTGGAAGGTCAGTGTAATGTCCTCTGTTTCTGGTTTTAAAATGATTTCTGGCCCAATTAAATGTATGGACTATCTTGAGAACTCTGAATGGCAGGTCATATTTTCCATAAAACTAACTGATGCTATTGCCATGACCAGGGATATTTCCTTGACTTTTAATATCATGTAGGACCATGTTCCATAATGTAGACAAAGCTGAAAATAATGGGATGAAAATGGGGTAAAAACTCAAAGTTTATAAATTATTAATATGATTTTTTTCAAATTATTTAATGAACTCCAAAATATTAAAAAAATATAATCAATAGCTGTATATGGAGAAGTTCTTAATGATGTCTACCAGTCCTCTAGAACCTGCTGTTAAAATCTCAAAACAAATTATCACTCTAATCTGTTTGTTCTAATATTAAAATCATGATTTTATACACAACTAGGATCATTAACTGAAACATTGAATCCAACCTCTCTGGAGGTCAATGAACATAGGCCTAAATTACATACTCAGAGAAATATCTGAATAGCCACAATGTTTATGACAAATTTTAATGATTGCTGTCTGTTAGTTCTTTTAATCAAAATATGTTCCCTAGATATTCTAAATATATATAACATGGTAAATTTCAGATTTTTCACCCTGATTAATTCACATTAAGCGACTTCACATAATTAGGAAAAGAATTGTTCTAAAGAGGACTCTGGTGTGCTGGCATATTGTGATTATTTGCCCTCCTACACAAACTGTGAATGCAAAGTGAGATTTACAGTTTTTACAGAAGGTCTTGTTTTCATAGGAAAAACAAATAAAAGGAACAGGGTTTTTTTCTCCCCTAATAAATGTCTTACAGCCAACAGTAAAAATAACTTATACAGCTGCCACTAATAATGTCCCCGATGACTGTTAAATGTCTCAAAAGGTGATCACATTACCCTGGGGCACTGCAAGTTTCATAAATGTGAGTCAGTTGCCTAGTGCCTGAATTTTGATCACACAATCATGAAGATGCTGCAACAGTTGGACGTGTGAAAAATGATCATAAGCAGAGAAGGACTACCAAAAAATTTTCTACCCCACTGTGGGCCTGGCTTATGCTGGACGCCCTGCATTTTCTTTCAACATCTTTCAGTGCAAATTGGGTGCTGTGGGGTGGAGCTCCATTTTTGCTACCCCACTGTATCCCACCCTTGTCTGGGCAGCAGCCCACCGCTGGTCATAAGTCACTTTTTTCAGTGTCCTTGTAACTTAGTGAATGGTCACTAAACAACTATTGTAAGTCGAGGATTACCTGTATAGAAGTCATTCTGAAAGAACATGTTTAAAGAAAAAACAAGAAAGTCCAGTTGCCTCTCCGAAAAATAGCACCTTTGAGAATCCATGACCTGTATGTATTCTGTCTGGGTCCCCCCAGATGCCAACACCAACTAAAAAGAGTATCCAGACACACTGGTACAAAGCAAAGGCAGTTTATATATTTGAAAGCAAACACAGGTAACAAAAACTGTTCTTACAGACAGGAACGTTATGAAGCTTCACAGAGGTTTCACGACGGCCAGGCAATAAAACAGGATTCTTGCTGGCAAAAACAACACTGGAGGTAATAAAACCCACGCCTCCCCCAAGTCTTCAGCCTTCGAAGCCACAAGCCAGGATCAGAGACGCCAAGAATCGAAGCAAGGTCACAGGACTCCCAATTGATAACTCTCCACAATACAGTAAGGGCGGGCCTGCCTTTTCAACCCAGCTGTTACCAATTCAGGGATGGAAATACCTTGCTAATTGGCCCCTTCTTTAGGCTGCCCGTCTCTGCCTCATATCAATGATAGCCTGGGCGTCTTCATCTAATGAATCCAGGCTACTCGCTGGGGAGAGGCCCCCCCCTCGGGGTCTCAGGCTGCTCTCCCTCCTCCTCTTCCTCTTCTGCCTGGTCCTCCCCCTCCTGTTCATCATCCTCCTCCTCTGAGCATGGATCCGGCAGAGTTCCAGCTGTTCCCTGAGGAGCCTCAGGCTGAATCACAACAGTATGAATGAAAATGTCCACCGACAATATGTTTAACAGTACTAGAGGACAAAAGTCCAGCTTCAAATGGATAATAACAATTAACCAGAACTTGTTCATCTGACAGCTATCTCATTGAGATATTAAGAAAATGGTTGGTAAAGCATGCCAGATTGTATCCACAGCAAAAAAAAAACCAAACAAACAAAAAACGTGTATTGGGATAAAAAGAAAAATAGTATTATAATGCCAAAAAGAGCCTTGAGATATAGGCTGAAGATCCTTTGAAAGCCACATCACGAAGACATAAGAAGAAATTAATTTTCCAGGTAATGGTTATGTTGTAGTTTGATGAAAATGGGCAAAAGTTCTTACCAGAAAGTCTATACATATTTATGGTACTGAAACTCATTTCTGAAGAATCATGGGTTGAATTGGTATGATATAAGCTTACATTCATGTTTCCTATATGGGATTCTTCCTTTTCCTGATGTTTTCTACACCATTCATATAGAACAGTGATGGAGAAACGTTTTTGGTTCATGTGCAAAAAGTGTGTGTGTGTGTGTGTGTGTGTGTGTGTTAGCATGCGTGCATGTGCCCACACCTCTTCCTCCCCCCCCCACATGCCTAACCTCCCCATTCTGCCTCTGTACACAATCCCCCCCAGCGCATGCACACAGGTCTCACTGAAGCCTGGGACATAAAAAAATGGCAAATGGGCAAACAAGAAGTTTAGAAAAATGGACCTCTGATTTGCCTGGGGTGCTGTTTTTTTGCACTCCGGAGGGTTCAGGGAAGCTTCCTGAAGCCCTGGAGTGCAAAAAAACTGCACAACGGGAAAACCAGAAGTTCAGAAAATACACTTTGGATCTGTCCGTGGTGCTGTTTTTGCACTTCTGGGCTTCAGGAAGCTTCCCTGAACCCTCCGGAGTGTAAAAACAAAAAGATTGTAAGCAGGATGAGAAGAGTCTCTGAGAATGCTGTGCACCTTCCTAGAACAGCAAGATGTGAAGATATCATTCAGGGCTGGTATCTGGAGCCCAATGATATTCTGGACAGTTTTAATGATTCTCTGTAAAGCCTTTTTATCCGCTTCAGAGCTACCGCCATACCATGCGACAATTAGATTAGATTAGATTGATTGGATTTATATGCCGCCCCTCTCCGTAGACTCGGGGCGGCTCACAACAATGGTAAACAAAACATAGTAACAAATCTAATATTTCGCAATCTAAATTACAGTTTTAAGTTAAAAAATCCAAAAGAGCCCCAATATATAAAAAACAAGCACACAATTGAATCATACACAAAAGCTACATGGGCAAGGGGGATATTTTTCAATTCCCCCATGTCTGACGGCAGAGGTGGGTTTTAAGGAGTTTCCGAAAGGCAAGGAGGGTGGGGGCAATCCTAATATCTTGGGGGAGCTGGTTCCAGAGGATCGGAGCCACCACAGAGAAGGCTCTTCCCCTGTGTCCTGCCAGACGACATTGTTCAGTCGACGGGACCCGGAGAAGGCCAACTCTGTGGGACCTAACCGGTCACTGGGATTCATGCGGCAGAAGGCAGTCCCGGAGACCCAGAGAAGGCGGTCCCGGAGACCGTTGTATGCTAGCACAATGTTGTATGCTAGCACACTGTCAATGGTGCTGTGATAATAGCATACCATACATTCCTTCTATGTGGCATCATCCAAGCTTTTATGATTATGATAAGCTTTTATGATTTTAAGAAGAAATTTCCTAAAAGAAAGAAGAAATTTCCTGACAATAAGAAAAAAAGTCAACCAGTGGAACAGCTTGCCTCCAGAAGTTGTGGATCTTTCAATGCTGCAGGGCAGAGGGTTGGACTAGAAAATCTCCAAGATCCCTTCCAGCTCTGTTATTCTTATTCTATTTCGAATTAAATACGCTATCTCTTAGCACAGTATTGTATTCAAATAACAATTTTAACAAAGTAAATTTTATATAACAATTTTTCTCTTTTAAGTTAAAAGTGAAGTAGTCCTGGCCTTTCGAAATAAAAAACCTCTTAAAGAAATTCTTTTTATTTTGTTACATTAGTTCTTGCACTATGTGCAAGTTATTAACTTTCCACTGATATGTGCGTTTTCATCTTGATAAAAGTAAGTATTAAATATTTTTAAAGCAAAAAAAGAAAACCAGGGATAGAGGTTTTATTTCAGTATTAGTCATCCAGGCAGAGTGGTCTGGAAATTATTCCGTTATCCCATTCTTTTAATATGCTGGTTATGATTAAATATGTTTTCATTAATTGTGGAGGTTTTTTGTTTGAATCAAACAAATTTGTGCAAACCACACGGAGTCCTGGTATTCCAGTAGAATCAGTCTTGCTATAATGATACAATCCAATTTGTAAATTCAGGTTATATACTTATGATGAGGTTAATAATATAATTAGAAACTTAATACAGTGAAGCCAACTTGTTCTTCAGGGTTTTGTAAATCTTACATCTTTTAAAAAACATATCAAGTTAGATATCATACATCTATTTAGCTAGCAGTGTTACCTAAACCCATTATTTTTCATTTTCAAGCATTTAAAGACCTTGGGTTCAATCCACCATGTATCATCTTCAGGATATATATATATATATTTTATAATTGTTGTACATTTATTTATTTGTTTGTTTGTTTGTTTGTTTGTTTGTTTATCTATCTATCTATCTATCTATCTATCTATCTATCTATCTATCTATCTATTTATTTATTTATTTATTTATTTATTTATTTATTTATTTATTAGATTTGTATGCCGCCCCTCTCCGAAGACTCGGGGCGGCTAACAACAATAAAGAAGACAATGTAACAAATCTAATATTAAAAAATAATCTAAAAAAAACCAATTTAAAAGACCAATCATACAAACAAGCATACCATGTATAAATAGTTTCTGCATTGTATTCTACCTGAAATAACTCTGCTGGTAGTGATTAAAAGGTACTATCAGCCTAGAAATTCTTTCAGCATTTAGATCTGGAATATAAATTTAAACCAAATTTTATTGTGTTTTCTCTCTCTCCTCTCTCTCTCTCTCTTTCTGTCTCTCTCTGTCTCTCTCTCTCCTTCCCTCTCTCCCTCCCTCTTCACCTCTATCTCTATATATACATACACACTCACTTTCTGGAAGTTCTAATATAACACAGATGACATAAAATGAAATGTATAGGTACAAATCTGCAATGACAGAGAATCTGTTCGCTGTAAAAGAAAACATAGTACAAGCAGCTTCCTTAATGCTTTATTTGTTTTGAGAATCTGTTTGATTTTTAAATATGATGGTTTTCCATCATCTTTGTTGCTACAGTTAGTTCTGCACAGGCATAGAAAATAAAAGGAAAGGGTTTAACCGTTCCTGATTCCAGGCAGTTGCCATAATCTCACTGCAAAAGTATTTAGCACAGAAGGACAGCGCAAGCTGCAGCTGTTTCATTCAAAGGTTATCAAATCACGATGACATTAGCAGAAAGGCAACATGATAGCTGGCTGGAGACTCACCAGTACAATAGGTATCATGAGAACTCATACAGATTTTGCTAAAGAAATGGCTCCATTGTTTAACCACTGAGTCACAGATTGAACAGATACAGTATTAAAGATTAGCTTTTTCTTTTCTTTCAGTTTGTTTTCTTTGACGCAGATTATATCAATCAATTACACTATCTACATCATGCAGTTAATTGATGTACAATAAACATCTAGCGAATGCATGACCATTCAAGCACACAGTCTGTACAGAGCTATCAATGTCAGTTTATGTCAGTTTTCTGGCACCATTGCTTATACATCAAATTTGATCTGTTTCACCAGTTTGTATGTTATATTTGCCCCTTATGAGAACTACTGGCATTGGCATGAAGAATAGAAGACCTGCTAGGTTCAAGATGGTCAGCTAACTTTGCAACTCAGTGGACAACATCCCAGTGTTTGTACTAAAATGTGGCTGCTGCTAGGTCTCCTCTTGTTGGCCTTTGGTTCCTTATTTCCCCTTTTCAGCAACTTCTTATGCACATCCCTTGATTCTGGCTCTTATGCACAGAGTTTAAGTTGCAGGCTAAAAAGTATTCTTAAAGAGTGTATGCAACAAAGCCCTCCAGGTGGTTTGTATTTTACTTTCTGTCAATCCACTTCACATTCTTGTTATCTCTCTCCATGGATTATTCCTTTCTTCAGTGGATCTTACTGAATTTATGTTCTGACTCCATATATATCTAATGGCAGTTGGAAAAGGTATTTTTATTGGAATAACGACAGAGTGAATTGCAGTAAATCCAGGGTTTCATTTATAAGTCCCAACTTCTACTGATTAGAGCAAAGCCCCACTGCCCAGAAACCTAAGAGTTATAATGAAAGTCCAAATATATTCAGGCAACCCATTTTGTAAAGCAATTAAAAGAGTTAAAGAGAAGTTTGAACTAAGAAGCCAATATTTCAATGTTTTTGAAATAATTAGCTGAGACTTGTAAAAGTTAAAAGAAATCCAACTATTCAGTTCTGTGCTAACTGACTGCTTAAGAAGGGCAGCATATAATAGAAAACACTTACTGAGGCTTTAACCTAGCCCAAATTGTAAATATATCTGACAGATATAATTGCCCTTATATGCCTTATCTTAAAATATAAAACAGTTTTATGATAATTGATCTCCCTCCAGATTTGTTGTTTATGGAAAGAGCAAGATACTGATCTGCCAGGGTTATTTGGAACATTTACTCTTTCACAACCTTTACTTACCTGAAGGACTTTGCCATAGAAACCTACCTTAGCAACAGAGAATCACACCATCTAGTGCAGAGGGGGGGAGCTTAAAAGTCAATACTGTATTCCACAAGGAATGCTGACCCCCTTCCTATGATGCTCAGTCTCATCAGTCACCATGATGCATACTAGAACAGGTCTTCTAGCAATTGAACTATTTATATTCAATTTCCCAATTCCCATATCTCTTTATCATCTATAAAATTAGCATCATAAGATGAAATACCACTGCATATTATAATTATAATTCCAATAGGCAAGAAACCTTGATATTTTTTTCATAAAATCAGGGTTGAACTAGAAGTCTCTGCGGTGCTCTGATAGAAGAGGGGAACATTTGTCTCTTGGGAGTTTATTATTTTATTGAAAAATAATATCTAGAAAAGTAAGAATGGATACTAATAAATGACAAAAGGCTTCACCAAAATATAACAGCCTTAAAGTGATTAAACAACTCCAAATAAATTTCTACTGAATAGAGATCCTAACATTCAATGTTGTTTGTTATTTTTCATCTGTTACTCTGCATTAGAACAGAGTTCAACATATGGAACAAAGATGAATTAACCCCAACTCTTTTTGTCTGACATCTTGTTTGGATGAGCTGTTAATTGGGAAAGTGAACAGCATTGAAAAGAGAGAGACTTTAATCTGATCAGTATACAGGAGAACTTGTTAAGTAATTCCCACAAGATAAAGGATGGTTCTGAGAGACATGAGGGAAATCAGAAGGCATATAACACCCTGAATAATGTGATACTAAACATATGCTAGAAGTGGTTACAGTTTACATAGTAATGAGATTGCTCTTTTAATAGGCAGAACTAATATTAATGAGCCGTGGTGGCACAGTGGTTAGAGTGCAGTACTGCAGACAACTTTGGCTGACTGCTGGCTGACTCTAAACTTTATCAGAATTTGTTGCAAAATTAAATCCAGAAAGCACACACACAGGTAACCAATTCAGCAGGATTGATTTATGTTATGCCCATGCAGGTGCAAACAGAGGCTTTTCCTTTTTAAAGTTATTGGTTATTGGTTAAGTTATTGGCTGACAGCTTCCTATAAAAAGGGCTGTCAGCCAGGGAATGGAATGTTGGTTTATAATGAGTCCTTACTTTAAATAAACAGTGCTGCTGGAAGTTTTGGCTCCTTGTTTGATGTTCCCACGCACAGCATTTCAATTTAAATAAGAAACATCTTTATATGCAAGAATATATAGACAATACCAACGGCAGAGAACGGTTTCCTTTCAGAGTTCTGAGCAGATAGAGTACAGAGTGGGCTGAGCCATGCCCAGCCTTCTAGCTTAAGTTTCAATTTCAATTCTCTGCACAGACTCAGATGTGTTTAAGCTTTCATTGGATGACTTAGTTGCTTTGCCTATTCATTGACTGACCTTGTTACCATGTCTCTCCCAGTTCATGAATATTTTAACCCTCCTCCATTCATGACTGGATGAGACATAAATCCAATTAATTTAATATTCTTCCTAGACCTATGTTTGAAGACACATTCACAATTCCCTCCAAATACCTGAGTATCCCTTTTACTGTGATACATCTTTTGCAATGGAATGGAATGGAAATAGTAATAGTAATAGTAATAGTAATAGGAATAGGAATAGGAATAGGAACAGAATAGAATTATTTATTGGCCACGTGTGATTGGACACACAAGGAATTTGTCTTTGGTGCATATGCTCTCAGTGTACATAAAAGAAAATATAGATTTGTCAAGAATCATGAGGTACAACACTTAATGCCTGTCATAGTGGTCAAAAAAGCAATAAAGAAACAATCAATGTTTGACTCCTTAGCCTTCAGGAAACATTCTATCTTTGCAGCCCAAATAATATAATTCTTCTGTCCCAAACGAGATACAGAGCTTTCCTTAAATCTAACAAATTTTCCTTCTGCTTTGTTCTCTTATTTAACACAGGTGGTCTTCAGCTTAAATTTTTGTCTTTCTGTATGGGCTCATAACATGTCAGAGTTAGTTGCAGAATTAAATCTAGAAAGCACACACACAGTTAACTGATTCAGCAGGATTGATTTAAATAAAAAAATATTTATATACAAGAATAAATATACAATACTAACAGCAGAGACCAGTTTCATTTCAGAGTTCAGAGCAGACAGAGTACAGAGTGGACAGAGCGACATCCAGCCTTCTAGCTTAAGATGTGTTTAAACTTTCATTGGCTGACTTAGTTGCTATGCCTCTTCCAGTTCATGAATATTTTAACTTATTTGGCAGTATGAATCTCACAGGCTCAAGATTGACTCAGCCTTCCATCCTTCCAAGGTAGGTAAAATGAGAACCCAGATTGTTGAGGACAATATGCTGACTCTGTAAACCACTTAGAGAGGTTGGAAAGCACTGTAAAGTAGTATATAAGTCTAAGCGCTGTTGCTATTACTAACAGAATCAATCCAGCAATGGGAGAGCAATAATCTACTATCTGTGTCTATATCCCCTTGTTTAAATATTCAGTGGTTTCTATGGTTGCCAGATACAAAATTGCACAAAGACTAGTAATTAACTTTGCACAAAATCAAATTACGAGCAGATCCATATTTATAATTATTGGCCATATTCAAATCCTTTCATATCAGATGTCTATGGAGATTCTCAGTCATCCAGCTCATTTTTGATCCAAAGTGCTTTTCTAATTGGATTTTCTTGGCTTTTTCTTTGAAAACATTTTGCTTCTCATTCAAGAACCTTCTTCAGTTATGGCCAGTGTCATTTTAAACATTCCCCTGAGCATCTCCCCGAAATCACACAGGCAAAAATTGTCCCTATATCAAAACAGAATTTCTCACTGATTTTTGGTAGGAAACAAAATCTGGTGATTTAAACTACATGTAGACTTAACATACATTGAAATGTACAACTTTCATTTACTGAGATACTGTACTTGATCAAATACAGAAATAAAAATAAAAATTACATATTCATTTATGTACATAAATGACAAAATATTGGTAGCATTAATAAGGGAGAGAGAGAAGAGACAGAGAGGGGAGGAGAGAGAAAGAGAGAGAGGGAGGGAGGGAAAGAGACTCAAAAAAGATTTCTTTCTCTTTCTCCTTGTTCTTGTCCCCTGATTTTCTGAAGTCCTAGTAGTCCACATTTGGCTTAGTAGATTGCAAAATGTGCAGAACGATCATAATACTTGAAATACTAAATGTAAATATTATACCACTGCCATACAAGGTTGAAATGAGATTTATAGCTCCATAATTCTGGGAAATATCAATGCTGTCAAAACAGTTTTATTCAGCTGCACATTTCAAGAAAATAATGGCAACAATTCTCTGATGTGGGCTGGAAAGGAATTTTTTCAGAGTTTGCAAAGCACATTTGCTTATCAAGATTTTACTATAAGACCCATTACCCATGGTCTAAGTTAGAGATCGCATACAATTCCCTGAAGCTTTAACCTGCATTTTTCTTGAAACCTGAATGAAAAGAGAGTGCTTTAGAGACTGCAATTTAAAGCACACTGAAAAATAAAGGGTTTTTAAAAAAAAATATCAAAAATGAAAACAGCAACCTTTTGACTCACCTATGGAGCTAGTTACTGTATAATTCTTCCTGTGAAAGTGAATTTAATTATATTACATCTATCTGCATTTTAACCGTTTGGAATTCTTTCCTCTTTATGATACATTCCTGTTCTACTTAAGGTGAAGATTGCATTATTCACTGCTTTTTGCTTGGCCTATAATATGTAAAAGGTTCTTATATCTGTTTGTTTGCTTGTCTGTCTATAAATTAGTTTATTTATTTATTTGAGGAAAAACCCTGTTAATGATCAGGCCTGGAGTTCCCAGAAAATAAAATGACAAATCTCTATTACTTAATCTGGTTCAAAAACATGTATTTTACCTCAATAGAAATATTTTCAGCTATGATTACTGTAGATAGCTGTACAGTGCATGTGTCATTAAATCAAATGTAATTTGTTCCAAAATCCTATTAGTACAATCATTAACTAATTAATGGAGTTGGAAAGAGGTCTTCTATCCCTACCCACTGCTCAGGCAGAAAACCCTTACTGTGTCAGACTAATGGATGGACCATGAGGTCTTTTTCTGCCATCAATCTTCTCTGTTTCTGTGTAAATCATTGCCCAATCTCTTGTTAAAAACATCAAGTATTGCAGCACCCACAACTTCTGGAGGTAAGTTATTCTACTGATTAATTGTTCTAATTGTGAGGATATTTCTCCTTAGTTCTAAGTTGATCCTCTGATGGATGCTGAGTTGACTATTTTTATTCCCTTTTCATTTAGGGTTTGTACTTCTGTTTTTTAAAATAATATTTATTATTAATGTGATTTTTTTGTATTTTTTATATCAACAGCTTTTGTATGTGCTCCAATAAGTTGTTTTCAGTAATATGAAAGCTGCTATATAAATCTGATTAATAAATAAATACAGATAAATAAATGTGCATACCACTGAGCTCTGGAAAAAAAGTTGAATGTGAATAAAATATAATCAATCAAAATATCATGAACAATACTTAGGGAAGAAAGCTGTAGCATGCGCAGTGGCCACATCCCAAACAACAGCTTCATCAGGTGGCCAAACCAGGTTGATAGTAGCCATTGGGTCATTGACCTTCAGTGAGATAGGGATTTGTCTATCTCAAGCATGTGAAGACAGATTCCAGTGGACTGAGTGGATGAAATCTACTAGAATAGGCAGCAGTGGACTACGAACCGGAACACTAAATTGCGCTCAATGCCACAGTTCATAAGGTTCTCGTGGGGCCAGCGCAATTTTGCTACTGCACCTATGGAGGCAGCAAAATTGTGCACAGAGCCGCAGGTGCGCCCATGTTTTGGCGAGGTTTTTTTGCTTCCATGCATGCTGAAACACTGGTGCACCTGTGACTCCGTGTGCAATTTTGCTACCTCCTCAGGTGCAGCAGCAAAATCGCAATGGCTCCACAAGAACTTATGAACCGTGGCATTCTGGCTCGTATCCCACCGCTGAGAATAGGACAGCAGTCATGAAGGTGGTCTCTGCAAGTAATGTGGTACACTAGGAGCATGGAAAGACATGAAAGATGCCCTGGTTAGCTATTTTGCCCAGCCCATATCTAACTGTCTCAACTCTTGTCCTGCTATTGGAGCGAGATGGAATCTGGGAAGAAAGAGTTATGATGACTATGCGCACCTCTCTCTCACTTTAATCCAATTCACATGCAAGTATTGACACACACACACCAATTCCCATGAAAAGCAACAAATCACACAGGTCTACCCAACATGTGGCAGAACATTTTGTGCTCATATAAGCCTTACCAGCCACCTGTGGACATATCATGGTCAGCCCACAACCTGTTAGATGTCAAGGTCCTCTTCGAACACAATGGACAAACATCATCAGGGAAGGAAGCATTTCGCTACATATTAAATCATTAAGGTAAGAGTATAACATTAGTCTATTTACCTTATTAAGTTAAATTGATTACAAATGTTTTTATATCAGGAAACTATTTGTTTACAACTTTTTTATAACACTATGATTTTGTCCACTATCTTTGGTGGTCATGTTTCTTGAACCTTTGTCATACAATTCCACGGTTCCTAGTTAAAGACCTATTGATTTTCTATTGATTTTATACTTCCACATATTTTTCAACTAATTCCTTTCAAACTGATGAAAGTCATTTGGATTACAGAGCTTCTTTAAAAGGAGAAAAGAATATTGGTTCAATTATCATGAAAAGAATTTTGTGCTCTTGCACCTGTTGTGTCATGAGATGATCAAAAGATGTAGGATGAATGTCTCCTCTTTGTTGTACAATCGACTCTCCAGCAGACTCAAACTTTTCTCTCTTTCCACACTTCAATCACAAGAAAAAATATCATTAAGTAACTCTTCACATTCTGCAAAAACTGCAATGGAAAATGTGAATAGTTAAGCAGACTTCATAGTAATAAAAAAGAAAAGCGTATTAGCAGTAGTGTATTCTGCACTTCCTACTTTTGATTAAGTCTCCAAGCACTACCACCTGAAAACTGAATAGGGAAACAAAATTAAGAGAATTTTTTAAAAAAATTGCTAGCTAGATTTTGACATATTATAATTTAGTTATTAACACAGAGGATATATGCCTTGATGAACTCTGAAACAAAACATATGTTATGTCAGGTTCGGGCAGAGATGTTAATTATTTTCAAATTTATTCAGAAAATGGGATACACTTTTCATTAGATACTTTTGCCTTTTGGGATCAGATCAAATTTCTCAGTCTGCTTTCATAGTAGTTTTTCTTCTCCAAATCCATGTGTTTGATTCGTGGATCCGTGAAAATTCACTCAGAACTATTCCTGGCCAGGAAAGAAGCTACAGAATGTGCTAAACACTTCTCTTATGTGGCTATACTGTCTTCTAATCAGCGTGAGTAGCAGACATGGGTTCCTCCCAGTTTGGACTGGTTCACTCAAACCAGTAGCAAACTGCCCAGTTTCTGTTGTCTAGAGGTAGAGCTCAGGAGGTTGTGAGTTTGGTCCTAGGTAGAGGTAGATGTAAAGGTATCCTGCTTGGGTAGGGGGTTAGACTAGATGACCTGCAAGGTCCATTCCAATCCTGTTAATCTGATGTGATGTGTTGGTGATGTCACAATGATATCATGGAACCGGTTTGGTCAGTGCCGGTCTGTGGAGCTGCCATCTTTTTTAAAAACAAAAAATTGTTTTGAATTGTTTTGGATTTTTAGGGGGTTTTTTTGCTTCTGCACATGCACAAAAACCAAGACTTGGGCACTGCACATATATCTCCATCTTGTTTTCAGGTTTTTTGGGGGGGTATTTTTTTGGCACTGTGTATGCACATGTGTGCCCATGTGGTGCAGGAAGAAGCAAACAGTGAGATAAGTTAGAACCCACCCCTGATGAGTAGATGATATTTTTGGTAAAACAAAATAGTTGGAAATATTTAATTTATGCTATCATATGTTTCAATAAAGACCCAGTTTTCTGAAGAAGACTCTAATGCTGGAAAAAGTTAAAGGAAAGGGAAACACAAGAAACAGCCAATAATAATGGTTGGATTCAATTATAGTAATATACTAGCTTCATCATTAGAAGATCTGAAAGAGCAGGTTTGGGGCAGATTGTTATTTTATTTGTTTGTTTATTTATTTATTAGATTTGTATAAATAAATAAAATTATAGAAAAAAATAGAAAAAAAAGTCTATATATGAGGTTGCTAAGAGTCAACACCAGCTTGATGGCACACAATAAATCAACGTCTCATATTGCCTTGCATTTTGCTTAGGAATATAGGCAACTCTGGAACTTTATTTTTTGGCAGCAGTGTTTTCCCATTTGCCCTTTAAACTACTAATGCAGGCCAAATTATTATTGATGATGGTCAATCATATCCTGGAACACAGAAGAACTACCTGAAGACTGGAAACAAGCTGACGTGGTCCCCCATGTACAAAAAAGGCAAAAAACAAAAACAAGGTAACTACAGACCAATCAACTTAACATCAATACCTGGGAAAATACTGCAAAAAACAATTAAGAAACAGATCTGCCACCAGTAGAAACAAACAAAGTAATAACCCAGAGCCAACATGGGTTTGTTAAGAACAAATCATGCCAAACCAATCTCATTTCATTTTTCAACACTGTGACCAAATTACTAGACCAGAGAAATTATGTGGGCAAAGTATACTTGGACTTAAGCAAAGCATTTGAAAAAGTGGACACACAGGGGAGACAAAAAACCTACTTCTTCACAAGCTAAAAAGAAAATGAGATAGGTGGCTCTATCTCTTCCAAACAGCACCAATACAACTAAACAAATCGTTCTTTGCTAAAATAAATAAAATAATTTCTAAATTTATCTGGTGCAATAAAAAACCTAGAATAAACATGAAAGCCCTACAAGATTTAAGAACAAGAGGAGGATTCGGTTTACCCAACTTAGAAATATACTACCAAGCCACTAAATTACTATGGATTAAAGAATGGGTCAACCTCGAAAATCCTAGAATTCTAACAATAGAAGGCCACGATATAAATGAAGGATGGCACGCACATTTGTGGGAAAAAGAACACTCAAAACATTCTCACTTTAAACAACACCAAATTCGGAATACACTATTGACACACTGGCGGAAAGTCAGGAAAAAATACTATAATGAAATTCCCAGATGGCTATCCACTCTAGAAGCTCAAATGCATCCAAACATAATAAGCCAAGAACAAAAAATAACCTACGAAGCCCTATTAAACACTAAAGGAAGTCTTAAAACTAGAGAAAGACTTAAAGAGGAAGGTATAGTAATAGATTGGCTTCCATATTACCAAATTCAAAGCAGATATAAAAGGGACTTGGTACAATTTGGAATATGTAACAAACAAAATGAAATAGACAAAATATTGACAGGATCTGACAAAAAATTTATAACTAAAATGTATATTTATCTATTAAACTATGAAAACATTGAAGAAATTGTTAAACCTAACATGATATCTTGGATGACCAACTTTGGATATGCAATTCAGCTAGAAGACTGGGAAAAACTATGGTCAGTTAATTATAAGATGACTTTGTCAACACCATATAAAGAAAATCTTTATAAAATGTTCTTCCGATGGCATTATGCGCCAGCACGCCTAGCCAAAATGAATGTAAACATTAGTAACAAATGTTGGAAGTGTAAAAAAGAAGTGGGAACATACTACCACATATGGTGGCAATGTAACGAAGCAAAAAAATTTTGGATTCAAATTAGGGCATGGATGGAAGAAATATTGGGCTATAAAATTGAAATAAAACCGGAAATGTATTTATTAGGCATAATTAGAGGCAAACATAGCAAAGAAAATTACTACTTAATAAATCACTTACTTACTGCTGCAAGATTAGCATATGCACAAGTCTGGAAACAAGATAAGATTCCAAACAAAGAAACGGTAATTAAAAAAATATTAGACTGCGCCAAATTTAGCAAATTAACATACGAAATTCAAAATCAACAAAATAAGGACTATTACAAAGTGTGGGAAAAAATTTACAACTGGGTGGAAATCAAGAAAAAGCTATAGTAAATAGAATTGTTAAAAAATAAATCTTGTAAATATATTAAGTGTAAATGTTTAATGTTGTATTGTTTGATGTCTAAATGTTTGTAAGTCATATAAAATAAAATAAAAATATTTAAATAAAAAAAAGAAAAGAAAATGAGATAGACAGCTACACAACCAGATGGATTAACAGCTGGCTGACCAGCTGTACCCAACGAGTAGTCCTCAATAGGTCCAAGTAAGTAAGAGAGTGGAGAGAAGTAAGCAGTAGGGTACCACAAGGTTCTGTCCTAGGCCTAGTACTCTTTAATATCTTCATTAATAACCTAGATAAGGGAATACAAGGGGAACTAACCAAATTTACAGATGACACCAAGCTGGCGGGAATAGCCAATACCACAGAGGACAGGTTCAGGATCCAGATGTATCTTGACAGACTTGTACACTGGGCCCAAACAAATAAAATGAAATTCAATGCAGAGAAAAGTAAAATTCTACACTTGGTTAAAAAAAACCAAAGTCATACTGGGTGAAACCACACTCAATAGCAATGACTGCGAGAGGGATCTTGGAGTCTTGGTGGACAACCAACTAAATATGAGCCAGCAATGTGCAGCATCAGCCAAAAAGGCCAATACAATCCTGAGTTGCATTAACAGAGGGATACAATCTAGGACTAGGGAGGTACTACTATTATTAAGGAAGGAATAAAGGAATAAATAAAAATATCATACTAAGTGGGTCAAAAATAACCAATACATAATTCCTACCCTTTTTTCAGGAAAGGCCTGATATGCTGAGACCCTAGTAGTACTACTATAAAGAGAAGGCTAAGGTTTATGCTATTCCTTCCCCATTATTCAAGCAGGCAGTGGTAAATTCATAAGGGATAAGCATTTTAGAAATGAGGTCTGCAATGGAGATGCTTTTTCTTGGAAGAACTTGATATGCAAAAGAAATTAATTTATTGGGTTTTAGAGTTTCCATGTCATAAAATGCTGGATATATGTAGATCATGTGTGTGACTAGGCCTCTATATTATATTGCCCTCTTTTTGTATGTGTTCTTGAAACACAATATGCACCTTCCCTGTTCACCATTTAGGTGTATTGAGAGGATGGAAACAACACTGCCAATGGGACAGGGAAAAACAAATACAGTGGGACCTCTACTTACAAACGCCTCTACTTATGAACTTTTCTAGATAAGAACTGGGTATTTTTTGCCTCTTCTCAAGAACCATTTTCCACTTACAAACTCAAGCCTCTGAAACTGTAACCGGAAAAGGCATGGAGAAGCATCCATGGGGCCTCTCTAGGAATCTCCTGGGTGGAAACAGGGCCGGAAAGGTGGGGAGAAGCCTCCAAGGGGCCTCTCTAGGAATCTTCTGGGAGGAAACAGGGCCTCAACCCTCCCTGTGGTTTCTTCAATCACACACATTATTTGCTTTTACATTGATTTCTATGGGAAAAATTGCTTCTTCTTACAAACTTTTCTACTTACGAACCTGGTCACGGAACGAATTAAGTTACCACTGTAATACTAAAGTCATTTCCTAGTAAATGCCACTTTAACTTATGCTAGTATTTATTTAAAGTCTATGCCCACCATTGCTGCTTCTCATGATTATCGTTAGCATTGTTTTCTGAAAAATGAAGCTTTGCAATTCAGAATTAAATTAAATTAATTAAATTAAATTTCATAGCTTTGGTTTAGATACGGAGTCTGCAGAAGGAACAAAAGGGTTTAAAAATCACCACATTGAGCTCTGCCCTGCACACTTACATCTTTGACATTATTTTGTTGCCATTTAGCATTTAATTGTTATTTTAGCCATTAGAATACTGACAGTTCTGCAGATGAAAAACATTTTATAGCTCCCCAGTGTAGGAGTGTTTAGCCTGGAGACATCAAAAGATGACTACAATTTGTCTATCTTAAGAAAGTTTTGCTTTCAGCATTTGCTGTGCTTTCAAGAGTTTATCTGTTGTATGAAATATTCCAGCTTTCTCCCCTAAATCTCCAGGCTCTTAAAACAAACTTTCATTTATGAAACCTTGTAATGAATTGTATGAAAATTTATATGTAGAAAAGTTATTGCAGCTCACTCAGCATGCCTATAAAAAGAAAAGAATGAAGAAATTATTTCAAGTGAAGGAGATGACTTCACAAGAATATGTCTCTGGCAAGTGGTTTGTAGTGGACTTTGAAATTGTTTAGGAAAGGACAATTCAGAGTGGGTATTAATGGAAATGCTCACTATTTAAGACTGGATTTGATTATTTTCTTCCATAAAATCAGAACTTTAGTAATGATTGGGATCTAATCCAATAAGACAGTTTTTTTCTTATGAGAAAATGATTTGATAAGGCTATTCCTGAAGTGGGAGAATTTTAAGCTCTTCATTTTCACAGTAGGCACAGAGGCAAGTTATAAAAAATACATTATTTTTTATTATGTGTATTTGTCTAAAAATGAATGGAAACTGGCTGATTGAATTCCACATATTTCAGCCTTTCATTCATCACAAAACTAATTGTTGCTGTTCAAAGGAAACAATCATATTGAGCTATACTAATATTCCTTTAATATAATTTGATTTGCTGAGGTAACACTACCCTTAACAATTTCTCCTGATGAATTGGAATAAGAATTCATGTTGAACCAATTTTGTAACATATTATGTACTTATGTAAGTGTAATATTGTATACATGCCACTGTAGGTTCATATGTGTCCTTTGCTGTACAGTGTTCCCTTGATTTCCGTGGGGGATGCGTTCCGAGACCGCCCGCGAAAGTCGAATTTCCGCGAAGTAGAGATGCGGAAGTAAATACACCATTTTTGGCTATGGACAGTATCACAAGCCTTCCTTTAACACTTTAAACCCCTAAATTACCATTTCCCATTCCCTTAACAACCATTTACTCACCATTATTACTGGTACTCACCATTGAATAAGACACTTAGTGATCCTGATATTTATAAACATAATTATTTATTAACAATTTTTTTTTGTTATTTATTTGCAAAAATTATTAGTTTGGTGATGACATATGACGTCATTGGGTGGGAAAAAACGTGGTATAGGAAAAAAACCACAAAGTATTTTTTAATTAATATTTTTTGAAAAAACGTGGTATAGGCTATTCGCGAAGTTCGAACCCGCGAAAATCGAGGGAACACTGTATTTCTCAGACAATATTGTGTCACTTCATGCCTGTAAGGACAAATTGAGGACAGAACTCATTGCTTGAGAAGCTTAGGATTTAAGGGTATCTACTGTCATACCTCTGCATTACCTCTGGCTGTAAACATGCAATCAGACCATTAGAATAACAATTAGTGCCTTGGCTTTACTCATAAAGCATTTACTAAATTTCTATGCTGCCCATTTCTCCTACAAAGTTTTGTTCTCATATATCTGAGAGGCTCCAGTGTAAAGAAAGACTGACCAAGACTTTAAGTGGTAATCAACAAGACATCTATTTAACTTCAGTGCTGGTCAAGTTTGATTAATACATTCATGGCTATTTCTTTTGTGCTATAGCATTCTTGGAGGAAAGATCATTGTATCCTACTATCACCTTAATTCTCTTTGGTGTTCATCTAAAATTAAATCCATCGCACTGCTTAATAACTGAATGCACCAATGACTTCGTTATTTCTATTTCTACTGAGAACAGTTGGAGTTCAGTGGCATCGCTGGGTCCAGAGGGCCATGGCTTGGGAGAGGAGGCCACCACACTAAGTAGCAGGTTCCAGATATTTCCAGGGAGGGCCGTACATATCCAGAATTGCATAGCGTCCACTGATTGGCTAATCAAACAGTGAGAGAAATAAACTGCTGTCAGTGGCCAGCTTGGGTACAGGCAAACCTTTATAAGCAGCTTCCCTGTAGCCATCCGGCAGTTAGCATTGCAATCCAGCTAAGAACAATAAAAGTGCTTGTCTCCACATTTCTATACAATCTAACAATCACAGCAACCGATAAGATATAGAAGTTATCTGTACATAAAGGTTCATTAAGACTATCCCTTCCATTCAGTAAATGACAATAACTGAACCCACCTATAGTAGAACTGTTTATTTTATTCTTGAAACACTCTGAAAAACGTTCTTATAGTATTGAGTTATAGTTAAATTTCAGGAACACAGGCATTTGTTTTTCTTGAATTTTCTTTGATGTAGAATGTTCTGCTAGTTTAGGCAGCCAGACACACAGATCACTATGTCAGAACTTTGCAAAAACTAAATTGATATTCTCAATATTTTGAAATTATTCCACAAATGTTAGGTGCTCTCTGTTGTCTGATAATAAAATAAAACAAGGGTTTTGCCCTTTTCTAAAGAGCTGTTCTTCCTGTCGGTGTTAACTCTACCCTCCAGTCTTTCAAGTGACAGGAAATAAGCCATTGAAAATTAAGCTGCTATACTGTGAGGTCTGTACTACTCAGCTCCATAGTAACATGAGACAAATTAAACAAAGCATGGTGGAATCTCCTTTTTCTTTCTCAATGTGTGGAAAAATAACTACCAGGTGAAGGAAGGCAGATGTCTAGCATGGAGGGCTTATCTGTCTCTCAGATTGTAAGTAAGCCCACAGACATGGAGGTCCTCCGGGGGCAGCTTTAGCATAAAGCTGAGTAAGCACTAGCCTAAGGTGTTAAAGCTTAAGAGACACACCAGCAAGAAAACTATTGTTTTACATTTCATCTCCCTTTAAATAATCAACTTTTTTGTACTGTTAATACAGGATTTTATGAGTGTGGGGAGGGGTTTCATCCAGGTTTAGCAATTCTGAACTAATTATACTGTAGTTGGTAGTTGCTCTGGCATGAAGGCAGACCAAGCTGTAATTGTCAAGGTCATGCAGAGCAGATGTTAAATTAATCAGCCATTCAATCTTTCTGCTAAAAATGGCCACAGATTTCCAGATTTCCTGGGGTCTTCAGAGGCCTAAAATGTAACCCTGCTCATCCTCTCCTAAATTACCTACCTGTCCCAGGAATGAAAAACTAAATTAGTATTAAAAGAGCAGTGATGGCCCATGCATAAAAAAAACCACCCAAAGTCCATACCTCAGAAATTTCATGCACAGTATCTTCTGAGGAATTTTTAGACATTGTGATTAGGGAAGAAATATTTAACATAGGTAACTTCCTATATACCACCAATATATTAAAAGCAATACTTATGGACTTTTGCATCTGATACTTTTTGAAGTAGTTGCATTTGGCATCTTCTATATTTTGTGTCATCTCTTTATATTGAACATATTCATGTTTCTTAATGAAAATACCAAGTAAGGACTTACTTTGATTTGCACAAAAGAAGTATCTTTCCTTTTCCTCCTCTTTCTGGATGAAGCTGGTAATGTTTATGATGGAAATAAAACCGGGTCAAAGTCATTTCTATATGGATGGGTGGCCAATAAATGTAATAAATAGTTAGATAGATAAAATGAAAAGAATTGTCTTCAAAAGGCATCCATGGTGGAATTTTCTTTGACAATCTCTCCATGGTACTTAGAGGCTCCTGAAAATTTTTCCATCATCCTGTGTCCCACTGTTTCTTTATTCTAAATATAAACTTTCATTCCTTTCTCTGCTTCTGTATTTGGACATTAGAATAACTGTCTAATCTTCCTTTGCATTGTAGAAAGCAGCAATTAAAGCTATTTCTATTTTTCATTTTCTATTTCCTTAACTCACTTCCAGTGCCATTTACTCTCGTGAATAATTCCAAAAAACCTGGGCTTCTTTTCCTAGCACCACAATTATGCTTATTAGAAGCATGCTATACCATGTATTTTAAAACTAATAACTCAATTCCTCTGTCTAGACTTCAGAAATAAAAACATGATTTCCTGCTGACTTGCACCAGCTGCAGTCATTCTAATTGCCGGATGATGGGGTGAGGTTAAAAGATACCCATTAATGACATTTTCAGATTCTAGGATGCTGGATTAATATGGCTATTCCAGGCATTAAAAATAGCTATTATTTCTCTGATTTGTTCCACTTGGAGATACTGAATAAGCAGTACTATATAAAATAATTTTAAGTTTTCCAAATGAGCCTGAATGTAAGAGTTTATTTTTTTATTTATTTGCTTTTAATTTAGAATATATTAATTATTCTAAGAATAACTCAAGAGTTTATGATATTATATATATTATTATATACATACATAATACATACATAATAATATATATTATTATGTTGTGAACTGCCATGAGTCCTCGGAGAGGCATGGGATACAAATCCAATATGATATGATATGATATGATATGATATGATATAATATAATATTATAATATAATATAATATAATATAATATAATATAATATAATATAATATAATATAATATAATATAATATAATATAATATAATATAGTATAATATAGTATAATATAGTATAATATAGTATAATATAGTATAATATAGTATAATACAGTATAATACAGTATAATACAGTATAATAGAAATAGAAATGATAATTTGCACATTCTCCTTTCCTGAAAAGTGCTTCTCTCATGGGTGTCCATCAGAAAAAGATGATTTACTTACTTCTAGTCCATAATGTTAAAAAAAGGCTTGTTTTCATTATGAACAAACTGTTAAAAGAGTCGTAGAAGCCCAGTGTTTTTGAATTATTTTTAGAGCACCTAGAACACTAACTGTTCAGATATTTGATGAGCCTTCTTGCTTGGAAACGTGACATATGAAAAGAGATTATAATTAGCTATTCAACTAATCTCAACTTCAATTTCATTGTGTAATTCCAGGCACTAGTATGCTGAGACACTATAATAGAATATAATCCATATTCCCAGGAGAGGGACAGTGCATTCCAGAGGAGCAGAAGGCAATTAAGTTTATATACTGTAGTTTGTGTGGGAGAGAGTTAAGATTTCCCTTCCCTGGGAATTCTCAGATAATATTTTTAATGGTGCCAATATATGCTTCAGTTTCACAAGATTTCTGTCTATACCTAAAAATAATAATAATAAAGAAAACTGGTTAGAAGAACCTCAGTTTGTCTCCTTTATTTTTTGGAGTCAGAGAGACTGAGAGGAATCTTTTCCACTAGACCTTCTTGGAATTCCCAATCAAATTCCAGATTGCATCAAGAAAAGTTTGTCCGTCTCAAAACTTGTTCTGCCAATCTCTTTAGAAAGAACTTCATAGATTTCAAATTGTAATAAAGATACTGTAGTGAATATTAGAATCAGTGAGCACATGATTGAAAAGATCCATGTCATTCTTTCTAAAAATGTAAAATGAACCACGTAGATAATTCAGTTGAATCTGTGTTGGAGGAGTTATATGAGCAAATGAGAATATGCAATTTATTTTAACAGGAGACAGCTATTATTTCACTGAAGCTGTCAAAAAATTATCCACAGCAGCCTGAACTAAAAGCTTCTATAATGAGCATAAGAGCTTTTCATGTTGGTAAATATGTGAAACTAAAATAGTAGACTATTGAGTCATATCACTGAGACCCAAATTATACAAATGATACCAGAGAATATTTTCGTATAAAACTTGCGTTATGACATTGCAATCCAACTCCCACCTTTACCTACAGATATCAATGACATCGTGTATATGGAGCAGAACAATTGCAATACATATGTTGTTACTTTCTCTCCTTCTCTCCCACTTAAGATACTTGTGGTTATACCTAATTTTGAAGCATGCTGGTGAATTCTTACTTTTAATTGACACCATGTTATTTGTATAAAAGATCTGCTGGGATTGTTATTTATGTATGATGAATTCACAAACTTCTTGATATGGTCCATTATGGATGATATTCTCTTCTGAAATAAATGCTGTAACTGCATTCATAGAGTGAAGTCTGCATGCTGGAATAGATACAGGAAATTAGGTGCTTTGGGGTTCTCTTAGAGGTGAAAGTCAGCTGGCTCACTCTGGGCCAGTCCCTCTTTCTACGCTCAACAATTTAACAGGGTTATTTTTTTGAGAGTGAGCGTGAAATGAATTATTAATTAAGTTTGCAGCTTTGATTTGCCCAGTAATAAATAAAGGTAGGATAAAAATCTAATAATACATTTAAAAATTAACAATAACGTATCTATTTCTAATTTTTCAAATTCCTATTATTTGTACGCTGTTGCCAAGTGTATTTCTATTTTGATCCGACCTCTCCAATCGAGAATCCGCCATACATATTGAATGCAGTAATTTGAAAGATGACCATTGTGATCATGGAATGAGGAAAACATTTTTTTTTCAATCTGAAGGGCTATAGGATAATTTCTTTTCCTGCCTGAGAACTGTGAGGCCAAGGCTAGCTAGTCAATTATGAATTTGCTAGAAGGGATGTAATTGGAATTTCCAAACTTATTCCTGTGCCTGAATGTTTGGTAGAGCAATTTTGCAAAGGCTAATGTACATCTTATGTTCCCTTTTAACTTCTTCCAAACAGGATTAGTTTTTCCCATTTCTGAAGAAACACTCTTAAAGGCTTAAAATCTAAACCAACTTGCAAAAATAACATATATTTTAAAACCTGATTTGAAATTTTCAGTTCTGCCTACTCTGAAAGATTCTGGAGGCAATAAACACGAGAAGACTGGATCTGGAGCACATGACTGGAGAACTGGAAACGAGAGGGAACAGCAGGCTTATTCTCTTCTCACAACCATAATAAGAAACTTATTGGATAACTTAGAACAGCATCACTTGCAGTCAGACCTTGGTATTGCATATAAAATTATACGTAGTAATGTTTTACCTGTAAATGACTTTTTTTGTTTTAATCACAATAATACACACACTAACAACTGCTTTGAACTTAATATAAATTGTTCTAAACTTGACTGTAAAAAATATGATTTCTGTAATAGAGTTGTCAAAATCTGGAATGTTCTGCCTGATTCAATTGTTTCAGCTACAAATTGTCAGATTTTCATCACAAATTGACTTCCGTGAACCTTACATCCAGTGAAGGGCTACCAAAATTTTTACTACCACGCTGTGGGGGTGGCTTATACAGGACGCCTTGCATTTTCTTTCAACATCTTTCCATGCAATTGGGTGCTCTTCATTTTCACTACCCCACTCCGGGCAGCAGCCCACCCCCGCAATCCGGACAATAGCCCACCCCTGCTTACATCATACTTAAATGGTTAGTAGATGGGGTGTGCATGTACACTAATGTGCTTCTTGTCCCAGTCACTGTATTTCTATTCTTTTATTCTGGTACTTTTTTTTTGTTTGACACATTCAAACAAACAAACAAATAAGAGTATGACTATTTATTGCATTGTTTTACACACTAGCCATTGATCAAATGAAATTTTAGGGTTTTTACCTTAATCAGTATTTAGGAATAGATTGAGTTGTGTGTGTGTGTGTGTGCATTATTGCCTGCAGTCTAAGTTGGGATTTATGAAAATCTCACATTAAACATAGGATCTGCAAAAAAGAAGTTCAGTGCTGTTTTGCTTGTCTGAAAAGAATCTCAGTAGGAAGGAGCAGTATTTTCAAAGCTATAAGACACAAAGGGTTTCTTGTGAGCAAAGAGAAAGCTGGAAAGGAATCAGATGGTAGTTTAACCAAAGAGCAGCTCAGCATGGCAATGCAAACATCTGATGCGGCTTTCATCTCCACTTGAATTAGCAGGTACTTAAACAAGTATCACACTGAGTAAGAACAGACTCCTCCTATCACTGCTTTCCACTTATTTGCTTTGGGCTATCGGTTGTTAGAATTTCAGCACACCTCTCTGAATTTGTTACAAAGCACGGTCTTTCTTGAGAAGAATTATTTTATCAAGTTGATGAAACGAATCTCTGCCCTTGACTCATTCTAATTTAATTTGGCAATAACCATCCTTGCAGAAAACAGGCAGTCTAGAAATGCATGATAGGAATACAATCATATCTAAAGGGAAAAGATGATGATCAGTCAGCTTCAACTTTCTCCAGTTTCAAATCTGTTTTCCTGCTGTTTCTGTTACTTTTTGTGTGGTTTCTTGAACCTTAACTCAAAAAGGTCCTCTTTTTTCACTGCTGAAGACAGGCAATTAATCTAACAAATCTTCCAACACTGGTAAAGCTACAAAAAGCTACACAGAAAAGTTCAACTTTCCAGCTACCAGAAAAAAACTCCAAACAACAGGAGATTGATGATCTATTGCTGAATAACAACATGGAAAGTAAGATTATTCATTTTTAACGTTTCTTACCATTCGTTAAACACATTTAATTTCCTTGCTCAAAGCTGCAATGTCCAGAGATCAGCTACAATATTAAGTTGACACTATGAGGAAATTAGAAGAAGATCATATAGTGGCTGGCATCTCCCTTTCTTTTCAGTCTCAGGAAAACTTTACTCCTAGTTCTGAATTGACTACCATATTTTTGGAGTATGAGGGTCGCCCAGAAAGCAATGCACCACATTTTTTTCCCCCTCAACCTATAGTAATGGTACGAATGCGAAACTTTAGATATACATTATTTGAATTGTCAAGAGTGTGTGTGTGTAAATTTAGTGTTTCTTCAGACAGATAGCGTAGTTGCAGCAGTGTTTCGAAATGGCGTCTGTAAGTGACGTATGTTACAAGCAGCATGCCGTCATTGAATTTTCACTGCAGAGAAAGAAACTGTTGGGAACATTCACAAACATTTGTGTAAATGGTTTATGGAGAATCTGTAGTCGACAGAAGTATGATTAGTCACTGAGCATAGAGGGTGAGGCCTTTAGAGGTGATTTGCACAGTTCAGAAATAGCTTAGTGACCAGAACAAGGAGTGGTACCGACAGGGCATACACACCTTGTGTCTCACTAGAGGAAAGCCATAGAATGGGATGGAGTTTATGTGGAAAATAGGGAGTGTAGAAGAAACATACTTCTTTATTGTATGTACGTTTTATTGTGTTCAATAAATAATTGTTAAAGAAAAAATGTGGTGCATTACTTTCTGGGTGACCCTCGTATAAGATGCACTCCCCCCCCCATCAAAGAGGGTGAAAATTTGTAGCCCCACCAACCAGCCCCCACCCCTTGGCTTCTGCATCCCAGCAATTTGCTTCCTTGCAGGAAACAGCAAACAGTCAGTTTCACTTCAGCAGTCTGCTTAGCACAACCAGTTTATTGTCAATTGGATTGGCCTCCTGACCATCAGCGGTTTCAGGCTGCAGGGAGGCAGAGGCAGTTTTTTGTCCCCTATACTAATCAGGCTGTGCTGAAACTGAAAGCGAAACTGAAACAGGCTGTTTGCTGCAAGGAGGCAAATTGCTGGGAAGTAGAGGTAGAGGCAGATTTTTTAATTCTTTTTTTCCTCCCCCCAAAAGATAGTTTTATCTTATACTTAGGAGCATCTTATAGTTCAGAAAATGTGGTAAGTGGAAGACAGTTTCTTCTTAGAGTCCAGAAAACAATTTCAATCTTTCAGAAACTAGCTGGCTACTTCTAATGTAAGCATTTGAAACTTATATACAAAAAATTGAGAATATATAATTCAAAAATCAGTTTAGGAATGACCATTATGTCTTAGAAGACCAAATAAAAATCACAGAGACAATGATTGGCAAAGGGTTCTCTTTGTAACATAGAATACCAATATTAATATAAATTTATCCTATGCCCAGATGATTGAATTATTCTTAAAGTTCCTGATGACTCTAAACAATTTACTACTTCCTCCAACCTAAAAGAGTTTGTTGCAAATAATCATAAAAATGCTTTTAATATAATAGAAGCATTGGATAGAAGAACTGGACAGTAGACTTATCTTTTCAAACATATCATTTAATGACATATTTTGACTTCCAAGTTCCTGACAATCAAACCCACTGCAATCCTACAATTCCTCTTTAGAAGGAGAACATTTTTCTTGCAGTTCCATATCATAATAGTCAATTTTTAAAAAAGATTCAAGCTATCTTCCATGAATACAACATGGAACATACTATATATAAATAGCATATTGTTATTTATATAACATATTGTTATATAAATAGCATATTGCCATCTCAGTTTAGCTTAATTGGATTTGTATGCCGCCCCTCTCCGAGGACTCTCAAAAAGTATTGAGAACAAATGGTAAAGATAGCGGCAGTCACAGCATCTTTAATCAAGCTAATTCATTATAACCAATAAGGAAGGAAGGGAGGGAGGGAGGGAGGGGGAAATGTCACAAACCCAGCAGAGATAAATCACCTCAAAGAACTAGAAAGAAAAGATATTTAAACTCTTACAATTAGATAAGATCAGTATCACTACAAGATTCAGCAAGCTAAAGTCTTCTTTAATCTCTGTAATAATCACAGTTCAACATCTTAACTAGACCAGACCTGGGCATATTATGGTCCCTGGATCTCATTCAGCCCTTGGCTGTCCCTTAGTGCCCTCATGGGGTCAATTAGAAATTAGAAATTAAATGTAAATAAGCACGGAGTTGAGTCTGACCCTGCACAATCTCTGTGCACTCCTTCAATCAACTGGTGGTCACAGGAGGCAAGGAAAAGTCTTTTCTGTGCCTCTGCAGCACTCATCCCTCACCTAAACCAACCCGAGGTGATGGAAATTGAGGACATCAAATCACGAATCATTGGTCCTAGTTTCTCATTGGGAAAATTAATTGCCTTCCCTGTACTTAAGAACAGACCTTCTACACACATTCAATCCTTTCCAAATTTTGGACAAAAATTGTTACCAATTGTATAGCAATCAGCAGAAATCTATAAATTCCCTGTCTAAAAGTAGGGATTTTTATATGGTTTTCCAACAAAAAGACCAGAACATTTCACAACAACAATCAATACACAGATAAGCAGAAATTAACACCAGGATAAATACCAGACCAATAATCAAGCAGTAAACAATATCTCAATCAAGGAATTACTGATTCAGATAAACAAACAGTAAACAACAGCCTAATCAAGGAACTTCCAAGAAGAACACAACACTCCCATCAACATTAACAGATCAACCCACAGTTTATAAAAAGATAGCAAAACCCATTTCCTTCTAGCTCTGAGTATTTACCTAATGAAATAATAAAACATCTTCAAGAAAAACAACCTAGCTTAGAGAGTACAAATACTCCATATTTCCGATACATATGGTGACTATTTTTTGATTAATACATTCTCATTATAGTAAAATAGTACTTTTCCCTAATGTTCTTGACTTCATATTCAAATTCTTGGCAGTTTAAATGTGAACAGTAACTTCATTTTTAACATTTAAGTCCAAAAACTGTTTTAAACAGTTCTCTCTTCCAATATGAGGTAGACAGTTATGATCTTATTTAAACATTCAAAAATGGCTGACCTTCTGTTCCTTGATATATGTCTTCTGTTATCATCCATGGCTTGTTTTTCTATTAATCTTCTCAATTTTAAAAGCTTGATTTGATTTAACTTTGGTTTTTAAGGAAAATGAAACCTAAGATATCAAGAAATGAGATTACGTTATGTTTCAGTTCTATACACAGGAGTGGGCTGCTGCTTGGACGGGAAGGGGATGCAGTGGGGTAGCGAAAATGGAGCCCCACCCCAGAGCACCCAATTTGCACTGAAAGATGCTGAAAGAAAATGCAGGGCGTCCTGCATAAGCCACGCCCACAGTGTGGTAGTAAAGATTTTGATAGCCCTTCACTGTCTACATGCCAATGATATAATTTAGAAACAATGAAATTGTGTAAGGCTGTAGCTTATTACCTAAGGTTGCAAAATGAAATTAAATGACAGAGTGCTTAAAATAGCATCAGTACCTTTAATCAGAAATGCTATTGTTCTAATTTATCCATATCAGAAAAAGTTGAGCTGGTGTTTGAAATTGCTTATGTCCTGAGGAGATACTGTTTCTACCTAGCAACTAGCAGATGCTTTCCCATTGGCTGATACTTGACAGTTCAGGGTGGGAGATATAAATGATTAGTATTGGCCACTTTGTTTTGACAGCTGCTTTATAAAATACAGCTAACAGAAAGAGTTTGTTGGTTTTTGCTTGTTAGCGTTGTGTTAAGGTTTGCCTGAATTAACATTTACTTCCTGAACTACCTAGCCTCAGAAGTGCCTTTTATCATTCCCTCAGTTAGATTACTGGTGACAAAGATGGGATTCTGAGCGAACGGTACAGAGAAGTAAACCTAGTCACCGTTAGAGCTGATGATGCCTTGCTGAGGGCAGTTCCTTGTTTTTTCCCTAACTGCCTTCCTTTTAAGGATAGCCTCTCAGACAACCTTTGTGCCCTCTGAACCAGCCACTAAGCTGTGGAACGCTTACTAGGAGCATTTTGAGTGCTTCCTACAAGCCAACAAACTTGCCGAGCTTTCCAGCGATCAAGTGACCTCCTTTTTAAAACATGTTAGACCTGCAGAATTTTGTGATGGCCAGAGCTTTGGTGGCATCACAGCTCATCTACGTAGTACCCTGGAACATTCTGCTGGGCAAACTGCAAAACCATTATGTGCCAGCTGCACATCTCAAGGTGTTTTGCATTCCGCCAGAGACTTCAGAGTGATGGAAAATCAATTAACCATTTCATGGATGCCGTCAAAGATGCCACCTTCCATTGTCAGTTTCTGATTTGGATGAGTCCCTATTAACACCTACACCTTCACTCCCTGGGCCAGGGCTCTATCTTCACCAAATTGGACATGTCCCAGGTGTACCAACAGCTGCCTGTGGACAACACATTGCCTTGGCTCAGACTAAAGTAACACACAAGAGGGCCTTTAAGTGCTGCTGCCTGTAGTTTGGCATTTGCATGGCTTCAGGACTGTTCCAGAGTCTTACAGAACACCTCCTGGCTGGCATTTCTGGAGTCATCCCATATTTTGATGACATCTTGGTGTCTTCCACTAACCTCTCTGATCTCAGAATGTTTTTTCTGCTTCCCTTCTCCATACTATCCATTGTTTTATGAACTATGATTATGTGTTCCCTTAGTCACTTCTTCCCAAAAGTACAAGTCTCAAGCACTTCAGCTTTTTCCAGTAAGAACAGTACAACAACCCCCTGTATTATCTGTTAGGTTCCTCTAAGAATATCTTGCACTGAATGAAGAGCCATGCATCATCATAACCAATTAACAACTATTTTGACACTAAATATAATTTGAAAATGTATTGTCTCAGACTATGTTATTATTTATTAGAGAAATTATTCATTTATCCCAAAGGATACAGCTGTGTCTGCAATTTAGAGAGATTTATTGTTGGGAAATTTTTTCTCATTTTAAACTTTTAAACATTTATGAGAATCCTCTAATGTGTAAAATGACAATTAGTGATAGTCTTGATAGCACATCTTGTGAGACTAATTTCCAACTACTACATGTTTATTCTGTTCTAAACCCTAGCTGTGCTACAATCTATCCTGGGAGTTAGTTCATTAATATTCAGTTTCCTTCCATTTACATCAGTACAAGAGACAAGCCTCCAACTCATTTGTTTGTTTATTTCTTTTAAAGATCCCATTTATAGCCCATTTTTCCTCTGTAGAATCAAATGGTCGTGTCAGGTGCTGCCCTCATGTTGCGAAACAAGATTGCAACTGCTTGAAAAAGCAGATATTTTAGGGAGGTTTATCTGATCTTCTGATAACATACAGAGCTGACTTATTGCAGTTGGATTTCAATTAACCTCAAACCCATAGAATTCCTGCCTTTCCTCTGATTATGCCCTCTGTGCCTTTGTATCTAAGCAAAGTAAAAAGGTGTTTATTGAGATTATTTGAAAAAGTTTGGGAAACTAAAGAAAAAGAGACCATATGCTTTTACAGGCATCACATACTTACTTAATTCTCTGAGCTCTCAAATTTCTTTGCTATAGACCAGGAGTATAAAATTCATGGTCCAGGGGCCAGAGACATCACATGCTGTGCAGGCCCACCCACATTTTAGCAAAGGGGAGAAAATTGCAATATGTCACATGATGAAGTGTCATTGTGAGTTTGACACCCCTGGTCTAGACTGGACACTGGACTTTTTAAATTCAGAGCAAATTCATTTGTTCCTCTGAGGACAGCATTATGCATAGCTTTGCCACTTGGTTCAATGCTTTATATTTTAATTCTTGATTAAAATTGATTACAAAGGCTAAATGCTACTTTAGTTTACTACTTTAATACTACTTTAATTTACTTTAATAGAGCCAAGGTGGTGAAGCAGGTAGAGGGCAGTACTGCAGACCACTAAATCTGACTGCTAGATCTTCAGATCAGCGGTTCAAATCTCTTCACCAGCTCAAGGTTGATTCAGCCTTCCATCCTTCCGAGGTGGGTAAAATGAGGACCCGGATTGTGGGGGCAATATGCTGGCTCTGTTAAAAAGTGCTATAGTTAACATGTTGAAAGCCTCCCTGAGTCTAAGGAGAAGGGCTGCATTAAAAAATTAAATAAATAAACAAACAAACAAACAAACAAATAAATAAATAAATAAATAAATATGCAATAGAACCAAAACCAAGAAAGAGTGCTAATAACCACAGCACCACCAACAATACAACAAATTATTATTATTATATTTATTCTGAAATGAGGAAATATTCTAGGAATGATTTGATTTTTATAGACATGTGCAAAACTGATGCAAGATAACCCTCCAAAAATACAACTGCTTCAAAAAAATTAAATCCATCATTGCATGAACTTGATTTTAAAAAAATAGTATTTAAAGACCAAAAACTTAAAATGAAGTATCATCTAAATACATCTTCTGACAAACCTTATGATATGTATTTTTAAAGAAATAACATTGTATTTTTTTTTTTTTTTGCATGACTACAAGCTACTACTAGCCCTACTAGAAAACCTGCTTGGGAATTTGTCCTAAAAATGAATCTGCAACTGTGGCTTTTCTGCCTTGTATACATACTTCTCTCTCCAAGAACCTCAAGCTCAATTTTTAAGAAGCAATTATGTAGTAACTGCCTGAATTAAAATAAAAGTGGAATTTTCTCACTCTATTTAATGTATGCAAGACATTTGTTGGTCTCAGTTCTAGATCTAAATCAGAGAAATTCCTGCAGAGCGCTTTAGCAGCATTCCCATTTACACATACATAATAATAATTTAATAATAATTTATTAGATTTGTATGCCGCCTCTCTCAGAAAACTCAAATACATATAATACATAAAATTATATGTACAACTTCTGGTACTAACTAAAGCTCTTGATTTTCTCTTTTGTATCTAAGGAATATAGGAAATAAATCAATCCTCTAGTACTCCCTATGGTGAGTGGGGTATCCCATCACACTCTATTTACTGATAATTTTAATTTCTTGTTTTAATTTCATTTTAAATGAAAAAGAATAAGGGAGAACCCACATAAAAATCTCAGGGGAGCCCAGAAGTCAGATTTAAAAGTGACCTTTGCTTTAAAGCTGCAAAGATTAGTTTTAAATTTGTTGGTTCGTGTGAAGAAAAAAATAGATATAAAAATTAAATTTAGCAATTTCTTTATAAGGAACAAGGAAATCACAACAGAAAATATAAACTTTCACCAAACAAGGTATGAAACAGAGCTTGAAATTACTCAGGTATCGGGTTTGTATATATATTTTAAATATTATTAATTTTAGCAAAGATTGTGGCTTTAATTCCAAAGTCAATTAAAAGTAATATTCTGTTCCAAACCAGTAAAAGTTATATTCAGTTAATGGAGGTGAATGAGGCAATATTAACCACCTGTTCCATAGCTTATGGTTTCTATTTTGAGCTCTTTGTTTAAGCATTTTTTGCAATGTGGCCCAATGCCTATTATTAATTTAATCATTCTTCATTATCCTTTCTACTATTTTCTTCTGGAAGTAATTTTGTATTGAACTCCTGGCACTCTGAAAGGCTTTGAAATACCACTTGTTAATTATTTAACCCTTTTGTAAATGTTCCTTTCCAAATTAGATTCATTAGACTAAAGTTTTCTCACAGATTATCACCAAAAGAAAAATTGCAACTTCTCCCAGTTCTTCTTTCAAACCACAATATATAGCAAGGGAAAATACACTATAGAGTCCTTGGAGAGGGCCGGCATACAAATCTAATATATTATTATTATTATTATTATTATTATTATTATTATTATTATTATTATTATTCTGCACGAATCCCAGCGACCAGCTAGGTCCCACAGAGTGGGTCTTCTCCAGGTCCCATCAACTAAACATTGTCGCTTGGCGGGACCCAGGGGAAGAGCCTTCTCTGTGGCGGCCCCGGCCCTCTGGAACCAACTCCCCCCCAGAGATTAGAATTGCCCCCACCCTCCTTGCCTTTCGTAAACTGCTTAAAACCCACCTCTGCCACCAGGCATGGGGGAATTGAGATACTCTTTCCCCCTAGGCCTTTACAATTTTATGCATGGATGTCTGTATGCATGTTTGGTTTTTATAATAATGGGTTTTTAACTGTTTTTTTTGATTTGGATTATTATTATATGCTGTTTTATTATTGCTGTTAGCCTCCCTGAGCCTCCGGAGAGGGGCGGCATACAAATCAAATCAAATCAAATCAAATCAAATCATAGATAGATAGATAGATAGATAGATAGATAGATAGATAGATAGATAGATAGATAGATAGATAAATTATTATTATTATTATTATTATTATTATTATTATTATTAATGCTAGAATTTGCTCTCTTACTTTTTGTTTTTAAATGAGTTCATTTCCAAATGCAGACATTGATTTTAAAAGACTGTGGTTTGGTTGCAAAAAAATCAAGAAAAAATGTGGTCTTAGTTTTAGAACTCTTTTATTGATTGCTTAGTTTTGAAGCCCAGTGAGCAATTGGATTTCAAGCTTCTTGGCCAAAGACAAATTAAAAGATTGCTCACTGGGATGGAGTGATGTCTATAATTATACTTTTCAGAGAAAGAAAGGAAGCCATTATGTCAATCAATAATGACACTCTTGAACAATTAAATGTATAATTGCACATCCATTAATGTCCCTTGGTTATGGAAATAAAAAAAGTTCTTCCACTTTTGTATCTATATATAAGGTATTTCCTTCTAAGCTAACTTCTTGAAGATTCGGTTACTGGAAGACATTATCTCTGCGCCCATCATTTCCCAGATTGACACGTTGAGATATTGTATTGGCTTTAAAAATATTTTGCGTGGTAACAGATAGCTAATTATTTACAGCTATTGAACTGTCACTCTAGAATTAAACTTGCATAATAGTTCAGCCTGTTTCTATAACAACTTATTCCAAGGGCAGAAGCAGCTAATATATATTAACGGCATAAAATAACATTCCGCCTAAATTATATATGGAATTGTCTGCTTCTGAACTAAACTTCTGAAATTTTTAATTTCTTTTTTCTTGGCAAATGCGATAGTTAATTTAAAAAATTTTATAAAAAGAATCAGATCTGAAGTTCTTGCTAGCTTTTTATGATGTGTAAATGAAGTTCACACAGAAACCATCAGCAACTCCTTAAAACAACTTTGTCTTTGACTAAGATCTTATGGCTGTTCTTTACAAACTATCACACAATTCTGAGAAAAGATAGATATGATTCAAGGAGATGATAAAGAAATAATAACCAGTGAAAACCATGTACCATACACTGTAAGATCTATCACACCTTTATTCTTTCAGACCAAATTGTTCCATAATCTCAAAGTCTACAAACACTCTTGGGAATTGGTATATATTTCTGATATACCAATCATCCTTTTGCAAGCTGATTCCCACTCCAGGTGCCTTGATCTGGTGTTAGTGTCACAATGTATAATAATGTTGGGGAACTTTCAATTCTTGTCTTGGCATCTGAGACTGGGAAACAATGCCAAAGATGCCAGAAAAGGTCCAAAAGTAAACCTTGTTAAAAGTAAACCTTGTTAATCTTGTTCTAGCCCCTACTATGGTGGTAAGGAAGATGAAATGTACTTTCTTCTTACCTTATTGTATCACTGGACTGTTAGCTTGCTTGCTTGCTTGCTTGCTTGCTTGCTTATGTATGTATGTATGTATGTATGTATGTATGTATGGATGTATGGATGGATGGATGGATGGATGGATGGATGGATGGATGGATGGATGGATGGATGGATTGATTATCACTACATGGTTTGTATGCTTGCGGGAATCGAACTGCCAAGCTGCACAAGTAGTGCTTAAGCCCAGCATCTTACCACGAGTCATGGCAGCCCCCTGACTGAATTATCTTCTAGGGAAGAATGAGCAGGAAAACTTCAGGATTTTACAACAAGACAATTCAATTTGCCAAGATTGCATTATCTCGATCTTTTCCCACCCAGGTTAACAGGACATATGTGACTTTCGATACCATTGATCATGGTGTCCTTCTGCACCAGCTGGGGGGTTGGGAATGGGAGGTATGTTTTATGGTGGTTCTCCTACCTCTCTAATCGGTCACAGTTGATGTTAGCGGGGGGTCCAAGATTAACTCCTAGGTCCCTCCCTTGTGGGATTCCTCTGGGGTCAGTGCTCTCCCCCACTGCTGTTCAACATCTACATCAACCTCTGGGTGATATAATCTGAGGGCACATGGTGAGTTACCATCAGTATGATAATGTCATCAGGATGCTGATGACACTCAGCTATCTATCTCCACCCTGTATCCACTCATTGAAGCATAGGAAGTAATGTGCCGGTGTCTGGAGGCTGTTAAGGTCTGGATGGGTGCTAACAGGCTAACAGGCTCAAACTCAACCCTGACAAGACAGACTGGCTGTGGGTTCTGGGACACTTCCATCTGTCCATCAATCACCCTGGGGGGAGCTCTTGACTCTCAGAAAAGGTCCGCTACTTGGGGGTCCTCCTCAATCCACAACTGACCCTAGACAACATCTTTCAACTGTGGCGAGGGAAGCGTTTGCCCAGGTTCGTCTGCTGCACCAGTTGTGGACCTATTTGGACAGGGAGTCTCTACTCACAGTCACTCATGCCCTTATCACCTCAAGATTCGACTACTGCAATTCTCCCTACATGGGGTTACTTTTGAAGAGTGTTTGGAAGCTACAAATCATGTAGAATGTGGCCACACGTGCAGTCATGGTCCTCCCAAGGCATGCCCATGTTTTCCCTGCATTCCATGGACAGCATTGGCTGCTGATTGGTTTCCAGATGCAATTCAAAGTGTTGGTTATGACCTTCAAAGTGTTGGTTATGACCAGATTACTTGCGGGACCGCCTTCTGCCACGTGAGTGCCAGCGACTGGTTAGGCCTTCTCCAGGTTCCATCAACTAGAATATGCCACTTGGTGGGGCCTAGGGGAAGAGCCTTCTCTGTGGGGGCCCTGGCCCTCTGGAATCATCTTCCCTCAGAGATTTGTACTGCACCCACCCTCCTTGCCTTCCATAAGAACTTGAAAACCCATCTATGCCACTGGGCCTGGGATCATTAGATCCTATTTTCCGGCTGATGAATATGTTTGTTGTTGAAAGTGAATGAATGATTTTTAATGCTCCAGGGTTTTTAGATTAGTTAATTATATTAATTGGATTTTAGACTTGCTATTGTATGCTGTTTTTATTATGTTGTGAGCCTCCCTCAGTCCTCATAGAGGGGTGGCATACAAATCAAATAAATAAATAAGTAAGTAAATAAGTAAATAAGTAAATAAGTAAATAAGTAAATAAGTAAATAAGTAAATAAGTAAATAAGTAAATAAGTAAATAAGTAAATAAGTAAATAAGTAAATAAGTAAATAAGTAAATAAGTAAATAAGTAAATAAGTAAATAAGTAAATAATAAGTGAATAAGTGAATAAGTAAATAAGTAAATAAGTAAATAAGTAAATAAGTAAATAAGTAAATAAGTAAATAAGTAAATAAGTAAATAAGTAAATAAGTAAATAAGTAAATAAGTAAATAAGTAAATAAGTAAATAAGTAAATAAGTAAATAAGTAAATAAGTGGATGGATGGATGGATGGACAGACGGATGGACGGTTGGACGGACGGACAGACAGACAGACAGATATTTTGGGATTGCTTACCAGGATTAGGGGTACTACTGTTCCATGTCTACTATAGTGGTGATTCCAGTCTGTGATAGTGGAGATGTGGTAGAGATGCCACAAGGGATAGCCCTATTCTGCTGCTATTTAATGGTTTTATTAAACTGTTATTATAGTTGTTTTATCTGGTTTTCAATACTTTATTATACTTTAGAGGGTTAATTGTATTTTAGTATTTTGAAAGTTGTTGCTAAAAGATTCAGTGACTTATAAACTTTGTAAATAAGTAAATAATCTTAAATCTATATAAAGTTGTTTATGGTGACATTTGTGGTGACTAATTACAATTGGAATTTATAATTTTAAATAATTATACATAAGTATAACAGTTCTCTGTGACTGTCAAAAAACATTTTTGTTTCAGAATAACTTTTAATATGCCACAGAACCATTTCTACAGTAGCTGCATTTAGATGTAATGTTAATAATTAGAAGATTGTCCTTTTGGTACTTTTTCCAGATATCTTATTTATTAGTGTGTGCTAATCATAGATGAATCGTACACAATAGTTCATTATTCAGCTTTAATGAGATTGGAATTCTAATCTAAATAAATGAATAGGCTTCTTGGGTCAAAGACAACAGTGCAGTTATTGTCATCATATGATACCTCATTAATGTGCTTCATGAATGCATGGTCTAGATCAGTGATTTTCAACCTTTTTTGAGCCGCGGCACACTTTTTACATTTACAAAATCCTGGGGCACACCACCAACCAAAATGACACAAATCTAATAAATAAATAAATAAATAAATAAATAAATAAATACATACATACATACATACATACATACATACATACATACATACATACATACATAAATAACCCCCTCACATATATAATCCCATGTAACATCCCCTTATAAATACAGTCAATCATCAATCATCCCTCCTGAAATTTATACCGCTGTCTCATTTATGGGTACTTCTCCTGTCTTTCCCCCTTTTCTCTCTCATATTTCTCATTTCTCTCTCTTCCTCCCTTTTTCCCTCATTCCTTCTCCCTTTCACTTCTCCTCTTTTTCCATCCCTGTCTCTCTCCCCCCCTTATGTGTGTGTATGTATACACACTCCAACCATTTCCAAAACCAGGTGAGGGCTGGGGTTTAATTCTCTTTTATTCTTTTCAAAAACAGGTGAGGGCTGGGGGTTTTTTCTTATTATTTGGGTGCTTTTTACCATATGCTTCAAGAATCACCCCTCTCTCTCTCTTGTTTCTCTCTCCTCTCATTCTCTGCCTCAATCATTTTCTCATTTCTCCTCCCCTTTTTGTTCTCATTTCTCTCTCTCTCTCCTTTCCTCTTCCTGTCTCTCTTGCTATCTTTTTTTCTCTCTCTCTCTTGCTTTCTTTCAGTATCTCTTGCTATCTCTTTTTCTCTCTTGCTTTTCTTCTCTCGTGCTTTTTCTTGTTCTTTCTCTCTCTCTGTTGCTCTCTCTCATTCTCTTATTTTCTCTCTCTCTCTTTTCTTTCTCTCTCTCTTAGTCTCTCTCTCTCTTGTTCTCTCTTATTTTCTTTCTCTCTCTTTCATTCTTTCTCTCTCTTGTTCTTTATCACTCTCTCTCTCTCTCTCTCTCTGTTGCTCTCTCTTGTTCTCTCTCTTCCTTTCTTCTCTGTGGAGGCCAGCGAAGGTTTCCCTTGGTTTGAATGTTCCAAGCAAGCAGCCCCTTTACTGACAGCCCGGGACGGGACTGTGAGAGGGGTGGGCGTTCCCACAGCGCTTGGAGCGGCTAGCGGCCGGATCGCCAGCGCCGCTGCAGCCACCGCTGTGGAAGAAGCCGCACCCCAAAAAAGCTTGAGAGAAGGAAGGATCGGGCTGGCGGGGACAGCCACAAGTGGAAGCCTCAGCCCTGGAGCCCCCTCGCGCCCATGGCTTCTCGTCGATGTCTCTGCCTGCCCGATCCGCTGGAGTGCTAATAGCAGCGGCGGGCAGGAGCCCCCCCCGCTATTCCCGTCGCCGCCACCGCTATTAGCACTCCCGCGGATCGGGCAGGCAGAGGCATCGATGAGAAGCCATGGGTGCGAGGGGGCTCCAGGGCTGAGGCTTCCACTTGCAGCCCCCCCCCCCCATTCCCGCCGCCGCCGCTATTAACACTCCCGATGCCATTGCCACCGTGGGGAGGCAGGGGCAGCCGCGGCTCCCTTTACTCCTACTGCCGCACCTCCCTGCCCCTGCCTCCCCACGGTGCCTCCGGCCAAACGCGCCTCTGGCTTCTCCGCCCTGCCCCATTGCCCGCCCACTCTCCTCCGCCGCCGCCTCCTGCCTTGGGGCGAGGAGTCCGGGACTGTGTGGCTTTGCGCCATGAAGAGAAAACGGCAGCAGGGAAAAGTCGGCCGTTTTCTCTTCATGGCGCAAAGCCACACAGTCCCGGACTCCCGGCCAAACGCGCCCCTGGCTTCTCCCCCCTGCCCCATTGCCCACCCGATCCGCCCACTCTCCTCCGCCGCCTCTCGCCGCGGCACACCTGACGGTGTGTCGCGGCACACCAGTGTGCCGCGGCACACCGGTTGGGAAACGCTGGTCTAGATGACCTTAGTATTCTCTAGTGGCAGTGGATGGCTGGTGTTTTCTTGGGGGCAGATAGAAATGCTTAATATGAGTCATTTTTAATCACCAAAGGAAATATCATTAAATGTTTCATAATGGATTAGAGCTAAGGAATAATGGGAGTAGGTTATTTACAAGTCAAGTCAGGGAAAAGTAAAAGTAATAAGTGCACAACGGAACAAGAGCAGATGGTATTGTGATGTTCTTAGCAAGAATGGATAATTTGCTCAGGATGAGAAATTTCTTTCTTATTTAACTGTTCGATACAAATAACATGCAGAGGATAGCAAGGCGGAATTCCACTCATGGCTCTTCCAAAATTTCTAGCTGTAAAAATGGGAGAGGGAATCCTGCAAAAGCTAAGCAAACGAAAAGCATTAACTTATATGAAAGTACAGAGACTTAAGATAATATCTGTCCTATAAGTAGCATTCAAACTACTGTATAATCCCATCAATGAATCTATTATACAATATTTGCAATACAGTGATCCCCCGTTTATTGCGTCCCCAACCATTGCGAACAGGGTACTTCGCTATTTTTCAACCCGGAAGTCAAAATACCATCTACGCATGCGTGCCCGTTTTTTCTATGGGCACGCATGCGTAGATGGCAACCGGCTTCCCTGGGTCTTCCCCCTCTTGCTGGCGTCAGCGAGGAGTTTCCCCACCGCCCACGCAAACTCCTCGCTGCCGCTCGCCCGCCCTTCGCCTGCCCACGCCATTCGCTCCCCCTCTTGCTGGCGGGAGGGCGAGAAGCCCTCCCCAGCACCCGCTCGCCCGCCCTTCGCCGCTCGCCCGCCCTTCGCCCTGGCGGATAAATTCCAGCCCCCACCTGGTCCCGCCCGATCCTCCTCCCTGAGGCAGCTCGCCCTCCCATGGCCGCTTCCTCCACCCTCCATCGCAAGCCCTCGCCACCGCAGCCAACGCGCGCTGCGATCTTCAAGCCCGGCTCCTTTCGGCCCAGCATCCCGGGCCAAGCAGCTGCCTTCCGTGACTGAGCCTGGCTGGCCCGGAAGATCGTAGCGCGCGTTGGCTGCAGCCAACGCGCGCTACGATCTTCCGGGCCAGCCAGGCTCAGTCACGGAAGGCAGTCGCTTGGCCCGGGATGCTGGGCCGAGAGGAGCCGGGCTTGATCCGCTGAGCCTGGCTGGCCCGGAAGATCGTAGCGCGCGTTGGCTGCAGCGGTGGCGACATTGCTGCCGGCTTGGCTTCGCTCGCTCGCCGCTGAGGAGCCGAAGATTGGGGGGCGGTGCGGCGAGCGAAGCCAAGCCGGCAGCAATGTCGCCACCGCTGCAGCCAACGCGCGCTACGATCTTCCGGGCCAGCCAGGCTCAGTCACGGAAGGCAGTCGCTTGGCCTGGGATGCTGGGCCGAGAGGAGCCGGGCTTGATCCGCTGAGCCTGGCTGGCCCGGAAGATCGTAGCGCGCGTTGGCTGCAGCGGTGGTGATATTGCTGCCGGCTTGGCTTCGCTTGCTCGCCGCTGAGGAGCCGAAGATTGGGGGGCGGCGCGGCGAGCGAAGCCAAGCCGGCAGCAATGTCGCCACTGCTGCAGCCAACGCACGCTACGATCTTCCAGGCCAGCCAGGCTCAGCGGATCAAGCCCGGCTCCTCTCGGCCCAGCATCCCGGGCCAAGCGACTGTCTTCCGTGACTGAGCCGGCTTGGCTTCGCTCGCTCGCTCGCCGCTGAGGAGCCGAAGATTGGGGGCGGCACGGCTCTTTTAAAACATCGCCGCCGACATAGGGGGCTTGCTAGCACCCCCCCAAACCCGGGTTGGGGGTTCGGGGGGGTGCTAGCGAGCCCCCCATGTCGACGGCGATGTTTTAAAATAGCCGCGCCGCCCCCCAATCTTTGGCTCCTCGCTAGCGCTGCGGAAGTTTAAAACACCATCTGCACATGCGCAGATGGTGTTTTTACTTCCGCAGCGCTACTTCGCGAAAACCCGCTCGTTGCGGGGGGTCCTGGAACGGAACCCTCGCAACGAGCGGGGGATCACTGTACTAGCAGTCTATATATCCAGCATCACAAAGACGTTTCTTTCTAAAAAGCATCTCTTATCTAAACAAAGCTATTTGGCTATTCATTACAGAAGTTTCTGGACATGTGTTCTTCTGCTCTACCTTACTTGCCATATCACACTCGAACTATGACTCAATATGCCACAATTCTCAACTGATAAATGTTTCCCAACCAAAAGTGCACATATAGAGTGGGTGAAACCAGGCTTAATAGCAATGACTGTGAGAGGGATCTTGGAGTCTTAGTGGATAACCAGCTAAATATGAGCCAGTAGTGTCCAATGGCAACCAAAAAAGCCAATACAGTGATACCTTGTCTTACTAACCCCTCGTCATACAAACTTTTCGAGATACAAACCCAGGGTTTAAGATTTTTTTGCCTCTTCTTCCAAACTATTTTCACCTTACAAACCCAAGCCGCCGCCACTGGGATGCACCACCTCCGGGCTTCTGTTGTCAGCAAAGCGCCTGTTTTTGCACTGCTGAGATTCCCCTGAGGCTCCTCTCCATGGGAAACCCCACCTCCAGACTTCTGTTGCCAGCGAAGCACACGTTTTGGCACTGCTGGGATTTCCCTGCTGGGATTCCCCTGCAGCATCACAAAAACATGGAAGTCCGGAGGTAGGGTTTCCCATGGAGGGGAGCCTCGGGGGAATCCCAGCAGCGCAAAAAAGGGCACTTCAGCTGGCAAAAGGGGTGAGTTTTGGGCTTGCACACATTAATTGTTTTCCATTGATTTCTATGGGAAACATTGTTCCGTCTTACAAACTTTTCACCTTACAAACCTCGTTCCGGAACCAATTAAGTTCGTAAGACGAGGTATCACTGTACAATCCTAAATTACATTAACAGAGAAATACTACCAAGATCAAGTGAGGTACTAATATCACTGTATAAAGCCTTTGTCAAGGTTACAGGTAACCTCCAAACTAAATCAGACTCTGAGTCAAAGTACTGTATTCCTCAAAGTTCCAATTTATTTCTGGAACCATCCTGACACCTACACGGGGAAACTTGGATCTGAGTTTCCCACTCAGTTGTAAGTTCACATCCCTTGTCCCCCCACCCACAAACTTGTCACATTATCCACTCAGATTGTACCAGCACGGCCAGTCCTTCCTTCACTTCTGCCCCAAAGGATGGGCATAGGATGTCCTTGAACCACTCAAAAGAATGCTTTGTGGCTGCATCTGCTTCCTCCTGAAAATCACCCCTCCCAAATTCTCATAAACATCAGGTCTTCTATAGATAGTGTGGCAAGCCGTTAATTTATCACCAACTTCTGCACCAGCTTGACAGCCTTAGTACGACCACATCTATAATATTGCATCCAGCTTTGGTCACCACACTATAAAAAAGATGTTGAGACTCTGGAAAAATTCCAGAGAAGACCTGCAGGATGATTAGGAGCCTGGAAACTAAAATATATGAATACCTGTTAAAGGAACCAGGCATGGCTGGTCTAGTGAAGAGAAGGACCAGGGAAGACATGATAGCCAATGTTTGAGGGGCTGCCACAGACAGGAAAGGGTCAAGCTATTTTTGAAGGCACATGTAGGCCAAACAAGGAATAATGAATGGAAATTGACCAAGGCGAGATTCAGCCTAGAAATAAGAAGAAACTTTTTGACAGTGGAACCAATGGAACAGCTTGCCTTCAGGAAGAGATTGGACTGCCATTTGTTGGAAATTCTTTAGTGGGGGGTTGGACTAGATAACCTACAAGGTCCCTTCCAACACTGTTAATCTAATCTGATCTGATCTAAGCTAATCTAATATAGTCTAGTCTAGTCTAATCTAATCTAATCTAATCCAATCCAATCTAATATTTGATTTAATAAAATCTGGTACTCTTGCACATAATTCCCATCCTGCTGTTGAAATATTCTCTTCTGTTTGTAAATGCAGGGGAGACTCAGTGACACTGTAACTCAGCAGTTAAGACACTGGGCTTGTCAGCTGGAAAGTCAGCAGTCCAGGTTTAAGAACGGAATACCGCACAACAGGTGAGTTTCCATCCTTGCCCCAACTCATGTCAACCAAGAAGTTCAAAAGTTTGCAAATGGGAGGGGATACCATTTTGGTGGGGAGTTAACAGTGATCCATGATGTTATGCTGTCTACATAACCATGGAAATGTCTTTGGACAGTGCTGGTTCAATGGCTTTGAAATGATGAGGATCAGCCCCTATAATTGGCAACAGAGTGGGGTAAAATCCTTTGCCTTTATTTGCAGATAGTGTTCATGATAAAAGTTATAAACCAATATCTGTGGACAATACTAAGTATACATCTACATAGCCATGACCTACCTTCTTTCTTTCCCTCCCTCACTTACTCACTCTCTCCCACCCTCCTGCCCTCCCTCCCTCCCTTTCCATCCAAATATTGTATGTTAAATTTCTGGTAACCTTTACACATTTATACCTAGGGGGGTTGTTTAGAATTAAAAACATGAAAGTGATGGGAGATAGATTAGTACTGGCTCAAAATACTTCACACATCTGGACTAGAGCAACATATTTATAACTTCTACAATAAGCAGCAAATATGAACATCATAAGGGAAATTACATCTTCAGAGTCAATTAGAAGTGGAAAAATAATGAAGCCACATAGTTTTTTAGCCTAAGTATTTCTTTTCTTCAAAACAAATAAATGAGAAATTATGAGACAGAGTTCATAATTGACTGCTTTAAGAATAGACACAGATATTTAGTTTTATTGCTTTTTAATAGTTATATATTCATTTCTTCTCTTAGAAAATGGCATGCTTAATATTGTGCATATTATTTTTCTCTCTTAAAAAAACAGAAGAAATTTTCTTAGCATTCCTTGGGCCCATCTTCAAGCTTATCAGAGCTGACATTTGCCAATGTTCTGTTATGTGCCCGACAACATTTTAAGTAGCCTGCCCTTACTGGAAGTTAGAAATATGCTCAGATCACATGAATCATTGGGAAATAGCAAGTGTAAGAAATGAGTCACCTATCAAATTAATTTTATCTGTCTGCAGTGAATTCCGGAATATGTGACTATACTTCACAATCTCATTTGCATTTTTCTGTTTAGATGAAAGAAAGCCTAATTTTAAATTAGATTTTATCCTTAATAAAGTACCAAGTTTGTTTTAAAAAAAGAGAACATCCATAAAAATGGAAATGTCTGGTTATAAATAACTTTTAAAAAAGAGACAATGTTTCATATATGCACATATGGGCCACTAAATCTAATCTAAATATGTTATTTAAGAAATGACAAACACAGAACAAATTTCATATCAGATAGAGCTAGTATAAAAAGGAGATTGACAACTGACAGGCTAAGGGAATAAAAAGAATCATTAGATTTAGAAATTGATGTTTCACTGGATCTACAAAAGAAATTGGTTGATATGCTAAAATGTAAAAGAAAAATGCAAATTACAAGTAGAGGGAAACCCAGACAATTATTTCTAATTGGATTTACAAAAGAGGCCTATTTAAACCTTGAAAAACTCTGTGCAATGAACTAAATGATAAAAATAAAAGAAAGGAATATAAAGTTGGTTTGTTTAGTCGAGGTTTAAACAAGATATGTTGTTGTTTCTGACAACCTTTTATGAACTTTCTGCTGACACCGGGATTGAAAAGACTGTGTTTTATGAATTTATTTATAGACAAGAGATGGATATGAGAAGAAGAGATAATTATTTGAAATTTTGGAGTAGATGAAGAATCATAAATTTGTTTATACTTGTTGTGATGAGGGTTAGAAAACACTTACATATATATTTCTTTTCTCTTTCTGTATTATCTTCTTATTTTTTCTTCTCGCCTTTTTAAATTTTCCCTCCACTTTATTACTTTCTATTGTTTTTAACTTTAGTTTGCATTATATTTTAGTACTAAGATCAAAATTATTAATAAAACTTGTGTTTGTGTGTGGGTATAATTTTAACTATTACAAGTACAGTACATCAACTTGCTATTTGATCAATTAATCAAATTAATTCCATGGCCCTCTTGGAGATGTGCCCAGACAGGTTTCAGGTGTGGCATCAGCCGCGACCCCATGGAGGGGTGGGGGAGTGGTAATCATAGTTTGGAAAAGCTTTGGTCTTCACGGGCTCCCTGCACCTGAGATGATGAAAATGATCATCTTCAATGTGTGACCTTTAAATTCTTTTTAAGATTAGTTGAGATTGAATTGATGAATTTTAAATCTGAAATTAATTTAGTGGGTTAGTTAATGGAATCATTCATTGGATAAAATGATCCTTCCTGAAATGATGTTCAAATACATTTTAGTATATAATCCAACAATTGGATACATTTATGATAAATTAATAAACTCACTAATTATTCTCATAACCGACAGCAGTTTTTTCAAAGAATATTTCAGTATTCAGTTTCTTTTTTTAAAAAATCATCATATTTTTGCTGAGATTTTATTGTAGCAAATACTTATTTTCAAGTGCTGATTTTTAGAGCAATGAAGGGAGTCTTATCGCCCCAGAGACACTGTGTTTTCTCTTAGGAAAAGTGATTTTACAAGGAGGAAGAAATAACTATAGTCCAAACAAAAACATCTTTTAAAATGTTATTAGAAAGAATTTAAACAGTTTTCCCCACTACTGGCTTGGCACATGACTGCCATTTATTTTTATATTATTTTTTTCCTAAATAAAAATCTCAAGTTCTGGTTTTTTAAAATTATGTTTAGTAAAATTGCTCATATGGTAATCTACCAAAACAGAAAAGTGAAAGAAGAGAAAAAGAAAAGCAAAATTAAGAAATATAGAGATTACTTCCAATCTTCTTTTCAACAAATATTTACACTCTTATTATCCTTCGTCATCCTTAAGTATTTTGCAAGTCCCTTCACCCTTTCATTTTGTTCCCATCATTTTTAATCTTGAGGTCCATAAATCAACAATTTATTTTTTATTCTTTCTATAGAAATACATACAGTGATACCTCGTCTTACAAACGCCTCGTCATACAAACTTTTCGAGATACAAACCCAGGGTTTAAGATTTTTTTGCCTCTTCTTACAAACTATTTTCACCTTACAAACTCACCACCGCCGCTGGGATGCCCCGCCTCTGGTCTTCCATTGCCAGCAAAGCACCCATTTTTGCACTGCTGGGATTCCCCTGAGGCTCCCCTCCATGGGAAACCCCACCTCCGGACTTCCGTGTTTTTGTGATGCTGCAGGAGAATCCCAGCATCACAAAAATGGGCGCTTCGCTGGCAATGGAATTCCGGAGGTGGGATTTCCCAGCGAGGGGAGCCTCAGTGAAATCGCAGCATCACAAAAACACAGAGGTCGGGAGGTGGGGTTTTGAGGACTTCAGTGTTTTTGCGATGCTGCGATTTCACTGAGGCTCCCTTCGCTGGGAAACCCCACCTCCGGACTTCCGTTGCCAGCGAAGCGCTCGTTTTTGCGATGCTGGGATTCCCCTGCAGCATTGCAAAAACACAGAAGTCCGGAGGTGGGGTTTTCCATGGAGGGGAGCCTCATGGGAATCCCAGCAGCGCAAAAATGGGCACTTCGGCTGGCAAAAGGAGTGAATTTTGGGCTTGCACGCATTAATCACTTTTCCATTGATTCCTATGGGAAACATTGTTTCGTCTTACAAACTTTTCACCTTAAGAACCTCGTCACGGAACCAATTAAGTTTGTAAGACAAGGTATCACTGTATATAGTTTCTGGTTTTTCAAAAAAAGCTTTTGTGTGTGCATTTGTTCTCTAATCAAACAAGTCAGTTTTGACATTTCTTCAAATTCTGATATTTTTACAGTCAATTCCTTCACTGTGGGAATTTCATTATTCTTCTATAAGCCTCACATTTTGGGGATACTTCAATGCACTATTTATCTTGATCTATCTCTATCTCTCTGTTTGCTACATTAGAAAGTGGGGGGAATTGATACATTAAATAAAAAGGAAGTTCCAAAATATCTATACAATAATTTTTAAATTGGATTTCTCAGAATCAGTTCAACAATCTAACCATTACACAACTCCGTGTTCTTCATTAATCACACATTTTTTGAAGATTTTATGCCTGTTTTATTAATGTGTACTTGAAGCACCTCACTAAATCTTTTGGTCAGAAATGACAGGCTTAATCTGGTTACTTTTAAAAGAAAATAAGAATCCTAAGCAAGATGGAGTTCCATCATGTTTTTCATAGCCATGATGAATGACGGTGAAGAAGATGGGTATCTGTTTCTGTACATAAGAGAGAGAAAGAAATGGAAGAATAGCTGCAATAGAGAAAATACAGAAGGAAATCATACTTTGTCAGGAGATTTTGTCTGATGCCGCCCATTATTTTACTGCTAAAGTGGTTTTAAAAGGGTCACACAGTTTATTCCCATCTATCAAAAGGCAGTGTTGATACTTTTTCAACTCATTTAGCAGCTCACAGAAAATTCACCTTCTCGTAAGATCTGCCGATAGAATATATATTTATTAGCAAAGCAACAGAAGCAGAAGATTAAGCAGCATGAAGCTCCTTATTATAGTACACAGCAGAAGTCGGCGATGGAGGTGCGCTCGCAACTCCATTTCCATGTCATCCTGCCTGGAGTCCATCCCTGGCTATGAGGGCCTTTTGCGCCAGTTTGGGTGCCAGTTGCATCCATACCTAGATCAGGAGACCTGAATACATTAAGACATGCCCTTGCAATCATTCATTTAGATCACTGTAAAATAGTCTACATGTCAGTGAACCAGCTAGCATCTGAGAAATAAATTCAAATCCACTGCTGCGTAAACACAGAAAGTTCCATTTATTATCAGAGCCATGTCTGGATTCTAGCCGTGATAATATCAGCATTGAATTTCACTTCCGTGATTTATTTAGGTTAAAGTTCATTTCCACAACCCCTCACCCACAAGTGCATCACATGTACCAATCCAGGGAAAGGAATTTATTTATTTATTTATTTATTTGTTTGTTTGTTTGTTTGTTTGTTTATTGTTAAGAGTTGAAAGGGACCACGAAGGCCATCAAGTTCAACCCCCTGCCCAAGCAGGAACCCTATAGCACAGCAGTCAAGTGGCAGTTCAATCTTCTCTTAAAAATGTCCAGAATGTTGGAGTTCACAACGTCCGCTGGTAGGTTGTTCCATTGGTTGATCGCTCTGACCGTCAGGAAGTTCCTCCTTATCTCCATGTAGAATCTCTCCTTGGTCAGCTTCCAGCTGTTGTTCCTCGTCTGGCCCTCTGGTGCCTGGAGAATAAAGTGATCCCCTCCTCTCTGTGACATCCACTTGTATACTTGTAGACTGCTATCATGTCCGCTCTGGCTGTACAAGGAGAATGCTAGCTTCTCCTTGTACAGTCAATCTATGGCTCTGCACAAAGAATGTGCTGTAGTTCCAACGTCTCTCTATCTCTCTCTCTCACTCCTCCCATTTCCCTATCGCTGTTATTCTGTCAGGAGGCCTGACACTACATGGATCTGCCTCTGAAGAGTATTTGAAAACTTCAACTGATTCAAAATGTACTACATTGGGTAGTAAATGGTGGCAGATATACAGTGCACAGAACATCACTTCTGTGTGATCTGCATGGATTATTAGTGTGTTTCCAGGTGCGATTCAAGATGATGATTGTCAGCTTTAAATCCCTACATAGCTTTTTCCAAGAGTCTCTTTCCATCCAAACCAATTTTTCCAGAATGGGTGTCCTGCAGATAACATCAGATAAAAAGGGGCGTACATAAGCGCACTAGAGTGCCTTCCGTTCCCTGTCCTATAGTCTCTCTCAGGGCCGCCGATAGACCAGTACTACTGGGAGTGGTGTCATGGGCCCAGGGAAATTGAATAATGGGGGGGCGGCGCTTCTCCTGCTGAGCCCAGTCCTCTCCCGGTGGCTTTCAGCTCCTCCCGCCGAGGAGCTGCAAGGCTGGCCTTGGAGCCCCGTGCAGCCAGCGTTCCCTCGTGCCCGGCGGGCTCCCCTTTCCTAAACCCCCGCCAGCCCCCTCCTTCCCTTCCCGCCCTGCCCTCCTTCTCCGAGGCGTCCCTTGCCCATCATCCCCTGCCGGGCAATGGGGCAGCGGGACTGCTAGATGGGCAGCTCTTCCGGCGAGGGTGGGCAAGGCACGCCCTTCTCAGCTCTCGGCCTCCACCAGCGCAGAAAGCATCCTTCCTCACACCCAGCGCCGGGCATGGGGGCTTCCGCCGCCGCCTTCCGCAAGGCCCCCCGAGGAGCCGCGTGGGTCTCCAGCCTTCTCCTGGTGAGTCACCGCGGCAAGGATGCGGGCGAGGGAGAAAGGGAAGAACCCGGCGCCTCGGGCACTTCCCTCTTGCGGTAGAGGGGTAGGTGGTTTGTGGGGAGCCGGGAGCAGGGGAGGGAAGGAGCCGGCATAGTCAAAATCACAATTTCTTTCGTTTCTTTTTCTTTCTTTCTCTATTTCTCTCTTGCTCTTTCATTCTTTTTTCTTTATCTTGCTTTATTTCTTTATCTTGTTTTCTCTCCTTCCTTCCCTCTTTCCATTTCTTTCATTCCCCCTCTCTTTTTATTTCTCTTTCATTCTCTTTCTCTCTTACTCTCCCCTTTCATAAGTTTCCTTCCTTCCTTCCTCTGTTCCTGTCCCTTCCCCCTTTCTTTCTTTCTTTTTTTCTTTCCTTCCCTCCCTCCATTTCTTGCTTTCCTTCTCCTTCCTCCCTTCTTTCCTCCCTTACTCCCTTCTTTCACTCCTTCCTCTCTTACTCTCCCCTTTCACACCTTTCCTTGCTTCCTTTGCACCCTTCCTCTGTTCCTGTCCCTTCCCTCTTTCCTTCCTTCCTTCCCACCCTCCGTCCATTCATTCACCCATTCCTCTCTTGATCGCCCCTTTTACCATTCCTTCCTTCCTCCCTTCCTTCCTTCCTTCCTTCATAGCTCGCCCTCGCCTTTCTTCCCTTCCTTCCAGATGGGAGTGCCCCCTCAAGACACCCGCCTGACTGCTGGTACCCTGCTTTTTCTCTCCCCTCGTCCTTTCCAGCTCCTCTCCAGTGGCTGCCGGGTGTGGGATCCCCCTCCCCTCTCCCCTCGCTAGAAAGCACATGGTTTTGTCAACAAGAAGGGAGAAGTGCCAAGGAGCCGTAAATAAGCCTCGCTCCACCTGACCGATGCCAGGATCTTTCTTTCCCTTGTCACTCCTGCTTCTTTCTTTCTCCTGGACGAGTCCACACAATCGGCTTAACCCAGTTCCTGAAATAGCCTATGGCAGTGCTTCCCAACCTTGACAACTTGAAGATATCTGGACTTCAACTCCCAGAATTCCCCAGCCAGCATTCGCTGGCTGGGGAATTCTGGGAGTTAAAGTCCAGATATCTTCAAGTTGCCAAGGTTGGGAAATATTGGCCTATGGGACCGCCTCGCTTGGCGTGAAGCAGGAAATGATCCCCGGGGGATGGAGTGGCTTGGCGACTTAAAATAGTTTTTAAATGGCGGGGGGGCCCAGACACTTAGGCTGTATGGGGCCCCAAAATTCCTGATGGTGGCCCTGGTCTCTCCCATATCTCATATTTCTTCTCTACTATATCCTCTATAACCTTCATTGTGTATTATTGTGTATTGGACAAAATAAATAAATAAAAATAAATAAAAATGAAATAAAAGAGTGGCAGCTGGCAGGGACCAGAAGACAGCCTTTCCCCGCAGTGGCTCCTCTATAGAACACCCACTTGTCAGAAATTAGAATGGCTGTAATCATGTTCACCTTTCATAAGGTCATAAAAAACCCTGGCTATATTTCCAAACTTGATGTGCTAAATGTGTTAAGGGTCCCGTTTTCTGGCTGGTCAAGTAATTTGGCCATTATGCATATTTATTTTGGATGCTTTCATTGTTTTTTTATTGTTTTAAAATGTTATCAGTGTTTTGATTGCAATATATATTTTGAATTGTAAGATGCCTAGTGTTAAGTAGAGAGTGAAGAGACAGCAAACAAGCGTGACTTCAGTTCTTTATTGCTCCTGTATAACTCCAGCAAAGCCTGTCGGGCAGCTTGCCCTTTTATATGGGGCTGCCAGAAGTGTTGACCAATCATTTTGAAATATTCTACTCACCTGGGTGACAGATCAGAGTGAAGCCTTTGTTCGGCTTCACTCTATTGACTAATAAATATTCAACATCCAGAGTCATTGACTGAAATGGGAGATTATAGAAATGGAATGAATGAATGAATGAATGAATGAATGAATGAATGAATGAACAAATATTTATTGCATGCTGCATATTGCATTTATAATGCTCAGTATAGTACTTGGTGGACTGAAAAAAGAAGTTCTGAATTTTTGAATTGAAGTGCAAAGACAGTTTCACTCAAATGATGCATAAGAAAATAAGATGCATAGTTGGTCCATTCATATATTATGATGAGATTTGAGAGAGGATAATTTGTTCAGCTGCTTCAGGATCATACTGCCAAACCTTTTCAAGCATACAACAAAATGACAAATCTCTGCTACTTATTCTGGTTCAAAAATATGTACTTTACTCCAGTAGAAATATTTTCAGCTATCATCGCTGAGCATAGGTGTGCAGTGCACATATCTTTAAATCAAATGTAATTTCTTCCAAAGCCCTATTAGAACATCAATTAGCAGAATAACAGAGTTTGTATGAACCATATAGGTCTTTTGTTCAACCCCTTCTTCAAGCAAGAAACACTATACCATTTCAGACAAATGAGTGTCCAATCTCTTCGTAAAATCTGTCAATGAATCCTGTATCTCGTTGCTTTACAAAACAAATATGCCAACTTTGTGGTTTCCCACATAGTTCTTTACTGAGTAGCAAAATCAGTCCATGAAATATTAGAAGTATATATTTCTGATAGACTAAATAAAAATGGAAACTGAACCATTTCCTGAGCCTGAGTGGCGCAGCAGGTAGAGTGCTGTACTGCAGGCCACTGAAGCTGACTGTAGATCTGTAGGTCAGCGGTTCAAATCTCATCACCAGCTCAAGGTTTACTCAGCCTTCCATCCTTCCGGGGTGGGTAAAATGAGGACCCGGATATGCTGGCTGTGTTAAAAAGTGCTATTGCTAACATGTTGTAAGCCGCCCTGAGTCTAAGGAGAAGGGTGGCATAAAAATTGAATAAATGAATAAATGAATAAATAAATAAATTTCTCACGCTTTTCATCCCTCTGTTCCACAAGTACATATAGATATGTGTGTGTGGGTGCGTGCAAGCACACATGTACATACAGTAGTTAAGTGGTACTTAAATTCCACATGGATTTTTAAGGAATAATCGAATACAGCTATCTATAGAAATCCTTCCTGAACTATAATACTGAAATGACAAAATGTGTGTTATAAATTCACAGTGCAAGCTCTGTTTTGGTAGATTTGTGATATCATAGATAAATCTGTAAGACTGTTTGCGTCAGATCATTGCAAACATTTGCCATTTGCCCTTTCTCCTCCATGACCAGGGGTGGGTTACTACCCGGATGGGGGGGAACGCAGTGGGTAGCGAAAATGGAGCTCCAGCCCAGAGCACCCAATTTGCACTGAAAGATGTTGAAAGAAAATGCAGGGTGTCCTGCATAAACCACGCCCACAGTGTGGTAATAAAATTTTGGTAGCCCTTCACTGTCCATGGCCCCCTATATAATATTTCCCAACTAGTCCCCCTACCAATGTGTGAAGACTCTTTTAAATACTTTCGAAAGGAGCCAGGTTGGAGAAGACGGGGATAGAAGTGACACATTATTTCCAATATTTCTTCCTCTTTGTGGAATTATTTGGCAAGTCAAAAGCAAATCTCTCTTTCCCAACAGTGTTTCATCTGCAAGAGAATTAAAGCTGAGATTTTGCAATGCAGATGGTGTTTATTTATTTTATTTTATTTATTTATTTTGTCCAATACATAATACACATTGAAGAGAAAGATATGTAATAATATAAGTAAAGAAAAGAATAGAAGAAAAGATATAAAAGTATAGGTGAACATATTTGAAAGGAAGAAAAGATAAATGAGATAAGGATAGACAATTGGACAGGGGATGGAAGGCACACTGGTGCACTTATGCACGCCCCTTACTAAGGAACCTGGAGAGGTCAATCGTGGATAGTCTAAGGGAAAAATGTTTGGGGTTGGGGGTTGACACTACTGAGTCAGGTAATGAGTTAGGGTTAGGGTTATTCTCTGTATTGTATACAAAACACTGGTTAATTTAATCACCAGGTTAAATAAAACACAGTAAGTCAAGTTTGTGACTATATTATTTTATGAGTGTTGTTCCTGTGTTTAAAAGTGGGCTAAAATCAGGTTGGAATATCATAGAGAACCTAAAAGGCATATTATTCAAAGGCTAGGCAAAATTGTTAAAGACATCCTAAATTTACTGCCATTTAATGAACAAGAAACTCTATCTATAGCCTCCCCAATCAGAGTTCATTATAGGAGCCAATTGAAGACCCATAAATTATAGCTCCACATTACAGTATTTCCAATCGGAAGAGAAAACAGGGCTCACACAGAAGATTATGTTGTCCTTGAAAGGTAAGCATAGTGATAAAATAAAACCACTTGCTAAACATTAAGTGCTGAACCATTAATACATAGGCTAACACTAGTCAAAGTAAACATCAAAGATTAATTTGATATACCTGAAACATCATGCCATCCTTCTTGTTTTCCTTTTTACATTGCCAAAGAAACAAAGGAGGTTAAGTTCTTCATTTCCTGAGTTTCTTTTTCTCTTGCTACTTTTTATTTATGAAGCCCTGGCATTGCTGGGCTTAGTGTGAGTCAGGGCTCATCTAACCAGTGAGTCATAGCCTGTTTTTCTGATTGAATTTGAGCAGCCCACCTATTCTCTATGTCTGACACATTTGCTGCAAGACTCAGAAAGATCAGTGCTGAGTTGAATCCGCACAAATTTTTATATTGATGAATCTATTCACAATCTCTAAACATCACTCCCTGGGCTTTCAGAAACCCTTCAGTCAAGTATGCCCAGCATATGCAGGTCCCACTGAAATCTATTAGATGCTCTACCTGGTTCTTTCTAACTCCATGAACAGAATATCAATCTTGTCTCAGGTTCACTCCCCTCATCTACATAATCAGTAGCCTGTTGTCCTCTTACTAAAAAAAAAGTTAATGCCTCCAGCAAAAACTACCAATGGAAGCCAATAATGTATTAATGTTGCAATAATATCTGAGCTAAACGTTAAAACATTATGCGAAGCTCAATGAGGAAAGTCAGCATGTAGCTATTATCTTGACCTCTGCTTCCTGCAGTACACTTTTAATATCTCATTAAGTATATTATTTTTAATAAAAAAAATCTGCTTGATATCCAGCTCAGAAGACTACTCCAAACATAGTCTCTTCTAAGTATGTTTGAATATCCTTAGAAGAATGATTTATCAATTTTCTGGTATAGCTCCATCAGTGAGTAAAGCTGTTTTATTTCAGAAGGACAAACCATGTATTAAGGGTGGGTTTTTTTGTGACATAAGCTGGGCATGTATTTATGTCAGCAAAAAGAAAGATGGGGGGAGCAAAAATAGCCTTTTCAATTTACATTTTACTGAAGGATAGACATAAAAAGCAAGGAATAAAAGCAGGCTAATTAGCAATCAAACACAGAAATAAAGGAGACAAGATGAAATGACTCCTGTGATTAGACTATAGCAATTAAAGGATGTAATTCAGTCAAATAATAATAATAATCATAATAATTTATTAGACTTGTATGCGCAGAAGCAAAGAAACCAGCAATTTTTCCTGCCGGAAAGATATTTCAGCTGCTGCACATGTGCAGCAGCCAAATCTTGCTCCTGTGCCTAGAGCAGCAGCTGGGGCTACAGGAGAGATGCCTGTGGCACGAAAGAGCACAAAACAGGCCGCGCGGCCAGAATTGGGGCCACCCGGCCTGCTCCCTGTGCCTTGGCCCCTGCAGGAGGTGATCCAGGTAAGCAGGGGTGAGAGGCGCGGTGGTGGGAGCAGCAGCGGAGCAGCAGGGGAGCGAGAGCAGACAGGGCGAAAGGTGGGAGCTGCCATGACAGGTGTGGGAGGGGTGGGCAGTGGCGAGCAGCCACTTACCTCTTTTTAGCCTATTTCTGGGTTTTTCACTTCTGTGCATGCGCAGAAGTGAAAAAACCCCGGAAATCTCATCGCGCGAGAATCCCACACAGGGCACATGCACATAGGGCCCGGGGCATGCAGGGGGGCACATGCGCACTCCCAGCCTGTTCCGATAGGGCTGTGAATGATAGTCCACCCCTGGGGTGAACCCTTATGCATTACCTTTGAGCAATCTTAAAGAAATGTTGAAATGTCAAAGGACTGGAGAAAAGCAAATGTTATCCTCATCTTCAAAAGGATAGAAAAAGATGTTCCATCAAAGTACAAATCAGACAGTTTGAACCAAAACATGGGAATATTTTGAACTTGATTATGTCATCTTCAAACTGATGCATTAATCACCTACAAGTCAACATGAATTGTTAAGACCAAATGCTGTTAGACAAATCTAATCTTTTTTTTTAATAAGATGAATTTTTAATAGATTATGGAAATACTGCAGACATTTAGTTATGAATCAGATGTAACAGAGAATTGGTGGATGACTCTAGTGACTGGAATATAGCAATTAAAGAAACAGAAGTTTAAGAAAGGAGGAAGAGTTACACTATATATTAATCAATCAATTCCTGCTTAGTTGTTTAAATAAATTTATTGTACAATGTTTATACATCATGTCAGTTAAATAAGTATGAACTGCGTAAAAACAAAGCTTTTGTTTTGCTAATCATGCTGCTTAAATGAAGGCTAGATGGACACATGACAAATGGACACATGACAAATGGACACATGACTGGATTAAAATTATATTCAAAAATGTTCATTGATAGTTCCACATCAAATTGGAGAGAGGTTATGAGTGGAATACCATGTCGATCAATCTTGTTTTCTACCCTTTAATAAAGGTATTAATGGCTTAATCAACTAGTTCAAAACATTATTTAAAAGTTAAAGAAATTGGCTAAAATTAGCAGAACAAATTAGAAAAAATAAAATATTTAAATGAAGGATTATGGAAATCTATTTTACTAATTGTATTTCTAATAAGAAAGTCAAATAGTAGTTGAATATGAACTTAATATGAGTCTAGAGAATGAAGTGGCTATTAAAAATGTGAATGCAGTTGCAGGCATCATTGGCTGTAACAGGGATCTGATATAAGTTAGAACTTCAAACCTGGATTCTGCTTGAAAATTATTTCTCCTGGTAGCCTTAGCTTGTTTCTTTTCCTTTTTTGAAAATTTTAAAGTTGTAGTTCTGTTATTTTATTGTATTGTTCTTGTGTTTTAACTCTTTTATTGTAAAAAAAGAAAGATAAGCAACTTAAATAAATAGTGTCAGTCAGGGCTGATAAACATCAGTGGTCAATAAATCCCAATAAATAAAAGAAACCATTATAATTTCAAAATTATGACAATTAATTTTGTGACTTTATTCAACTTTGATCAGACTTCACACTGAGTACCACACTGAGTACCTATGTTCAACTATGCACACTACACTTTTAAAAGGATTTTTAAAATAGAACATGTTCAGAAAAAGACAAAGAACATTATTTTACTGGTAGAGTCAACTTTGAAATAAAACCATAGAGAATATCATAGGACACTTCAAATACTTGAAAGGATGTCACCCTGAAGAAGGTTATGCTTTGATCTCTTTTGTTCCAGAGTATAGGATATAATTGATTTAAATTTCAGACAGGATTCTGACAGAATGTTGGAAACAACTTTTCAATTTTAACAGAGTTCAACAGTGAAATTACACCAAGTTGTGATATGCTCTCTTCATTGGATAGATTCAAGGAAAGGTTAAGCAAGCATGCTTTAAGTTGATAGCTTACATGTCCCCTTCTGACTTCAAATTCTGTGGAATAGTTAACTCTTCCCAAAATGTTCAGCAATAATGTTTAAGCATGAAAACAGGGTTCAAAGTGGGATAACCTGAGTCGCTTAGAGAATCCAATGAAATAGAAATGTCTAGTTTAACATTAAGTTTCTGCTTGAGCAGAACAGTTATTCCATCGCTATTGAGTAAATGATAAAATTAGTTTACATTCAGAAATTTACACTTTGACAAATATTAAAAAGCTAGATGAAACAACCTCCCCCCAAGAATCTATTGATTACTTAAGTAAGTGAGACATTTTCAGAGGTTTCAAGCCCTTCTGACTTCATTTCTGGCTCAGAACCTCCTCCCAGAACATGGACAACTTCAGATAGTGATTCACCATCATTAAAGGTATTATTATCACCAAGGGTCCTGCAGGGGGTTTCTTCTACTGTTCCAGCGAGCAAGATACCATTGGACCAGAATATCTCCAAGACCGCCTCCTGCCGCACGAATCCCAGCGACCGATTAGGTTCCACAGAGTGGGCCTTCTCCGGGTCCCGTCAACTAAACAATGTCGGTTGGCGGGCCCCAGGGGAAGAGCCTTCTCTGTGGCGGCCCCGACTCTCTGGAATCAACTCCCCCCGGAGATTAGAATTGCCCCTACCCTCCCTGCCTTCCATAAAGCTCTTAAAACCCACCTTTGCCGTCAGGCATGGGGGAACTGAAACATCTCCCCCCGGGCATGTACAATTTATGTATGGTATGTCTGTGTGTGTGTCTGTTAGTATATTGGGGTTCTTTTAAACTTTTTCTTTTTAAATATTTAAACTATTTGGATTTGTTATGATTGTTTATGCCATGTTGTGAGCCGCCCCGAGTTCGCGGAAAGGGGCGGCATACAAATCTGAATAATAAATAATAATAAATAAATTGTCAATCAGGGTTCAACTAGAATAGTTGGCTGCATAGCTAGAAGTATAACACGCAGGAAGAGGGAGATTGTGATCCAGCTGTATAGAATGCTGGTGAGAGCACATTTGGTATACTGTGTTCAGTTCTGGAGACCCCACCTACAAAAAGATATTGATAAAATTGAATGGGTCCAAAGATGGGCTACAAAATTGTTGAAAGGTCTTAAGCATAAAACGTATCAGGAAAGACTCAATCTGTACAGTCTGGAGAACAGAAGGGAAAGGGGGGACATGATCAAAACATTTAGATGTGTTAATGGGTTAAATAAGGTCCAAGACAGAAGTGTTTTTAATAGTAAAGTGAACACAAGAACAAGGTGGCACAATCTGAGATTAGTTGGGGGAAAGATTAGAAGTAACGTGAGAAAATATTATTTTACTGAAAAAGTAGTAGATGCTTGGAACAAACTTCAAGCAGATGTGGTTGGTAACTGAATTTAAACATGCCTGGGATAAACCATCCTAAAATAAAATAGAGGAAATAGTATAAGGGCAGATTAGATGGACCATGAGGTCTTTTTCTGCCATCAATCTTCTATGTTTCTATGTTTCTATCTACCAGAGGGGAACTCCACTTATTCCATACTGACAGGATGGTCTTGTGCTTACATCCAACTCTCATTCCTGGGGTAAGCCACCCCTTTTTTCACAGGACACAGAAGATAATGCTACCTAGGTCCTACAAAAATCCCTCTACTGAGCAGAAGGCCACTTGGCATACCTTAGAGATGAGAAGGGGGTTGGAATATTATCCAGGGAACAACTGAAATCTGTAAACTGGAAGCTCTGTTCCTATCGTTCCAACCTGCCTCCCTGGGACGCATGGCCTTCTCCTTCACGGGGGTGGTTGGATCAGGAAGGTCACCACCAGGCCTTACTATCACATGGGGCTTTCTCAGCCTATGGGCATAACAGCTCATTCCACACGCAGTGCGGCAACCTTGGCAGCATGGTCGACCTGAGAGCCCATTGAGAAAGCCCATAGAACAGCCATGTGGGCATCCCCAATTCCCTTCATTAAACATTACAAACAGACACTTTCAATTCCAAGGAAGCAGTGCTCAGATGAAAGGTGTTGCAACAGGTAGTAGAATCAGAAAGGTATCAAACAGACCTATGTAGCCCTCCCAGTTGAATGGGGATGTCTTTGGTATAACCCATACTTGGAGGCAAGTTCCACCTAGCTTGGAGAAGGGGCATTGGTATACACTGATACGCCTTTTCTCGAGGGGTGGAAGCAGCTTCCACGGCCCAGCCAAGCTACTAGTCTGCTAAGGGAAGGCAGAAATTATTGGCAATATACAGGGAAAGGTTGCACGCATAATCTGTTCATGTCCTTCATCTAAGAGGGGAAAGTACAGGAAATAGTATAGTTTTAAGACTACAGATTCAGTCTGTATATGGTCATAGGGCGGTTTTATGGGTTAAGACCGCCCTATGACCATATAAGGACTGAATTTGTAGTCTTAAAACCATACTACTTGAAGGCTAGTTCCACCCCTCGAGAAAGAGTGTATCAGTGTATACCAACATCCCTTTTGCCTACTGAGGGATTGATTGATATACCACCAAGTAATAATAGTTATTTTTTTAAGATCAAGGAACTTAAAACAACAGGTTTTCAGAACTCAGTAACTGAATACAAAGGGTTAACATCTGCAGTTTTATGCTAACTAAACCATATAAATCTGGAATTAATTGTTGAGACTCAGAAAAGCTGTTGCCAGGAGACTGGCTGGTGTCCCCAAATTAAATCCCCTTTACTCTTCTGTCTAGCTGCAAATCTACTATGTACAAAAAGACATTTAATTGTTCATGAACATAAAGAACTAATCCTTGCTTCAATAAAGGTGATTTCTGCTGCATTGCCTCTAGGATCATTCTAATTTTGTTACGGCTCAACTATTATTCTCAGTATCACAGGGATAGAGTCGCTGGGAAAACGTTTTAGTGAGCCTAGTGTTGCTTGCACTCGTTTCTGTACATTTTTCCTTCCATTTCATGGGTATGCCCCAATTTCTTTGGAAGTACAATTTAATGAGATGGACAAACTGGATAGTCCCTTCAGGCTGGAAGGTTTAATTTGCTCGTCTAGATCTCTTCAGACCTGACAAGGAAATGCTGTATTTTTTTTCTAGCAAGATTAGCAGGGAATAGCAAGCAAAACTGAGACTGAAATGAAACTAATCCAGTTTTAGTAGATTTTCAGAGGGAAGGCTGTCATTTCATTTCATTTGTTTATTTAGTACATTACATGGAAAGACGAAGCCAAATACTGATTTCACAGAGAGTGAGTCAAAACAACCACAAACTAGAGTTGTCCTTTTAAAATAAATAAATAAATCACACTGTGATTTCCAGCAGAGCCAATCTGTGGAACACTTGCTCTTTCACAAACAAGAGCACATCACAGGCATACACAGTATTGTGTCATTGTTTGCTTCTCCTTGCTCCTTCTCTGGAGGCCATTTTGGAAAAAGCTACTCTATAAAGAAGCGAAGAAGTCATTATATAAAGAGAAAGAAATGGGCCTCATTTTCTCACAGGAAAGGTAAAAATTATGACAAGGCTAACAGACAAGTGTTAGTTGGTGGTATTTCCGAGGGTATTGTTTTTAGTTCTCCAGTACATTAATAAATGTTCAGTTAGCATTTTAAAGGATTGAGTGTTTGAATATGGAATCATGAGATGCAACAATTAGCCTGGGTTCAATGTTGGGTATTTTTCCCCAATGTTTTATTTATTTAGTTCTTCTAGGGATTCTGTTCAATATTAATTGAATATGAAGGTAGGGAGGAAATGGCCCTAAAAAGTAGACGCTGCTAGGTCATTATTCTTTTTCTTAAATTCTTCATTATCTTCTTCCCAGCCAGAATGTCTGCATGAAATCACATGTACAGTAATATCTTAAAAAGAGACAGCAGTGACAAGCAGGGACCCAGAAACAGACTGACAATCAATGGTATGCTATGACATTAGTAAACATATTTGCACTTGGAAACATGTGTGAGAGTGCATAGGTTTATGAGGATGCCAACCACACAGCATTAGCTTGTTCTTTTTCAGAATTAATGTTTCTTTAGCACCACCTCTGCTTTCCTACAAAACAACCTATTATAAAGAATTTCTTGTCAAACTTCTAAACAACTAAAAAGATTGTGGAACAGCAATAGGAGGAAAATCTAATAAGTTATTTTACTGAATGTTAATTTAGGAGAAATTAAAATATTTATGTTAATTTATTATCTGAAGCTCTGGGAGCTGGAAGTTATTGGCCGGCTGTAAAAACAATTAGCTAGTGGTCAATTTAGGTGCCAATCCTAATTGGTTCAGATTTCTAGACTTCTTTAAAAGGCTCTGCAAGGCCTCAAAAGAGGGCCTTACATTGATGCCATGATTGATGTGCCCCTTTAAGAGTATTCTGTAAAATAAAATAATATCTTGAACTTACTGAAAGCTAAGCCATATTAAAGCAATCATGTTGACACCAGGACTACAGGCAGAGTACTTGATCTAACTGAATTGAGGCACATCACAAAATTGAATCAATCTTTTTTGATCCACTTCAAGGCACCTATTCAGAGTGTATCAATGCTGCTCACGTAGGTCTTGTAGACACAGGTAGGATTATAATCTTAAGAACTTCAAAATTTAAAGAAAAAGACACCTGAAGTTTTCTGACTATATTAAGTCAACAACCCAGGGACTGTGGGTACCAGATAATTCCACAGATGGAGCCAGGTGGACAATATGTCCACCACCAATGAGTTCCCAGCGACTAATGAATTTTACAGGCCCAGTAGGATTGTACGACACCCCACCTTCCTGTGTGACTATGTAATGTATATACAGAGACAATTTGAATATTCACAAATTAAGAGGGGAGGGGCATTACATATGGCTGTACATAGCATGGAATTGTATAGTTACTACTGATTGGTTAGTTTAGCAGTGGAAGAAATAAACTGCTGTCAGAGGTTGACCAGTTTCAGGGAAGCCTTTAAAAGTGGCTTCCCTGCAGCCTCCCAGCATTCTGTATTACTTTCAGCTATGGAGAAATAAAGGTGCTGAACTGTTTCTACATCTCACCTCTTCATTCCCAAGCAATCTAACAGAATGTTATGCAGGTAGTAACTATGCAACGTTCCTGAATAATGGTAGATTTGTTTCCATGTGCAGGGACTGAAGATAGGAGAATAAACGCTGAAATGGACTTTGTAACTAGGCAACCGTGCTCTCTCATCCTTTCAAACCCTCCTCTTCCCACTGTAACATCTATGGAACCAATTACCGTTTTGTTTTGTTGCTGCTCGCCTGGCCATAAGCTGCATATTTCCATCTCAGTTTTTATATAAACATTTCTCATGCTTTATTAAATTGTACACAAGCTTTATGGTGGAATAGTATCTACATTCAAGTCTATTCCATACCCAAAATGTGTGCAATAGAAGATCTATGGTGATATATACTGGGAATATATAATATAATATTTTCATCTGTCCAATTGTGTTTGATTCTCAGAGATTGCTGGACAAATTCCTGCACTTTTCTTGGCAGGTGTTTCAGAAATGTTTTGCCATTGCCCCTTTTCTAGTGGTAAAGTAAAATTACCCACTGGTTCTGGACTAAAACTCAGTCTCCCAGTTTCTAGCCAAATGCCTACACCAAATTGGGTTTCATAAGATTATAATGAATTTTTAAATGCCTTGCAGCCTGATTTAGTCACATGAATAATTAAAATAATCACAAAAAATTAGGAAGTTAATAGAAAATAATGAGTCAATAACATTGCATATTTATTTTATTTATTTATTTATTGGATTTGTATGCCGCCCCTCTTCAGAGACTCGGGGTGGCTAACAACAGCAATAAAACAATATACAATGATAATCCAATAAATACTAAAAATGATTTAAAAACCTATTAATATAAAAAACCAAACACACATACAGACATACCACACATGAAATTGTAAAGGCCCAGGGGGAAAGAGCATCTCAATTCCCCCAGGCCTGGCGGCAGAGGTGGGTTTTAAGGAGTTTACGAAAGGCAAGGAGGGTGGGGGCAATTCTAATTTCTGGGGGGAATTGGTTCCAGAGGGCCGGGGCCACCACAGAGAAGGCTCTTCCCCTGGGTCCCGCCAAGCGGCATTGTTTAGTTGACGGGACCCGGAGAAGACCCACTCTGTGGGACCTAACCAGTCGCTGGGATTCGTGCAGCTGTGGTGATTGTTGATATCCTATGCTGTGCTAGAGAAGTACTTGAGAGAACAACACAAGATAATGAATCTCCTTGGCCAGACCAGGCAATGAAATCATTGGCGGCCTGCTTGTTCCATATCATTCATCAATTTCTTTTCTCCCTCATCGCAGAACTGCTATAGCAACATTAGCTGCCTTTTTGCTCCAAACATGGAGAATAGGATTTGCTTAGTTCAGTCAACTTATCTTCCCTTCTCTTTCTCAATGAAAGTTATAGTCTCTCCAGCTTGTAACACTGATGAAACAATTCCATTAAAACAATAAATGCAGTCATAAACCGCATCTCGTTTGTGCTGACTTGTGATGTATTCACCTTCTCCACGAGCCTCCTGCCCAAATTAATCTCACACTTTAAAAACCATAAATCAATAGCATTAAAATCCTTTCCACCTACAGATGTTGTTCAACTCTTCCATTATGCTGGAGGAAGCCACATTTTCTATTTGCTGAGAAGAAAATAGGAACAACAACAGATGGAGCATAGAAAATTCATATGCTGGCAAGAGCGGATACTGACATTTTGTATGTTCCGTAAAACAGAGTTATTTTAAACTTAGCATCTTGTATAAGAAAACCCAAACTTCAGACAAACCCTTAAGGTACATATAACAATTATACAGGTACTAGTTTCAATATCCATCTAATTAGGTGGCCTAATTCACTTCAAGCCTACAACAGGAAACGCCCAATAGTCCTTTCCCCAAAAGCACGGCTTATTTTATACAAATCTAGATCATTTATTTATCAGATTTTTATTAACTACTTACCTCACTATAAGTCACTCTGCACAGCATCCAACAATGAGATGAAAACTACAATATAAAAAACAAACACAGCTATAAAATGTAAAAATCTATATTGAAAAAAAATACAAATGGTCCACTTCCTCAAAGCTTTATTTTTAAGTCAATTATATCAAATTTTCACAGATAGAAAGAACATGTTATTCCAGGTACATTCCATCTCGGTTCTTTTTCATACATTTTTGGCAGGGACATTTTGATCAATGGTATGGATTTTATTATCTTATCATACTTCCTACTGCAAATTAAAAAACGTAATGAAATACTCCAACCATGCAAGGAGAGAAATCAGATTGTTTTTTCAACAGTTTATTGCTTTTTCTAAAATGTAAATACAGTTGCTATGATAGAGTGCCCTGCTGAATTTCCATGTACCGAGCTCTTTAAAAAAAAACCCACAGAAAATGCCAGGATAGGAAAAAGTAAGAAGGAATGTAATTTTGTGATAATGTCTTGTAGTTGTGCTCTCTCTGTATTTGTTCCAAGTTTTAAATCATGTTTTCTCCTGCAATAAGTCTAACATCACCCCTGAAGTTAATATTATCTCATTAAAAAAAAATCTCCCCAGAAAACTAATTTAGAATATGCAACAGAGATGCAACAGAGTAAAATTCAAAGGAAGACTATCAGGTTTACTTTAAACTTAGAATTGCTATAAGATGTTTTATCGTTGGTGCATTATTCCAGTCTTGACTGCTAAAACTAATATTTATTTTTCTAAAAAATGTTGAAAATGAAACAAGTAGTTTGGATCCTAGTTTCATGTGTTATGTTTTTATTGGAAAAGATCTCTCTTTGAAAGAAGTCTAACTACATTAGGGAAGTAGATCTCAATATCTAGAATATTTCTTTAAAAATAAATATGACATAATTTAATTGTGATTGGGAACAATTTTTGGTATCCAAAATTTGAGTTTTATAATTTGTATATTCTTTTGATACATAATTTATTGTACTAATTTAATGAATTGTATATATGCATGGATTTTGATCAGAAAATTGATGTGGTTATTCCTTTCTATGGCAATGGCTGCTAGGATTGTACATACCAAACACTGGAAAGAAAAAGGGATGTCGGCTGTTGAAGAATAGATTTTGAAATTGAAGTATGAAACAGCAGGCCAGCATCTAATGCTGGCTGGCAGTTAGGAAAAGATACGGAAAAACAAAGTGAGAAGGAGACTGAAATGGAATGATCTGCAAACATGAATAGGAGAATTCCATATTGTATTTTGTATTGCTTATTCTTTCAGTATTTGACTGAAATGTTGGGTCTATATCATATTTTGGTAGTTCTTTGTTTATGTCCATTTGTTCAGTTATGATGGTGTTGAAAAATGTATATATGATGTAGCATATCATAGTTACATGATCATGATATAGGTGTGGTCATGTGGTCCCCATTTGCGATATTCTTTGCTGGCTTTCCACAAGCCAGTTCAATTACAATATCAGCTTGTTAACTTGTCTAGTATGTCGATTGTCTGGTAAATTGCCAATGCTTTTTCTTCTGCCCACAGCACCTTTCAATCTCTGTGTGGCCTCTAGTAGGCCTCCCAGAGCCTCCCCCTTCCCAAGACAATCCTGCATTCTTTACCTGGCCTCTTGATGCTTAACAATTTGCACATTCTTGGATTACAACAGCAATAGAAATTGCCAGGGTGGCCATCACTAAGTGATGCAGTTATATTACATCATGGTTTACCACAGGGATGGGCTACTGTAGTGAAAAGGGAGCTCCACCCCAGAGAACCCAATTTGCACTGAAAGATGTTGAAAGAAAATGCAGGGTGTCCTGCATAAGCCATGCCCACAGTGTGGTAGTAAAACTTTTGGTAGCCCTTCACTGGTTTATAACCACAACTTTTAGCAATGACAGTCCTGGTCCCAACTGCCCTTGTAAACCAAGGAATACCTGTATTTATAATTATCTTGAGATAGTTTCTTTGCATTTAGTGTACAGTGTTCCCTTGACTTTCACGGAGGATACGTTCCAAGACCACCCGCGAAAGTCACATTTCTGTGAAGTAGAGATACTCTCTTCCTTCCTTCCTTCCTTCCTTCCTTCCTTCCCTCCTTCCTTCCTTCCTTCCTTCCTCCCCCTCCCTCCTCCATTCCTGGTTTTACTTATCCCCAGAACCTGCAGGGGCAATGGGGCGGCAAACTGGGGGCTTTGCTGTGCTTGCTGTGGCGGCTGCGCTTGCTGCGGCGGGTGCAGTAAGGCTCAGCTTCAAGTGAAGCGTACCAATGCTCTGAGAATTAAAGGGGAGGGATCGGGAGGCTGGGGCAGAAGCGGAGCTTTTATTTAAACAAGCAGGACGACTGGGGGGGGAGAGGAGGAGAGTTAAAATGCACAGTATTGTACATCGGGTGGCTCTGGAAAACGCTTGGTATGCAAAAAAATCACTGAGTATTCTTTTAAATATCCCACCCGGCCGCTCTGTTCAGGGAAACCCGCTCCCTTCTTAACCAGGGGGGAGTTGGGGAGCCCTTGCAGACTAGTGCCGAGGATTTTAACACATTTTTCACTGATAAAATTGCTCGGATTCGAGCGGACCTCGACTCCAATTGTAAAACAGAGTCAACTGACAACGAGTCAGTCGAGGTGACTGGGGCTAAACGTCTTTGTCTATCTGTCTGGGAGAGGTTTGACTTGGTGATACCTAAGGAAGTGGACAAGGCCATTGGAGCTGTGTGTTCCGCCACCTGTCTACTGAATCCGTGTCCCTCTTGGTTGGTTTCGGCCAGTCGAGAGGTGACGCGGAGCTGGGTCCGGGAGATTGTCAACGCCTCTTTGGGGAGTGGGTCCTTTCCGGCTCCTTATAAGGAGGCACTTGTGCGCCCCCTCCTCAAGAAGCCTTCCCTGGACCCAGCCATACTCAATAACTACCGTCCAGTCTCCAACCTTCCCTTTATGGGGAAGGTTGTTGAGAAGGTGGTGGCACTTCAGCTCCAGCGGTCCTTGGAAGAAGCCGATTATCTAGATCCTCAGCAGTCTGGATTCAGGCCCGGCTACAGCACGGAAACTGCTTTGGTCGCGTTGATGGATAATCTCTGGCGGGCCCATGACAGGGGCTTGTCCTCTGTCCTGGTGCTTCTTGACCTCTCAGCGGCTTTCGATACCATCGACCATGGTATCCTTCTGCACCGACTAGAGGGGTTGGGAGTGGGAGGCACTGTTCTTCAGTGGTTCTCCTCATACCTCTCTGGTCGGTCGCAGTCGGTGTTAGTAGGGGATCAGAGGTCGACCACTAGGTCTCTCCCTTGTGGGGTGCCTCAGGGGTTGGTCCTCTCCCCCCTGCTATTTAATGGATCTTACCTCCCAAGGACAACTCCATCTGTCCATCCATTACCCTGGGGGGAGAATCACTGGCCCCCTCAGAGAAGGTTCGCAACTTGGGCATCCTCCTCGATCCACAGCTGACATTAGAGAAACATCTTTCAGCTGTGGCGAGGGGGACGTTTGCCCAGGTTCGCCTTGTGCACCAGTTGCGACCCTACTTGGACCGGGAGTCACTGCTCACAGTCACTCATGCCCTCATCACCTCGAGGCTTGACTACTGTAACGCTCTCTACATGGGGCTACCTTTGAAAAATGTTCGGAAACTTCAGATCGTGCAGAATGCAGCTGCGAGAGCAATCATGGGCTTTCCCAAATATGCCCATGTTACACCAACACTCCGCAGTCTGCATTGGTTGCCGATCAGTTTCCGGTCACAATTCAAAGTGTTGGTTATGACCTATAAAGCCCTTAATGGCACCGGACCAGATTACCTCAGGGACCGCCTTCTGCTGCATGAATCCCAGCGACCAGTTAGGTCCCACAGAGTGGATCTTCTCCGGGTCCCGTCAACTAAGCAATGTCACCTGGCGGGACCCAGGGGAAGAGCCTTCTCTGTGGTGGCCCCAGCCCTCTGGAACCAACTCCCCCCAGAGATTAGAACTGCCCCCACCCTCCTTGCCTTTCGTAAACAACTTAAAACCCACCTCTGCCGCCAGGCATGGGGGAATTGAGATCCTCTTTCCCCCTAGGCCTTTACAATTCTATGCATGGTATGTATGTATGTATGTTTGGTTTTTATATTAATTGATTTTTAATCATCAATACCAAATTACTATTGTACACTGTTTTATTGTCGCTGTTAGCCGCCCCAAGTCTCTGGAGAGGGGCGGCATACAAATCCAATAAATAAATAAGTAAATAAATTGGACATGATGTTAATCCAGAAGATAAAAAAGTATATCGTCAAGTATAGAAGTGAGTTTATCCTTTCAGAGTAATGTTGTGAAATCATCTTCATACATGGGACAGTTGCCATCATTTTTTCTCATTAAAACATACAATAATTAAATGAATGCCCATAATGTAATATAACTCAAATAAAATACATGATAAAAATCTAATTATTATGAAATATATGATTATCCAATTCACTTTGGTAACATAAGAATATCAATAAATGAAAGGAAAGAATTATACACTACATAAATATCACACATAAAATGGCAACCAAGCACATTTAAAAAAAACAATCCAAAAGTGATTCACATTTAACTGGCCTCAAATGCCTCAGTGGAAAGGCTGATCTTAACAACTTTCCTGAAGGTGATGATTATCAGAATAATGCTAATGTCTATCTGTCTGTCTATCTTGCAAAAGCTATAGAAAAAGATCTTTTGAGAGGCAAGAAAGGGAAAGAAATGCGGAGAAGATTTTAAGCAGTAATGAATGAATATGAGACATACAGTGGTACCTCTACTTACGAATTTAATTAGTTCCGTGAATGGGTTCTTAAGTAGAAAAGTTTGTAAGAAGAAGTAATTTTTCACATAGGAATCAATGGAAAAGCAAATAATGCATGTGATTGGGGAAACCACAGGGAGGGTGGAGACCCTGTTTTCTCCCAGGAGATTCCTAAAGAGGCCCCACAGAGGCTTCTCCTCACCTTTTCTGGCCCTGTTTCCTCCCAGGAGATTCTTAGAGAGGCCCCACGAAGGCTTCTCCCCGCCTTTTCTGGTTACATTTTGGGAGGCCCGGATTTGTAAGTGGAAAATGGTTCTTGAGAAGAGGCAAAAAAATCTTGAAAACCTGGTTCTTATCTAGAAAAGTTAATAAGTAGAGGCGTTTGTAGGTAGAGGTACCACTGTATTTGAATGGTGATTAGTGTCAGAACATGATTGTTAATATAATGAAATTAACTTCTCGGTTGCTGAAGTCGTATTTTCTATAGTCAAGTTTGGAGCAGTTCACTTTTAGTTTGTATATGTGTTGTGTGCTGGTGTATTGTTGTGGTTGAAGCTGAAGTAGTCGTTGACAGGAAGTACGCTGCAGCAGATGATTTTATGAGCAATGCTTAGGTTGTGTTGAAGTTCTAAGCTTTCTAAGCCTAGGATTTCAAGTCTGGTTGCAGAAGATATTCTGCTATAGAGGAGTGGAGGGCTCTTTTCATAAAGAAATCCATCCTCTAATGAAAGAGAATTTATGCAGCTTGTTTCTTTGTAATGAAAGCCTTTCAGAAAAGAAATGTACTAGTCCTTAAATAGTAAGAGTCTTTGTATAAATAATATCTGCTAAATATTACTTTAGGATACTGTCGATAATAGAAGACTTGACCATTTAGCCTCGTAGAATGAATGAATGAATTAACAAACCCAGGCATGTCATTTTTCTATTATAGCATATAAAGTTTACTGCCCCATCTTCCCAAATATTACACTTCTGATAATTAAAGATGCATCATCTCTATTATTAGAAGCTATTTGAGGCTAGTAACATTGTTTGCCGTCTGCTTAGTAATAATATTTGGAGAGATTGAATAATTTGCTAATTTGAAAATATCCTACAAAACATACACTTCACAATGTGTGCGTCAGCAAGCCCTAGAGAAATACCAACTAACCTTAAGTATAAGCTATTAATATAAAGAATACGCACTATGCACACATAGACACTCAGTCAATCAATCAGTCATTCAGTCGGTCATTCTTGTGTTCAATCATGTCCGATTCTAGAGGACTGTCTGGACAAAAACCTGTCGTTTTCTTGGCAAGGTTTTCCAGAAGCGGTTTGTCATTGATTCCTTTGTAAGGATCAAGAGAAATTGATTGGCACAAGACCACCCACTTAGTTTCATGCATAAGGCAGAGTTAGAACTCATGGGGTTATCAGGAGAAAGTCAGTAAATGGCTGAAATGTCAATGAGGAAATGTTAATGTTGAAAATCATTTATATATGGCATTATATTTACAAAACTTTGCTTAGCTACCAACACTGACTCCCATCATAATTTCAAAAACAGAGTTTTAAAATAGTAATATGTTTTCAGAAATAAAGCCTACTGGAGCCAAAATGAAGATTTTCAGAGGGCAAAAAAGTAGTTTCCATCAGTTTAATCCAGGGGTGGGCAGCAGACAGGATGGGGTGGAACACAGTTCCACCAGCGGAAATGAAGATGCGTGTGCAGCTCCAGCTGTTTGGTGGCTGTCATTTCCTGGATTACTGGGCTCGGTTCAGCTCTCCTTTTCCCCCCTGCTGCTGCATCTGCGCTCCTTGCTTTTTCCTCTTTCCTCCATCCTGACCTCGGACGAGCTTCCCTCTCTCCTGCCCGGTTCCCCTCCAGCCTCACGTGGCCACTTCCCACCTGAGGTGCAAGCAGAAGGCATGGGTGGAAGCGGTGCTGGCAGCATTTATGCTTCTGGCAGCACCCATTCACCTAGCTAACCAGCTTGAGGTGAGGAAGGGTGACCCAGGAAGGAGAGTGTGGGAAACATGAAGCAAATTGTCACGCCAGTGTTATGCCGAGTTTTATATTACAAGCCCCCAATTAAGTCCAAAGTGGAAATTCAAACACACGTTTGTAAAGTAAACAAAGTTGGTTTATCAAAAGGAAAATACTGTCCAAAATGCACTTTTAATCAGCCAAAGTGCTCTCCCATACACCACAAGCCTTGAATGCTGTGAAAAACATAAAACAAAAGCAAAGCAGATAAAAGGCAGCTGTGAAAATGTCACAGCCACCCCCCTTCAAGAGTTCTCACGCTGAAACTTAACTGTGAATTGTTCCACAAGACATGAAACTTTGGGCTTAGACAATTTAGAACTATACCACCTTCAGTATGACCTAAGCATACTTCATAAAATTATCTGCAACTATGTCCTACCTGTCAATGTCTACTTCAGCTTCAACTGCAACAATATAAGAGCACACAATAGATATAAACTTCATGTAAATCACTCCAAACTCAATTGCAGAAAATACAACTTCAGCAACTGAGTGATTAGTGCCCGGAATGTACTAACGGACTCTGTAGTTTCATCCCCAAACCCCCAAACTTTAATCTTAGACTGTCAACTGTAACCTCACGGTCCTAAGAGGTCTGTAGGGGGCATGTATAAGCCTACTGTTTTGCTGTCTTGCTGTTTTCCTTATCTGTACTTAGTTTGTATATGTTTATGTTTATACACATACCTGCTATTTTGTACATGTTTGACAAACAAATAAATAAAAATAAAAATAAAATAAATCTTCTGTCATTGCCGTTATCATGCTAATTTGATTTTGTTGAATACTCTGCTTGTTAGAAAGTTTTCATTCAGATTCAGTCTTAATTAGATGTTATTTTTTTCCAAATTAAAGTATCAAAGGATAATTAGCATTTTTCTACTCCATTTCATAGCTCAATTGATTTTCTTCTCAATTTGAAAATAAAATAGATTATAGTACTAGGCTCCAAGAGAAGGGAAAAAATGGGGAGGAATAACACATACAATAACTCTATGCAAAAAAGTATTGTGAAATAGAAACAATGTTACATAGAAGTATATTGAATCTTATGATTAATACATAAGTGCATGATATTAAGCTAGCATTTTCCAACTAGCGTTTAGTAGTTATCAATCATCAGATCCAAAAGCAATTACCAAGTCTACTTTGTTAGAAGTCATAAAATTCAAAATTCAGCAGCAGATATAACATTATACTTAATTGTCCTGGTAATTTCATGGTTAGATTAACTACACCTACTTAAAGAAGCTAAAACTGATCAATTGGGCAAGTGCAAAATACGCTTGCTTATTACTGAAGAAAAGTAGATTGGTGGTTTTTTTAATGGTGTTTTCACAAATCCAGCAGAATTTACATCCTCTGGACAATTCAATTTTGATGGAAGAGTCTCATTTTCAAAAGAACACTAAGAGCACTTGTGTGTCTTGTTTTGTGGATACTAGGGTTAATGTTTTAATGTTTTTAATTTTAACATGATTAAACTATCTAGCGGACACATTGTTTTGTGTCAGACTTACTGTAGATATTGCAAGATTCTTTGCAAAAACGGTAACTTGAACATTTGTAAGATCCTGAAAAACTGGGTACAGTAATTTTCATTACTGCATTAATGAAGATGCTACTGCTGTTGACAAGGAAAAAAATAAATCAAAATTACTCATCCAAAATATTTTAGACAGATCTATTCATTTGCTATCTGTCCATTCAATGAAATAATGATTCAGATTCTTTTTTCTTCTTTACTTATGAACCAAGAACACTAGCCCTCTAGAACAGGGGCACCCAAGTCCCAGTCTGTGGGCCAGCACCAGTCTACAGCATGCCAGAAACTGGGCCATCCAAACAAGCAAAGCTCCATCTATGCAGGCAACACATAAAATCACACCTTGTCCAGTTCATGGAAAAACCTTTCCATAGAACTTGTCCCTGGTATTGGAAACTGCTGCTCTAGAATATCCTTCCCCAATTGATAGCTAGGAAGGTAAGTCAGTTTGCAGATAGATGGGGAGATTGATTTTGTAATAATCAGAGTCTATGGAGTCATATACCTGCATGCCTCCATGTTCTCCCTAATGTTCTCCTTGCAAGCAGTCGGTCTTCCATAGCCTGTATTTAAACAGTACAGAATTGTTGTCAGAGGAATATGCTTGAGTTATAAAACAACCAACTGTCAATAATAAAGTAGAGTCAGGATAAAGATGTGAACAGGGACCCACAAAAGATAAATTCATTTAGGGATGTGTAACATTTGACCATTGGAAACTAAATGTTCTTGAGAACACCAGAATATTTCTTTTCCCTCTGGACCATGAGGGAATAGCCTCCCGGACAATACCATTCCAAGAGAAATCCTGTGGTTTCCAAAAGTAAATCCTCTAAACCAAAAACATTTTGAGAGGGTCTGGGAAAAATAAACCTATTTCAGAGGAGGATTCTTTCTTTCTTTCTTTCTTTCTTTCTTTCTTTCTTCCTTCCTTCCTTCATTCATTCATTCATTCATTTATTGGATTTATATGCCGCATTATGAAGCACCTCTATTCAACCTTAATTAAAATTGACATTATTTGTCATATATTTAATAATTTTCACTTATATTGCATAAAAATTTTTATTCGAGTGAGAAGTTCAGGAAGAGTCTTGGAATCACAACCAAAATCTGAGCCCTGGATTGGGCCACAAGTTTAGGGTCCATAATTTAAAGAATCACAAATCTGTTTCTTTCGGAGAGGGAGGCATACAAGTCTAATAAATTATTATTATTATTATTATTATTATTATTATTAATTACTATTTTATGAGTTCTGAGACTACCTCTGACAACTTTTGGGACTCACACACTTTGCCAAACTGTTTTGGCTCTCTCTCACTGAAGATTGACCAAAAGTCACATTTAGGTCTGATAGCATTTTTTCATTCTCAGATTCTGAATACCTTGCTTGATCTTGTTTGTTTGTTTGTTCGTTTGTTTTTTTGTTTATTTTGTTCAATACACAATACATATTGAAAAGAATAGACAAGTAGTAATATATATAAAGGAAAGGATAGAAGAAAAGATATAAAAATAGGGAAGAAGATATATGAAAGGAAAAAAGATATATGAGATAAAGGAGAGACAATTGGTCAGGAGATGGAAGGCACACTAGTGCACTTATGTACGCCCCTTACTGACCTCTTAGGAACCTGGAGAGGTCAATCATGGATGTTGGGGGTTAGGGATTGACACTACTGAGTCCGCTAATGAGTTCCACACTTCGACAACTCAATTGCTAAAGTCATATTTTTTACAGTCAAGTTTGGAACAGTTACTGTTTGAATCTGTTGCATGCTCTTGTTGCGGCTGAAGCATCTTCCCATCTTCTCCAGTTAGCCTCCTCAATCTAACCCTTATCTGACCCTACCCATGCTTCCCTTTAGTTTTCAAGCTTTGATCTCTCCCATGATCAATCAATGGGTCATTTATTTCACTGGTGAGAGCAATAATCTCTCTCTCCATTGTTGGCTTGTTGAAACCTTTTGGATCCGCTTTGCTTACTGCAGAGAAGAAACCTAAGCTAAGCAGTATTTTTGCAACCAAATTATAACATTATCACTTATATTTGGCAAACTCTTTTCAGTTTCCACATCTTCTGTTCTTAGCTATGTTGCCCTCCTCCTTCTCTCTCTGCCTCTGCCCTTATTTACAGACCCACTAGACTTTATTCCATTAATTATATCTTCTAAACATAGTGGAATGAAAAGATAAATATTCTTAACTCCATGAATCAAAACATAATTACTTCTACAGGTGGTATAACCTTAATTTTGACTACTGGATACTTGTCTAATTATGAAAAACAGAATAAAACTCTATAACTCTCTCGTTTCTAGCATGAAGCTGTTTTAAACAGTATTACAAAGTTTAGAGGAAAATAATGAGTCATGCTAGGTATATACCATGATCATTACTGTAATTATTAAGAAATATAAAAAGATAACATAAATATTCAAGTTTTCACCAAAAAAAATCAAGTATTTTGAACTATAACCTTGGCTTTCAAAAATCTATATTCTATTCTATATACTATTTATTTATTTATGTTGTATCTGTTATAAAGCAAGTATGATTGGGTAAAGTGCAAAAGCATGTATATGGTTAATATTGCAGCAGAGCAATAGGGATGAGCTGGCCAAGTAACTCTGCACCATTTATCTGCCAGATCAGATATGGGATAGTGATTAGTCACTAACATTGGTCACTAACATGAGATAGCTAAGTAATTCATTTCCTCTCTTTTATCATTTTTAAAGCTTTTAATGTTTCCAGCAGTCTTTGAAGAATACAAGATTTTCCCCCTGGTGTTTTCTAAAAATAGACCTAGGACCATCCATAATGTTACCACAAAATAGCACTGCTAATGTACTCGTGTAATCTGGGTGTCCAAGGGTGTAGCTTAAATGCTGGAATAAGACAAATTAGCCTTGTTCCCGGTTTTTGATCATGATGTTTTCTCAGTCTTTCTGAACGTTTGCCAAAATGTAACTAATATGACATTTGAAATCAAACTCCATCTTTAGAAAAGGAAAACAGCTCACACAAAGGAAAAGTGATTTAAAATATTACTGCTTAACCCTGCTGGCAAACCACAGCCAAATGAACCCATGTATCTTCTTAAACGTGATTCAAACTAAAACCTCAATGCCCAGGAGAAGAATGTCCAAAAAAAAAATCTACAAGTGTCACCCCTGTTTCTGGTGTAGGTTGCCATAGTGATGAAAGCAGCAGCAAGAGTCTTCTACCAACAGAACTGGTTTGAACTGACATGATGAAATGCAAAGGAGGTTTAGCAGTAGGGAACATTTAGTTCCATCCCTTACCTTTCTTAGTCTCTTACTAATCTTGTCTTTCTTCAGGATAGGAATCTAAAAGGGGGGAGAGACAGATCAACATTTCTTGACAGATTGGAGCATATTTTGTAGTATAAAAGAGCTTTTAGGTTGTAGCTAGCTTCAGTCATAATGTTTTTCTATACAATAAATACTAGTTGCCATAAATGACAGTAAAACCTGTTATGATTTAGGATCAACAGCAGTGATTGACAGCTAGATGCAATATGAAATAATTTTGTAGATTACTACTAAGTGTTCTTTTTTCTCCTTCCTCTGATATTTGTTCATCTTAAATAAGTAGATATAATATCTTTAGGACTGCTGTATTCTGTTAACATTGTGGTGGGGTATCACATTTGAACCTTTCAATTTCATCAGATACCATGAGAAGGGTTATCTCAGGATATAAAGCAAAACTCTTACTTCATTTCTAAATTAAATCTATTTAAATTTACATATTGAAAGCAGGAATATGGTATATTATTTCCCTGATGTTCTTTTTTTCACCTTGCAGCAAAATTGCTATGAATATTTGGTGAAATTCTTGCTGCAGTTTAAAATATTTTCAAAACAACAAAATCTGCATGAAATAAAATTCATGTTACCAAAATATAGCATTTCTCCTATCTCCATTATTTATTTCATAAGAACTTCACTATATACATATAGTATAGTACCATGTTTCCCCGAAAATAAGACCCTGTCTCATATTTTTTTGAACTAAGTGCTTGTCCTTATTGATATCTACTCAAAAGCCTGATTGGGTTTATTATCAGTGGATGTCTTATTTTGGGAAAAACAGGGTATGTGGCATAAGAAGATGCTAGAAGCAAATGCTCACTTTAGTGACATTAACAAAGGTATCAATGGTAAATCACTCCTGTAACTTTTTTTTACCAAGAAAACCTTATGGATATAAAATATGAAATGATTGATGATGTAGCTGATATCACCCTCAGGTTGGATGGCACATAACATGCTACTGAGAAATTGCTGAAAATCTTTCTGAATACTATATAATTTGATATTCATATTTTTATGCTTGACTAGATTAAAGCCTTTGAGCTGTACAGTTGATGATGATGCCATACAGGAAATGAAAGACTACAGGAACTGATTGAATACTCACTGATAAATGGCAAGCAACAGAAGAATTCATCAAGATTCTACCCAAGCTATGCCAGCAAATCTGGTGAATGGCACAATGGCCAATTAATAGATAGAGGTCAATCTACATTCCAAATGGAGACTTAAGAGTGTGTATATTAATTTATTAGACTTGTATAATCTATATTAACTATAGATAGTTCTATATGAACTATCCTTAAATTCATACAGAAGTCTAGATAGATAGATTGATAGGTAGGTAGGTAGGTAGGTAGGTAGGTAGGCAGGCAGGCAGGCAGGCAGGCAGGCAGGCAGGCAGGCAGGCAGGCAGGCAGGCAGGCAGACTAGCAAAATCATACTTAGGGTTATCCAACGTGGATTAAAGCCCTGCATGGGAAAATAAATGCCAGATGTTTGAGAGGCCAAGGAACATTCAACATTATTGTTGATGCATGCTGGCTAGTTGAAAAGGTCAAAGAATACCCAAAAGAAGCACTATGTGCATCAATTATAGAAATATCTTTGATTGTGTCAATCGTGTCAAGCTGTGGTGAATGCTCAGAAAAATGAGAATGCCAGAACAGCTCATTATTCTCATGAGAAACTTACATACAGGTCAGGAAGCCAGCTACAGACAGAACCTTATGAAACTGACCGGCTGCAGATTGGCAAAGGACTGTGACAAGGCAGTGTACTCTTCCTTTATTTATTCAACCTATATGCAAAACATATATAAAGAGAAGAAGATGACTGTGGTTAGAGATAGATTGTCATGGAGAAAATCTGGACATTAGGAGGCAAAAATGATTTGATGGCTCATCATCATTCAATGTATCATTTTCTTCCAGAAACTAAAATCTATTTTTTAAAAATAGAACTTTGCTGGTATTTAGTTTATACAAAGATTTATATAACATATTTACTGTCTGGTACTTAATTTAGTATCTGTAGATTTGTATTTCAAGAGCAGCTACTTTTGTGTATTTTTTTTTTTCATTATTGGTATTTAAGAAACATAGGTTGTTACATCTTTAGCAAAGAAATTGGATAAACATCTTTATTGTGGGATTCTTGGTGATCACTGAGCTTATTATTTGTTCATTACTAAACTAGGTTACAACATTAATACTGTACATTACAGTGTGGGTTTGCTCCCCATATACAAAAGCTTGCCTTGCCAGTGTTGATGGGAACACAATTTTCTCCTTATTCTAATTGTTTTCATAATATACAAAAAGAAATAGCAAAAAATTTACATTATTAGTAGTTTAAGAATAGCAGTGTGCTGTGTACATTGTGAAAGTAAGCTTTAAAAACTACAATGGCAGCAGAAATGTATATTTTTGTTCAGAAATTAATGTATATTTCTCAACTAGCTCCATTCTTCTTCCATTTGCAACTGGGAAACAATTTGTTTGTATCTTTTAATTTTAATCATTCTAACTGGTTATGTTTATATGAAATTTTACAAAAAACAGTTTAGTAGAGTAACATTTCATTGGACCTGTCTATACTGTACATAGTATATTCAGTCCACTGAGTAATTGAGCCCATAAATTTAAATTCTTTCTAATATTGATTGGACTTCTAGTCTTTTAGCAATGAAGGAAGGCAGCGTTTCTCTTTTGTTGCCCAGCCATCCGGTGCTATATAACAGATATACAGTTCAAAAGAACATGGACAACTAAAAATATAAAATCTTGGTTTCAGAATCAATATTTGTAATTACTACTTCCTATAAAAAGGGACAATGGAAAAAATGTTTTAATGCAGTATTGTTCTCTTTGCATTTCCAACAATATGCTGATTGAATCATTCCTTTTCCATAAAAATGTAATGGTGTCCAGTAGTTCCAAAATACTTTTTCTTGAGTAAGTCATAATCTCATATCTGTTTAAAAATTTAATACTGACATTTAGACAAAGAAAAGGTATCTACTTTTTATTCAATTCAGTCTTTAAAATTTACATATCAGACTGATGTATTGATAATTATTTTATTTTGTGGTCACACCACAAGGCATTTATTTATGTATTGATGAATATCTTGTGGTGTGACCGTAACAATCTGGAACTGAACACACTCAAAACCATAGAAATGGTGGTAGAGTTTAGGAAAAACCCTCCCATACTTCGACTAATTACAATACTAGACAACCTAGTATCAACAGTAGAGACCTTCTAGGTTCAACCATATCTCAAGATCTCAAATGGACACCTAACATCAAAAATGTAATAAAAAAAACACAACAAAGAATTATCTTTCTGCGCCAAGTCAAAAAGCTCAAATTGCCCAAGGAGCTTTGAAATTGCCCCACCCAAAGAATGAAAGCGAATGAATCTGTTGTTAACTTTTAATTATGGTGATTTTAATCTGTAAAGTTTATTTAGTTTTCTACATGTTGTGAGCCGCCCTGAGTCTCAGGAGAAGGGTGGCATAGAAATCAAATAAGTAAGTAAGTGAGTGAGTGAGTGAGTGAGTGAGTGAGTGAGTGAGTGAGTGAGTGAATGAATGAATGAATGAATGAAAAAATAAATAAATAAATAAATAAGTGAATAAGTGAATAAATGAATAAATGAATGAATAAATAAAATCTGCTGATACAGTTCTACAGAGGAATTATTGAGGCTGTCATCTGCACCTCTATAACTGTCGGTTTGGTTCTGCAACCCAACAAGATAGACACAGACTTCAGAGGATAATTAGAACTGCAGAAAAACAATTGCTACCAACCTGCCTTCCATTGTGGGCCTTTATACTGAGTCAAAAAGAGGGCGGGGAAAATATTTACATATTTATATCACATCCTGAACACAAACAGCTCTAACTCCTACCATAAAAATGACACTATAGAACAGTGGTCCCCAAACTACGGCCCGGGGGCCGGATGTGGCCCGCTGAGGCAATTTATCTGGCCCGCAGCAGCCCACAAGATTTTATCAATAGATATAATAAGCTCCCAAATCTCCTGTCAACTCACGCCGGTCTGCTGCTGAGCGAGTAGGCGGTACAGAGGCAAGGAGAGGATAGGTGGGAGAGAGAGAAAGAGGGAGAGAGAGAATGAGTGAGAGAAAGAAAGAGAAAGAGAGAGAGTGACAGAGAAAGAGAGAGAGAGAGAGAAAGAGGGAGAGATAGAGAGGAAGAGAGAAAGGGGGATAGATGGAAAGAGTGAGAGAGAGAGAAAAAAAGAGAAAAATTAGAAAATGATGGAGAGAAAACGAGGGAGAGGAAAATGAAACAAATGAGAGAGAAGGAAGAAAAGAGAGAGGGAAGAGAGAAATGGAGAGGAAGGAAGGAGGGAGGGAAGGAAGGAGAAATGGAGGGAGTTTGTTGATTTAAGTTTAAATTACTTTATTACTTAATTATTTAATTACTTCTTTATTTTAAATATTATATTTGTTCCCATTTTGTTTTTTACTTTAAATAAGATTTGTGCAGTGTGCATAGGGATTTGTTCATAGTTTTTTTTTTATAGTCCGGCCCTCCAACAGTCTGAGGGACAGTGAACTGGCCCCCTGTGTAAAATGTTTGGGGATCCCTGCTATAGAACACTGCCCACCAGAACAACTAGACACAAGAACACGTTTTTTTTCCTGAACGCCATTACTCTGTTAAAACAAATAATTCTCTCAAATCTGTCAAATTATTTATTAAGTCTGCATTTCTATTAATCTTCTCATCATGTCCATCACACATCTCCTCCCACAAATGACTGTATTACTGTAACTTTGTTGCTTGTATTCTTACAATTTATATTGACTAATACAATATGATTGCTTATTTATATCCAGACTATCACTAAGTATTGTACCTTATGATTCTTGATGAATGCATCTTTTCTTTTATGTACACTGAGAGCAAAGGCAAGACAAATTCCTTGTACTATCCAATCACACTTGGCCAATAAAAAAATCCTATCCTATCATTTTCTATCCTTTCCCATCCTACCCTATTCTATAAATATTTTATAAATAAAGATTAAATGTAGAATTTTTTACCTCACAAATTTTACTGGTGACTTCTAGCATGTGTGTTTGGAAGCTTAAAATACACCAGTCCAAATGACAAAAGTTGTTGTTCTAAATACCGCCAGTGGGTGGCACTAGACAAATGATATTTAACATAAAATATGTAACGAAATAGATATGTAACCTGTACATTCACATGAAATATGAAAAAAACCCACCCTTCATTGTCATCTCAGTTAATATAAAACAAATATCCTAACATTGTTGAAATCTTCCATATAACATGTTTTCTAATCAAATTTTAAGTTCTGTATTATTCCATAGCAGCATTTTTTTAAAATTTTGAAATTCATGTGATTGTACAGGTTACTTATCTATTTCGCTACATGTTGAACACAGAACAGGTAAGTTACCTAAAGGTGATACATTTGAATATTTATTTTATTTATTTGTTCTGTCCAATACACAATAATAAATGAGGATTATAGAGGATATAATCAGGTAGAATGTATTAAAGAGGGAATAGAGGAGAAAATAAAGGAGTGAAATATGACTATGAGAGAATAACAGAGAAAGATATAGGTATAGAAGAGAAGATATATGACATACAGGAGAGACAATAGGACAGGGGACAGTAGTCACTCTGGTGCATTTATGTACGCCCCTTACTGACCTCTTAGGAACTTGGTGAGGTCAACTGTGGATAATCTAACGGTAAAGAGTTGGGGATTAGGGTTAAGAAGGAAAAGTGAAGCTATCCAAAATACCGTAAAGAATTATGAATTATACCATAATAGCGTAATTTAAGATTTGGCAATGAGGAAGGGAAAAATTATTAGAAGTTATCTAGGTTCTTTCCTGTATTTAATGTTTTGGAGTGTATTTTCTTACATTCAGTTGCAAATAAGTGAAAATAAATTACTGCAAACAAATGCAGTAATTGCAGTTAAAAACATAATTATATTATCAGTCTAGTGATCTCTGCTCATTTGACCTGTAGATTTCCCACATAACTCAAAGTTTCAGTGCTATACATTGAAAGACCAGACTAAAGGACCATAACCCAAATGCATCTTCCAAGGGAAAGCAAAACACTAACTCAGCTAAATGAGGTCAAAATACTGTAGGCAAGTATCCCCATCACAAATACATTTTCCCAGGCACACTGAATTGCCAGCTCAGTCATAAAACATTAGAACACCAAAGAAAGCTTATAAGCTAGGAAAAGATCCTGGAAGGCAGCAGAATTCTGGGAAAGAAAAAGAAAGTTACACCCGCAAAAGAAATTATGTTCATGAAATACTTTCATTCTGTTCTTTCAAAACCTAATTACAGTACCTTTATAGTCTTGCCTCATTGTTTCATAGTTACACCCTAATGGCCTCAGTTATCTCATTAGGTACACAATGTGCTATATCTAATCACATATTTCCTGTTACCTATAACCATGTAATTACTCTCTGTTGTAGCTACATGTGTGTATACTGTATATACATTGAAGAAAATATTTGTGGCTCAGGGTTGAACTGTAGGGTGCTTGGTGCTCCTTGACCTTGGCTGTTTTCTTACAAATTTTTCTTTAGCCAATTAAGTAACACCATTAAGGCTAAAAAGGAGTTTGTTAAATCCTTCTCTTCTTTAGTTCTGTTTTAGACTTTAGTGTTGCCAATAAGCCGATTTGTGCTGTGATCTCTGTTCTGAAAAAATTCTCCTACAGTAGCATGTATACCCAACGTTTGGAGGCCTGAGTCATATCCATACTTGGGGGGGGGGGGTTGTCATACTTCCAAAATATGTAGGAATATAGGAGCAGGTAAGATAAAGTACTACGGAAGAATATGTCAACGGTAATTTCATTTAGTTAATTTTAACATAGATAGATAGAAATAATTCTTTATTGGACAAGTGTGATTCGACACACAAGGAATTTGTCTTTGGTGCATATGCTCTCAATGTACATAAAAGAAAATATACATTTGTCAAGAATCATGAGGTACAAGGCTTAATGATTGTCATAGGAGTCAAATAAGCAATGAAGAAACAATCAATATTAATAAAAATCTTAAGGATACAAACAACATATTCAATATCTTATATGCAGTTACATAAATGAATAATAATGTAATTATTACCTATTATATAATAATTCACTATGTAATAAACTTTCAGTTCTTTTGCTTAGAGACTCTGCAATTTGTTGGTATTGTGTATGGACCTTGAGGAGGGGAATTGGCTTTAGGTAAGAATTGTATGTAGCTGTATGCTTGTTCAAAATATCAGTGAGTGCCAAAAATGATATAAAATCTTGAAGTTGCTATAGAGGACTATACAGAATAGTAATTATATTAGAAACATGACAACAGAACAAAGTCTTTCAAACAAAAGATTAAGTGATGGCTCTTCCCAGAAAACTGTATGGTAGCAGCTTTCATTTTAATTCAAATATACATAGTTAAGAAAGTGATATTTCAGCAAACCAACCTCAATATTTTAGGCAACACTGACAGAAACTCAATCTCTAGAGATGGATTGATTGATTGATTGATTGATTGATTGATTGGTGTTTTAGATTGAACTAAGAGTCCTGTTCATTATGAGAAGAAAACTAAGACCCCCCCCCCCCAAAAAAAACATGGCTAAACCACAGCTCCTGACAACTTCTAACATAGCCAAACTTTCTGAAGTTGTTGCAGAAATGATTAGATTTGGTTTAGTCACCTCAAACTCCCCAGAAATTTACAGTGGTTCCGTCACAATACCATTCTTTTGTACAAATTGTTTAGTCTAAATGCCTTTAGAAGATTGAAGCTGTTTAATTCATTTTGCAGAATGTTTCTGTTTATGTGCCAACTGATTTTAGCTAAACCAGTTACGTTACAAGCTGTTGAGCAAAGTAAACTTGTAGCAGTCTTCTGGAAAATGAGCCAGAACAAGTTGACCTTTGCGTAGTATTTTCCCTTTTTTCCTTTCTTCTACACAAATAGTTTTTCTGATAATCATCATGGGTGGATTCTGGAAATTAGGCATCATTAGCTATACAATAGCAATCCAGCATGGATTCACTCGGTCAAACTGCCACTAAACTCATTTTTTAAGTGTATATTGAGTATATAATTATCTTTTAAAATGATACAACAGTTGAATAACTTTTCAAGGCAATGATATTTGTGCAATGGAAAAGGGTTCTGCTAAGGTTCTACAGAGCAAAATCTGTAGGTCAGTTAATAATAATAATAATAATAATAATAATAATAATAATAATAATTTATTAGATTTGTATACCGCCCCTCTCTGGTTATTATATTCTACATGAAAATGATGCTAACAGAAGAATATTTCAGAACATGCCAGTATTTCAGTACTGCACTCCATTTAATCTCCAAAATAGATACTGTTGTGAAATCTTCATTCTCATTTCCACTCATGCTAAGTACAGGAAATTACAGGAAAAAAACAGATCATAGCAAAAAATAAAGTCTCCACAAGATGAACTCAGTATCTAAGAAATCATCTAGGTCATCTAGGTGCCACTGCATGATGATCAATGGCAGAAGAGCCAAAGTTTTCTAAATAGTTGAGAAAGTGTCTACTGTACTGTAAATACTACAATTAACCTATAGGAGACAGAGCTAAGAAAAGGAGAAGAACCCTCATTTTGAAGCTTCGGGAACAGTTATTCCCATCTAAATTCATGTTTCATTATAATTCATTTTGTTTTTAAGGTTTAATTATTATTTTTCTATTCCTGATTTATTGTTATGTTTCTTATCATTTGTATTCTTTTGCAATATTGTTGTAAAGATTAGATGTATTGACTAGATCAGTGTTTCCCAATCTTGGCCACTTGAAGATATTTGGGCTTCAACTCCCAGAATTCCCCAGCCAGCAAATATCTTCAAGTGGCCAAGGTTGGGAAACACTGGACTAGATGTATTGGCTAAGTTGCTCAAAGTTTGTTCTGTTTATCTGCAGTTTTCACGTTGATCATTGTTTTATATCATTTTCAATTAATTGTTTTTGGACTTGCTGCGTGTATATTCTAAGTAATGTTTGTGTATATTCTAAATATTTTTAGAAGAGCCTCAGTGTGCAGTGGTTAGAGTGCAGTACTGCAAACTACTTCTGCTGATCGCTGGATGCCAGCAGTTTGGCAGATCGAATCTCAGTAGGTTGACTCAGCTTTCCATCCTTCCAAGGTCAGTAAAATAGGACCCAGATTGTTGGGGGCAATATGCTTACTCTCTGTAAACCGCTGTAAAATACTGTGAGTGGTATATAAGTCTAAATGCTATTGCTGTTTTTTAAAGAAAGCATAACCCACATAAGTCAGTGTCTAGTTGTTACCTAGCTGTGACATCCATATGCTTCCAAACTAATTATCTGAAGGCTTTTTTGAGATGCTGATTTTTTTTTAGAAGATTATGTTTAGAACTTGCTGTCAGGCAACTATGAGTGCATAAGAATGTTCTGTCGAGCTCTCTGGTAGAATCCTTCCAAAAATGCATAGATACAATTTCAGACACACACACGTTTGAAAATTCAAAACAATGTTCTTTATAATGAAAAGTCACTTAAACTAAGCCCTCTTTTGGGATAGCAAAGAGCACTTGTCTCCAAACAAACTGGTAATTTGTACAAGTCCCTTATCAGTTCTGTGATACTTAGCTTGCAGCTGTGAGGCAATTCACAGTCATTCTTCTTTCACAAAGTGAAACACACTTTGCCCTGGTTTAGTTTCAAAGCGGGGAAAAATCAGCACACAAAAGGTCCAAGTCAGTAAAGCAGTCACGAAACACAAAGATCAGATAATCCTCCACAATGGCCAAACCCACAGGCTGCTCTTTATAGCAGCCTCACTAATTACCACAGCCCCACCCAACCACAGGTGGCCTCATTTTCTTTGATAATAATCTCTCAGTTGTTGTTGCCTATGCGTGGCTCTCCGCATGCGTGGCTGTATCATTAACTCTTGTTCTGAATCCAAGGAGGAGCTAGATAATTGATCTCCTTCTGAGCTGTCTGCCACACTCTCCTCCTCTCTGTCACTCATGTCTTCTTGGTCAGAGGAGCCTTCATCAGCAGATTCCACCAGGGGCAAAACTGGCCTGCAGCATATGGATGTCTCCCCCACATCCACAGTCCTTGAGGCAGGAGCTGGGCCAGAGCTAACCACAACAAAGAATAACTTTGCTGGATGGGAAAAGGCCCATTTTTGTATCACTTTTTATTTCTCATGGGGATTAACCAAATGGTACTTGTAATCAGGACATAAGTATTTTTCCTATACACTATGCCCCTGATTTTATGCCCAGTGCAAACCATCTCTAATAGGTTGTTGTTATGGGAACAGAATAAGTGATATTCATAAATGCTAGTCTGACCTTTCCAAGAAAAAGATGGAATAAAATATATGAGACTTGCATGTGATCTTCCATTTGTATTTGTCCATATGTTATATGCATACTCGGCTTAAGGCAGAAAAATAATTTTAAAGATATGGGTCATCAAAGAAAATTAGTTGAATCAATGAATGAACCATGAAAATAACTAGAAACTAGGAATTTAGGAATCTATAAAAATTAAGATGTTAATTAATTTTTTAATATCCTGTTTTTTCTAATAGTACCATTGAATTAAGACAGCATATAATGATAACCATGTCAGTTTTAAAATAATTATTAAAGTCAAGTAAAAATATGAATAAAAAGATTCAAATTAATAGAAATCATCAGAACAAATAATAAAAACTGATCAGAATTTTTGCCAATCAGACAGAATTTAATGTTTTAAGATTTATGGTAAGAGAAACACAAACTTCAGATATTTTATTTTATTTTATTTATTATTAGAATTGAAAGGGACCTTGTAGGTCATCTAGTCCAACCCCCCACTCAAGCAGGAGTCCCTACACTATTTTGGACATTTGGCAGTCCAGTCTTCCCTTGAAAGTCTCAAGTGTTGGAGCTCTCATAACCTCTGCAGGCAAGTGTTCCACTGGTTGATTGCTCTCACCGTCAGAAAGTTCCTCCTTTTTTCCAGTTGAATCTCTCTTTGGTCAGCTTCCATCCATTATCCCTTGTCTGGCCTTCTGTGCTTTGGAAAACAGCAGGACTCCCTCCTCTCTATGATAGCCCAAGTACTGGAACACTGCTATCATATCACCCCTGGTCTTTCACCAGACTGGCTATTCTCAGTTCCTGCAACCTCTCTTTGTATGTTTTAGTTTTCAATCCCCTTAGTATCCTGGTTGCTCTCTTCTGCACTTTCTCTAGAGTTTCAATGTCTTTCTTGTAGTGTTGTGACCAAAACTGGATGCAGTACTCTAGGTGAAGTCTAACTAAATCTTTATAGAGTGGTATTAGTCTTAGATTGTATCTCTGTGATAATGCAATTTAGGATTGTATTGGCTTTTTGAGTTGCCGCTGCACATTGCTGACTCATATTTAATTGGTTGCCCATCTTACCTAGGTTTTGCTTTTCTCTGCATTGAAATTCATTTTATTTGTTTGGGTCCAGTGTTCAAGTCTGTCAAGATCCTTCTGGGTCCTGAGCCTGTCCTCTGGGGTATTGGCTACTCCTGTCAGTTTGGTATCATCTGCAAATTTGGTTAGTTCCCCATCTATTCCATAATCTAGGTCATTAATGAAGATATTAAAGAATACTGAGCCTAGGATGGAACCTTGTGATACCCCACTTCTCTCCATGTGGACCTGGACCCATTGAGACCACTCGTTGGGTATGGTTGGTCAGCGAGTTGTTAATCCATCTAGTTGTGTAGCTGTCTATCCCACTTTTTTTTTACCTCGTAGAGAAGCAGGTTGCAGTCCACTTTGTCAAATGCTTTGCTGAAGTCCAAGTATACTATGTCCACTGCATTTCATTGGTCTATTAACTTGGTCACAGTGTTGAAGAATGAAATGAGATTTGTTTGACATAATTTGTTATTAACAAACTCATGTTGGCTGCTGGTTATTACTTTATTTATTTCTAAGTAATGACAGATATGTTTCCTAATTATTTTTTCCAGTATTTTCCCAGATATTGATGTTAAGCTTTATGATAGATGTCTGTGTAACACATCAATGGCTCCCAAATTAAAGACAGTTTACATTTATTTTTAAATGATATTTTTGATATCAATGCTTTCTCTATCGGCTTGATCTGCCACTCTGCTAATGAAGGAATTGAGTGTAATTTTCAATGGGAATCACAACATAGCCCAGCATCTGTTATCATGTTTAAGTGTACTTTGTATAAATAAAATCAATATATAAAAGAATTTGGGGTCTACTAAACCTTTTGAATGGGCTATGCATTAATTATATATAGTTGGAGGTCCCTATAGTAATGCCGGAGAAAAGGAATCCAAACAATAAGATATTTTGCTGTTTTATTTTCGAAGCAAAATATTCTGGAATGATGTTTTTGTTCAGTCTTTATTTTTCATATTATATTCCTCCCCAAGTGCAGACCGTGTACTGAAAAGATCATTAGCCTGCTGAAAAGATCATTAGCCCTACTGCACCATCTTGTGGAAATAAATCAAATGATTGAAATATTTCCAGCATCATGCAACAGCTCTAAGCTAGCAGTTACAACTATATATTTTCATAACAAAATAATTTTCAGTATCGTATCTTAAGAAAATAAAGAAATGAGCAGTATATTCTTGTCAACTATGGCATTCATTAGTTTTGAAGACTGTTAGAATTTGTAGTTTAATAATCTTGGAAGAACCTGTGATGGGTTCCTCACCATATCAAAGAAACATTTTGAATACTGTATTGCCAGACTAAAGACTAAAGATTTGCTCTATCCATCCAAAAAGGAAATACCCCCTGCATACCCTTACCAATCCATTCCAATGGATTTCTGTAAATGTGACCATACCATACCAATCCAATGTGTTTTTGTGCACAGATAGATAATTAAATTCAACGGGCTTTAATTCCTATACTCACTTCTTTGGAGTCTTCATTTCAATTATTGCTTCTCATACAGTATATGACTTTGCTTTATCTATGTTTTCCCTTCCCAGTGAGATAGAGAGAATTCAGAAGTCAGAAGCTGGTGGATTAATCCAAGTATAAAATGAACCCTCTACATATTTGCTCTTGGTTTATTTACCAGTACAATTTCCCACATTTTGAATACCATGATTCTGATGAAAGATGTATTTCAGCTCCCTAGTATAATGCTATGGTTGTATATGGAACCTCGTATAAAATAAAAGTCATTAATTTCTTATGTTGCTAATTTTATATTGCAATTATTATCAATTGAAGTTAGTTAAGGTATAATCATAATTTTTGCATATTTATTTACAATTTACTTTAAAATCATATTAATTATATTACACAGTACCAAAAGGTTTGAGGGTAGTTATTAGGCACGACTTGGACATTAAAATATTAGTGGGGAAGATCTGAAAATTAGTCAAAACAAGGCTATTATTCCTCTATCAATTATAGTGTACATTCTTTTCTCAAATGCTTTTCTTCTCACCAACTGCCAAGAACTGAACTAAGCCTAGCTGGATGAAAAGCCTGTGGGCTGGAGAAAAGTCTCTAAAGAAAGAGGAGAGGAGGTCAAAAAAGAATAAAACATCTCATTCCAATTAATGCTTTTTTAAATTTATAATTTACAAGCATTGCCCAAGTATTTGGTGGTGACCTGAGCTTACAGCACACCTGTAAATGAAATATGCTAACAAAATGGCTATGATCTTTGCTTTTTATAGAGTGGGAAGAAAAGGATTTCAATCAGGTTATGTGGACTCTATTTGCCCCCCCCCCCCCTATAGTTGGTAAACTCCTAGAAACAAAATAGCCCAACCCTTCATAGTTTTAACATTAGCTGTTCTTTCAAAGTTAACTCCTCTACCCTGTTTCTTAAAAAGAAAGTATGTATGATTCCAAAAATATTTCCTCCCGAAAAGAAGCCAAACTGATTTATTTTCCAGAAAGAAGTATGTACGCATGCAAGGATCCACGGATGGGGTAGATTTTTGTAATCGTGACCCATATTGTGTATTTGTGTTAATTAATCATTCCCTAAGCCACGTTTCACATTTGATCTTAAGAGCTTCTTTTTAAAAAAATGTTCCCAACTGCTGCCAGTATCTCTCCAGTGACGTATGAAAAACTTGCAGGAGCTCACGAGAAATAGAAGTAAGCAAGCAGAAGGAATTTACATCAGATGAAAATCTATCTACTGTATTTCCAATTCGTCTACAGTCATTGCTGACATTATTCTGTAGATGCAACCGTGCCTTTTTAAGAGGAATAAGGCAGGCCTGTTTATTCAAGATGCGATTTGACATGTTTTTTTCTAAAACACAGAAAGGCCATGCTTTGTTTCCAGAATAATTTAACATATTTGTTTAATGAGGGTCTTGATGACAATCTAAGTGATAAATGATCTTTCACAATCTTCTTGATAAAGTTTGTGGAAATAGTGTATAAACTTTTCAGACAAAGCAAAAAAAAAATTCCAGACAAAACAGTAGGTTTTCAGTGTATTTAGCCTTTCAATATCCATTAATTGTTATATACAGAGGTATGATGTCTTGTCCAATCCTGACAGCACAACAATACATTCAGCTACAAATAAATATTGGAATTGAATAGCCTTGGATGAGGCTATTGTGTTTTTAAACTATTTTGTACACAACCAATCCAAGATCTTTTCTGACTTTGCTTCCAACTCATGTTCCTAAATGTCAATTAATTGCATACCAAGTGAAAAAGATGATAGCCATTGTTATTAAGAGAAAAGAAACAGTGTATATTGCAGGATTCTAGGTACTTTGGCAGAAGCAATGCTTGAGTTTTAAAAACATAATACAGTAGTTACATATGTCTTCAGTGATAAAACATTTCCAATATGAATCTGCAGGTCTGAGATTAAAGATTAAGATTCTGCAGATTTGAGATTTGAAAATTTTCTTCTATGAATCCTGAGTGTATGTAACCCAGAGATCCAACACAATTAGAATCTCACCATCTCTTCCCAAAAAGACCAATTTTGGTGATTTATGTGCCATGATTTCTATATTAACCCAGATATTAAGTGTTGTACCACATGATTCTTGACAAATGTATATTTTATTTTATGTACGCTGAGAGCATATTATTATTATTATTATTTATTAGATTTGTATGCCGCCCCTTTCCGTAGACTCGGGGCGGCTCACAACATAATAAAACAATTCATTACAAATCTAATAATTTACAATTTAAATTTAAAGTAGTTAGGAAAACCCCATTTTTAAGCAGACATACCTACAAACATACCATACATAAATTATATAGGCCCGGGGGAGATATCTCAATTCCCCCATGCCTGATGACAAAGGTGGGTTTTGAGGAGTTTACGAAAGGCAAGGAGGGTAGGGGCAGTTCTAATCTCTGGGGGGAGCTGATTCCAGAGAGTCGGGGCCGCCACAGAGAAGGCTCTTCCCCTGGGGCCTGCCAACTGACATTGTTTAGTTGGCGGGACCCGGAGAAGACCGACTCTGTGGGACCTAATCGGTCGCTGGGATTCGTGCAGCAGAAGGCGGTCTCGGAGATATTCTGGTCCGATGCCATGAAGGGCTTTATAGGTCATAACCAACACTTTGAATTGTGACCGGAAATTGATCGGCAACCAATGCAAATTGCAGAGTGTTGGTGTAACATGGGCATTTTTGGGAAAGCCCATGACTGCTCTCGCAGCTGCATTCTGCACGATCTGAAGTTTCCGAACACTTTTCAATATGCACCAAGACAAATTCCTTTTGTGTCCAATCACACTTGGCCAATAAAATTCTATTCTATTCTATTCTATTCTATATCTATTGTGTTATCTATAACTGAATATATATATATATATATAATATATAATATTCAGTTATATATATATGTGTCCGTGTGTGTGTGTGTGTGTGTGTGTGTGTGTGTAAAACATGTTGAGTTTCTTCTTTCCCAGCCTGCAAAATTCTGATTTAATTAGTTTATAGTTCTTGAGGCTTGAGTAGGCGTGGGGTTCAGGCATGAGAGAAATCCTGAGGGGAACTTACTGTGAGAAACTGGCATTAGGAAGATGAAAACAGTTATTTCGGTTACCAAGAAATCTTTTTCATATTGGATAGCAGTAACAACTATTGAGAAAGGAAAAGGGCTACTTTCAATCTACTTTTGTATAATTTTGTAGATCTGTTGTCATAATATTATGGCTATTAAATTCACGTAGAGAGGGGAAAATGTATCTCTTAGTAAATTTCATACTCTTATAAGAAGTATAATGGGCAAGTGTATGATTTGATTCATTTAATTGTAAAATATTTCAACCTAAATATTATCCATAAAAAGATTGCTTTTTAATGTGGGAGAAAAATTCAGGCAGAACTCTTTGGCAGCTTAACTCTTTTAAGTCTTGGCATGAATTTCTGGTTACTTTACCAATTTTATAGCAATGAAGTTAGCTTTCTGCTTCATTCCACTCATTATCTGTAATAACTACTAGAAAGTCAAATACAACAGACCTTCTTCATACTAAGAATAATTAAAGCTTTAGAGTTTTTGCTGCTACAGTTGGTAAGAGAAACGCTACTAACAGATTTATCAATCCTACTACTACTACTACTAGTACTACTACTACTACTACTAATAATAATAATAATAATAATAGTAATAGTAATAATAATAATTTATTAGATTTGTATGCTGCCCCTCTCCGAGGACTTATAAAGAATTAATAGGAAGATGCTTCTCTAAACAGATGCACATTTTTTCCTTCCTTTAACATAGTTACTAAGAATAATTTACCGAACTATTTGGATCTATTTTATCATGGAACTGAATATACCCATTTCTGAGCTTCCTTATTTTTGCTGATGACTCAAATTCATAGACTACTCAAGTTGGATCATTTTTTGGTACACACCTCTAGCCATTTATTGACAGACATTGTGATATTTTCGTGCTTTGAATTACTATGCATTTGCCATGTAGTATTAAGCACAATTTATGTTGTAACCACAAATATAGCATGCTTCGGCTAAAGTTCTAAAATATTGTCTCAAGTAATTATTTATAAAAACTATTTTAAACTATCAGAGCCACTTGATTATCTTTCTTTGTCAATGAGTCCATTTAGGAGGCTTTGGAGCAGACATATTGAGTTAGGTCAAAATGTTATATTGGGGGAAGATCCTCTGAAATGGGACAAATGAGTCATCGCTATATTAAACTCAATTAATAGAACATTATATTTTATTGCCTTTCAAAACTAAGACAAATGTGAAGTCCCCATGGGTTTCTACATACTTTTGTAAATCAAATGAAATTCCTTTTCAAAAATGTGTATATTTCCCCCCAACAACCAGTGATGGCCTGCTACTTGAACTGTAAGGTGCTACGTTCTGGTAGTGATTTTTGATTTTTTTTGCCTCTGCACATGCGCAGAAACAAAAATATCAGAAAATCATCAAAATCTCGCTCACGTGCACATCCTCACGTGAGGTTTTGCTTGCTGTTCATGCGCAGAAGCAACATCTCATGCCGAAGGAAATGAACGTGCCCACTGGATGCGCATACGCCCATGACAGCCTCGGAGGGTACACCGTGTCACGCTGTGGGTTGACAGCCTCCAAAGACATCTAGAAACATCCAGTAGTCAAATAGTTAACTCTTGCTTGTTATTGTAGCTCCTCTCTGTCTATGATGTATCCCTGCTTTCCTCACTTCCTTTTCTATACAGGAAGAGAAGGCAAGCATCCATCTTTCTATTCTAGTCTTTACAATGTGAAGACATGCTTTATGCCTCCTCCAGGCATTTTATAATTTTATACTTTTCTAATAAAGTTAACTTCGTTTAGAAGGTCTCCTCGCAGCTCATTTCCATCGCCTCCGTGGTTAGTTTCATTTCAGCTCACGCGGGCTGATCCTACATGAGTCTTTTCCGCGACACACCGGTAGTACCGAAGAGGCAGGCCTTTGCTGCCGACAACCAAGAAAATATTATAGGAACAACAAGAGGAAGATATACACAACAGAAATTCTGACTAAAACTGAAACACAATCTCTGTCTGAGTTCAATCCATCCGATAACTACTGACAATATACTAACAACATAACTCACAAATATCTTTTACCCACAAAATTAATAAACATAACCAAACTAAGTTGTCACAATATATATCCCTGCTAGCTTGTAGGTACTACCCCCCCCTTTTTTTCTTTCTCTTACCTCATCTAAAATCTTTACTATATTACTTATCTATTAATGCATATAACAAAGCAATACTTTATTCTTAAATTACTTTATATTTTATAGATATAAGACTATGTAAATACAAATATTGAATACAAAATAATTATCTATAGATAAATGTTTGAAATGAATATACAACAATATATATATGCTACTGTGTAAAAAGATTTCTTGCCCCACACCCTGTTGTGATTCAGTCTGAGGCTCCTCAGGGAACAGCTGGAACTCTGCCGGCTCCATGCTCAGAGGGGGAGGATGAGGAACAGGAGGAGGAGGAGGACCAGGCAGACGGGGAAGAGGAATGTCAGGACGAGGAGGAGGGAGAACAGCCAGAGACCCCCGGGGGGGAGCTCTCCCCAGCGAGTAGCCTGGAGTCATTAGATGAGACAAGCCATCATAGATATGAGGCAGAGAAGGGCAGCACAAAGAAGGGGACAATTAGCCAGGTATTTCCATCCCTAATAGGCAACAGCTGGGTTGGGTGTGGTTCTCCTCAGAAAGGTTGAAAAGGCAGGCCCGCCCTTCCTGTATTGTGGAGAGTTATCTTTTGGGAGTCCTGTGACCTTGCTTCGATCCTTGGCATCTCTGATTCTGGCTTGTGGCCTCGAAGGCTGAAAACTTGGGAGAGGCGTGGGTTTTATTATCTACAGTGGTGTGTGTGCCAGCAAGAAGCCTGTTGTATTGTCTGGCCGTCGTGACTTTTCTGTGAAGCTTCATAGCATTCCAGTTTGTAAGAACAGTTTTTGTTATCTGTGTTTGTTTTCAAAGATATAAAATGACTTTGCTTTTTACCAGCGTGTCTGGATACTCTTTTTAGTTGGTGTTGACATCTGGGGGAACCCAGACAGAACACACCCCTCCTATCTTTCTTTTTGTATTCCCATTCCGCTTCCCTATTCTTAATAAATTAATAAAGTATATATATATATTTTTAAAAAGAGTAAATGTTCCTTTTCTCTGACTTCATTTTGGGGACGAAAACCACAATTACTTATAAGCTTTAAAATAGATATAATTGTACAGTATATTGTGTTTTTAAATTATTTTAATGGTAAAATGTAGAAGTAATAATTTAATAATAATAATAATAATAATTTATTAGATTTGTATGCCGCCCCTCTCCGGAGACTCGGGGAGGCTCACAACAATAACAAGAAGTAGTGGTAGAAGAACTAACAATATGCTTACTATGATCCATGTGTTTTGGGTATTTCCAACGGTTACATTGTCTGCTGTCCAAGTTTTCTGATGTCATAGTTACATTGAAGGGGAACCTGATTGATTACATTGACTGATGTATTTCTTTGAAGATCTGTACTGTATCACTGCCCAAGAATCCACAGCCAATCAGAACTGACACAGAGATTACAGTGGCAGGCTCCAAGCTGCTAACATTCTTATATTTAAGTCAGTCCCTATGTCTAAAGATTTGGGGGAAGCCAAGAACTTAGAAGTAACATGAACTAAAAGTCTTCCTACATCATGGTTTCAAGGAAGGCTCAGCACAAGCAGTATAATGTTGCTATTTCTTCACCAACATTTCTAGTGATTTGAGGCTTTTCTTGGCTGTAGTATTCTAGCCTGATTTTCTTCCTTGTTTAATTTTCGGTACATGTTGTGGTTAGTTCTGGCCCAGCTCTTGCCCCAAGGACTGTGGATGTGGGGGAGACATCCACATGCTGCAGGCCTGTTTTGCCCCCCCCCCCAGTGGAATCTGCTGATGAAGGCTCCTCTGACCAAGAAGACATGAGTGACAGGGAGGAGGAGAGTGTGGCAGACAGCTCAGAAGGAGATCAATTATCTAGCTCCTCCTTGGATTCAGAACAAGAGTTAATGATACAGCCACGCATGCAGAGAGCGATGCAGAGGCAACAACAACTGAGAGATTATTATCAAAGAAAATGAGGCCACCTGTGGTTGGGTGGGGCTGTGGTAATTAGTGAGGCTGCTATAAATAGCAGCCTGTGGGTTTGGCCATTGTGGAGGATTATCTGATCCTTGTGTTTCGTGACTGCTTTACTGACTTTGACCTTTGGTGTGCTGATTTTCCCCCGCTTTGAAACTAAACCAGAGCAAAGTGTGATTCACTTTGTGAAAGAAGAAAGATTGTGAATTGCCTCACAGCTGCAAACTAAGTATCACAGAACTGATAAGGGACTTGTACAAATTACCAGTTTGTTTGGAGACAAGTGCTCTTTGCTATACCAAAGAGGGCTTGGTTTAAGTGAATTTTCATTATAAAGAACATTGTTTTGAATTTTCAAACGTGTGTGTGTCTGAAATATGTACCTGTGAATTTTGGGTGGAGTCTACCAGAGAGCCCGACAGAACAGTACATAGCTTTCTTTTTCTTTTTTTCAAATAGAGAAGCACTTTAGTGTATACATTCTATTTATCAGAAGCTTGCAGACTTGAAAGAGACATTTGGATTGGCTACTATAGGAAAAGAATTCTGGATTAGAATGCAAGTATTTCATCGGATCCAAACATCTTTTCTATGTTATTATATATAGTCTGATGTGGCAGCACTCCAACATTTAAATTTACTTCACTATTGAGAACAGATGAAGGCTCAGTCTAAGTTTGTTATTACTCTCACAATTCCTAGTATATTTGAAGAAATTACTTTAGCATCCAGGAAATAGCTTTGCTTCTCATCATTGCCTATTAAATATTCATCTGAGAATGATGTTGTGTTGTGTTTTTATTTTTATTCTGGACAGATGCAAATAGTTATGCCAATCTATTTTGCCATTTCCTCTTCCTCTTCCTGTTTCCAGTCAAATAAGATATATATTATAGAAGCATATTTTCTTTCTTTTCTCTCTTTTTGAATTGAAAAATACTGTGGATTTATCAGCTATATTAAAGCATCGTGTATACATTTTGGCTAATATTCTTTATTAAATTCCTTTTCAGGAATTGCTGTATGACATTAATCGAACAGCACCACTACTTACTGTTTCTTATTATTTTCATTGTTGCAGTATGTGGCTAATTTTCTAATTCCCCAACATTAAAGTTAAGAGAAAACTTCTTCAACATAAAAAATGATCTGTTTAATACCACTTTTAAATTCCTCCTACCATTGTCATTCAAACAGATGAAACAGAAACGGCTTTTACTTGTTTGTTGCTTTCTTTCCTCTGGGAGGAAAAATTCCATTGCAATTCATAGATAATTTATCAAATTCTTACACTTAAGTATTGTACAAATGATTACCAGCTTTTTTTATTTGTATCTAACCACAACACAAATGTGCTCTGCCAACTTCTTTTCTTCTGTATTCCTATGAGATTGTCTTCATCTTGTCCTCAACCTATACCTGTGGCAGGATCCAATCTGAGTCAGTCACTGGGACCAGAGTTTTAGTCTTCCAAACTTTTGAACTGAGTGTTCCCTCTAATTTTTTTTTGGGGTGGGCGGAAAATTATAGTGTCTGAGCGGCAGTCCCTTCGGGACTGGGCGGCACAGAAATAATAAACAAACAAACAAACAAACAAATAAAAAACCCACCCTGTTTTGCCTCAGAGAATTTCAAAATAAAATACTGTACTGTGTGTCTATAACAGTGAGCTCATAATAGGGCAACTCTATCAATATCAAAATGCCACTTAAATAGTTGAGCTAGTTTCAAACTAGATTTTGATTTTCTTTCTCTCTTCCTTACTCCCATTCTTTTTCTTTTTCTTTTCCTTCCTCTCTTTTTTCTATCTGTTTCTCTCTCTTCCTCTCTTCCTCTCTCTCTCCTACCCTCTCACTCTTTCCCTCTCGGCTTCTGGGCAGGTTTGGAAAACTCTGAGTTGATTATGATTTTTAAGTGAGCGATTGCTCACTGCTCAGCTTAGAGGGAACTATGAACTGAGCCCATTCTCAGGGAACGTTAAGGACCTTGGAGGACTCATATCTAATGACATAAGTGCCAGAGCCCATTGTAACCATTGTAACAACATTGCCAAAAAGACACTAAGAGTTGTTAATCTAATCTTGCATAGCTTCTTCTCTGGCAATATTAAACATACAAAAGATTTACCAGACCAACCCTTGAATAGAGCTCACACATATGGAACCCACACTTCATATCAGACATTAATACAATTGAGAGAGTCCAAAAATATTTCATAAGAAGAAGCCTCCACTCCTCTGCTCACAACAGAATACCTTATTTCACCAGACTTGAAATTTTGGGCTTAGAAAATCTAGGGCTACATCGCCTTTAATCTGATCTAAATGTAGTTCATAAAATCATGTACCACAATGTCCTACTGGTCAATGAATACTTCAAACTTCAACCACAGTAACAGACACACACAAAATAGATTCAAACTCAATGTAAACCGCTTGAAACTCAACTGCAGAAAATACAACTTCATCAACAGAGCGATCAATTTGTGGAATACCCTACTTGACTCTGTGGTTTCTTCCCCAAACCCCAAAAACTTTAACCTTAGACTGTCTACAGTTGACCTCACTCCATTCCTAAGAGGTTCGTAAGGGGTGTGCATAAACACACCATCATGCCTATTGTCCCTGTCCTTCTGTCCAATTGTCCAAGTTTACCTATGTTTCAAGTTTCAAGTTTTATTGGATTTATATTATTATTATTATTATTATTATTATTATTATTATTTATTTATTTATTTATTTATTTAGATTTGTATGCCGCCCCTCTCCGCAGACTCGGGGCAGCTAACAACAATCATGAACAATACACAAAAAATCGAATACTAAAAGCAGATTAAAACCCCTTAATATATAAAAACCAAACATACATACAAACATACCATGTATACGGCCTAGGGGGAGAAAAAGTCTTAATTCCCCCATGCCTGGCGGCAGAGGTGGGTTTTAAGTAGCTTACGAAAGGCAAGGAGGGTGGGGGCAATTCTAATCTCTGGGGGGAGTTGGTTCCAGAGGCCGGGGCCGCCACAGAGAAGGCTCTTCCCCTGGGTCCTGCCAAGTGGCATTGTTTAGTTGACGGGACCCGGAGAAGACCCACTCTGTGGGACCTAACTGGCCGCTGGGATTCGTGCGGCAGAAGGCGGTCTCTGAGGTAATCTGGTCCGGTGCCATGAAAGGCTTTATAGGTCATAACCAACACTTTGAATTGTGACCGGAAACTGATTGGCAACCAATGCAGACTGAGGAGTGTTGGTGTGACATGGGCATATTTAGGGAAGCCCATGATTGCTCTCGCAGCTGCATTCTGCACGATCTGAAGTTTCCGAACACTTTTCAAAGGTAGCCCCATGTAGAGAGCATTACAGTAGTCGAGCCTTGAGGTGATGAGGGCATGAGTGACTGTGAGCAGTGACTCCCGGTCCAGATAGGGCCGCAACTGGTGCACCAGGCGAAACTGGGCGAATGCCCCCCTCGCCACAGCTGAAAGATGTTTCTCTAATGTGAGCTGTGGATCGAGGAGGACGCCCAAGTTGCGAACCCTCTCTGAGGGGGTCAATGATTCTCCCCCCAGAGTGATGGATGGACAGATGGAATTGTCCTTGGGAGGCAAGACCCACAGCCACTCCGTCTTGTCTGGGTTGAGTTTGAGTTTGTTGACACCCATCCAGGCCCCAACAGCCTCCAGACACCAGCACATCACTTCCACTGCTTCGCTGACCTATACAGTGATCTCTCGATTAGCGCGGGGGTTACGTTCCAAGACCTCCCGCGCTAATTGATTTCCGCGTTATAGTGGTGCGGAAGTAAAAAACACCATCTACGCATGCGCGCCATTTTTTTCATGGCCGCACATGCGCAGATGGTGGAGTTTGCGTGTGGGCGGCGGGGAAGACCAAGGGAAGGTTCCTTCAGCCGCCCAACAGCTGATCTGCTCCGCAGCGCGGAAGCAGCGAGGAGCCGAAGATGGGGTAAAGGCAAAGGGGAAACCCCATCTTCGGCTCCTCGCTGCTGCCGCGCTGCGGAGCGGATCAGGTGTTGGGCGGCTGAAGGAACCTTCCCTTGGTCTTCCCGCCGCCCAGGCAAAGGGGAAACCCCAAGATCGCTTGCCGCTTGCCGCTTGCCGTATTGCAGCTTGGAGCCTTGCTTTGCCTCCTTCGCTGCAATACGGCAAGCGGCAAGCGATCTTGGGGTTTCCCCTTTGCCTGGGCAGCACTGGGGCCATGCGGAGCCGCTCATCTAGGGGGGCGTGGACCGGCAAGGTGCCCTCCGCTCTCTCTCTTTCTCTCCCTGTTACCGGTGTGGTATAAGAGAGAGAAAGAAAGAGAAAGGAGGGCGACTTGCCAGTCCACGCCCCCCTGGATGAGCGGCCCCGCATGGCCCCAGCGCCGGACTCCGCCGTTGCCTCCGCCCTTGTTCGGCTCTGCAGCTGAGAGGCCACGTCCACCCCCTCCTCGGTGTCCCCGGCACCCAGCGTCCCCACGCCGCCTCCACCTCCCGGTAATGCGCCCGACCTCTGCCTCTCTCTTTCTCTCTCATATACCACGCCGGCAACAGGGAGAGAAAGAGAGAGAGAACTAGCGCGGACTTATAGAAACATAGAAACATAGAAGACTGATTATTATTTTGATTATTTTATTATTAATTATTTTTTAATTAATATTTTTTGAAAAACCGCGTTGCAGCGTTTCGCGCTAATCGAGACCGTGCTAATCGAGGGATCACTGTACCTACTTGCTTTTGTTTATGTTTATACCATACCTATTATCTTGTACACATTTTGACAAACAAACAAATAAACAAACAAACAAACAAATAAATAAATAAATAAATAAACGTCTTTCTCTCCAGAATATCTGAAACAGTTTAAGTCTATTTTTAGTTTTTCTGAGTGTTATAGTGCTATAGTTCCCCTTAAGCAATCAGCAAGCTACAGCAGTTTTACTAGGTCTGCATTCTAATATATTTCAATGTCATTTTTCATGCTACTTTTGAGTAAGAACGAGGCATTGTAGCTTTGAGTGAGCATAACCTTCTCGCCTGGGTTTTTTAAATTGTAAACAATGTTTATTTCAAAACCACAAGTTTAGCAGCCTTCATGAATAATATTATGTCCGTGTTCTTTACCAGCCCAACGACACTAGATAGGCATAATTGGAGCACTATAGTATAATGAACACTGACATGAGATGGGGAAAGAAGAAGAAAGAGAGTATTTATATAATATCTGTCACTGTTTGGGCTGATTTGAGGCTTTGAATCAGGCAATGGAGCAGAGATCTAGTGAGGAGAGACTCTCCCACTCTCTCTACTTTCTTCCTTAAGTCAGACTTAGAGAGATAGCAGGTGAAAGTGAAAGAAAGAAAATGGCTAAACCTTCAGGTTGTACTCTCTATGAGAATAATCCCAAAATTACATAAATTCTATGCAGTGAAGGGCTAAAAAAATGTTACTACCATATTGTGGGTGTGGCTTATTTTCTAGGTGTGACGATCATGTGATCGTGTTTTGCCGGGCGTCATGTTACAAGCCCCAATTAAGTCTGAAGTGGAAATTCAAACACACACTCACTTGTAAAGTAAACAAAGGCAGTTTATCACAAAGAAAAAATACGGTCCAAATGCACTTTTATCAGCCAAAATGCTCTCCCACAAACCACAAACTTTGAAGGCTGTGATAAGCCAAAACAAAAGCAAAACAGATAAAGGCGGCTGTGAAGACGTCACAGCCATCGCCCCTTCAAGTGTCCTCAAGCCAAACTTAACTGTGAATTAGTCCAAGAGTCCTGGTAAAATCCTGAAACAGTTCAAAGCGTCCTTGTAAAATCCTGACGTAAAATACAGTTTTCTTTCTCTCTCCACGCCGAGAAGCAACAACGCTGGAAATTTATCAACAGCCCCATTAGCCTAATTGCCCCAGCCACAGGTGTTCTCCCTTATTTCCTATAATACTTGCACAGTTGTTCCTTCCTTGATATCAACCTGCATCTGCGAACATCTATGAATGCCTCCTCTTCTGAATCTAACGATGATAATGATGATGATTCACTAATGGGTAATTAGCTAATGGGCTGCCTGTAGTAATTACCTCCTCCATTGATCCTACTTCACTTCCAGAATCTTCCCCTGACACAGATGCTTCACTGTCGGAAGCTGTTGGCAGTAAAACCTGCCTCTGATAATGTGAGGATTCTCCCACATCTTTCCTAATGGGTTTGCATGCATTATTTACTTTTACATTGATTCCTATGGAAAAAATTGCTTCTACTTCCAAACTTTTCTACTTAATAACCTAGCCACAGAATGAATTAAGTTCTTAAGTATAGGTACCACTGTATACTATATTGCTGTGTGCTAAATGGTAAAGGTATTTGCTGTGTGCTAATAAGAGAATATATTGCTGTGTGCTAATTGGTCTAATGTACTTGCTGTGTGCTAATACTGCTATGTGTTAATAATAGAAGACATAATACTATACTATATTGCTTTGTGCTAAATATTTTTCTATGTACTTGTTGTGTGCTAAATGGTATTGCTATGTGCTAAATGGTATTGTGCTGTCCCCAGAGACAGATAGTTGGACTGTATTTAGGCATGTTTCTTTAAGATATTGCATTAGGGGAAATGTAGTGAAATTGCACTCTGAGTAATGTAGTTTTACATGTGACCATATTTGTGTATTCCTATTGGCTCTGACTCGGGATAAGGGGTAATTGGAGAGAACATTCTTTGTCTTCACTCACTAAGCCAGCCAGCATGTAGATGTTACACCTAGAGCCTGGGTCAATTCAACCTCTTTTTACCTGCACATTGGGAAAGATTATACTGCAGAAGAATCGCATCATAACTGTGAGTTATTGTGAGAATGCCTGTAATAAAATTATCTGTGATACCTTATTGTGCTGAGTTATCTGACTGGGAAAAGTTGATTTTGTACCAGAACAGGTATGGAACTGTATGTATTATGTATTATGAATTGTATTATGATTAGTGGGTAATATTAATGATATTGTATATCTTGTAAATAATACCATTAAAGTATTGGTCTATGTCATTGACTGAACAACCGCCACAGCCACATGTACTCTGTTTGCAAGTTTGGTTATTTCTATCATTGGATGTAAGCCCGGTGTGGAATGCTAACAGTATGCAAGATAATGTTGCCCACTTTTGATTTAGAGCAGGAAGTAGGCAATATATGAGGAGTAAGGCCACAGCTCAGACTGTTGAATTTATGGAGGATTTCAGGAAGCATAGCTGAAGTCTTGTGGCATCACAATAAGAGCAATCATGGGCTTTCCCAAATATGCCCATGTTACTCCAACACTCCGCAGTCTGCATTGGTTGCCGATCAGTTTCCGGTTACAATTCAAAGTGTTGGTTATGACCTATAAAGCCCTTCATGGCATCGAACCAGAATATCTCAGGGACCGCCTTCTGCCGCACGAATCCCAGCGACCAATTAGGTCCCACAGAGTTGGCCTTCTCCAGGTACCGTTGACTAAACAATGTCATCTGGCGGGTCCCAGGGGAAGAGCCTTCTCTGTGGCGGCCCTGACCCTCTTGAACCAGCTCCCCCCTGAGATTAGAATTTCCCCCACCCTCCTTGCCTTTCGTAAACTCCTTAAAACCCACCTCTGCCGTCAGGCATGGAGAAACTGAAATAACTTCCCCAGGCCTATATTGTTTATGTATGGTGTGTTGTGCGCATGTTTTTAAATTATGTGTTTTTAGTTTAAATTATTAGATTTGTATTATATATTGTTTTGCTACTATTGCTGTGAGCCGCCTCGAGTCTACGGAGAGGGGCGGCATGCAAATTTAATTAATAATAATAATAATAATAATAATAATAATAATAATAATAATAATTTGCATACTGCCCCCTCATTTTACTGTCCTTGGAAGGATGGTTGGCTGAGTCAATCTTGAGCCCTATCCATATTGAACTCCAGGCTGTGATCAGAATTTGGGTGCAATACTGCATTTTAATCACTGTACCACTAGGGCATCACAATAAGAACACGTATATTTTTAAATATGTTTTAATGTAGAGATTAAGGTGTTGCCCTAGCTGAAAATATCCCAGATGTTGTTTCCACTCATAAAAGCCAGAGATAGGCTGACATTTTGTCAATAATATTTGTTTATTCTGTTATGGAATATTGGTGACAAGTCTAGAAATTTATGTAGCTCGCATGTGGTAAGTTGCTTATTTCTGCCTTAGGATCTAGCTAAGTGTTTCTGCACTCAAAGAAAATGCTACTTCTTACTTTAAAATATCACAATTGAAGCATCTGGGTGACCAGCCTAAGACTTTCTTGGAGTGGGGACTTCTTATAGGGTCATTTAAGCAACTGTTGGCCTCAAAGCACATGACATTCTTCCATACCGAGACCACCTGCTGCCGCATGAATCCCAGCGACCAATTAAGTCCCACAGAGTGGGCCTTCTCCGGGTCCCATCAACTAAACAATGTCGGTTGGCGGGCCCCAGGGGAAGAGCCTTCTCTGTGGCGGCCCCGGCCCTCTGGAACCAACTCCCCCCGGAGATTAGAACTGCCCCTACTCTCCTTGCCTTTTGTAAGCTTCTTAAGACCCACCTTTGTCGTCAGGCATGGGGGAACTGAGACATCTCCCCCGGGCATATACAATTTATGAATGGTATGTCTGTATGTATGTGTGTTTAGAAAATGGGGTCTTTTAAATATTTTTAAACAGTAATTTAGATTTGTTGTAAATTGTTTTCACTTTGTTGTGAGCCGCCCCGAGTCTGCGGAGAGGGGCGGCATACAAATCTAAATAATAAATAAATAAATAAATAAATAAATAAATAAATAAATAAATAAATAAATAAATAAATAAATAAATAAATAAATAAATAAATAAATAAATAAATAAATAAATAAATAAATAAATAAATAAATAAATAAATAAATAAATAAATAAATAAATAAATAAATGCCTATCTAAAAAGCCAAAGCAGAATTTTCATATAATTTTGATTAAATTGAAGGTGAATCTTATATCATTAACTCGTATTAGTTTATGTAAATGTGGAGTCTTTTACATTGTTTTCTGTTCTGTCATTTATCCATTAGTGACACATGACAGAGAACTCTGACAACCTTGCTATTAAACTACGACGTGGTTAACTCTATTCCCCTTCCCCTTTCTCTTGAGGTATAACCTACGGCATTTTATCTGTTTCTAGTGCATCTGCAACAACAGGCACTCATGAATAGTTTGAAAAATGCTGTTGACGTGTCTTGCAGGAAGAGAGGCCTGAGACCATGAACACTGTTGCCTACGTTTCCTATAGCAACCATGGAGCATTATTTTAAACAAAGTTAAATATGCAGCTTGGCTTCCTGTGAAAAGGAACATTTGCTCCCAAACAGTGGGTTTTAATTTACAGTGGCTGCTCATCTTGTTACGACTGTTTTGTAAGAGATGTCTTCCCCATTAATGTTTATGTTCGGAGAGGGGCGGCATACAAATCTAATAAATTATTATTGTTAATATTATTATTATTATTATTTATTATTATTATTATTATTATTATTATTATTATTATTATTCTCTGTGTGATTTTGTATGCATAAAATATACTTACAATTAAAAACTAAAATAATTTTATCTTATCCTTTCATCTAAAGTATAAGTTCATTAATAAACAAAATTTAAAGATGTAAAAAGCAAATCACCAAACATGGGTGTAATCAGAGGAGCCTCGTAACGATCTTTGGTGGTATAATCGCAGCTACTCATAGTTGGATAAAGCAATGTGTGCTTTGGATTAAATGAAATTATCCTAAGAACCTAATATGAGTGCAAGAATGCTGAAGAATCATAATAATTTTTCTATCCCTTAATTACCTTAAAATTATTCACTCTATGGACTGTCCATTCCTATTTATGAAGAACAGAAACTGTCAGAAATCACTGCTCTTTAGGCAACATTGTGGCACATCACATTTTTCCTGCTCATTTCCCCTCCTCCCCTTTCCTGCCTCTCTCCTTGTCTAGGTTTTCAGTGTCAGCATTATCACCATCTTCCCCCACTGCTGGAAGATTTCCAAATTGGGGGTTAACTACTCATGTCTTCTCTCTCATCCTGAAAGTCTGCAGATGCCTGGCTGCCGACTGCCTGCTTGTCATCTCTGAGCAAAAAGCATTTAATAAAGCACCCCAGACTCACTGGCTGCTATACTTTGCTTTAAGAAAAAGCTGGCCTTGTCAGGCTGCAGTCTCATAACAGCTTGGCCTTTCAAGGTTATCTAAGCCATTCTTGCTTCCATTTCAAAAGTAAGACCCTTCCCCACCATTATTGAATCCAATCTTCGAGGCTTCAGTTGGAAGATGATTCCTGAGCGTTTTTCTCTTCTGCTAACCTCACAGTACCGAGAACAAAGAGCAAAAGTCACTGTCAAGATCTTAGCTGCTGCAAGACACTAATCTTTCCACTGACCTCTCCCTGTGAAAAAGTGGCTGAAGTCAATGCCTTTTGTCTTACCCACATCCATTTACTTATTTCATACAATGTGCATCATCTGGCCATTTGCAGAAAAATATCCCAGGGATTTCTATGAGAGGAAACTGAAAAACGAGTCAAGCTAACTTTCCCTTGAGAGGCCTGAAAACCAGAAGAAGGAGAGAGGGAGGGTTGCTAGTGAGAGACACATTCCCCATGAATTCCCCAGGGACAGTATTTCGGAGACGGACAGACAGACAGGATTTTACTGCAATTTCAAATTTATGGCCGCCAATTGGCTTGGTTTTTGAACGCTGCTGGCACTAGGGGATCACAGTGATTCAAAGCTGCTTTCAAACTGATAGAGTCTTTTTATGGAAGTCTTATAGGTAGAACCACGTGGAGAATTTTCTATCCAAGTTGCACTATTGCCTTCTAACTGCAGGCTTTCCTGTCTTTTCCACAGTTAAAAACTCCCGAATCAAAGGTATTTTAGCAAGTGCACTGATTCAGGCTTTACCAAAAGTCACATGTTTTCTATTTAAGGGTTTGTTTGTTTTTTTGCCTAAAGTATCTTACCCCAGTCTAGCCCTTCAAATGTCTTGCACTGGAAGTATCCCTCTTATATAGATTTAAGCAGAGTTATAATCCAAAACATAGAAAGAGCTCCAGGCTGTACATACTGTATCATTCCCTCTACAAGTGATCAATGAGTTGAAAACAATAACCACTCGTTTCTCCTCCTTCATATGCAAGAATCCTTGTTTATTTTAAGAATTTACTAGTTGATCACAACTAGTACAAAAACTAGTACAAAATCAGCCTATTATATTGTCTTTAATAACAGGTTTGATGTGCAAGAAATAGCAGGGAAAGGCAATTGCAACTTAGAGTCAAATTATTAGGCGATATGGTTACTCCCATAGAACTGATTCTTAATTTTTAAAAAATATCAAAATCTATTGTGCTAGAGAATTGCATAAAAGGCCATTGAGAGTGATGGCAATGCTCATGAAAAATTAACAAAATACATTGAACCCTTCACATTTATAGCATATTATTAGGACTGCAAAAATCTAAATGAATTTCAGATGACAGCAAAGGGTTAAAGTCATCTGTACTCTCTGTTGTCACTTAGTGTTTATTTGGCTTTCTGCAACCTAATATGGTAGATATACCATTTACTGCTGATCACAACAGCCAAAACAAACAAATAAACAACAAATGGTTTAGATACACAAACTCTGTTTTGAACAGCAGGCTTGTCATAGACTTAAAGAACAAAGTAGTCTGAAATGTTCCTGGATGAATGACATGTGTTAGAAGAATCATAGCTTATATTACTGATCCTATAACTCCAATGAGAAGTATGGGAAACTATCAGGAAATATTATTAAATAAAATGAGGTTAATGAAAAAATATTATTTAAATATAGTTCAAATAAATACAGTGTAGTATCAAAGTATATGTACAATTGACCTTTGAGTCAAGCTGAAAAGAATAGAGAGTCACCAATACATTTGTTTCATGATAAATGAAGAAAAACCAATGGAAAAATATATCAACTCATTTATTATTTTGAATTGTACAATTTCATAATTCAAGTGATTCCAGGCAAAATATTGAAAACAGTCCTTTGTGTAATATAGAAACCCCAATATTGTTTTCATAAGACGATCAGCAAAGAAAATAGCAATACATCTATTGCATTTAATGAGATTTGTAGCCACTCCTCAATGAACAAAAGGTTCCTATAACATAATGACTTTGTTGACATCAGGCAGACAAAATGACAATATTCTTTGATCCATGAAGCTGTTTAACTCTGTTGAAACTGAAATTAGAATTAGAACTGATGCCTTAAAATAGAAGTGGAAAGTAGGACTTTTACCTCATTTGTGCCTATTCCCTTTCTGTTTTCATAGACTGTATCCCATGGCAATACATATCTTTCTGCATTATTTAACTTGGAAAACTCAGGGTTTTGGCAGTGTTTCTGTTCTCATACTTATAAGCCCAATGTTGATGTCCAATGCAATGCATGATGGAAGTAATGAATTTTGGGATCACTGGTTACATGCATAGCTTTTTTAAAACCCCATGCAATGTTTTAACTAATATATTTGTAAAATACAGTAACAAATTATCATTTAAAAATTCCTGAGCATTAAATTCTTTCTAAAATGAATATGTTATTTAAACCAGAAATCCAGAACCAGAAACTCACCATGTTTGAGATCAACGTTTTATACTCATTATGAATTAATGAAGAGCTGCAATGATGACATCTACAGACCAAGAACATCTGAGTGGCCATGCCAGGCCTGAATTTGGTGCAGTTATATCTTAATTGAGCATTATAGCCCCTGGTCTTTTTGTGATTCATGACTCGTTCAGAATGAACAGGATGTTGAGCTGATTAACAGAACTAAAGGAGCAGTTTTATAACATGCTCACTGGTCTAGAAATTTACATTAATGTACAATTTACTTCCACAGCCATTCTATTTGAAATAAACAAGTAACAATTTTTTTAAAAAACAGCAGAAAATGGTGTTTGTTGATATATACTTCAAGTCACAAGTGCTGTTGTTTCATACCATTTCATTCTCATGCCCTCTTAACAGTTGTTGCTCTAATATCGGTATAAACCTATTTCTACACAATTATACATATCTGAAAAGTTAGGAATTCATTAAGTGGGCTGCTGTTTAGTCACTGAGTGAGCAAAGATTAATTTTTGCTCTATTATTGCTGTTTAGTCATTTTGAGAGTAGGAATGTTTTATTTAAAATGTTTAATAGCGTAAAATATGTGTGGCATTAATTATCAAATCACAGTCACATACATATCGCCACTACTTTCACATTTGTACATTCATAAATAAGCTGAAGGAAAGCCAGAATATTCTTTTTAGAGAGAGGGAAAAAATTTCTTCTCTGTCTTTAGTAACCAAACAATTCCATTTTACATTATCTCTGGGCTTATTACTTTTCTTTCCATCTTCCAACAATATGATGACTCATCCTGATGATGGATGCATCAATGCCAGAAGCAAAACTGATTATAATTTTTCAAAAAGTGTTGAATCTTCAGAATCTGGAAATGCTAGGAATGTTGATGAATGCTTTCTGAAGAGCCTTCGCTACTGTCTTTGAGGAGGGCTGCTTCCGTCGATTCTCCTGGTTCATCAACAGGCATTTCTTCTTCAATAGTGAGGTGAACATCTGGCAAAGAAGTTTCACTGTTTCCCTCCATGGAACACAAAGTGCAGGAGAAAGCTGGCACCATGCTATCTTGTAGCATGCTAATCATTGGAAACTGGACAGACCTCAGTCCTGAGATTGTTGGCAAAGGCTTTACAGCTTGTCCCCATTTCCTCTGCTCATCTTTATAAAGCAGCAGCAAGTTAGATTTCTTTTCTTTTCTCTTGGAGTTCATGTAGAATAGCATGATTCCCATTAAAAAGATTCCATAGAAGGTCATGACAATCAGGATATAAAAGTATTCATTGCCACTACCTCTATTCTTCTCAGAGAGGGGAGCAACAGAGCCAAATTTCCCAACAGCCGGCAGGGACTGTGTTGTGTTAGGATGATCCATTGCAAACATCAAAGCTTTTGGAAGAAGACTGGATCCTGGAGAAAGAAAAAGGCTAAGGCATGAATATCAAGCAACGATGACAGAAAATTAATCCTAATGCATATATGAAGTTATGAAATAGACCAATAGTTTAGTCAGGACAAAACAGTTTGATCATCTAAGAATATGTGATAAGAGTTCATGGGAATTAGATTCATAATATTCTGTCTCATATGAAGCTTATTCATAATATCCTATCTCATATGAAGCTTATTCTTCTTTATGAAGCCTAGTGTTATCCACTTCGACAACTTTCAAAATCACAAGTCTTTCCCGCTAACTACTTGATCTTCTAAAACTAAAGGCAGCAAAAATCGGACCCAGGAATATTTACGTGTAAAACATGAAATCAAAGTGATAATGAGCCCTGGTAAAAATTTATTATAATGCAAATAATCAGTTTTATGAAAATATGTATCATAAAGCAGCGGACAGACCTAGTAGGAGATCGGGAAAATGTTGCTTAATTTTGTTCCCAAAACAAGAATTTCACCACCCCCTGAATGATTCTCTTCAGTTCCAATCCAAAACTTTAACTATACAGTACTACACTGATTCACCTTTTTCTTCTTGCCATCCTACTCAGTCTTCCCCATGAAATGTATTAAGAGAAGTTGTTAATGCAGTTTATACAGCCTAAGTGCTAATGGAGATTATTATGATTTTTGGACCATTTAGTTCAAAACTACAGAATTTTGCAAACTAAAATTTCCATTCAAGCCGTATTTCCAGTTTATATCCAAAGATGTCTTTACATCAGAGTTCCTTACAAAGAGACTACATGGTAATGAATGATTGAAAAAGCGCTTCCAACATTCAAGAAGGAAAGACAGAGTCGGTTTGCATAGATAGCCACTGTGGAATAATAGAAAAGCATTATTATATTCAGTGCCTTAGACTAATTTTTAAAAAATGTTCAAAAACTTACGTGAGCCTGCAAATAACGCCGTGCTTCCCAAATCCCTAAGGAAACAGCACATCTGCCGGATACCAGAAGGTCTGAAACTTTCTCTGACTGCTGCCAGAATTAATAGACTTGCTTGGATGAAATGTTATGTCATGTGACCCAGAGTGTATAATAGTTTCATGTTAGAGTCAGCCCACAAACTGAAATGGCCTCACAGTTTTAACTGGTTGCATTCCTGACACCTCTGTAAAATGAAGGACAGTGGGATGGCTGAGTCATTCTTTCCTAAACAAAGGCCAGTGCTAGAAAGTTTGGACACAAAACTTGAGTCAAGCGGAGACACTTTATGGATGAATTATGTGACTTGAACTAAACACTGCTTTGTATAGATAAGTTCTGCCAAAGACAGTGAATTATCAACAGAAGAAAACCCCTTTCATGGCAATGTATAAGCACTGCTCCCTTCCTAGTACTTTTGCAGATGGCTTTTATAATTTACAGTTTTTCTGATGTCATTTTCCGCCCCGGAAGCAATTGTTTGACCCTGCGGGTCCTTGTTAGGGTTATATTTAAATTTATGCTAATTTATTGAATAAATTATGCAAATTTAATTAATAAAAATGACCCATTTTAAATCCAGCTCTTTGTGTCCGTGTCGTTACTCCGCCTCTGCTGCAAATGTTTGACTGCATTTAAATTAAAGCTATCAAATCTTAAATTGTACCCATCCCTTGGATTAGAGAAGGCCCACAGAGACTTGCAGAGTTAAAGTTAGGATGCTTCAGTTTACAATACTACCAAGAAACATTTAATGGGATTTGCTTGTCTAGTAAAAGTGATTAGAATGGGTATTATAAAACAGCATAAAATGGTTTGGTGTTACAACCTGGACTACATTCCATTCAGCTGTGACTTAGGCAACCACCAATTGCCTAAGGTGGTTATGAAAATAATCATCAGCATCTTTTATTAGACAAAATACAGGTGATGTTGCTGTGGGAACCAAATAATAAGCAGATCCTTTCAATAACCATCACATATTTGTATAGAAAAATATATTGCAAGCATATGAAGCAGTGGACAGGAGAAAATGGATAATTATGTAAATTTCTGAGTTGTTTCCAAAAATTTAACCAAAACATTTTTTGATTTTTTTCAGATGTTTAATACTATAATAGATTGTGTACTTCCCACAATTCCATTTTGTTTCTGAAATGAAGAAGAAAGGAAGGAAATCTAGTTGTTTAAATCCACTGATGAGACATAGTTTTTACATTTTTTTTAACTCATTCAAGATAAACCAAGATCCCACAGTCTCTCCTCTGCCTGGAGAAGTTGGCTTATCAGGAAATAAGGGAAGGAAAGTCCAAGAGGAATAAAACTTTGCATTCACAAGCAAAGCCAGAATCCTGACAAGCAGTAAAGGGCAGCCATTCGTGGCCCTACTGGAATGCTCAGGAAGGGAGTGCTGGAGCGCTGGGGCACAGGGGTGTGGAGGCATGGGAGAGCAGGGGCACCAATGCATCCTTCAATTTCGTGCGCATGCAGAGTCATGGGCCGAAGCCGTTCCACACGGAGCCACCAACGGGAAGAAATCCTTCAAGAAGGAAAGGATTTCTTCCCGCTGGCAGCTCACAACTGGGATGGATCACTGTGCAGGATCCAGCCTCATGGTTGCTGGCTGGCTGCATCAACAAGGGCACCCTGGTTAGTCCCGCCCAGGAGCTACAAGAAGGAAGTAATCTGGGACTAACTGGGGTGCCTTTGCTGATGCAGCCAGCCAGCAGCCATGGGGCTGGGTCCTACATGGCGGCAGTGGCGGTCTATCCTGCCAGGAGCCACCAGAAGGAAGAAATCCTGCAGGAAGGAGAGAAGCTCATCAGGGTGATGATGTCGCTCCCGCTTCGCCCGCTTGCCAGGAAGGACAGCAGCTCATCAGAGAGTCTCTGGCAAGTAGACGAAGCGGGAGCTACCGCACAAATCCCAGTGACCAATAAGGTCCCACAGAGTTGGCCTTCTCCGGGTCCCGTCAACTAAACAATGTCGTTTGGTGGGCCCCAGGAGAAGAGCCTTCTCTGTGGCAGCCCCGGCCCTCTGGAACCAACTCCCCCCGGAGATTAGAACTGCCCCCACCCTCCCTGTCTTTCGTAAACTACTCAAGACTCATTTATACCACCAGGCATGGGGGAGTTGAAATAGCTCTTCCCCCTAGGCCATTACAAGTCATGCATAGTATGTTTGTGTGTATGTTTGGTTTTATAATAGGGGTTTTTAGTTGTTTTTTATTATTGGATTGTACATGTTGTGTTTATTATTGTTGTTAGCCACCCCGAGTCTGCGGAGAGGGGCGGCATACAAATCCAATAAATTATTATTATTATTATTATTATTATTATTATTATTATTATTATTATCTCCCTGACAAGCTTTTCTCCTTCCTGGGTGGGATGATGAGATTCGGCTGCTGCACATGCACAGAAGCCGAATCCCGTGTGCATGCATGTGCACCGCTGGTGGTGACGAAGCTGTGCACGCAGCTTCATTTCCGCCGGTGGAATAGTGTTCTACGTCGTCCCCCTTGCAGCCCAACCCTGCTGACAAGGATATGTTGCAGAGAACCATTTGGTCAGGAAAAGTGAGGAAAACACCACGTTTTGGCTTAGGTACAGAAAATATTAGAATGTACTCTCCTTATGAATACTTCCATTTCTGATGATTACTTGTGATGTGTTCAAAGCTGGTTTATTCATAAAACTCTCTCCCCAATGTTTATGTATACATGTAACTGTTTAGTTCAATAGGAATCTGAGTAGAGAACTCGATTACTTTAACATAGTTCTAAGCAGACTTGAGGCCAGTGATTAGGAGTGTAGCTGATACCTCCAAATTAGTAAAAACCCTTTAACAAGTATGCACAAATTTATTTATTTATTTATTTATTTATTTATTTATTTATTTATTCAGTTAGTTAGTTAGTTACTTAGTTACTTAGTTACTTAGTTACTTAGTTACTTAGTTACTTAGTTACTTAGTTACTTAGTTACTTAGTTACTTAGTTACTGAATAGCATTTCTATAATATATCAGGCCATCAGTGTTTCAAACCATATAAATTCCACACAAGTATAAAATTTATTACTCCCAAATGCAATCCTGGCCCCACAGCATATTCTACATTCTTCAGCAATTGAATATCTAACTATGTGCCACCTCAGTAATATTAAAAGCCAGGAGTTAAATGAGGGAATAATAATTTTCAAACTGCTTGTACTTTCAGTATCAATCCTCAAGAAGGATATAAAACTCAAGTCTTTTGTGGTTTCTTTGTTTGCTTTTAAATAAAGTAACCAGAAAACCATATTCTAAATGTTATCATCCTAGAATACCATTGTTAAATGGAAGAACTTTTTTCTGAGTTCTACATTCCAAAGCCAACTTCATTGCTTAAGGATTCCTATGTCAGTTAAACTATATTATTTAGAAAAATTCAGGAATTTGTGATTTTTACAAGTGATAGCAAAAGTAGAATTTTGCTTTAAATTTCAGAGACTTGGAGCACTGAAAATTTAAATAACACCTAACGTATTTCTGTTACTTATTAGTTTGTTCGTGTATATATGTGTGTGTGTGTGTGTGTGTGTGTATCACATGTTTTTGCTGAATTTGAAAATTAAGGAAAACTAGGATATATATATATATATAAATTTACTATGACTTTTATCTTTGTTGAAATATGTGTAAGTGTTTTTTCTCATCATAAAGTCCACATTATTAAATACATGGATTTTTTTTTGAAGTCCTAACTTCACAATTTACTAACTAAATCAGATGGTAAACCATTGCCTAATTTAGACTTTATCCCTAAAGGAAAGGTAATATGAAATGGAATTTGTTATTGCTGAATAATCGAGAATTGTGTTCTTGACTAGTAAGAAGGTGGGTAGGGAAGATAAGGATAAGATAGGAAAGAAAATCCTGAACTGAAGTTTGTTTATACAAACTGTAAAATCTTTGCATTCAATTTGGGTGGAATCTATATAAAGGGAACCCTCAAATAACATCCTAGATCTGAATGAATGAAATATTCTCATTGAATACTTTGTTCTGTACAAAGTTGAATGTGCCGACAACAAAATAAAATTGATTGTCAATCGGTGTTGCTTCCTAAGTGGACATATATAAGAAGATATACTGATGCTTAGGAGATAGACATTATACTCCCCCTCCCCAACTGAAAAGAACTCTGTTCCAACTGCCACTGGATATGGCCAGTTTGTGACTCATTCTGCCTGAGGGCTGGGAGTTTAGACATTCTATTCTTCTGCCCCACCTGAAAGGGAGAGAAGAAGCCTGAGGGAGAGAAGGAGATAGGAGAAGATCAATGGAGCCAGTGTGAGGGAGAGAAGGGGATGAGATAGGAGAGGCTTCTGTGGGACAAACCTGAGGGAGAGAAAGGGATAGAAGAGAATCCATGGGGCCAGCCTGCTGGACAGAAGGGGCATACGAGAGGACAGGTTTCTGGGGGCAAGCCAGAGGGAGAGAAGGTAAGAGGAGAAAATGAATGTAACAAGTCATTAATGTTCAAGATTTAACCATCAATTTATCAAGTCTGATCACATAGTTTTGTAGCGAAGCATGGTAACCAGCTATTAGTTTAGAATGTGAGGAAGCACACATTTAAAATCTGGCATACCCTCACCCCCTTGTGGCCAAATGGGTGATGACATTTATGGTTCTAGTTTCAATCTTGGTTGCCGCTCTTGGCAGTAATCCAATTACCACACAATAACCATATTTACAATACAGTGGTCCCTCGATTTTCGCGGGTTCGAACTTCGCAAAACGGCTATACCACGGTTTTTCAAAAATATTAATTAAAAAATACTTTGCGGGTTTTTTTCCCTATACCACAGTTTTTCCCACCCAATGACGTCATACGTCATCGCCAAACTTTCGTCCGCCTTTAATAATTTTTTTTAAATAAACTTTAATAAATAAACATGGTGAGTAATAATATAAATAGTTGCTAAGGGAATGAGAAATTGCAGTTTAGGGGTTTAAAGTGTTAAGGGAAGGCTTGTGATACTGTTCATAGCCAAAAATAGTGTGTTTACTTCCACATCTCTACTTCGCGGAAATTCGACCTTCGCGTGCGGTTTCGGAACGCATCCGCCACGAAAATCGAGGGAACACTGTACTCTCTTATGTGTCTTAAGTACTTAAATAAGGTTTTATTCAATTAATCCAAATTTCTGAAAAGCCCCCCTCACACTGAATTCTAAACTAACCTCACTTTCTGGATTTGTACCACACAATTTGCTGTAAGGATGTTTGGTAGATTGTTCAATGGGTTTTCCAATGAATGTGAACTGAACATGCAGACTTGTGACATGGACACATTTGTCAACTAGTTAGAAGCCCACTTTAATCTTTAAAAAATACTTTTTTTTCATCCCTATTAAAAATAGTCTAAATAAGATCAGCTAACAGCACTTGTTCTTCCTCATCAAATAAGGAAGAAGAGAAGGAAGAACGGCAGAAGCAGTTGAAAGGCTCTGGGAAGGAAGCCAATGGAGCAAGCAGAAAACTCCCTCAAGACTTGAAAAGGCCCATTCTACTTATAGACTAGTATTTGTAGAAAAGTTCACTCTTTATGGGGAAATGAAAATTCGCCAATTTGTTCAACTTACATGACATATTGACCATAGTAACTTATTATGAAGACCGCCCCTTTCAGAATACCCTGCATTATCTATAATTCTCTACTGGTGCTACAATACAATAACAGTGAATTTTTTAAGAACTGTGGGAAGAATATAAAAATAGGATAAAAATATAAGAAAAAAGAGACACACGCCATTTTAAACAAAAATATACTAAAAACAAACCTCCAAAGGAAACTGAATCATGAATCATTTCAAAAGAAGGGAGAAGACCAAATAAAAAAATAGTACAACTGAAAAAGGCATTCTGCAGTCAAGGATCTGAATAAGTTAAAGATACTCTATGTTATCGATGGACAGAAGGAAGGAAGGAAGGAGGGAGGGAGGGAAGGAGGGAGGGAAGGAAGGAGGGAGGAAGGAAGGGAGAAGAGATTAGATATTTTAGGCAATTTTAGAAAATTGATTAGTCTAAGTCAGTGATGGCTAACCTTATCCTTGTTGCATGCTGAAAGCATGCATGTGTGTATGGCAATGTGCATGCATGTGTGCTGGCACCCATAATTCAATGCATGTGCAACACTCCCTGTTTGCCCCACTCCCTGCACCTGCATATGTGACCCTCCCATGCTCCCCCAACCCCCATTTGCACATGTGACTTCTAGTTCCCCATACTGCATGACCCCATGCACTTTCCCCCTCACACACACACATTTGGACAGGGAGTCTCTGCTCACAGTCACTCATGCCCTCATCACCTTTTATTTATTTTATTTATTCATTTGTCCAATACACAAATACATAGGAAGAAAAATAGACATGTAGTAATATATATAAGGGTAAAGTGAACTTAGAGGAGAGGATATATGAAAGAAAGAAAATATATATGATAAGTGAGAGAAAGGAAAGACAATTGGACAGGGGCAGAAAGGCACACCAGTGCACTTATGTACGCCCCTTACTGGCCTCTTAGGAACCTGGAGAGGTCAATCGTGGCGAGTCTAAGGGAGAAATGTTGGGGGATAGGGGTTGACACAATTGAGTCCGGTAATGAGTTTGACACTTCAATAACTCGATTGTTGAAATCATATTTTTTACAGTCAAGTTTGGAGCGGTTCGTATTAAGTTTGAATCTGTTGCGTGCTCTTGTGTTGTTGCGGTTGAAGCTGAAGTAGTCATTGACCGGTAGGACGTTGCAGCATATGATCTTGTGGGCAATACTCAAATTGTGTTTTAGGCGCCGTAGTTCTAGGCTTTCTAGGCCCAGGATTGTTAGTCTATTTTCGTAGGATATTTGTCCTAGTATTGTGTGATAGAGAAAAGAATTTTTTTCTATCCACCTTCAGAATTCACTCTCTGATATAATCTCTGATATAAATAGAGAATTTATCTCTATCCACCTTCAGAATTCACTCTCTGATATAATCCTGTTTGTTTTCTGTTATTAAAATTGCGCATAGGACAAACCATCCCAAACGTTCAAGCAATAATCTAGATTCAATATTTGAAAATAGTTGAGAATCAACCATATTTTGGATTTATGATATAGATGTTGCCTTGGCTGAATCTCTTTCTGCGAAAAGTATATGAGAAAACTTTTTAGATTCCTACCAGATGATGATTCCTCAATGTTATCTTCATAATTCCCTTATGACAAGATCTAAATAATTCTTGACTGTTCTTTAAATGTCAGACAACAGTGTTTTTACAAAAACATATTTTTTCAGAACTTTTGCACATTCTCTCTTTTTAATGCAAGATGTACACTTGAATAATGGGATTTTTTTTAAAAAAAAGTTCTCTGTCATGCATCCCTGCACAATAATTCAAAAGATATTGACATTGGATTCACATCACTGAAATCTGGAAGTTTTATTTGTTTTTATTTTACTTTACTTTTACCGGACTTAATCCCACCATTATAATGTTGTTACTGTTTACAATTTTCAACATAACTGTCTTTTTTAAACAAATGCTTATAGTACATATCAAAATATTGCATAAAAGATGAGCAGGAGGTTAATAAACTAAATATTAATACTAAAGGTTTGTGTAACTCATTGCATTTTCTGGCTTTACAGAACTTTATTGGCGGAAGGAAAGTCAAACTTCATCCAACTATGTTGCGTACACTTGAATAAACAAAGAAAAAACAAATAAACACAGAAGCTTTTCTCCAGGGTGGTAAGGGGATTGCCACAATAGACAATCTAGCAATCTAGCTGTAATAAAAACAAATGCAATTAGCTATAGTGGGAACATTTTAGCAAAATTCATGAGACTATAGTTTTGCTTGAACTACTCCTTGCTTCCTCCTTTGCTCCTCACACTCCCAAATTCATAAATTTTGTAATAAGACAGTCAAATAATGAACAAAAACAATTCCATCTAGACTTTATGGGGGGGTTGGGGAGGAAGCTTTGCATCCTGTGTTTGTTCCATGGTTTTCCAACATAAAACAAAAGATTGATCTTATCATTGCATGCTAGCTAAGAAGTGTGGACAATTTCATTCAAACAAAGCTCTCTCATCAGACTGCTTTGAGTCAAAGGTATTGCTTTAGTATCCCAGAGGAAACATAGAATATATTCGGAGAAATGGAATGAAAAAAAGACATTCAGCAAACTTCATGGCTCATATAATTGCGTAATTGATTGCACTTTTATAAAGGTTCCCATAATATCTGAATGAATATTTCTCAACAATCTTTGCCACTGTATTTCTACATATGCTTCATCATGCATTCCAACTGTCTGAATTTGACAGATTTCAAACTAAGTTAAGCAAACATATTAATTCATAGAAAAGTTGCTTCTGTTGCTGCTTCCAATGCTGCTTCAGGGGCAGATTGAATGCCAGTTCCTGAGAAACATGACCAACATAATGCTATTCCACTCACAATCTTTAAGATCTTGGTTGCCTACTGTGGGAATAGAACATTGAAAGGGAAGCTTTTATTCTGAATCAGCTTGCATTCCCATGTTTTTCTGAATACTTTTAAAGTGTATTTGTTGGTAAACTTTCCATATATTTATTGGTAAACTTTCCATTTACTAAGCTTTGACGCCCATAATATGGTGATATCCTGGTGACTTTATGGATCATCACCGGGACCGCCTTCTGCCGCACGAATCCCAGCGACCGGTTAGGTCCAACAGAGTTGGCCTTCTCCGGGTCCCATCAACTACACAATGTCATTTGGCGGGACCCAGGAGAACAGCCTTCTCTGTGGCAGCCCCGACCCTCTGGAACCAGCTCCCCCCAGATATCAGAGTTGCCCTCACCCTCCTTGCCTTTCGCAAGCTCCTTAAAACCAACCTCTGTCATCAGGCATGGGGGAATTGAAATTTTTTCCCTTCCTCCTAGGCTTATAGAATTTATACATGGTATGCTTGTTTGTATGATTGGTCTCTTAAATTGGGGTTTTTTAGATTATTTTTTAATATTAGATTTGTTACATTGTTTTCTTTATTGTTGTTAGCCACCCCGAGTCTTCGGAGAGGGGCGGCATACAAATCTAATAAATAAATAAATAATATAATATAATAATATTAATGATGACTTTATGGGCATTTCCAAGCAGTTTTGTTAGCATCAGTACAGAACAACCTTGCTTTATTCTGGAATTATTTTGATTTTTCTCTCAGCATAAAGCTGGAATTTTCTGGTGGTCTCTCATTTAGCATCTAAACCCAAGGTAAACTAGGCAAGCAGTACATTTTGAAGAGCTTTTGGAACGAAATAGCTAAGGTTGTTAAATTGAACTAAGTTATTAGTTCAGTTGAGTGTCCTAACTTGACAGTCCATTATACAGCAATAGTTTTTAAATCAACATGCCTCAAATGGGCTAACTTGAAGGATGCATCCAAAATCTGGGATCCAGGACTCCCATGAAATTGAAATTTGGCAATGTTGTGGCCTTCCAACTTTCAAAGCTCATAAGTTGCATAGTGTGAGGAAAGATGGGACTCAATTAGTCAATGGTAATGTCTGAGAGACAAGCAGCTATTGGTTCCTTTGAGGCTGAAATTTGAAGTGGTGGTGGTCAATGAAGAAAGAACAAGGAAGTGACTCAAATATCTGCTGACAAGATAGAGCTGGAGGGGTTTTGAAGGGAAATGCTGGAATGGGGAACAAGGAGTACAGTTTTCCTCACAATCCACAGGTCCCTTTGTTCCTCCTCCACCACCACCAACGCCCTCACAAAATGAAAGGCAATTCCATGGGTCCACTGAGGAGGGGGAGGAGGAGGAGGAGGAGGCTTTACTATGCTCACCTGATAATCAGGAGGGGAAAGGAAATAGTGCAAGCTTATTATTATTTATTTATTATTATTATTTATTAGATTTGTACGTCGCCCCTCTCCGAAGACTCAGAGTGGCTCACAGCAGCAAAGCACAGTACAAATCCAACGATTATATTATATGTGAAGAGAGGAAGGACAACAACACAAGAGCACACAACAGATTCAAGCTTAATATTAACCGCTCCAAACTTGACTGTAAAAAATATGACTTTAGTAATCGGGTTGTTGAAGTGTGGAACTCCTTACCGGACTCTATAGTATCATCCCCTAACCCCCAACATTTTACCCTTAGACTATCCATGGTTGACCTCTCCAGATTCCTAAGAGGTCAGTAAGGAGCATACATAAGCACACTAGAGTGCCTTCCGTCCCCTGTCCTATAGTCTCTCCTATATTTATTTATTTATTATTTATTAATTAGATTTGTATGCCGCCCCTCTCCGCAGACTCGGGGTGGCTAACAACAGTAAAAAAGACAATATAAACAAATCTAATATTAAAAGTAATTTAAAAACCCCCAATTTAAGAAAAACCAATCACACATACAGATATACCATGCATACATTTTATAAGCCTAGGGGGAAGGGAATATCTCAATTCCCCCATGCCTGATGACAGAGGTGGGTTTTGAGGAGCTTACGAAAGGCAAGGAGGGTGGGGGCAACTCTGATATCTGGGGGGAATTGGTTCCAGAGGGTCGGGGCCGCCACATAGAAGGCTCTTCCCCTGGGCCCCGCCAAACGACATTGTTTAGTCGATAGGACCCGGAGAAGGCCAACTCTGTGGGACCTAACTGGTTGCTGGGATTCGTGCGGCAGAAGACGGTCCCGGAGATATTCTGGTCCGATGCCATGAAGGGCTTTATAGGTCATAACCAACACTTTGAATTGTGACCGGAAACCGATCGGCAACCAATGCAGACTGTTGAGTGTATCTTGTATTTCTTCTCTACTATATCCTCTATAACCTTCATTGTGTATTATTGTGTATTGGACAAAAATAAATAAATAAAGGAATGACTAGAATGCTTGCTGGCAAGGGAGATCTGGCTGGCAATGGGTCAGCCCTCTGTCTTCCTGGAAAGAGGTGGCCCTTGGGGACATGTCAAAAGAGGGAGCAGGAGTGCAGTTTTTCTCATTGTCTGCTACTCCTTTTGTCCACTGCCCTCTAGCAAAATGGCTAGCAAGAGATTTCACTGGTCTCTCCTGAGTTTTGTGAAGTGAGGGGAAATTGTGAAAACCTACATTCTATGCAGAAAGACGAATGATCTATCGAATCACAGATTGTCTAACCTTCAATACAAATTCATTTACATGCATTCACAGCAACATTAGACAACCACAGAGGAATATTACATCCAAACTGCCAATAAAGATTTCTTTAAAAATAGCTGCAGCAAATAACTCCGTTCACTTTTATAATATAATTTGCACATGAGGTGGGAGGGAGGAACCTTTTACAAAATGTTAATTGGATAAATTTGCAGAGTAAGTGTGCGTGGTCAACAAAAGGCAGAACAGAATGTTGTGCCCTATGATATGATGACAAATAAAGTAGAGAAAACAGGCAGAAAATGGGTTTTTTTTAGTTCTTTCCAACTCATATACTATCCCTTGTCATATGCGTGCAAACTATATAGGCTCTGCTCTGCCTCATGTGACCAGATTTTTGGAATAACTTAATTGACAACATTTTGAATTGCTACCCTAATTGTCCCCTTGACAGGGACCTTTGGGAGAAAATTTCCTTCTGCAGTCCCCTGCTGGATCTGGCCTACTTTTTATCCAGATATTTCTTTTGCTGGCTTCTCCATCCATACCCAATAAAATAGCATTCTTTTCATGCTTGCAAAGAGTAAAATATTACAACACCCTCATTAGTATTTTGTATCAAACCTTGAAGTTTTCACGTTATACTTGTGTTCTGCCGGCGTGTTTCAACCGTCCGTAATTACAGGGTAATTAGTCCAGGAAGACAAACACCACACAATAAAAGGAAAGCAAAAAGTTTTTATAAACAGAAAAACAGAAACAGCTCCCTTTTTAAATGTCAAAGGGAGTTTCTGGTACACACAAGGCACAGGTTAAATGCAATCCAATTGCTCACCCAATAACTGGGAAATTGAGTCCAATTATAAAGTCCAGAGAGTCCACACACAATCTTGAACAGCACACAAACCACGATCTTGATGAAACAATGAATCAGATAAACTGCCACAAGGCTAAACCAGCACACTGTTCTTTTTATCTGTAGTACTAATTACAGCAGCCCCACCCAACCACAGGTGGCCTCATTTTCTCTTGTAATAATCCTTCAGTTGTTGTCTCCTATGCTTTACTCTACGCATGCATGGATATGCCATTACTTCTTGTTCAGAATCCAAGGATGATACAGATGATTGATCTCATCCTGGGCTGTCTGTCAAACTCCCCTCTTCCCTGTCACTCACGCTTCCTTGGTCAGAGGAGGCTTTGTCGGCAGATTCCATCGGGAGAAAAACAGGCCTGCGACATGTGGATGTCTCCCCCACATCCACCTGCACATTCCTTGGGGCAGGAGTTGGGCCAGAGCTAACCACAACAACTTGTAACTGAGAAAATATAAATTTCTAATCGATGTCCAGTCTATGACATGGTATAAAACTGTGATGGTGAACCTATGGTACAGGTGGCATGCAGAGTCATATCGAAAGGCATTTGAGGCATTGCCCTATATTAGTGTGCCATATATGTGCACACTAGGCAGCTGATTTTTGGCCTGTGGAAGGCCATTTTGCCCTTCAGAGGCTTTAGGGAAGCTTCCCTGAAGCCCCAGAATTCAAAAAACGGCACAATGGGGAAACCGGAAGTCTGTTTTCCAAACTTCCTGTTTTCCCGTTAAGCCATTTTTTTTACCATCCCAGGCTTCAGTGATGGCTGTGCACATGCATGGGGAGGGAGGGATTGTGTACATGTGCAGAGGCAGTGCTGGGGATGTTGGAGTAACATTTTGCAGAGGCTAGCCCACCTAGATAGCCAAAACAGCTAACCAGCCTTCCTCAGACCTGGATATCAGGAAGCTTTATCTTGAAGATAATTGAAGACACGCACTGCAGAGTTTCTTATGAAAATATTTACTTCTTTCGTAGCAAACCTATACTATTTACACTGCAGCTATCTTTCTAGTAGTTACTATACAAAGTACAGTGGTATCTCTACCTAAGAACGCCTCTACTTAAGAACTTTTCTAGAAAAGAACCGGGTGTTCAAGATTTTTTTGCCTCTTCTTAAGAACCATTTTCTACTTAAGAACCCGTGCCTGAAAAAAATTCCCAGGAAATTTGAGAGCGGCACGAAGGCCCGGCCAGTTTCCTGCCATTCCCCCTGGGTTTCTCTCTCTGGCACAGTGTTTGGGAGGCAGCCTCGCGCCGGGTGCATGGGAGGTACGTGCTCCTCCTAGCCACCTCAGAGTCCCTCTTTTTCTTTTTAAGCCTTAAAGTTTTGTATTTTTTTGATTCCCCTCCCCTCACTTTCTTCCTTTGGCAGTGACTGTCCTCCTCCTTCCTCCTTCTCCTCCTCCTCCCACCCAAATTCCGAGCTTTTATTTCTTTCCTAATGGGTTTGCATGCATTATTTGCTTTTACATTGATTCCTATGGGAAAAAATTCCCTCTTCTTACAAACTTTTCTACTTAAGAACCTGGTCACAGAAGGAATTAAGTTCTTAAGTAGAGGTAACACTGTACTCAAAATTCTTTATCTGCTAATCTCAGTTACAATATTCAGCTACAAGTCTTCAGCCACCGCAAGCCACACTCATTCACAAGCCACTCTAAACCATACTAAACCACAATACCTGCAAGCCAAGCCACAAGCCACACCTATGCAAATGTGCATTATATACTTTTGTCAGCCCATCAGATTACATTACAATCTGCATATTCACCCAGACTAAGTAGGTTTACAATCCTTCTCTCCTGCAATTTGGAATATTGCATTAGGCAGGCTCCAATCTTGACCGGGGATGCATGTGTGAAGGGAAGGAATAGGTGTGGGCACATACATGCATGCTAGCACATGTACACACACTTTTTTGCCAGGTGAATCACTGGTATAAAGAGTTGGTGACATTCCAAAGGGGAAACCTGATAGCTTGTGATTATGGCATACAGTCCAGCCTACACAGAGTAACAGGTCTTACTCGGACCTGTTTCTCACTAAAGAAATTAGTACCCCCAGTGGGTTATGATATTTTGTAGCACAATCTATTATGGTATGAATTCTGACTTTTAATTTCTTTTGCCAAAAAAACCCAAAAGAGGATCCTTCCCACAATTCCCTAGTGCAGTGTTTCCCACCCTTGGCCACTTGAAGATATCTGGACTTCAACTCCCAGAATTCCCCAGCCAGCATTTGCTGGCTGGGGAATTCTGGGAGTTGAAGTCCAAATATCTTCAAGTGGCAAGGTTGGGAAACACTGCCCTAGTGTGACAAAAAAGGCAAACAAGTCTTATAGCATTACTACACTGCTCAAAAAAATAAAGGGAACACTCAAATAACACATCCTAGATCTGAATGAATGAAATATTCTCATTGAATAGTTTGTTCTGTACAAAGTTGAATGTGCATAACAGTCTGAGAAATTGATTGTCAATCAGTGTTGCTTCCTAAGTGGACAGTTTGATTTCACAGATGTTTGATTTACTTGGAATTATATTGTGTTGCTTAAGTGTTCCCTTTATTTTTTTTGAGCAGTATATATAAACCAATACATTTACAACTCAGTATGAAGATTGTGGGAGATGGGCAGAAACATGAACTATAAATAAATAAACAAATTAAACAAATAGAATAGATTTGTATCGTCCACTTTGAACAACTACAACAAGTATTTTAAAGAAGTTTTATATCTTATGACAATAGTGCTGAAAAATTCCCACCCATCCCCCCACCAAATAGCTCTTATATTTCATTGTATTTTATAGCATTTCCGGTATTTTTTTTTCAAAGGATGCATTATTGCTATAGGGTCTAAACTAAAGCAAACATTTTCCCCAGGAAACTGAACAGTTATCATCCAGTACTTTGCAAGCCATCAGCATTAACCCCTTGAAAAAGATCATCTCTTCCGGCTATGTTTATTTGCTGGATTCTCTCTTGTCATGAGTCAAGGAGGATTAATGGAATCAACTCCCAGGATTTAATAGATTCAAAGAAGTTAGTCCCTGTTCATTTCCCACTGGCTTTTCATTGCTGTGCATGTAGCTGACTCGGTGTTGGCCTTTTCTGGGGCCATCTGTTTATGATCAGTGAAAAGGGCAGTGGGAATACAAGAGAATAATATATGTCAGGATTTCTCCACTTTTAAAACCAAAGATATACTGAGAGAGTGAAACATGCAGATAACTATGAGGAAAGTCCAAAAGCTTTCTTCATAGGCAAAAGGTTTCCATTTCTGTCTTCCAGACAATAACCCAACCCTTCAAATAGCCTTTTCAAAAGAGAGAAGTCCCTGAATAATTTGGGATTGGGCTGAGTGGCAGCCTTTGGCTCAGTTTGGAGCAATTTTCGTTTTTACTGGGGGTGGGGGGGGGTGTTTGCTTGATTTTGTGACTTTGCCCAATCCATAGATTGTAACCAGACAAGATTCAATGAAGTAATAATAAGAATATTCTAAGAAAGAAGCCAAAGACTAAAATTAAAGTTAAGACCAATGCACAAACACACCTCAGAAAAGTTCAAGGTTTAGGTTTAGGTTTATTGGATTTATATGCCGCCCCTCTCCGCAAACTCGGGGCGGCTCACAACAAGCTGAAAGTACACAGAGCAGAACTGTTTAACTGTCTTTACTAGAAGGCAGAGAAGTCACCTCTATAAATAAATGTGGGAGCCACAACCAAAAAGGCCAGTCTTTTCACTCATGCTCCCTGATTTGGAAGTCCAATCTTCCCAAGATCAAATCCATTGTAATAATATGCAATACTGTGTCTTCTTCAGAATAAATAGGTGAAACTCTGCTTGGTGGGATTTTCACTTAATTAAGAATTCACTGAAAGAGTAGTAGATCCTTGGAACAAACTTCCAGCAGACGTGGTTGGTAAATCCACGGTAACTGAATTTAAACATGCCTGGGATAAACATATATCCATTGTAAGATAAAATACAGGAAATAGTATAAGGGCAGACTAGATGGACCATGAGGTCTTTTTCTGCCGTCAGTCTTCTATGTTTCTATGTTTCTAAGAAGCTACTGAAAAGTGCACGTGTTCTGTCTCTCTTTACACAATTGTCTCACTAACAGTAGCAATCTCCCAGGCTACCCAGGCTTTTTTACAATCCCACAGGAAGAAACCTTAAGTTTAGGAGAATTATTCCTATGAGCATTTTTCAGACCAGGGCACATCAATAGCCTGGGAAGCCATATAGTAATGAAAACATACATAATTGAAAAGGTGAAGCAAACAATCACAGTATGGTAATAACATGAAGTCAGAAGTTCCACAAAAGAATATCCTAAGCTTTTGGAGAGATGTCCAAAAACAAAAGTCTCCTTCACAGGGAAGAAAACTTGGAGAAACAAGAAGACAGATTTGCTAGTTTTTTCTGTATGGCTATCTGTGGTGAGATTACTATTCATTTTCAGTGACGCAAGGATGGGTTCTGGTTTCTCTTGCTGTCGGTTTGCTTGATAGCATGGAGCATGGTGCAGGCACATTTTGCAGTACAGTGTTCCCTTGATTTTCATGGGTTCGAACTTCGCGAATAGTCTATACCACGGTTTTTCAAAAAATATAAATTAAAAAATACTTCACGTTTTTTTCCCCTATACTACGGTTTTTCCTGCCCGGTGACATCATACGTCATTGCCAAACTAATAATTTTTGCAAATAAATAACAAAAACAAATAATTATTGTTAATAAATAAATATGTTTATAAATATCAGGATCACTAAGTGTCTTATTCCATGGCGTGTACCAGTAATAATGGTGAGTAAATGGTTGTTAAGGGAATGAGAAATGGTAATTTAGGGGTTTAAAGTGTCAAGGGATGGCTTGTGATACTGTCCATAGCCAAAAATGGTGTATTTACTTCCGCATCTCTACTTCGCAGAAATTAGACTTTTGTGGGCGATCTCGGAACACATCCCCTGCGAAAATCGAGGGAACACTGTACTTTAAAGAAAATCTTCTGTGTATGTACAGAAGCTAAAATGAACTGGCTCAGGGACTTGGCAAGCCTGGGTCGCTGCCAGTTCTAGCATCCCAGGCCGCCAAGTTACTATTGGTTCTTTAGAACCAGGACAAACTGGGAGGAACCCACCTGTGCAGTGGGGCCTTGGGTTACAAAAGGCCTGACTTGCTTCCACCTTCACAGAACTGTCCCTACTCTGACCAGCATTACCTTTTCCTTCTCTCATTGTTGAGGTTGTTTCACGGTTGGAGCAAGGTTACAATTAACACTTATGTAAAGAGTAGGGCAGGGATCACTAAAGAGAACATTATGTCCATGGGAAATACATTCCGCATTGGGCTTTAAGCTAAACAGACTTAGACAATGCCAAATGTTATGTTCTTTAAAAAGTTTGTTAAAAAATTAAAACGTGTGAATGCTCACAGAGTTCCAGTGGAAACATTGCATGTGAAATTTGTAAGTGGCAGGAAACCCCCAGCGGGTGGGAATCCATTTGAACTGCTGTACGACAAGGCAGGGGGGCGGGTTGTGTGAAAATAAAACATCTGGTCTGTGTTTAAGGTTAGAATGACCTCGTCTGCTCTTCTGAGATAACTATGAAATATGGTGTGGGGTAGAGGTTCTTTCCTTACTGGGCTTCAAAAATCCTTGGAAAAAGATAAGACTGCAGTTTCTGTCCTTTTCTGAGGTTGTAGACATGGCTTTGGGAGGGGGGTACTGGGAAGGGGGGGGAGGGAATTGGGATCTGAAGTCCCTGCTTTAAGTTATAGCATATGTTACATCTGTACTTGTGTGGTTTATAAATGTTGTTGCTGATGCAGCATGAGATGTGAACCAGCAGTGGGTTACTCTCAGTTTGGCCCAGTTCTAAGAAATGGTAGCAGCAGTGGGGGGAAGCTCTGCGTTGCCTTTTTTGGCAGTTGCAGCACATTGCTAGTTCATATTTAAGTGATTGTCCTCTAGGACAGTGTCTCCCAACCTTGGCAACTTGAAGATATTTGGACTTCAACTCCCAGAATTTCCCAGGCAGCAAACGCTGGCTGGGGAATTCTGGGAGTTGAAGTCCAGATAACTTCAAGTTGCCAAGGTTGGGAAACACTGCTCTAGGACTCCAATGCAGTTACTACTATTGAACCAGGAAGCACCTATACCAGTTGTTGTGGTTAGATCTGGCCCAGCTCCTGCCCCAAGGACTGTGGATGTGGGGGAGACATCCACATGCTGCAGGCCTGTTTTGCCCCCCCCCCCGGTGGAATCTGCTGATGAAGGCTCCTCTGACCAAGAAGACATGAGTGACAGGGAGGAGGAGAGTGTGGCAGACAGCTCAGAAGGAGATCAATTATCTAGCTCCTCCTTGGATTCAGAACAAGAGTTAATGATACAGCCACGCATGCGGAGAGCGATGCATAGGCAACAACAACTGAGAGATTATTATGAAAGAAAATGAGGCCACCTGTGGTTGGGTGGGGCTGTGGTAATTAGTGAGGCTGCTATAAATAGCAGCCTGTGGGTTTGGCCATTGTGGAGGATTATCTGATTGTTGTGTTTCGTGACTGCTTTACTGACTTTGACCTTTTGTGTGCTGATTTTTCCCCACTTTGAAACTAAACCAGAGCAAAGTGTGTTTCACTTTGTGAAAGAAGAAGGACTGTGAATTGCCTCACAGCTGCAAGCTAAGTATCACAGAACTGATAAGGGACTTGTACAAATTACCAGTTTGTTTGGAGACAAGTGCTCTTTGCTATAACAAAAGAGGGCTTAGTTTAAGTGAATTTTCATTATAAAGAACATTGTTTTGAATTTGTGTGTCTGAAATTTGTACCTGTGAATTTTTGGGAGGAGTCTACCAGAGAGCCCGACAGAACACCAGTGATGGTTAACCATTTTTTCCTCAAGTGCCAAAAGAGGGTGGGCGTGTGCTATCATGCATGCACAAGTGCCCACACTCATAATGCAATGCCTGGGGAGGGTGAAAACAGCTTCCCCCGCTCCCTGGAGACTTTCTGGAGGCCAGAAATTATCTGTTTCCCAACTTCTGGTGGGCCCTGTAGGTTTGTATTTCACCCTCTCCAGGCTCCAAAGGCTTCCCTGGAGTTGAGTTGGGTAAAAATGCCCTCCTCCATCCCCCGGAGGTTCTCTGGAAGCCACAAATATCCTCCCAGAGCCTCTGTGAGAGCCAAAAATCAGCTGGCCGGCACACACATCCAAATTGGAGCTGAGCTAGGGCGACAGCTCATGTTCCAGCAGATATGGCTCAGCTTGCCACCTGTGGCACCTGTGCCATAGGTTTGCCATCACTGACCTATACTATTCCTGACCCCAGCTGTGTATGACTTTATAGAACAAGTACAGTGGTATCTCTACTTACGTGACCAGGTTCGTAAGTAAAAACATTTGTAAAGTAGAAGCATTTTTTCCCACAGGAATCAATGTAAAAGCAAATAATGCATGCAAACCCATCTGTGAATTGTATTAAAGCAACGCTGGCATTCTGCTCCTTGTTCGGGGGTGGGTGGAGGAAGCGGGGGGGGGGAGACAGTGGAGACTGCCTGGAGGGAGCCTCACAGGTGGATTGACACATGTGGGGATTGACACATCCGCCCTCCTTGACAGCCCCGGCTGGGGCTTAAGAGCCAAAGCAGGCTGCTGGGCTGGCTTTAACCCTAATCCTGCCTTAACGGCACTGAGGCTCCTTTAACCTCAGCCCACCATCAAGCCAGAGCAGCGAAGGAAGTGAAGGAAGCTCTCCTCTTCTCCACTTTCTCTCTATGTGTCCTCCGTGAAAGCTGGAGGACACTGAAGGCTGGAGAGGTGATTTTGGAAGCAAGATGAGGTGAAGGAAGCAGTAGGCGAGGGGGGATTTTGGAAGTGGGATGGGGCGGCTGCGGAGAGGTTCTCAGTCGCACCATTTTGGCTGCAGCAGCCGAGAGAGAAACGAGGGTTCGTAAGTAGAAAATGGTTCGTGAGTAGAGGCAAAAGAATCTTGAACGCACACTTTGTATCTCGAAAAGTTTGTAGGTAGAGGCGTTGGTAAGTAGAGGCACCACTATACTTGGGAATACATAAGGAATCAATACTCCATTCATATCTGTAATAAAGATGTTAACAATATTGAAATAGCTGCAATTCATCAGCAAGCAGGCTACCATTCTGAAGGTAGAGTGTTAATGTGGATAGAACCATTTGCTCAAAGAAACACAAAATATGTTCAACAACATTGAGGAACAAGAGTGACCAAAAATTCAATCACTGAATCCTCAGCTTTGGGGATTAACAGCTGGAATTTGCCTTTTAAGCAGGCATGGAACAACTATAAGAACCAGAATGGTATTTATACTCCAATCCTTTCAAGCAGTTCTAAAAGATAGCGTGATCAACGGCGGACTACCCTTGAGCGATATAACAAGAGTCATTACAATGGCCAATGCTATTTCCATTAAGTCAATACATTTTAACCAAGATTCTCTATAACTAACGTAATCTTCCGTAAACAGAACAGTTTGTAGACCAGAAAGAAATTCTCAAATCCATCTGGATTAATAGAGCAGTTCCTCAGAATGAATGTATTTTAAGACAAAAAGAACATCCTTCTTCTCCCCGCCTCAAAAAGTAGTATTAATGATCTCCTAATTCAGTGACGTGCATCCTTCAGGCTGTTTTGTCTTGTTTGGTTCTTTGGTCTTGTTCTTTGGTTTTTCAGCTGAATGATTTAGAATTGTACATTTTTGAAAAATGATGATTGTTAATCCTATGCAATGTTCATACTTTTGCTTATAGTTTTTAAATTGTACTCAGCTATTTTGCAGGGGCATACAATTAGATGCTCAATATAAACATTGAACAGCTGGAGTACAGAAATGTGTGTGGTCCTTACTGCTGTATATAATTGGTTTTTAAATATAAAATAACCCAGGAAATGGAATAAAGTGAATATTTAGATATGGGATAGACAGTATTTGATGGTTGAGAACTATCCTCCTTGGAGCAAATAGGATATAAACGATGTAACATAGCTGATGCCATGCCGTATGTGGGGGATTTTATAATTTAGCTTGGGATTTTTTGGTTGTGTATATTGGATGCCCTACCCAAAGATGTATTCTTGGACACCCGTTCACTTTTTTCCACTAAGGTGGCCTAATTAACTAAGCCAAATAATGGTTCTATAATTCAGATGAGTGAAACCTTGTAAGATATTTGCCCTCACAAGAGCTGCTTTCAAAGGGAAATTTTGGAGTACAGTGATCCCTCGATTTTCACGGTCTCGATTTTCGCGAAACGCTATACCACAGTTTTTCAAAAAATATTAATTAAAAAATACTCCACGGTTTTTTTGCTATACCACGGTTATTTTGACCGCCCTCTTTTGCAGTACCGTATATAAAGTCCTCAATGGAAGGCAGACTGGCAGCAATTGTTTTTTCTGCAGTTCTAGCTCAGAAAATAATTTTTTAAAAAAACCTATACCAGGACAGCTAGAAATCTCTCAACAAGAAGAAAATACAAGAAATGCAGTTTAGCGGCTGCGCTCGAATGGACTTACTTTCCCCTCGGTGCCAAGGGGCTCCAATAAGAAGGCGTGAGCCGTCGCGACGACGGAGAAAGGAAGGCGGCAGGCTGGGCGTGAGGGTCCGGCTGGCTGGAAGGGAGCCTCCCCCTGACCCTCCTCCTTCTTCTTCTCCACTACCACCACAGCAGCAGCAACCTGGGCCGGGCCGAGAGGCGGAGGCTCTTGGGAGAGCCCCCCCAAAGTTTTGCAGAGCGGCTGTTGCGCTGGCGGCAATGTGGCTGCTGTGGCTGTTCCTGGGCTCGGCGGGTGAGTGGGAGCTGGACGAAGGGGAGCAGAGGCGGGCGAGGACAGCTGCCTGCTCCAGCGGAGAAGAGGCGTGAGCTTGAGGGGCGAGCCAAGGGGGAGATGCTGGGGGAAGGGAAGCCTTAGGGCAGCGGGACGCGGGACTGCCTCCCGCTGCCTCTTCTCCTTCCCGCCCCCTTCTCGCTTTGTACAGCTCTGGGGCGGAGGGTGGGAAGTAACCAAAACAAAACCCCAAAGTTGGCTTGCTTGGTTTGGGCTGTGTGCGTGTGTGTGTGAGCGCAGGGAAAAGTTGCTTAGCCGTCCTTAACAGCAGGTTGGACAGAAGGGAGTGGGCAGCGGGCGGGCAAGCGGCGAACGGCGGGCGGGCGGGTGCCTACGGGGAACGGGGTGGATCGGGCGGGCAGCAAGGGCGCCGGAGGCGCTGGGGGGGCAGGGGCAGCCAAAAATGGTGTTTTTACTTCCGCGCCGCTATATCGCGGAAAATTGATTTTCGCGGGAGGTCTTGGAACGTAACCCCGCGAAAATCGAGGGATCACTGTACTGCATTTGGACAATTTTCTGCCCCTATGTGATGGCATTTCTGAAATTTAACCTATGTTTTGTTTTATTTCAAAAGGACTCAGATCCTTCTTATTTATGATTATTACCAATGTAATTTCATTTTTTTCTGAATGTGTCTGAATTTGGTTTTGCAAAATGCATATTTTGATTGCCACCAGTTAATAATTACTGGATTTTACTGGTTTTTAAAAAACTTTTATTTGGGTTTTTTTGAGGGGTAAGGGGGAAATAGTCACCTTAATAAAGTATAGTTACTACACTGAAAGTGTAGTGCAGCTTTTTTTTGGGGGGGGGGGGTTGTGGTTAGCTCTGGCCCAGCTCCTGCCCCAAGGACTGTGGATGTGGAGGAGACATCCACATGCTGCAGGCCTGTTTTGCCCCCGGTGGAATCTGCTGATGAAGGCTCTTCTGACCAAGAAGACATGAGTGACAGGGAGGAGGAGAGTGTGGCAGACAGCTCAGGAGATCAATTATCTAGCTCCTCCTTGGATTCAGAACAAGAGTTAATGAAACAGCCACGCATGTGGAGAGCGATGCATAGGCAACAACAACTGAGAGATTATTATCAAAGAAAATGAGGCCACCTGTGGTTGGGTGGGGCTGTGGTAATTAGTGAGGCTTCTATAAATAGAAGCCTGTGGGTTTGGCCATTGTGGAGGATTATCTGATCGTTGTGTTTAGTGACTGCTTTACTGACTTTGACTTTTTGTGTGCTGATTTTCCCCCGCTTTGAAACTAAACCAGAGCAAAGTGTGTTTCACTTTGTGAAAGAAGGACTGTGAATTGCCTCACAGCTGCAAGCTAAGTATCACAGAACTTATAAGGGACTTGTACAAATTACCAGTTTGTTTGGAGACAGTGCTCTTCGCTATACCAAAAGAGGGCTTAGTTTAAGTGAATTTTCATTATAAAGAACATTGTTTTGAATTTTCAAACGTGTGTGTGTCTGAAATTTGTACCTGTGAATTTTTGGGAGGAGTCTGCCAGAGAGCCCGACAGAACAGGGGGTTGCAAAAGAACAATAAAAGTGGCAAAAAAATTCTTACTCAAAGAAAAAACTAACTGAATATGTCTTTTACTTAGAAGAGGATTACCATCGGATGGCTTGAATCTCATTGCCTTAACTGCAGTACTTCTAACAGGCTTGAAAGGCCAGATAAATTTACAGATTCCATCATACTGATACAGTATTATGCTTATGGCTTGCCTTCAGAAGAGGAAACAAATTTAATATATATCTCTCTCTCTCCTTCCCCTTCTCCAAAATACTCTTTTTAATATACTTGCCTGAAATGTCTCAAAAATGAGGCTATCAGTACATGTAACAGCTGCCTGCAAGGAAACAAAAAAAGGTTTTTCCCCCTCTAGAAAATCTTTTGCAATATTTTAGTGTTTCTGTCAGGGTTCCAAGTAACAACCACTTGAGTTTCTTCAAAGTTCCATTTTATTAGTGATGTCATAAGGGCACATCTGGGAAAATCTGAATCTGAAAACCTCTGGGTTTTCCCCACCCAAAAGAAAGTCCACGTCTCTGCCCCAGCATTCACATGTCCATCACATGGTCCGATCAATACACTGTCCCAACTGGAGATGCCTCCCAGTCACACCCGTCCAAGTACAGGGCAGAGTGGCCTTGATTCTCTGAGAAGGGAATGCTATCTTCTCTATATATCTCCCCAGCTCCTACAAACCCCCCTCCAAGTTTCCCAGAGTCCTAAATGTGGCAGGCTTGAAGATCCATGGCTCAAAATGGATTCCAGGCATGAGTTTCTTCATTCGATCACTTCCTGTAAGGAAACATTTCTTTCTGGGAGATCTGATTTTGGTTTAATTACAGTGAAAAAATTATTTTCTCAAGTTCAACAAGCTACGTGGAAGAATTTTTCTTATGGCAGTTAACTTTTACTTTGGAGAAACAGCTGGCCAGATGCTGAGAACTGAAATGTGTTCTGATTTTATCAAAACATATTACAGAAAACACTTTTGGAAATTGTAATTCCATTGGTAAAACTAGGGTTTTTTCATATAGCTCAACTGATAAGCATGTGAGTTGGAACTTGTAATTAAGAACAAAGGTTAAAGTACAAACTTTAATTGTATTAAATACATTTTCAGTTTCACTCCTGTATCTGTTAAACTAATGACAGTATTTCAAATATAAGTTTTGATAAAAGAGAATATTTGGAGCTCAGGGTTGAACTGTGAGAACCTCTGATCTTGGTGTTTTTCTTGTAGATACTGTATTTCATCACCCAAACTAAAAAACATCAAGTATCCCAAAGGTATAAATGTTCTGCTCCTCCACCAAGCTGAATATAGATTAGATTACATTGTGGTGTAGACCATGTAATTGTAATGCCTTTAAACATTGGTGCACTTTATAGTTGTGGAGGTTTTATAATATAAATATGTACAATGTAGAAGACATACGGGCAGCGATGGGCTATGAGCCGGAACACTAAATTGCGCTTGCTGCCGCGGCTTGTAAGTTCTTGCGGGACCAGCGCAATTTTGCTGCTGCACCTGTGGAGGTAGCAAAATCGCGCCCGTGTTTTGGCGAAGTTTTATCTGCGGCTCTGTGCGCACTGGTCCCGCAAGAACCTATGAACCGCCATGGCGAGCGCAATTTAGCGTTCCGGCTCATAGCGCACCGCTGCATACGGATAGTCCTCAATTTATGACAACTGGGACAATTTCTGTTTCTAAGTGGTTGTTAAGTGAGTTACATCCAATTTTATAACTTTTGGCCACAATTCTTAAGCAAATCACTGCAGTAGCTAAAGGAATCATGTTGTTGTTAAACCAAACTGGCTTTCCAGTGACTGACTCAGCTTTTTAGAAGCTGGTTGGTAAGGTTGCAAATGGCAATCACATGACCCTGGGCACTGCAACCATTATTAATATCTGCTGCTTGCTAAGTACTCAAATTTTGATCATATGACCATGGCCATGATGTGATGGGCATAAGTGAGGCCACTTGTAAGTCACTTGTAATTTTCAGTGTCATTGCAACTTCAAATGGTTGATAAATTAATGGTCATAAATTGAGGACAATCTTATGAAAATGAAACATCCCTTTGCATAACTTTTAACATCCTAAATAGGGTTAAATGGAATCAGATAAAAAACTGTATTCTTACAAAGCAAATCAGATACATTTACAAGCAGGATTCAAACTGCATCACATAGGGATTAAATGCTGGCTTAAACAGTATGCTTATGAGGTTATTAAATAAACATTTCTCTTTTCTTAGCTTCCAATGTACCTGGAAGAACAGGAGAAAAGCCCTCCCAATTTCCCAGTTCTTCTGACCAATAGGCATTTGTTGAGCTAAGAATATTTCAAGCCACTTTTTTCTTTTTTAATGTTCATACAAGCAAAATGAGTCATGGGAAAAGAGAACATAATGATTGTGATAGCCTGGATGCTAAAACAACGAAATTCATTCTTTGTGCAAGCTGAAGATATCTGAATAATAGGTTGCTCACCCTATTCTGGGACGTCAGGATTAGAATTAATACCCCTAAAGTGACAATTCAGACACAAGAAAGAAGTAAACTTGTGAAACGCAATTTTATTTATTTATTTTGTCCAATGTCCAATGAAATGTCCAATGAAAAATAAATAATCATACAATAAAACTCTGTAGTAATAAACACATTTTAGGCAGTTCAGAATAATAACCAAGTCCATGAATTTACATTAAATAATCAATTGCTAGAATTGATCATCCAGTTCCATTTTAGTTTGATGTAATATGGGTACAGCCTTAATTTTCCCTCTTTTTATCTGGTTAGAAGATATCCGTTGCAGATAATTTTTTACAATATAAAAGAACATAAACAATGAATATACTTGAAAAATCAAAATAAGTGGAAATGAAAAGCAGAAAAACAAGTTTGTTTATTTTTATGTTATTTTCAAAGGATTTCAATTTTGTTGAATTATTGCACAAAATCTCAAGCTTTAGGATGAAACCTATCCGTGTTTTAACTCAATATAGTTTTTTTAAAACTTTATTTAAAACAAATGAGAACCTATAACACAGGTATAGGTCTTCATTAAGATTTTAACTGTGGCAAAATACGCTTTCAAATCCAGCAATATTTTACTGCTAAAGGACAGTTTCCCCTGAAGTAAACAGAAGTAACCTATCTTTAAACTGCATTCACTGTTTTTTAACATTAAGGATATAATAACTGCTGCTATGGTTATTTTAAACAGAATTTCCATGGGATTCCATCTAAATGAAATGAACTAAAACTGGATGGAAGGAGTGCTTTGACTCTTTCATGCAGCATACCCACACCCACATCCAAAGAGACTGAAATTCCATTGACAAAGAGACAACCCTTTCAGTTCTTTTTTAGTTTTCAAAGGGAAGACAACAAGGCAAAAAACATGCATGTGATTGCCTCCAATAACATTATTGTATTGTGTTGTATTGTATTTTGTGGAGATGAAACATAAACTCTGGCCATAAGTCAATGGGAAGAAGACCATAGTCATTTTTACTGCTGTAATTATTCTCTGAAAATGAATTCTTTCCAATAAGAAAAAGTCAGGAATCCCACACATCTGTAAAGTCTAAGGGTTTAACACAAATACAGCAAATCTTCTTATTACCCGAGTCAAAAACCACAGGCATAAAAACATTACATAGTAATAATGAGATATTTCCTATTGTAATTCCACATGAAGAACCTCAACAGAGGAAATTACACCATGAAGTGTAAACCTATTTATAAGTGAATAATGGCTCAAAGTTTTGGAGGGGGAGAAAAAGATGTACATTGCACAACATTCTATGTAACCCATACATTGTCTATACCCCCTTTGTTGTAAACATCTACACAAGGAAGTCTGGGTTTGAAAACATGTGGAAGACCACAATGTGCAGTTTCTCCCATTACATATTTCAAGTCCTCACATAATCCTTCAAACGGAGGAATAAATTTAAACAATTCTAGAAATATCAGTGACCGATTAGCCCCATAGAATCCAAATATTAAAACAGATGATTAATTTGTATTTAAATGTCATACTCAGTTATTGTACAATAGAAGTAGAAATATGTGAAATCCAGAGAATATCCATTCTTTTTTTACAACATACACCTAGTTTTCTTTCTTTTTTTACAAAGTATACTTAAGGTGAATTTTAATATAAAAACACAAATTATTGATTTAATTATTGGGACTTTTAAATTTTCATTTTTCCACTGACCAATTTCATTCCATATGGTAAGCAGAATAACATTTTCATGAACTGGAACCCAATACAGATAACTTTTAGTACTGATTAATTTTCCCAAAAAAATAAAGCATTAACCATTATAAATAATGTTCTGTTCTAATCTATGCATATTAGAAGAAAATGTTCCACTGTACACATTTTTTGTCTTTCTAATTAGAATGCAACCAAATTGTATTGTTTTTCAAATAAAAGACATTGTGGCAAGCATAGAGTAGCACAATCTATGCAAAATTAAAGAGTTGGAAATCCACCATTTCAGACAAGAAAAGAAGCAACAAGCACTAAATTGTCAACTGAAGCCAATGGCTTCAAAACTACTTAACGTTGGCGGAAAAGTATTCAAAACAATTCAGTAATTATTGCCGCATTACTCAGATATGGATTTTGTAAAAGGTTTTTTATGGTTTTGTTGCATCACAAAAAGGGGGAAGGAACATTTGGCTGTTTGTAAATAACATTTGATAACATGTTTCATGTTATAAATTTTCCTATATAATTGGATAAACAAAACTCATATTTTAGGGGTTATGTATGTGGAACTTTAAATCATCATGAAATATAGGTACTCGTGCAGAAGAGAACAATCACCATTTCTTGAATGGCAAGAAAAACACACTTCCATTGTCCACCTGGGCTATTCCCAGTTTGGGGTCAGGTCTGCTCTGCTTTTGCAAAAAAACATCTATATGAACAGCAGATGGTCAAGAGCCAAATATTTTACAGTACTATTTCAAATGGACCATAGTACATAAAACAATGTTTAGAAATCCAAATAAAATTGAGCATAGTTAACTAGTAAGAATTGTTTACAAACATTCTTTCAAAATAATACAAACAAGATTCCTATAACCAGGTAATTAAAAATGTCACTTCTATCATCATTCATGACAGTTAAAACAAAGAGAATATAAAAATAAACAATGGTTCGATGGAAATAGACTCCAAGTAGACAAGCCATTATAAACTGATACTGGGAACTTTCCCACCCCATCATACCCTCTTCCCCAATGAATGTTATGCAAGAATGCTGATCCATTTTAAGTGATTCATGCACGAAATGGCTATAATGAACTTTAAATTTATTTAATTGAACTGTTGATTTACACACACAAGTAAAAGGAATAAGTCTGAACTGTAAAACAATACAATCAATACAATAAAAGACCCATTGAGTAAAACACATTACCAATCAAAATGTAATTCAATTAAAACTGAGTTCTCACCAGTTTCGATAATTCAATTTTTTTGTTAAATGGTCTAAATGCATTTTGAACAGTGAATTACCTGTGTTAGGTAGATGGTTCACAGATATAACATTTTTATGTGACAGCATACAATGCACGAATAAAATATTGATATACTTTCTTTTGCAGGTGTTTTCACACAAACAGCATTTGCCATGACCATTTTCCTTATCTGAGATTAAAAATAAAATATATACGGAGGAGGAAATTGTCAGGCATATATTTCAGTTGTTCTCTATTAGTCAGAATCTCAGATGATTTCTCTTTATAATTTGATCCAAAATAATTGCACAGCAACAAATAACTTCCATTTTCAGGCTAACAATGATTTTCAACTATAAACGATTTCATTGTACATAATTTCACATTGATAGCTCTTCAATATTTAAATATGTATGTAAAAAAGGCTTAGAATAATAATTTGTTTTATAGCCAAGGTCTTCCTCTATTTAGCCAAACTTCAAAAAAGTTACAAATAAACAGAGCATTATACAGGATCTATAAATCCGATTTAAAAATTTGAGGATTCAAAATCATGGTAGTCCAAATAGATGTATAGGAAAATCCGCACATTAACAAGATAGCTCAAGAGACTGGAACAATTGAAGACAGGCAAAAAATTGCTGTCTTAGAATTTTACTAATCCTGCTGATTTAAAGATGGTGATATTATCAGAAGTAACAGCATATGCTGAAAGGAAGGAGAGATGTTTTAAGGTTGGTCCCAAGTGGTAGGACTTAGAGTTCAAGTATTTCCTATTTGATCTGAGCTCACCATAGCAAAGTGATATAAAATAATAATAAAAAATAGACAAAGAGAGAAAAAGAGAGGGATGAGTTATTTTACTTTTGTTCCATACATTCGATTAATATCTTCTTGATAATGTGTAGTAAGCTCTTTACGCTTTAGTTTGAAGGCATCTGTCACCAAACCCGTTTCAGGGGTCCAAGGGTCAGGGGACAACCGAATTTTGAAGGGAATTTCAAATTTCTCCAGATTAGCTGTAACAAAAGATCAAATTTTAGTTTACAAATTATATATTTAAAAGGTTATTATAATCCTGGAAAAAAACTATAAACTTGGAATAGATGCATAAAAAGATAAAAGTTAAAATTTAACACTTTGCATTATGGGAGGTATCTAAAACCTCTGGGTTATTTCATCTGGAATCAGGAATATGGCAGTAAAAATACATCTGGAATCAGGGATTTGGCAGTAAAAAATACTAAGAAATGTTTAGTGTGAGAAAGAATTTTTTCTTTTTGAAATAATATTAATATTTAGGATCATAAAGAGGGCAGCAAGATTTAAGAAATACAGTATAGTTATTTGGTACTGATGTTTAAATTTTAGTGGACCTAAAATTTAAAGATGGATAGCTTTGAAGTTTTTAAAAAGCTCTTACACAAATACAGCAAGAAAAGTCAAATCATTAAAGTTAGAATGCAGTATAGTATTTGCACCATCAAGTCCAGTACCCTGTTCAGTGGATGAATTTAAAATATCCCTAAAGTTTCCCCGATGGAAGACTAGCCGGCCTCTCTTTGAACATATTTAGTAAAGTAGTGTTTTAATTTTAGAAAAAGATATTTTTATTTATTCAATTAGAATCCACTTTCTACAACTTAAAATGCATTTTAGGATGTATAGACCACATCCTGAGACAATGGAGTAGAGTAGGAGTCCCCAATCCCCAGCTATGGTCTGGCACCATTCTGGGCTCCGCTAGTGTTGTGGTTAGCTCTGGCCCAGCTCCTACCCCAAGGAATGTGCAGGTGGATGTGGGGGAGACATCCACATGCCACAGGCCTGTTTTGCTCCCAGTAGAATCTGCCGATGACGTCTCCTCTGACCAAGGAAGCGTGAGTGACAGGGAAGAGGGGAGTTTGGCAGACAGCCCAGGAGGAGATCAGTCATCTGTATCATCCCTGGATTCTGAACAAGAATGACACATCCACGCATGCGTAGAGTGATGCATAGGAGACAACAACTGAAGGATTATTACAAGAGAAAATGAGGCCACCTGTGGTTGGGTGGGGCTGATGTAATTAGTGCTACAGATAAAAGTGCAGCCTGGTGTCTTGGCAGTTTATCTGATTCATTGTTTCGTCAAGATCGTGGTTTTTGCTTTTCAGGATTGTGTGTGTGGACTCTGGACTTTAGAATTGGACTCAATTTCCCAGTTATTGGGTGAGCAATTGGACTGCATTTAGCCTGTGCCTTGTGTGTACCAGAAAATCCCTTTGACATTTAAAAAGGGAGCTGTTTCTGTTTTTCTGTTTATAAAAACTTTTGGGTTTTCCTTTTATCGTGTGGTGTGTGTCTTCCTGGACTAATTACTCTGTAATTACGGGCAGTTGAGACATGCCGGCAGAACACCTAGGGAGCGGGACATGCAAGTGAGTGATTTCCCATCTGTACACACAAAGGATCCAGGCAGCATGCGAAACCATGCCCTCCTAGGCTGTGGAAAAAGTGCCCTACATGGAATCGGTTCCTGGCAGCCTAAAGGTTGGGGGAGCTGGAGTAGAAGATTTAAGCTTCATCCAGGCAATATCTTTTCCTCGCTTTCTATGATTAAAATCTCCACTAATTTCAATATCTCTTCACAGCACTTGATTTTTAGTCCTCTTGATAATTTTCATTCCTTTTTTCTGAATTATTTTGAATTTACCATTATTTTTAACTATGGTACCCAGACCCAATCATAAAGTCTAGATATAACTTGATCAATGGAAAATAAAATGGAAATTTCCATAATTAAAAATTATATTATTAAATATGCTTTCGTTGAGCCACATCTACTGGTATATATTTAGTCTGTAATAGTTAATGTTCTGAGAGTGCTATTTGCTATTTTCTCAACATTTAAACAAGAAAGTATAGGGGAAGATCCAGATTCATTTAAGAACTGCAGTGATTTGCTTAATAAATCTGGCAAAAAAAAGGTCACAAAATCAGGCCCAACTCACTTTACAATTGCCTTGCTTTAGATTCTGGTCCCAATTGTGGTCGTAAGTCAAGGACTACCTGTATATTAAACTTCCTTCAATAATCTGGAATGCAATTCATCTGGCCCTGTAATCAGTTCTCATAGTGACTATTTCTTATTTCAAAGGAAATCTGCATCTGAGTAATAGTAGCAGGAGGATGGCATTGAAAAATATGCAGATAAATATTTTCATATTTTTATATATCAATTGAAAAGGCTGTTTTGATGTCTTATTCTAGAAACTTAACTGTTGCAGATTGAAATATTTTCAGTGTTCTGTTTTAGTTGCTCAGATTGAAAGTTGTTTCATCTTTTTTAAGCGCTGGGTGTTATCTTTTTCATTCTTCTGTGTACAGCAGTAAGAAATAATTACATTCTGACTGCTCCTGACATAGATTGAAGTGGGGGCAGAGGTATCTGGGTAGAATTATGAAGTGAAGCATCAGGCATTTAAATAGCATGTGCTACAAAGCAGCTGTTCTGGACTTGTGTTGTTAAAAGACTTATTAGAGAACTAGTCCCAAAGGAGGAAACAACCTTGAGGGTCTATTGGACTCCATGCTGAATAGATATTTCAATTGGAATAATGAGGACTGGTATTAAGGTTTATGGTTGCCTCTTTGACTGATGCAACCTTCATAGATACTTTAGATCCCTGTGAGTGGATATTTATAGACAAGGCAATTTCTGCACTTCAGTTTTCTTTATGAAGAACCGTTACTGCATAAACAGCCAGAATAAGCTGTGTTTTTTCATTTTTTTTCATTTTTCTTAGAAATAGCCTTGGATTATCTCCAGGAAAAATGGGCAGGGCAGTCTATAAATCACACAGTGGCTGAAGCTTTGGTTTTAAGAAGCATTCACTAGCCTACCTGACCAAGAGTGAAAGGGATGACAAGTCCACACTGGACATTTCCCTGGTACAGAAATGGAAAAAATGGAAACCAGGGGAAAAACAAAATGTAATATTTTTGCCAGCATGTCTCCTTCCAAAGAGAAAGTAATTGGTTAAAGGATTAAGTGTAGGGAGAGATCAAAACTCAGAGTTCAGAATTCACTGCCTCTCAATCCTTTCAATCTGAAATCTATCCAACCAGGGCAAGTGATTGTACTTAAAATGTAAAGAAAATTAGGAATAAGATTACCAATCGATATTGAAAAAATATGGATGACTGGCAGTAAAATATAACAGCTTCTACATCGCTTTTTTATTGGCCAGTGGGCATTGATTATATAATCTTGCTCTTGCCTGATACACATTTTTGTATTTGCTGAATCATAGCTGATCAAATATTTGGTAGAACTTCCAAGATTCAAGATTCTGAGTTGAAAATAAAGTACTTTCTCTATTTTGGGCACATGGCTGCTTTTTTCATATTGATTGTGGGCTTCTTGGAATCATCTGGTTTTGTCATAATGGGAAACAGGTTGTTGAGATACAAGTTTGGGCAGTCTTATGGGATTTGTTTGTCTCTATCCTATTGCAATAATAATAAATATAAATCTTAAGAACATATTTCAGAATATCTCTAGGGGATACTAGTGAATCATCATGAATTCTTAACAATTTTCTTTTACATGGTACCTTGAACAAAATTAGTAACTTACCTGTTCTAGCAGCCTCAGCTAAAAGCTTCTGTACTTCTTTCTCCACTTCAGAATTATTACATATCTCTTCCAAAGGTCCTCTGAATCCTTTCTTTCTTGCTAACTCTTTAAGTTCTTTATGATTTGGCACAATAAATCCAATGATATAAGAATGGAAACTAATCCAAAGAGATAAGTACAATTTTTATAATTAAGTTGTTTATCTGTTTCATAAATCTTATACATGTTCATTATATATTTTTCTAAAACCTCCCCCTCCCCAAATATAACAAAGAATTATTACTTTACTTTCAATTGCGACAGCATCCATATTTTTTCACAGTTCTTAATCTATTATTTTTATGTTCCTCAAAAATGCAGGAAATCCATCACACTGGTTATAAATCAGATATATTTAGCAACAGAATGGCATTATAGAAGATTCCTTTAACTGCTAAAGTTGGGTGGGATTTTAGAGGCCTTCTCATCCAACCATATGCTCAGTACAGAAATCATAATACCCTCATAGAGAAATATATATCCAATATTTTCTAGAAAACTTTCAGTGATACAGCATTCACAAATTCAGAAAGCAGGCTAGATTGCCTAATAACTTCTAAGTCAGTAAATTATTCCTTATTTCGAATTTGTATTTCTGACTAAAAAGCTTGCACTCATTGGTTCTTTGGTGCTCCAGAAAATAAGTCTACACCCTCTTTTCTGGTGACAACCACTGACGTAATGGAAGATTTCTACAAGCCTTAATATTATCTTCTTAAGGTTTCAACCTTCACTGTAGGATTTAATTTCAAAGGGTTTTTTTTTGCCATCTTTGTCACTCAGCATCTCTTTAAAAAAACTGTGGCCTATGAGTACCATACCTTTACTTAAAAAAACATTTTTTTGGCAGCCACAGACATTACTGGCTTACACTTTTATGATCCACCAAAACATCCAGTACTTTCTTAAACATACTATCACTAAGCCCGCAATTATTTCTATTGTACTTGTGCAATTGATTTTTCCTAAGTGTAGAACCGTGTATTTAGTATCACTGAAAAACATTTCTTGATAGGCCAAGGTGAAGTCTTTCAAGATTCCTTTGAACCTTGAGCCTGTCTTCTAATGCAATTCCTCAAGTTTTCTGGCATCCCCAAATTTTATGAGCATGTAACACTATCAAACACCCACATCTGTCTATCTTAGTTCCTTGGAAAGGACTTAATAGGTAAAGAAAAATGCCATATCCAGGCTGAACATTTGGTATATTTTAAATAATAATTTTATACTGCTACATAATTTCTCTAGTCACTTTACAGTATAAAATTAAGAATGTAAAATAAAAAACACATGATACAAAATTAAAATAATATAAAGATTAATGTATCTTTATTATTAACCTAAGTATTATCATAAGTTTTTATTATTATTATCATCATCATCATCATCATCATCATCATCATCATCATCATCACCATAAGATACCTTATCTACAAAGAAATTAACTACAAAGAAATCCCATAAAACCAAAATGACAAAACAAAATTTGGACATCAAAATAATGAAAATATGTTAAATTTGGAACAATTGAGAAGTTTTAGACTAGTAATGATAGGAAAGGCAGGAAAACTCAAGATATTTTTTTTCCTCTAATGATTACTGGGTTTTAATTTCTTAAACCTCTAGAATTATTAAGAGATTTGAAATTTTGAGAGTTAAATGCTCGGTCAACTAGAAAAAACAAATGAAAAACAAACAATAAACCCAGTCAGGCAGAAACATGATATTTTTCCTCAGGCAAAAATCTATTCTCTACTTTTCATCTCTTATTTGGAGCTCTTTATTTTTCTTAAAAGAGCAGAGAAAGGTGGTGGGTGAGTCAGGGCTTCAAGATACCCTAGGGAACCTGCCTGGTTAAATAAATGTGGGAGGCAGAACTTCAAGCTTTTAAAAAGTCTCCTTCTAGTATACACAGCTGTAAGAAGCAAATAGGCTCTCTAAGTTGAGGGATCATATGAAAATTCTAATTTTGGGGGGCACTGGGAGAAAAAACTTATCAACAACTACTGTATTTTTAGGAGTATAAGAGGCACCTAGATTTTGGAGGAGGAAAATAAGAAAAAAAAGTATTCTGAGCTAAATAGTGTAGTAATATATTATTTAATAAAATACCAGTAAAGCAGAATACTTTTCACAATCATGTATACATTTTACAACTATATAAAGTCAACGGAATATTAAGAACCATCATCACCATTATTAACAAATGATGAGAGACTTTAAGGTTCAAGCACTCTAATTTTCTGGAAACCCAAGAACTCATCATCATCACTGGTGTTAGAGTTTAGGCAGGTCAGTTGTTCACAACCACTTTCTTCCCTATCTGCATAAAGAATATTGTTGTGGTCTGCTCATGTCCTGCACAATTAGTCATGGACCCTGTTGTGTTTGGGCCTGGGCCAGCTGTTGCTCCAACAGATGGGAGAGATGCGGCACAAAGTGAATGTGAAAGCCTGGCTGACAGCCAGGAAGATGTGGCAGACAGCCAGGAGGATTCAGCAGACAGCCCAGGGGATTTGGCCTGCAGTCCCTCAGACAGTCTGTCCTCGCTCAGTTCGTCTGCAGATCAATACATTGATTTACGTAGCCGAAGAGCTATGTAAAGAAGGGATCGCTTTAAGGAGTATTACAAATCATTATAGGAGCACCTGGGTTGGGTGTGGTTCCCTTAATGAGGGCTAAAGGGATAAAAAAGGGAACAAGGGCCAAGGCAAACTGTGGCTGTTTATCTGTGTTGTTTTGTGGCTCCTGCTTCAAAGTTTCTGTGCCATTGGAGTTTTCAACCTAGCTTTGTCAGACAAGTGGGAGGTGAAAACTCTGGGACTTGCTGTGTGCTTCAAAGATTCAAAAGGACTCCTGAAACATCTTTGCTCATTCCGGGTTGTCTTTGTTTGTTTTTCCCTGTGGTTTTTGTATGCGGCTGGAGTAAGCCTTGCATTGTTTTCGGACATTAAGAACTGTTTTTTGAGTAAGCTATTTTTGTTTATCTAATACAAGTTTGCTGATTAGCAGAGCACGTGTGTGTTTGATTTCTTTTCAGTGGACTATTACGCATTGCCGAGCCAGTCAGGCAGAACAGACCCAGAAGACGCAGAGACAGTGGAGGCGCGGTACAGGCATCCTGTGTTCTTGACACTTGAGACTGACAGAGAAGAGGACGTGGTGTGAGACACTGAAGAACAACCAGGGCCTTCTGCACCTCCTGAGATGAGTGACTCAGGAGAAGAGGAGCCGTTTATTGATGCTTGGTTTCACAGGGCCTCTAGGATTCATAAGTGGTTACTCAGGAGGAGGTTTACTCATTAATAGCACTGCTGATTAATGAGCTGCACTCTCAGGGAATTTAAGATGGTGTAACACATTGCTTTTGTGCAGAGAACAACCTGGTTCATTCTAGCATCTAGTTTTGGTTTCTTCGGCTTGTGATTTAAAGAGACATATTCTTGCCATTCTGAGGAGCTCCAGGCTTCCAGCTAACGTCTGAACATCTCAGCTTCCGAATATTATTCCAGCTGGGTAATTATTGTCATGGTTATCTCTTTCTGGGACTCTAGTCAGCTGATAAGACTATGATTCAATATGGCGAAGCCGTTAAAAGACTTTCCTTTCATTTTGAAAAGACTTTAACTTCAAATACTTCTTGTACATAATAAAATCCTTTATTATTTAAAACTGGTGGTGTGAATCTGATTTCTGGGGGGCTCGGTGCAGGAACAGAACAGATATCATCTTCTGTTCCATCTGAGGCATTACTAATGACACATGTAACAATGTTGTCCTTCACTGAGTTCCATTCACAAACTTGAGTGATAGTGGGCTTCCTCATTAGACCAGAGGGTGTCAGATCATGATTACCAGCAGCCATCCATTTCTTCCATTCTTCTCATGTGTACACTTTGAATGGCTTGTTGATGGAAACATCAAGAGGTTGCAACTGGCTGGTAAGACCCTTAAAGTTGCCAAATTTGAAGACCCCTGGGTTAGGGATAAGGGATGCAAGGGACTTCAAAGTTGGCAATTCCTGAGCTAGCATGACTGGAGGGGGGGATTCTGGGAATTTAAGTCCACAAGTCTTAAACTTGCCAAATTTGAAGATTCCTGGGTTAGGTATTAGAGGCGCAAGGGTCTTCAAACCTGGAAACTTTAAGACTTGTGGACTTCAGTTCCCAGAAACCCCCTCCAGGCATGCTAGCTCAGGAATAGGAGTTGAAGTCCATAAGTCTTAAAGTTGCCATGTTTGAAGACCCTTGCACCTCAATCTCTAACCCAGGGGCTTGGCAACTTGGCAACTTGAAGACTTTTGGACTTCAATGAGCTAGTTTTCCCCTAGTTTTCCCCACTTTGCTCTTGGAACTTCCCAGCTCTATTTACAAATAGCTATAAAGATTACCACCACCGATTCAGGAAAGGAAGATCAAAGGGGAGACAGAAAAATTATGTTACTTCTCTCGCCTACTGGAACTGGCAGAGCAGAAACGATCAAAATGGCAGCTTCACCGGAGAAAACACAAGGATGCAGGCAAAGGAAAGAGTTTCCTTCCTTCCTATAGACACCCATGTGCCAGATATACCGGTAATCCAAATGAGTGTGCACATGGTTGTACTGCTGATGACTGTAGTTGCAAACCAGGGAGTCATCCTGTCACGTGCATGTCTTTCCTCCTTCCTTCCTATCTTGTTAGTCAGCTCGTTAGGGCAACAATGGGGGCAGCAACTCCTCAGGCAGTCTGGGAGCAGGCTTTGTGCAGGAAGGGTAGCTGCGTTTTTCAGGCAGCAGTGGTGGGCAAGATTAGTTCAGGCAGCAACGGTGGCAGCAGCTGCTCTTCCTCAGGCAGGTGAAGGGCAGTGGGATGGCTTAGACAAAGTGTGGCAGGGTCCTCAGTCCTCAGCTAACAGTTCCTCAAACACCTTTCACCTTTCTGATTGGCGGTTGGATCAATCTCCTGGAATGCCACCAATCAACTGTCTGTTGCACCCATTACCGCTGTTGTGCCAACTCCCTCTTCCCGAGTTTTTGACCCTCTTTTTGGGAGTAAAAATGTGTCTTATACTCCAAAAAATGCAGTATATTTCAGAAACAGCTAAATATGAGCATTTATGGGCAGTAATTCAACATTAACTGAAGTAGCCTAACAGTGTCTAATGTGGAGTACAGCCAAATGGAATATATTTTTCTACAAAATGTGAACAGCTTTAAAAGGCTATTACTGTTCTTTTCATTTAAAAAAACACAACACCAAGAAAGACATTTTTAGAAAATATTTGTTGCCCGTGCAAAAATGAACACAAAGTTATACTGCTTTACCTGCTTGCATATACACAAATATTATCTACCAGGGGAAGATTCTTCAAAGCTGCTTCAACTTTACCAAGAGAAACATATTCACCTGCTTGAAGCTTTACAAGATCCTTTTTACGATCTATTGAATGGGAAATAAAAATGAATGTTATAATGAATAAATGACATAGAATTTATACGTAAAAGGTTAGATTTATGATGGTCCTACTACTCTGCTGTTAGCATTTAACAAATCTGTATAGGACAACTTTTATTAACTTACAGCAATATGAATTTAAAAAGTCCAATATGTCTTAGCTTTTATGTTGAGTTGAGTTTTCTAAATAAATTTACACACAATGTTAAACCATAATTAAAGCGTAAACTACTCTGTCAAATGAATACTGACTTGGACATTAACCCAATATATTAAAATAACAAAGTGAATGCAATGTCTTGCCCACTGCGTATCTTCCCAGAATTTCCCATCTCAGATTTAATCTAATAACTACATCAAAAACACTATCTAGTAAATAGAGGGGGTTGTCAAAATGATATCCAAAAAGATATTATAGTGTCCAAAAAGGCAAAAAAAACAAAGATATAGACTTTTACATCTAAATAAGCAGACACAAGATTGTTCTGCAATTGAATAATCACCCTGATTGTAAGAATGCATAAATTTAATAAACTGTGTCTTACACTCTTCCCAGCGTGTTGTGTTGAACACCCAGAAGTCTTACCAATCACCAATGACTAGAAATTCTGAGAAGAAAAATCTATATACAGTGGTACCTCGGTACTCGAACGCTTCCTTTCTCGTACATTTCGGATAACGAACAAAATTTTCGGCAAAAATTTGCTTTGGTATCTGAACAAAAATTCAGATACCGAACAGCCAGAGAAAATTTTGTTCATTATCCGAAATGTAATCCCGGCAGCTTCAGGGGGCTGAGGAGCTCTCTAAGAGCTCCAAGCTGCAGGAAAGGTGGGGGCTGTTGCAATCTTGGCAGCTTCTGGGGGCTCCTTTCCTCATTGCTTCCTTTTATTACCTGTAAGGAGCTTCAAAAACTTTTTCCCTGTGGCTGCAACAGCGGCGATTTCCCTTCCAGTAGCAATAGCGCCGGGAACGTCACGTAATGAAGGGAAGCTCCTGGAGCGGCACCAATTGCTGAGATGGCTTCGCCAGCTTCCCTTCATCACGTGACATTCCCGGCGCTGTTGCTACTGGAAGGGAAATTGCCGCTGTTGCAGCCACAGGGAAAAAGTTTTTGAAGCTGCTTACAGGTAATAAAAGGAAGCAATGAGGAAAAGAGCCCCCCAAAGCTGCCGGGATTGCAGCAGCCCCCACCTTTCCTGCAGCTTGGAGTAGCGAATTTATTTATCCCATTGGAAATAAAGAAAATAGATTTAATTGGTTCCCAGCGAGTTAACAGGGGCTGGGAACCAATTAAATCCATTTCCATTATTTCCTATGGGATAAATAAATTCGGTACTCGACCAAATCGGTTCTTGACCACACTTCTGGAACGAATTGTGGTCGAGTACCGAGGTACCACTGTATTTGGAAGGTGCTTCAGCTACAGAAAACTAATCTAAGTGTTAGAGGTCCATTCTTGAGAGAGTCTTAATAAATCCAATGTTCTGTTGTACTCCATTCAATCCTGTCCTTGGAGACTTCCTGGACAAATCCATACATTTTCCTTGGCAAAGTTTTTCAGGAGTGGTTTGCCATCATCTCCTTCCCAGGATTGAGAGAAAGTGACTGGCCCAAGGTCACCCACTGGCTTTATCCCGAAAGCAGGTATAGAACCAGTTTCTAGCCTGATGCCTTAATCATTATACTAAATTGACTCTCCAACATATTGAAAATAAATTTTAAATGAACTCTCAATAGAAGATACATATATTTAGTATTAAATATATTCAAATAACTAATAGAAAATCAAATCTATTGAAATGATTTTGCAGCAGAGAGAATTTCAATTATGTTACATTCTGCATAATACACTCACCAATAATTTTTAGACAGCCATCTGATTGGAATTCCCCAATATCTCCAGTATAGAGCCATCTCTGCCCATTCCCATCAACCATAAAATCAGTTTGGGTTCGTTCTTCATTTTTGTAGTATCCCATAGCTATGTTTGGACCACCTATAACAATCTCACCTCTAGGGTATGGTTTATCTGTATTAAAGTATCCACCTAGAGAACAGATACCGTACATTTCAAATTCAACCCAAGTGACTTTGTATACACAGACACATTTTTTAAAAAAAATGCATATACATATATACATACACAAATTTGTTCCTGTTCCAACCAATGAATGTACTGTAGCTAGCAACTCCAATTTGCAAGGTGCTAGTTTTGGTTTAATTAATTCATTCAATTTAATTTATTAGATTTGTATGTCGCTCCTCTCCGAGGACTCGGAGCAACTCACAACAAACAATACAATATACAAATCCAATATTAAAAACAATATTTAATATTGGTTTATTATTACATACACAGTAAACAAGAATGGTTTATTATTACATATACAGTAAAAATCCATTGCTATGAATGAAAACAAGAAAGGAAAAGAAGACATGGTATACAGTGTTCCCTCGATTTTTGCGGGTTCAAACTTCGCGAAAAGTCTATACCACGGTTTTTCAAAAATATTAATTAAAAAATACTTCGCCGGTTTTTTCCCTATACCACAGTTTTTCCCCACCCGATGACGTCATATGTCATCGCCAAACTTTCGTCTGCCTTTAATAAATATTTTTTTAAATAAACTTTAATAAATAAACATGGTGAGTAATAATCTGAATGGTTGCTAAGGGAATGAAAAATTGCAATTTAGGGGTTTAAAGTGTTAAGGGAAGGCTTGTGATACTGTTCATAGCAAAAAATAGTGTATTTACTTCCGCATCTCTACTTTGCAGAAATTCGACTTTCGCGGGCAGTCTCGGAACGCATCCCCCGCGAAAAGTGAGGGAACACTGTATTGTTAAATGTTGACTTCTATGGAGAGAAATAACTATTTCATACAGATAAGTAATAAACACATAGGTTCTGCAGTTGTACCCAGTGAGAAAAAGAACCAAGCAGGTTGCTTACTAATATTGCATGGAAATGCTAGCATTAAACTACCATACACTAAATATACACTAAGAATGTGGGACTGGAAGAGCTCTACAATGAAACACTTTGATGGACTAGGAAGTATGCAATCACACACACGTAGAAGTGGTTATCGTGCAAATGGTTCAACTAGACATAGTGAACTGTGTGATACAACAATTAAAGCTACAGGCATAATTCTAAGCAATGAATTGACAGCTCTTTCCAGCATCCTATACAAAGGTGTTTTTTTTGTTATTCAACACTGGTCACCTGCTTGGTTGGCAAAGAACTGAAATGAAATTCTATCAATCTATACATTCTGTTCAAGAAAAATAAAGCCAAAAATGGCTGACTTAGCTTGGAATCAAAATGCTTTTTTTCCCCTACCATTCCGAAAACTTTCAAAATAAACTCAGGTTTGCAGACTAAAAACTGCAGGTTAACTTTTTCAGTAATGATGTCATTACTAACAAATTATGAAAAACAGGTTAAGTGAAAATGGTATAGTGTGTGTAATAAGCCCCAAAAAGGCACTTATAATAAATATTTGAATTCAAACACCCAAACCATATGTTATTTTTCTCATTAGATGAAATTGCAACACAACAATGAGCGCCAAGAGGCTACGAATAAAAACATAGAACATCAGATGGACCAAACTGCATGAGGCCAGCAGCAAGAAGAGCTGGATGAACAAGTATTCATAGCTCCTCTAAACAATGGCAGAATGAGAACTATCCAGATTTTGGTGGAATCTTATTTCAATGTTACAGGAAAGATGTACTTCTGAGTCTTTCTAAACGACTTTGTCATAGATATCAATCAGCACATTCTCAAATACTGAGAACTGTGATAGAACTGTTGTTAAACACATTAACAAAATATGCTATATGCTACTTTTTGTGGTGCTGCCCAGAGTCTTCAAAGAGCAGCATATAAATCAAATCAATCAATCAATCAATCAATCAATAATGGTGTATTCTGATTTTTTTGCTTTTATTATTTTATGTAGTGTTTAGTTTTTGTTAATTTGGTGGATGGCACATAATCAACCAAACTTTTGTTTATTTATATGTCTAAGAAAAATGTATTGTTCTTATTATCTTACTTCTGTTCTGTTTACAACTCTTTGCATTTCTTTTTATTATCGTAAGCTGTCTACAGTAGCCACGCAACAAAATATAAATGTAAATAAATATAACTGATATTAACAATAATGTTGAAAAACCAAATGTCCTTAATTCCACAGATAATTATCAAAGCTAATGGCATCAGTATTTTATGAGGTGAAAAATTAAAAATCTCTAATTTCCTATGTTGGAGGAAAAGAGATAATTACCAATTTTTCGGTCATTGCATTTTAGTAAGAGATTCAGGATCTCAACTCCACTTTTACTTTGAGATAGGATTTCAGAGGCATTTCAAAACACGCTGGTAGAAAGTACAGTATGTATTCAACCTTTTCCAAAAGAACCATCACCCAATCATTAACGTTTCTTCCTACCTTCTTCCCAATTCATCAGCTTGATTTCACAACAAATTAAGGGTGCTCCCACTCTGCCTGTTGTGTAGTCCCAAACTGAAATTTAGGAAAATAAAATATAATGTAAAAAAAATCAGCAATAGTTTCAGTAGCCATTTATCATGTCTCTGAACAACTAACAATATGCAACATCAGTGTTTTGAAATAATATCAACCAATATGCTGATAACACCCAATTATATTGTTACAATCCACTGCCATGTTGATCTACAAATACTACTCACCTTCTGTTATTGTTCCAGCCCCAGAGGATTCTGTCAGGCCATAACCCTGTCCCACAGGACAACAAAAACAGATGTTCATAAATCTCTGAGTTGCTGCAGAAAGTGGAGCTCCTCCACACAGTAAAACCCGTATCTTCCCACCTAGCAGCATCCGGACTTTCCGGAAAACAAAGCTAAAAGAGAGAGAGAAGAGGGGGTGGGGAGGAGGAAGAACATGAAAAAGTTGTTTCTTTTATTTAACAACATCCGTTTAACTGACATGGCATATATAACTAATCTGAAGATTTAACTAAGTTGCAAAATGATGTTTCATAAAAAATGCAATTGCATCCTATACATGGCTACAAAGAAATGAATTATCCTCTTCTCAGTAGAACACACCCAAATAAGAATATATGTTACAACGAAAGACAGATAAACAGATTTATACAATAAGTTATTATTTTCTTTTAAAAAGTATAGCTGGAAGTAACTTTCCAAAATAACATTACTGTTTTATAAGTTTAACTTCTATCATTTCCCAAATGGGCTCTTTTTCGGAGCTTAGCAGCCCTTCATAAAAATGTTGCTCTTTAGGGAAAAACAAATCAACCTCTCTTACCAACCTGTCACATACTGGAGTACTGAAGCCTTTTGAAATCTGTTCCATCTTGTAATTATAAGCTAAAGTAAACAAATTGCGCTGAAAACTGGACATTTCATTAACTCGATTCATAACATTTTTGTAGATTCGATCCATGATTTCCTAGTTAGAGAAATAAATTACATCAAGCAGATATAAATTGCAGTGGCTTATACATTTCATTACAGTAATCTGGAGGAGTACTATGTGGTTTAACATTAGATCAAAACTTAAGATTTTCCCCAATAATTTGAACATTCAAACATATGAGTATAATTTCAGATAAAAGGCAAAGCTTTGAAACTATTACTGCAAAAGAATGTAATCAAAAATTATTATAGTGATCCCAATTTTTTTCCCATACCCACATTCACTTTTCAAGTACCTAAGAACTATTCTGACATAAGGCTACAATGACTATTTATACATTTTGTATGATTGGGAGCCTTTGAAAGCTTAGAAGACAGAGGAAAGTAGAAGGCATAGTATAGAGCACAGAAAACTGTTTTTTGCTTCTGGTTTTTTTTTCCACAATCAAGGAATTACATGATTGTCAGCTACAAAACTAAATTTAATCAGAATTTTTTTCTACAATATTGATTGGATTAAAATTTATATTTCCCCTCTTCCTCTCTCATCTCCTCCGAGGTATGCTAACCTAGAAAGGAATGGAATAATGTATTACTATGTATACCTACCGTATATCCTAAATGCAACATAAATGTTTAAAAGACATAAATGCCTAAATAATTTCCATACATCAATGTCATTAACAGAGCTGCTTTTAATAAAGCTGTTAAGTTTTTCTCTTTTAAATTAATTATTTATTTAATCTGTTAATGCGTGAATAGTATATAAATATGAGGCATAAAGCCTAATTAGAAAATAAATAGCATTTTAGTTATTCTGTAGCCCCTTAAATTAATCATGAATGATTAGCAAAAAATCATGAATGAAAAGCAAAACAGAGTAAAATTTTATAAGGTTCTTTTAATATGTAGTTATCAAATTTTAACTAATATTATATGTTTAAAACAAAACATGTCCATATCATATTGCTATTATGAAGGCTAGTTTCTTTCTTTCTGGGTGCAATTCTAGGTATGGTTATCGCTTCTAAAGCCTTACATGGCATGAAGTCAAATTATTTGCAAGCTGGTTTTGCCATTGGCTGAAATACCAAAACTGATTATTCTGATTAAATAAAATAACATAAATACTTTTGTTTTCACATGGTAACCGCTTCTGAATTTCATTTTTGATGTGGAAAAGAATATAACATTGACTTTGGGTTTTATAGATTAGATTGATAGATATTTATATAAATGACTTGTTCATATTATTATGGAAAAACAAGAAGCTGTGATTTGATGCTAAGACCTTATTTTTCTGTAACAGAAAGAGTTGGAAGTCAATGCTTCTTTTTCTTCCCCCTACGTTTCCTCACTTCTCTTTCCCCTCTCCCTTCTCTCTTCATTGCTCTTTTATTTACTTTTATATTTTATAATACTTAATAATTTAATTAAAAAATGTTTGGAGGAAAAAAGTATTTTCAGGATGGTATTCCCATCAGTTGAATAAACGGGGCACAATCCAAATTCCTTTCCTTAAATGTTGCATCCAGTGGGACCTAGGAATTTTACATTTTTCCATGGTAGCCCCTATCCCAGTGATGGCGAACCTATGACACGCGTGTCACCACTGACACGCCTAGCCATTTTTGGTGACACGCGGCCGCCGGAGAAACGGAGCTTTAGGGAGTGCAATTGCAACCGCAATTATTATTATTTTTCCTCTCCCCTTAATTAAGAGGCCGGGCGATTTTCGCCCCGCCGATATTTGCGATGGCTGGGAGGGGCGAGAACACCGCCTCCCAGCTGATTGGCGTGGTGCCAAGCATCGAACGGTGGTTGGCTCGCAGGGGCCGCTGGGAGCGAGGGGAGGGGTTGCAGGCCTCCTCCCTTCCCCCTGCCCAGGAAAGAGTTGTAAGAAAGAAAGTTGTAAGAAAGCGCGCTGCTTTCTCGGAAAGCCAGCTTTCCTGGCCAGCACAGGGCTTTCCCGCCGCTCCCTCCCTCCGAAAACACAACGGAGGTCCACAGCGAAGCCGAGTGGAGCAACGGGAGGCTCAGGCTGGTGGCGGTAGACCTCCGGATTTTTTTCGGCGGGGGGGGGGCAGGAGGACCTTCCTGGCTTTCCGGGGCAGCTGGCTTGAGACTTGTGCCGGTCAGCAAAGCCAGCTGCACGCCGGAGATGTGGAGAGAAAGAAGGGAAAGAGAGGGAGGGAAAGAGGAGAGGACAGAAGGAGAGAGGGAAGGGAGAGAAAAGTGAATGAGAGGGAGAGAGAAAGGGAGGAAGAGAGGGGAATAGGGGAAGGAAGGAAAAGAGAAAAAAGTGGAAGGAAGAGAGAAGAAAGGAAGGGAGAGAGAGAGAGAAAGAGAGAGAGAAGATAGGAAGGAAGAGAGAGTGAGAGAGAGCAAGAAAGAAAGAGGGAAAGATTGAGAAAGGCAGCGTGTGTGTGTGTGCGCGTGTGTGCGTGCCGCTGATGGTCCGGGAGCTTAGCGTGTGCGTGGAGAGATGAAGAGAAAGAGGGAGAAACGCAGCGTGTGTGGGGTGTGTGCGCGCGCGTGTGTGTGCTGCCAGCGTGTGCGTGGAGAGATGAAGGAAAAGAGGGAGAAACGCAGTGTGTGTGTGTGTGTGTGTGTGTGCTGCTGATGGTCCGGCAGCTGCAGCGTGTGGGGGGGGCGCCAATGCTAAGGCAGTCCGTCCGTGGTGGGGCTGCAGGGCAGGCACAGCAGCCCAGGGAGAAAGAGGGAATTGAGATAAAGAGAGAGGGAGAGATGAAGGGAAAGAGGGAGAAAGGCAGGGAGAGAAAGATAGAAAGGAAGAGGGAGGGAGGGAGAGATAGAAAGGAAAGAGGGAAGGAGGAAAGGGAGGGAGAGATAGAAAAAAGGAGGGAGGGAGGAAAGAAGGAGGGTGAGGGGTAGTAGGATAGGGAGAGGGAAAAGGAAGGGCTTGGAGAAAGGCAGGGTGAGAGAAAGATAGAAAGGAAAGAGGGAGGGAGGAAAGAAGGAGGGAGACATAGAAAGGATAGAATTATAGATGCAAGAACTCGCTCATGTGTGATAGCGCACGCCCACACTTTATTTATTTATTTATTTATTTATTTATTTATACTTATATGCCGCCCAGTCCCAAAGGGATTGTCACTCAGACACTGTACTTTTCCGCCCACCCCGAAAAAAAATTAGAGGGAACACTGCCCTCGCCCCTCTGCTCCCTGCTCGCCTTCCAGAACGGTGTTACAGGAGACGGTGCTAAGGTAAACCCTTTCCGGGTTATTAATTTGTAATTTTAAAAAATCATGCCGGGCTCGCAAAAAAGAGAGTCTGAAAAAAAAACCTGTGTGGACGTCGCACCATTTGCTTCCTCCTTTGGCGGCTCATAACTAGATTTTTACAACCCCCCACCCCCCTTGATAAGCTTTTACTTGAATCTGAACAGTTTGGGGGTTCGCCAAAGAGAGAAAAGTGAACGAGAGGGAGAGAGAAAGGGAGGAAGAGAGAAAAGTGAATGAGAGGGAGAGAGAAAGGGAGGAAGAGAGGAAGGAAGGAAGAGATAAATATAAAGGGAGAGAGGGAGAAAGAGAGGGAGGGGAAGATGGGAAGGAAGGAAAAGAGAGAGAGAAAGAGAAAAAAGTGGAAGGAAGAGAGAAGGAAAGAAAGGAAGGAAGGGAGAGAGAGAGAAAGAGTGTGAGAGAGAAGATAGGAAGAGAGAGGGAGAGAAATGATAGAATAAAGGGGAGAAAAAAAAGAGAAATGAGAAAATGATTGAGGCAGAGAATGACAGGAAAGAGAGAGAAAGATAATTATGCATATTTGTTATTTAAACTATAAATATCACAAAATTATGTTTTTTTTCTCAAGGTGACACACCACCCGAGTTATGCTCAGTTTTTTGGCGAATTTTGACACACCAAGCTCAAAAGGTTGCCCATCACTGCCCTATCCTTACAAATACCTTTCACTCTTCCATATTCTGTCCTGAGGAATAAAAAACTCTGTAAGATCCTTCATGTATTTGAAGGGTATTATACATACCCTTAGCTTTCTCTAAAAATCAATGTTCTCAATTCCTTTCAATTTTCCTCACAATGCTTAATTTCTGGTCCCCAATTATCCTCACTGTTATTCTGACCCTATTCCTTGTCCAAATTCTTCTTAAAATATATTCCCTAGAACTGAGTTAGTTTGATCAATGCAAAATTTAGTGGAATAGTTAAAACCCTTGATTAGTTAGTACGCACTCAATTCAATACACTTTCTTGAATATTCGATTCATGATTTCCTAGTGGTAGAAATAAATTAAATTAAGCACTGATAAACTGCTATGTGTTTATACATTTATTCTAGCACATCATGTAGGAGTATTGTATGGTAATGATGCACCTAAAATTCCATTCATCTTTTGGAGCTTCATTCCAAATTGAATGTGTTCAACTATTTTTTTCAAATACGTTTTCTACCAAGCCAGCTATGCTAAATCGGATACATTTGCATTTTACCCACATTTCCTAGGTTATTTTCTAGGGTAATAACTGGGCTATTTCTTGTTCCCATCTCATGGTTTTGTCCATTTAGAAGGAAAATTTGTTAAATACTTGTTCATTGTTCATTTGGTTAGTCAATTTGGTCCCTGGAAATTGGCTCCCTTATATTCCAGGTTCTGTTTACTCAGCCTGAAGCAACCAATCACTCATGCATTTTTAAGAAGTTTCTAAGCATATAATATATAAGTATGAATATTTTTCTTTAAAAACATACTTTTCATAATCACATGCTGCTCGCAAATACTTTCCACACACAGTCCTCGGAGAGGGGCGGCATACAAATCCAATAAAATAAAATAAAATAGAAACATAGAAACATAGAAGACTGACGGCAGAAAAAGACCCCATGGTCCATCTAGTCTGCCCTTTTACTATTTCCTGTATTTTATCTTACAATGGATATATGTTTATCCCAGGCATGTTTAAATTCGGTTACTGTGGATTTACCAACCACGTCTGCTGAAAGTTTGTTCCAAGGATCTACTACTCTTTCAGTAAAATAATACTTTCTCATGTTGCCTTTGATCTTTCCCCCAACTAACTTCAGTTGTAGACATCAACTTACTGGAACAGCTGCCATCAAAGTTGGCTTCAATGTAGACACATCACCTTTACTCCCTTTCTTTATTTTAGATGACTGAAAGAAAAATAGACAAAGTAACGTATTGCCTTTATCCAATCTGTTTTTATTTGTTCACAATGTATTCATACAAATCTAATTAATTAATTAATTAATTAATTAATAATAATAATAATAATAATTCTATTCTAAAGAATTTTTTTCCCTGTAATTTCAGAAAATAGGCCAAGAATATTTTGTCAGAAATACAAAAGAGCACTGATTTTAAGAGAAATAAGACAAACACTTCCATTTTGTATTTAGAAAATACTGTGAAATGTATGTCATATTTGGAAATGTTTATGTATTGAAAAAGCTTACCTGATCACTTAGAGTTTGAGGTGATGAATAGCCAATTCGGCAACCATGGGTCAAACAAACAAGCTCAGCACTTAACTCTAAAACATGAGCAAGAGGCAAGTAGCCGATGTAAGTATCTTTCTCTCTGAAAATAAATTAAGGTATCTGTCAAATTACACCAATTCATTGCTAAGACAATAATAATATATTCTAAAACACATCTTGGCATACTGTTGCATCAGGAAAACAAACAGAAGAAACTGTCAGCCCAGCGCATCCAGCACTTGGGTTGTCACATCAAAGAGAGCACAGAGGGGAGTGACAGAAGGGAGCAGTTGTCCTCCCATCAGCTATGCAGCACAAGGAGGATTTCGGGAACATGAGGCAGCTTCTGGTAGAGTGGGCAGAATGCCAGGCTTTCCCCAGAGAAGCTGTAAGCTCTTGGAGACTTCCTTGAAGAGACTTAGACTATGCTATAATAGAATAGAATAGAATTCTTTATTGGCCAAGTGTGATTGGACACACAAGGAATTCGTTTTTGGTGCATATGCTCTCAGTGTACTTGTGTACAGTGTAAGTTCAGCAAGTACAAGGCTCCTTAGTCAGGTGTTTGAGGGTGTGTGGGATTAGCTATAAACAGGGTAGGGATGCAATAATGATAGGGTTGGGGGCTTTATCAGGTGGCGGGGAGCATGAGCAATAGCTCCAACAATTATTATTTATGTATTTGTTTGTTTGTTTATATACAGTGATCCCTCGGTTAGCGCGGGGGTTACGTTCCAAGACCTCCCGCGCTAACCGATTTCCGCGTTATACTGGATGCGGAAGTAAAAACACCATCTGCGCATGCGCGCCCTTTGTTCCATGGCCGCACATGCGCAGAAGGTGGAGCGACGCAAGTTCGGAGGCTGGCAATGCAATGGTGATTTTTCCGGGCTCCTCGCCGCTACCCACAGGGCAGCGCTGGCGGCAATGGCAATGGCAACCCTCCCTCCTTCCCTTCTCTCCCTCCCTCCCTCCTTCCCTCCTTCCCTTCTCTCCCTCCCTCCTTCCTTCCTCTCACCGGCTTTCTTGGGGCAGCGCTGGCGGCAATGGCAATGGCAACCCTCCCTCCTTCCCTTCTCTCCCTCCCTCCTTCCTCTCCCTCCCTCCTTCCTTCTTGGTCGAGATTTTGGCCAATCAGCAATCAGCATGACGTCATCGGGCGGGAAAAACCGTGGTGTAGGAAAAAAAACGCGGACTTATTTTTTAATTAATATTTTTTGAAAAACCGCGTTGCAGCGTTTCGCGCTAATCGAGAACGCGCAAATCGAGGGATCACTGTATTTATATTTATAATTTATTTATTATATTTGTATGCCGCCCCACTACGCAGACTCAGGGCGGCATATAAATTTATTCTCTTTATAATACTTTTGGATGCCAGTTTGTGCTGATGTGAAATAAACAAGATTCAAGGCTTTATCTTGAACCTTGAACTGTCAAGTTATCTGACAGTTTGTTGGAGCTCTCCTATTAAAGGTTGGCTGAGGGTATAGTACCAGGGTTATGGGCTGCTGACCTGGAAGAAACTGTAATAGCAGCAGAGGAATCTGCGTTGGAAACTGTGACTCCAGCAGAAGTTCCACAGGCAGTTAGACTGAAGAAATGCCAAGGAGGCCCTTTGAAATACCAAGAAGGGTTGGAAGCTGGTCAAAGTGGAGTAAAGGAGTGATGGCTGGGGGCTCAGGAGGACTGAGGATTACAGGGTCCCACCTGTCCCATTGCTGACCCCATCTGGGGTTCATTTCTCTCAATGGAGGAAAAGTAGAATATCAAATGATGATGAATGGAGCTATTAAACCGCAGTTGGCAGCCAAACGATAGAGGTTTTAAAGGAGATGTTTAGTGCTGTGGGATTCTGGAGCATCTGGAGCAAGCATTATCATTGATTATAGTATTGTAAATAAATATAAAAGCTATTTAGCCCTTAAAGATAATTTAATACATACCCCAAATTTGGAATCCTTTCAGCCATTCCTGTTATGCTAGAAATAAGATTACAATGAGAGATCATGACACCTTTTGGGACTCCTGTAGAACCACTTGTATACATAATAACTGCAATGTCTGATGATACTGGTTTCAACTTCTGTTTGAAAGATGCTTTACAAAAAGAAAAAAAATACAAACATAAATATTCATTAGATAAAAATATTTTAAATTGTCCCCAAAGATACACATTCTAATAGATATAACAATTTCCTTTTATTGACAAAGGAACAAACACTTTTTAGCACATTTGCAAAAAATAAGTAACAAGTAAGAAGGCTAATAATTATTGGACTCGTGTATGTATGTATGTATGTATGTATGTATGTATGTATGTATGTATGTATTTATGTATTTATTTATTTATTTATTTATTAGATTTGTATGCCGCCCCTCTCCGTAGACTTGGGGCGGCTTACAGCAATAATAAAAACAATGTATAACAAATCTAATATTTAAAATACAGTATCTAAAAACCCCTTATTTAAAAAGCAAGACATACACACAAACATGCCATGCATAAACTATATAGGCCTGGGGGAGATGTCTCAATTCCCCCATGCCTGACAGCAGAGGTGGGTTTTGAGGTGTTTGTTTATCTATCTATCTATCTATCTATCTATCTATCTATCTATCTATCTATCTATCTATCTATCTATCTATCTAACTATCTATCTAACTATCTAACTATCTATCTAACTATCTATCTATCATCTATCTATCTATCTATCTACTATCTATCTATCTATCTATCTATCTATCTATCTATCTATCGATGATTTGATTTGATTTGTATGCCGCCCCTCTCCGTAGACTCGGAGTTTACGAAAGACAAGGAGGGTGGAGGCAATCCTAATCTCCAAGGGGAGTTGGTTCCAGAGGGTCGGGGCCGCCATAGAGAAGTCTCTTCCCCTGGGTCCCACCAGACGACATTGTTTATGTATGTATGTACGTACTTTACTTTACTTAAGAGAATTTTTAAAATAAACTGTAGGTATTTCTTTTAAGTGTGATGAATAAGTGATTGATGAAAAAACATGAGATTTTGTTTTTATATATGATAACTGCAGCAAGAATTTTGTATGCAGAAAGATGGAAATACTTATAGATTCCCACAATGAAAGGGTAGTAAAATTAATGGAACTGTTTGAGATGATGAAATTAACTATATTCAACAAAGAAGAGATTTTGTCTAGTTTTCTTTCTATGTGGATGCTACTATGAATTATTATTTTTGCTAAAACCCAAAATACTACATTTTTTATTTCTTTCTTGTGCTTTTCTTTTAAGTTTTCCTCTCTGATATCAACAAAAAGAATTAAGCACATTTGTTTTAGGTTTACTGTACTTTTGTGGAGGAGCTTGATAAATAATTGTTAGCCACACATTCTTAGGAAAAGATTCAGACACTTCAAGGAGCTGCTAACAGAAGCTACAGGCATGCCCAATCATGCTCTTTTAGTGCATTGATTTCCTTCAGATCAAAATTATCATTTATCTTGGCCTCCACTGGTAGGCATCTGTGGACCTATTTATGAAGGGAGCCTGAAGAAATCTGATGTCAATGTTCCTCTCTTGGTTCCTCCCTCTCCCAAGGAACACATACAGCTGTTTTACATTTTAGTCAGAACATAGGTCATACTAGTCCAATATTGACAGCATTGAGCAATAGGTTTTCCAGGATTCAAATAGCTGTATTTGGAAATATGCCAAAGACTTTTTGTTAATCTCTGTTTGCCTTTTTATTCCATCACCGTAAGAAAAAAAATCAATTGATTGAATAGTACATACTATTTTCTGTTTTTTCTCCAATAGCTTGAACAGATGACATAGTTTGAACAATAACACCTTTTGGTAAATCAGACCATGATGTTGGCTTGCCATCATCCACAGTAATAATGTGACGTAGTAGAGGAATCTGAGAAACAATATACTATAGAAAAGAAACATAAATAGTGTTTAAAATCTTCACAGTACATAGATTTTTAAAAATCTGCTAAATTAAACTATAATCAGTTTAAGAGCAAGTAAACTATAGTCAGCTTAAGATCAAGTAATAGACATTAAATATATATATTTACTTCACATCTACTTCAGTGCATTCTACTGCTGACACCTTCTTTGATAGACATCTTTAAGAACATTTGGCAGCATATTATCTGTTTTGATATATAGCAGATTATTCAAAGATACTTGTTGGGTATCAAATTTTTAGTCTATGAAGCAAATATTCAAAAAAGATGTTAGCAGTCCTTTTATGGGAAAATCCTCACATATGACATGATTTTTCCATGCTTTGCTCCAGTGGGTACAAACAGATAATAACCCATTTTGTCATTTTTAAAATTTACCAGCCTTTCCCTCCTTTCCATTTTAAGTAGCTTACACTGTAGGAATGATTAATGGATATAACACAGCATTTATAAGATAGCTGCTCAAAGCTGCCTGCACTCTTCCTTTACATGTAAGTTATATATATTATGAACATCAGGTTTATACGGCACTTATGATGTAAAGGCAAAAAAATACTTTGAACCACAGAGGATTGTTCATGTATAACCTCTTTACCACTCCTTCAACTAGCTGAATATTTTCCGGGGATCATCCAGCTGCCTTTTATAATTGCAGCAACTATGGAAAAATAGTGCAGCCCTAGTTAATATGAAATGGATATCAAGAACAATAAGTACAGTATGCTGTATCCAGCAGTGGATTACAAGCTGGAACCCTAAATTGCGCTTGCCGCCATGGTTCATAAGTGCTTGCAAGGCCAGCGCAATTTTGCTGCTGTACCTGTGGAGGAAGCAAAATCGCGCATGGAGCCGCGGGTGCGCTGGTGTTTCGGCAAGTTCTTTTTGCTTCCGTGCATGCCGAAACACAGGCGCACCTGCGGCTCTGTGCGCAATTTTGCTACCTCCACAGGTGCAGAAGCAAAATCGCGCTGGGCCTGCAAGCACTTATGAGCCGTCGCGGCAAGCACAATTTAGTGTTCCAGCTCATAGCCCATCGCTGGCTGTATCATTCCTGCAAACTGTACTGTACCAAGTAGAAATAACCCTTTTTAAGAGGCAAATATACGTAGTCATCTAGGAATGCAAAAAATTATGCTGACACATTTCAGTAGGCTCTTGTTGTAGGCTCTAAGATACATTTTTTTTAAAAATGAACTGGATTCATATAAACTGTTAAGCCATAAGATATAGTTTAAAGGGTGTTATTGTGCTTCCATATCATGCTAAATTAAAACAAAATAACTACATTATTTTTTACCATAATACATAAACATATCTAAATATCAGAATTATTTAAGCATTAATTTAGGGACCACGAAAATTATTAATCAACTGTTCCTGCATACAAGCCACCCATGTTTTTGTGTTTATGTTATTTTATAAGAAAACAAAATCTCTAGAAAGCAGAAAAAAATCAAGATGTTATATAATTATTTATTTAGTTTAATGGCTTTCTACTCCAGAAAACTGGATGTTTTACAACAAATTTAAAATGTTCAAAAAGTTTAGTAACAAAATGTTAATAATCTGAAGTAACAATCTAACAATAAAAACTACAAAACAACATAATCCACAAACACTCTGACCAGACACCTAATAAGCCATAGGTAATATTTCCTTCCACAATATTAAAGGGATAAAAGAAGTTTATATAGCTGAGGACTACATTTACCTTCAATTTTGTTTCTATCAGTTCCTTGCTTGTAATAATGGTTGTCACCTCAGTTTCATTTAATCCATGCACTATTGCAGGACCTCCCAGAGTAGCATAAAGTGTGACAACTGGTGATAAAGGGGAAATAAACAATGCATTTCCTATTGCAAATATTCAGAATATATCAAACATGTATGACATACTGTAAATACGAACGCAGTAATAGTGATTCAATATTTTCAACTGCAAAGACTAGAAATTCAGGAAGTGAATCCAAAATTTCCATTACTAGGGAAGACGGTTAAGTGAATTCTGCCCCATATAATGACCTTTCTTGTCACAGTTGTTAAACGAAGTACTGCAGTTACACTTAGTAAGAAAGTTGTTAAGTGATTCTGGTTTCTGTCTTCATTACAGACATAAATCAAATACTATCTATAATGATGGAAACTATGATCTTTCTTATTCCTCTATCAATTGTTTTGCCAATAGCAATACCAATGCAAGTCATCTCCAAGAATATGGGTTTACAGAACGTTAGAAAAATAGTAGTTTTCAAAAGTCACTTCAAAAACTATTTACTTTGGAAATAAGGAGCTGGGGCAAAAGATATATTTTGTACAGAACACAATTCCAAATTGTTGCAAAGCACATTCACATTTCTTTAATTTGATAGCAGAAAGTACAAAAATGTTAGTTTCCATGTTCTGCTTGTGATTATTCCAGTGACCCCTATTATGAAACATAAGACTTTCCTAGCCAGCTCTCAGCAAGCTATACCAAACACCCCCCCACAAAAAAAAAACCCAGCCAATCTCCTAAGTAAGTATAAACATTGAAAAATGGTGATCAATGAACCAAAAATAATTAGCGGATAACAAAATCAAGTCCATGGTCCAGTGAAGTTATGGAACAAGGGACAAGGAAACCTATACCAGTTGCAATCCAAAGAGTCTGATCTACTGAGTTGTTATTTAGCACTCTATCTATAAAAGCCATTAGGTTAATATTTGTTGCTTTCTTGCAGAGATCCAAGTTAAAAAGAAAACTAATGGAAAAGCTATGCATAGAAGAAAAGAGATATTTACAGTTGCTTCCCACTTATGAGAGAAAAATTTATTATGCTCAATGTTGCTCTATGGTTGGTTGCAGAAATACCGTATTTTTCAGACCATAAGATGCACCAAGACTTCAAAGAGGTAAGTAAGAAAAAACTTTCTGTCCTCCCTGGCCCTGGGCCACAGGAGCAAGCCTCCCAAACCCTCTGCACATCATGTTCTTTTTGAAAAACTGGGGGCATTTTTGCAAAAATGGACCCTTCCCCCCAATTTTTGCAAAAAAATGGGGCACACAGAGGGTTTGGGAAGCCTGCAGAATGCTCCTGGAGACTGGGGGAAGGCAAAAACACCTCTGTTTTTGCAAAAAAAAATATGCCTCCCCTTTTTTTTCAAAAATAGGGATGTTTTTGCCTTCCCCCAACATCCAGGAGCACTCTGCAGACCTCCCAAATCCTCTGTGCACCCCATTTTTGCACACACAAAAAAAGGGCTTGTTTTTCACAAAAATGGGACTTGGTGGCAGGACTTCAGGAAGCCAAATATGGCTATATTCGCTGTACAGTATAAGATTCACCGACATTTCCACTCTCCTTTAGGAAAGAAAAAGGTACAACTTATACTGCCAAAAATACAGTATATAGTCAGGCTGTTCGTCAATAACTAAATGGTCATCAATGTTGAAATTATAAGAATAATTAAACATAATCCTCAACTTTCTACCACAATAGGGACCAAAAAAAATCATTGTTAAACAGTGCGTCATTAAGTGGGGCATCACACAACCATACCTGATTTTAAAATCTTTTTCACCATGGTCATAAAGAAAGGCACCTACTGTATGATCATTAAATAGGATATTATGGGACTGCAATATCAATGGGGAAGCCAATAGAAGGTAGTTGCAACTTTCTGTCGGTATCCCCATTGACTTTACTTGTCGGAAGCCAACTTGGAATGTTACAAATAGCAATCACGTCACTACAGGACATTGCAGCTGCATAAGTGCAAACAAGCTGCCATGTGCCCAGATAATGAGTATATGACCATGGGAACGCTGGCCAGCTGTCAGCCACTTTTTTCAGTACCACTGTAATTTTGAATGGTTACTAAATGATGGTCATAAGTGAAGGACAACCTGTATATCTTTTAAAAGAAAATGAATGGAGAGTGTGGCTTCATTTCCATTTATTATAAGGTTTGACAATTTGCCTATCTTCAAAGAATAAAACAAATATTTTGTACACTAACACAATTCTCAAACAAAATTCAGTACCAGAATTCAATCAGGGTTGGTCCCCGGGACCAGAGTTTTTTTCAGTACTGATGAGTATGTAATTATCTCAAAATATCAGGGTAGGTTTTAAAATATGGTACTACTTTTGTGCTATTTTATGCTAAAAACAAGCTAGGATTTTTAAAAATTAGCAACTAACAACCATTCTACTAGCAAGTAAATGTACTGTATAAACTTAAATACATTTTAATTCATTGTATTTCACTGGCCAACTCTGACTTTAAAAAGATGTCTACGTGAAAAGTGTACGACAATGCTTCCATCTGCCAGCAAGTAAGTCAGCCAAGTTCATTAATTTGGGATCACCAAATGCTGCGTCATGCTGTGAGTTGAAGCACGTCTCAAGAACTTCAAATGTCCAGTTAAATACTATCTCTCTTGTTATCCTATTCAAATCATAATTGCAAACATTTCTCTACCAGATGTTTCATTGTTTCATTATATTATCACTCTGTAAATAGAATCCTCTTTTTGAAGAGTTACATTTACTGAAGACAGAGAAACTTGCTAAATTTCCTCTTAAGAAATTATTGCTAAAATATTTTGATTTCTTTCTTAGCTGTCATTTCCTTATTAACTCTCTTGAGGATTTTCTTTAAAGCTGACACTGATTCAACACAGTAACTTCCAATGTAACTCACTGTACGATCTGCAATGTCCCTAAACCAATATACTAGGCTAGTTCAAACACAATATTAAATTCCAAATAAAGGGAATAATTATATGTTTAAATTCCTAACTTGGAATGTGTGGATGACCTTGTGGATAAGATCAGATATATGATATCTGCCTAGGAAACAATTTAACAATCAGAAAAATAAATTTAGGAAGGACCTACCCTGACAGATCAAGAAGTTATAAGTGGAGGTGAGAAGTTTATACTTTCAGACTTGCAAGATTCTGTTAATGTAGCCTTACAAGGAAGTGGAATTTGTTCTTATCTGGTTTACCTGGGAGGGCTGACATAATTTCAGTTCTCTCTCTTGAGTCAAAATCCTAAGCAAACTAAGTATTTTGTTTATTCACACATAATATGGGAGCTTTATACAGCATCCGCCCATAGTTAATCATTCTGTCTGGAACAAGTCAGAGTAGTCTTTTTCTCCTCTGTTTGAGATTACAAATTTACTAATTAACTTCTGTCCATACTTCACAACTGACCTGTTTAGATGGAGTTCTACCACAAAAATATTACTGTGGATGAGGATATTATTCTGTACTAAGCCACATTACAATCAAACTACCTTATTCCTCTTTAATTCAACATGTAAAAAGTCATTTTTTTTGCTATTTTGCACTTGCAGATTAAATCACTTTACTTAATTAAACTGCTGCTGGAAATACAAGCTTCTAATTTATAAGAACCTCCATAAACCAATTAAAAATACCATGCCCAGAGCTGATAATTTACTACAGGCAAATTATATGCTTATGTGTATCTTTGACTGTCTTGATTCAGGTGACTAACAGACAAATCCATACAGTTGTGTTGGCAATTCTTTTGGCTAAGAGAAAAACTAGTCCAAAATTACTTGGCTGTCTCCTGGGCTTTAGGAAGATCTCCCACAGCATATAGTCTGCGGAGAGGGGCAGCATACAAATGTAATACAGTGGTACCTCGAGATACGAGTTTAATTCGTTCCGGACCTGGGCTCTTAAGTCGAGCAGCTCTTATCTCGAACGACTTTTCCCCATAGGAATTAATGTAAATAATTTTAATTGGTTCCAGCCCTCAAAAAACTCACAAAGTTAGTCTAAATTATGCAGAAAGACATGTTTTTAATGAAGAAATGTACATGTACATATAAATGAATAATGAAGTTTCTTTCACTTAACTTGTAAACTTTCTTAAACTTTTAAATTTACATATGTTCAACTTCTCTGCCACCCAATCCTGTAGGACAGAGGTCCCCAACCCTTTTTGCACCAGGGACCGGCTTTAAGCGATCAAGAGAGGAATGGGTGAATGAATGGATGGAGGGTGGGAAGGAAGGAAGGAAAGAGGGAAGGGACAGGAACAGAGGAAGGAAGCAAGGAAACTTATGAAAGGGGAGAGTAAGAGAGGAATGAGTGAAGGGAGGGAGGGAGGGAAGAAGGTGGGAAGGAGAAAGAAAAGAAGAAATAGAGGAAGGGAAGGTAAAAGAGAGAAAGAAAAAGAGCAAGAAAGCAAGCAAGCAAGCAAGCAAGCAAGCAAGCAAGCAAGCAAGAAAGAAAGAAAGAAAGAAAGAAAGAAAGAAAGAAAGAAAGAAAGAAAGGGGGAAGGGACAGGAACAGAGGAAGGAAGCAAGGAAACTTATGAAAGGGGAGAGTAAGAGAGGAATGAGTGAAGGGAGGGAGGGAGGGAAGAAGGTGGGAAGGAGAAAGAAAAGAAGAAATAGAGGAATGGAAGGTAAAAGAGAGAAAGAAAAAGAGCAAGAAAGAAAGAAAGAAAGCAAGAAAGAAAGAAAGAAAGAAAGAAAGAAAGAAAGAAAGAAAGAAAGAAAGAAAGGGGGAAGGGACAGGAACAGAGGAAGGAAGCAAGGAAACTTATGAAAGGGGAGAGTAAGAGAGGAATGAGTGAAGGGAGGGAGGGAAGAAGGTGGGAAGGAGAAAGAAAAGAAGAAATAGAGGAAGGGAAGGTAAAAGAGAGAAAGAAAAAGAGCAAGAAAGAAAGAAAGAAAGAAAGAAAGAAAGAAAGAAAGAAAGGGGGAAGGGACAGGAACAGAGGAAGGAAGCAAGGAAACTTATGAAAGGGGAGAGTAAGAGAGGAATGAGTGAAGGGAGGGAGGGAGGGAAGAAGGTGGGAAGGAGAAAGAAAAGAAGAAATAGAGGAATGGAAGGTAAAAGAGAGAAAGAAAAAGAGCAAGAAAGAAAGCTGCAAGCACCCCCCCGAGCCCCCCAGGCCGGCTGCAACCTTTTAAAACACGCGTGCCGCTTCGCAGCTGTCTCCTGAAGCCGAACGCGGAAGTTAGCGTTTGGCTTCAGGAGACAGCTCCTTGGCGCTTGTATCTCGAATTTGGGCTTGTAAGTAGAACAAAAATATCTCTCCCCTCCCAGCTCTTATCTCGAGTTGCTCTTAAGTAGAGCAGCTCTTATGTCGGGGTTCCACTGTAAATTGAATTGAATTGAATATAGTACAATATCTTTCAACATTATACCAAACTATTCTCACAGTCATATTACAATAGTGTATCCTTATTCCAAAGTAATCACTATTTAGTAAATATTATTACCACAGAAATGGGCAGAATATTGCAGTCTTAAACCATGTAGGATCTTGAAAAAGAGAACAGCATTCCTGAAAGTATGTATGGGAATAAGGATGAAGTGATATCTGTTTCTTCATAAAGGTTACTATTTTTTAATTCAAAGACACCTTTAAAGGCTCTCTCTATTTTCCAAAATTCCTGATGCCATATAACCAAGTGCTACTCCAAGGTTGCCTATTTGTTAATTGGGTAATTGGGACGACTGTAAAAATGGTACTGAGACATTTCAATGATTATCATTCAACCAAACTCTTTTTCCCCTGATTATTATATTTTTTTCTTTCCTTATATAGTGACAGATTCTTGTAGAATACTAGATTAAAACAGAAAGCTCTTCTTTTTTCTTTTTGCTATAATAATAATAATCAGAATTTGGAAAAGAAATTGCAAAAAGTCTAATTACTATATTTTTCAGAGTAAGACACAACAAAATATAAGACGCACCTTAATTTTTGGAGAGGAAAATAAGGGGGGGGGGGGATCTGCCTACCAGATAGTCATCTGGCTAGCGTCCTTAGTCTGATCATCTTCAGCATATTATTTTATCCCCTGGTTAGGGCTTTTAAAAAAACTTATTTGGAGAGAGTAACAATGAAAGAGCTTGCAAGCCGTAAGAGCTGGGAACATGGTTAGCACTTGGTTAGGGCTGGAAAGAAACATTCGGAGCAAGTAGAGCAATGGGAAAAAGCCTGCAAAGACTTAGGACTGGAAAAACATTCTTCACAGAGTAACAATGAAAGAGCTTGCAAGGTAAGAGCTAGGAAGATTGTTAGCTCCTAGTTGGGGCTGAAAAAAAAGCTTCAAAAAAGGCTACATTCAGAATATAAGACACATCCAAATTTTCAACCCAGTTTAAGGAGGAAAAAGGTGCATCTTATACTTCAAAATACAAATAGATTTTATTATCTTATTTATTTATTTGTTTGATTGTTTAGTTGTTTATTTGATTGATTTGTATGCCGCCCCTCTCCGAAGACTCGAAGCGGCTTACAACAACAAAACAGTACAAATCCAATAATTAAAAACAATTTAAAACCCTTAATATTAAAACAATCATACATCTCATGCAAACCATATGTAAAGCGGAAACGGCCCAGGGGAAGCAATTTCCCCATGCCTGATGGCAGAGGTGGGTTTTAAGGAGTTTGCGAAAGGCGAGGAGGGTGGGGGAAGTCCTAATTTCTGGGGGGAGTTTGTTCCAGAGGGTCAGGGGCGCCACAGTGAAGGCTCCTCCCCTGGATCCTGCCAGATGACATTGTTTCATCGACGGGACCCAGGGGAAGGCCAACTCTGTGGGACCTAACCGGTCGCTGGGATTCGTGCGGCAGAAGGCAGTCTCGGAGATATTCTGGTCCGATGCCATGAAGGGCTTTATATGTCATAACCAACACTTTGAATTATGACCGGGAATTGATCGGCAACCAATGCAGACTGCGGAGTGTTGGTGTGACATGGGCATACCTGGGGAAGCCCATTATTGCTCTCGCAGCTGCATTTTGCACGATCTGAAGTTTCCAAACACTCTTCAAAGGTAGCCCCATGTAGAGAGCGTTACAGTAGTCGAACCTCGAGGTGATGAGGGCATGAGTGACTGTGAGCAGTGACTCCCGGTCCAGGTAGGGCCGCAACTGGTACACCAGGCGAACCAGGGCAAATACTCCCCTCGCCACAGCTGAAAGATGATTCTCTAATGTAAGCTGTGGATCAAGGAGGATGCCCAAGTTACGGACCTTCTCTGAAAGGGTCAGCAATCCCCCCCACAGGGTGATGGACAGACAGATGGAATTGTCCCACAGCCACTTCGTCTTATCAGGGTTGAGTTTGAGCCTGTTGACACCAATCCAGATCCTAACAGTCTCCAGGCACCAGCACATCACTTCCACTGCTTCGTTGACTGGACATGGGGTGGAGATGTACAGCTGGGTATCATCAGCATACTGATGATACCTCACCCCATGCCCCTGGAAGATCTCGCCCAGCGGTTTCATGTAGATATTAAATAGCAGGGGGGAGAGGACCAACCCCTGAGGCACCCCACAAGGGAGAAGCCTAGAGGTCGACCTCTGACCCCCCACTAACACCGACTGCGACCGACCGGAGAGGTAGGAGGAGAACCACTGAAGAACAGTGCCTCCCACTCCTAACCCCTCTAGCCGGCGCAGAAGGATACTATGGTCGATGGTATCGAAAGCCGCTGATAACAATATGACTATTTGCCAGCAATGTTAGATGACAGTCCAACCCTTTGATAGTATTCTAGGTAGGTTCAAACTAGCTCCTAGAATTTCCAGATGAGTATTAATCCAAATTGTAGATTCTCTTTGAATGCAATAATTAAGTTAAACAAGCATAAACACAGAAGCACAGGAAAAAAAATACCAAAGACTGATATTGTACACATACTTACGTTGGAAGTTGTTCATGAAGCAAGCTTGTGCTACAATCATCCATTCTGCTCTAGTTTCACAGAAGATGGCAATGTTGGTCTTTGGTTGTTGGCCCAGCATTATTAATCCATCACCAAATGCTTTAGCTTTTTTAAAAACATCATCATATGATAGCCAGTTATAATCTCCAAGTACCACCTGAAAAAATTATGAACATTTTAAATGTAGAAACTACATAGACACATACAAGTATGTTCTGTAATTATGTATCCTGTGCCCTTCTTCTTGCCTTTTAGACATCCTCCTATGGTTTTCTTCTTTATCAAAATTCAAATCTAGGGGATAAATTTTACCTTTGTTGAAAATGTATAGAAAGCAACTTAGATAATTTAATCAATCTCTCTCTCTCTTTCTCTCTCTCTGTCTCTGTGTGTATTTACATACAAATACAAATATGAATATAAATGTTTTTCTGTTGAGTCACCTGGTATACCCAAATATGGGAGGGAACATACTGCCTCTTTTCTTTATCAGTTCTTCGTAAGTTTGAATACTGTATATAGATATGGAAAGAGAGCGAGAAGGGAGGGAGGGATCAATTGGGCATACCCTTATTTATCTTTTTAGTAAGATTTTTTTTTTGCCTTCCAATTATGAAATATGAAAATAATACATATTTTCAGCAAATATTTAGTAACACTGCCATAGTCCATTGCTAAAAGTGTACCATGCTCTTCACTGACACAATCTAGTGTACTATAGCTATATGATCCATACGTTCTATTTGACTTACATAATACAATGTTTATATATTTTAAATCTATCATGCAGTCAATTACAGCCAGTTCTCTGTGCAGTTTTCTTCAGAAGATATATTGCACTAATTGCAGTAGATAGGATACAGAAAATCTCAAATTCTGCTATTTGTTCAGATTCTTCTAATCTAGAAACAGTATGACTCTCTCCATTTCAATGTTGCCGTTTCAAAGAAATAAAAAATCATGCATTATTAATAAAAGCAATTTAGATACAACATTTTAAAAAATTGATCAATATTTAAGATTTAAACAGGTTATTTTAAATGTAAAAACTGATTACAAATTTGAGTGTTAAACAACGTCTTGTCTTGGGATCTATTTTCCAGCTAAAAAAACCCTGATGCTTTATATCCAGGCACATCCCTTTAAATGTATTCTTCCTCTTTTAGTATCAGAATACCAACTGAGAGAGAGAGAGACAACTAAGCATAACAGAGCCAATCAGCTTTTAAATGCGGTATTTAGCATGTTGATCGAATACATGCATGCAAATGTATATACATATAGAAAACAGCAATCCATATACGGTACTCTTAAACTTTTGAAAAGGATAGATAAACTGTGCCCTCTAGTGTGTGCTACGTGCTATATCATTTAGTTTAATAATACTGGTAATTGGATTAAATATCATTTAAGCAGTATTATTCATTTACAATCAAACTTATTTGCAGTAACATTTAAATTTACTGTCAGATCAATTTATTGGCACAAAGTTCAATTTTATTCAGATAGCTTTGTTTTTAATCCATATCAGAAACACTTCGTTTTAAAATTCCTCAACACAATTTTAACCTAATGAGGCACATCTGAAGCCTACTTTATTATCCTTTCAGCAGAAATAGATGTTCTTATTCCTTCCTAGACTTTTTCATTTATTGTTAACTTCTTAATTTTTCATCTATATTAACATATTAATTTTAATATTTATTTTAAATTTAGTTATAAACCGTTGTATAAAGTTAGTTATACAACTTAATTTTGATAGTTCAAGTGATAAGTTATAACTCATTTTATAACTAACTTGTAACTAACTAGAAAACATAAGTTATATAACTAACTTGTGCTTGTTCAGTAGGCTTTTTAATCCCTTAGACATGAAACTTGTCTTGGTGACATTTCACTAGTTGCTCTGTCTCATCCCAGGCCACCTCACAAGTTTGTTGTAGGGAAAATAGGAGGAAAGAGTATTAAGCATGTTTTCCACCTTGTTTTGTAAAAAATAAAGGCAGTATAATAAATAAACAAAACAAATAACACGTGTCCTTGTTTATATACCTGTCTTAAGATACTTCCATTCAAAGGGAAACTATTTCCAGAGCTTGTAAAATCTTTCTTGCTAAGGTTATTTCTCAGTTTATTTATGGTGTCCATATTTGCACATTTTAATACCTTAGAAGCTAATGGCCAGTCCAGGTTTATGAGAGTTATCACTGCAGCTTCAAATCACATCAAAAAGGTAACTCACAATTTAGCACAGGTCCTGGTTTATGGGAGCCAGATCCTCTTTCATTCAATTCTATTTATTGTTTTTCCTCGTGGGTCTGTTTCCACTAGTTTTCAGACTCCATCTTAAATCAGACTGGTTAATAAGAGCTAACAGCAAACTCCAATCTTTAAGTTTCCCTTTGGAGAGACTCTACCCATGTGAATTTGAAAATGTCAGAAGTCATCTTAGGCAGCCTATTTGCCACAGTGCTCTCCAAGCCAGTCTAGGCCTAACATCCAACCCTACAAAGGTGACTCTTGCCTCCCTAACCTATAGTTGTTTTACAGTTTCAAAAGGCCCATAGATGAAGTTGATCTACAGGATAATGAGTTCACAGGTCATAGAGAATAAAACTATAAATGTTTCCCTGTTTCTCATAAAAAATACACACTGTACCTTTTTAAAAACTTTCCCAGATGGCTGGATTTCATCTTCTTCTTGTAATATTTCTCTTGTCCCCAGGAGATTCTTGTCCTTAAATTTACTTCGAGCATGTCTAAAAGCTTTATCAAGGGTATCACATCCAGGATATATTACAGATGCTAAGCAATGCAAACTATTAACAGATCTATATGCACTTTCAGGTTTGCTGTTCACTGGTGTTGCTTTAATTTGCTTTGATTTGGTTATGATATATTTTGATCCAGAAAATAAATACCATGGAATAAAAGTTAAAAATGTGTATATCAAAACTCCAAAGTTTATAATATGAAGAAGAAGAGGATTAATATCATGCTTTAACTTCATTGTATCCATCTTTGAAGAGTGTAAATTATCCAGAAGAATCTGACAAGTCCTATGTATCACATAAAAACCAGTGAAGACCTGAAATGGGAACAAAGAATGGTGTCACATAATAATAGCCCTAGGGATGTAATAAAACAATTATATTTTTATGAAGTGCAATTAAAAGGAAGACCAGGCAAAGTTGTTGCATTATTCCATATTTAAGACGTATCTGATACCCAATTATCTCAACCTTTATTAGATATGAGAATTGAATATATTTACTAAGCCTCAGGAATTTGGTACTAGTTGTAAACTAATTTACAATTTATGAATGAATTTAATAATTGGGATTATGCAGTATCCTTTCCTGCTTCCATCACATTTATATTTCTTCGTGCTTGTTATTATTAGCCATTAAGTGACAAACTACCAGGTATCCCCGAAAATAAGACAAGTCCTGATAATAAGCCCCACGGGGCTTTTCAGGACATGCGTTGAAATAAGTTCACCTCCCCCCCCAAAAAATACACACACACCCCTTTCCAGGAAAAGGGGGGACATACCGGAAGCTGCTCTTTTTGTAGTGGCAGTTTGAAACACGCACCTGCCTGCAAAGAGGAGGGGGCAAGCATCAATCCCTTCCTCGCAGGAAGAGCGCGTTTCAAAACCTTGAAAGGCAGCCCAGAGCAGCCAGTCCAGTCCTGCAGGGTGTGTGCACAGTCACCTTTCTCTCTTTCTCTGCCAAAAGAGTGCCTGCTGGAGAAACAGCAGCTTCCGGTCGGGAGAGCGCGAGCAAGCGAATGTGGGTGTGCACATACCACACAGGACTAGCTCGCTCCTCTGGGCTCTCCCTACAGCAATTTGAAATGCACTTCTGCCTGCAATGAGACAGCGAGGCTAGTCGGGTATTCATGAGAAGAGATTCCGTATTGTGCAAGGTTTTTTTTCTCCTCTGAACAGACCAGCCAAGAGAAACCACGGAGCTGCCAAATTCCACTAAGATGAGCATCTTGCGGCCCAGCCCACGTCCTGTATCCTGAAAATAATAATTTAAAAAAACCATACACACACATACCCCGATAATAAGGCCAAGGGCATTTTGGGGGGATCAAAAAAATATAACCCACTGCCTTGTTTTAGGGGAAACATGGTATGAGGTTTCTCCAAAACTTTGCTTTTGCTTGGAAAGAAAGAATAAATGATCTTATATTATGATCTGGTTCATTATTTTTGAAATCAACCTATATCACTATATTTTTTTACAGTCCTCTAATGAGGAAAACAATATGTATTACTTACATATATACTGTATATATAAAGCGAATATATATATTTTTTTCTTCATCAATTAAATTTATATAAATTTTCTTAATGTAAATACTGAAAAAAGTTTCTAATACTCAGATACAAAGCAACTGTATTTGCTACTGATTTGATTTTTTTTCTTGCCCCCACCCATTCCCTTGGCATTTTCTTAAGTTTCTTAGTTTTTTCTCCCTTCACGTTATCAGAAATAGAAGAATTGTATTTCAGCAGATTGGAATACGAAAGATATTTCAGTGCTTAATTCATATATTGTTTAACCAATCATCATTGTTTTGTTGAATGAATAACAGAGGCTGGGCTCATGCAAAAATGTGAAATCTCCTAGTACTGTTCATCCAATAGTTAGCAAACCTTAGCTTAGCACAAATTAAGTTGTTACATTCACCTAAAATTACTGCCTGGGTCTATCCTGATTAAATTATTCATCTTGCTTTTTTCTCATTACACTAGTTATCAGTCCAAAATATATGCTACACAAAATTCCATGGCTTTTTAAAAACGTCAATAGAAATAAATGCTCAAATTTGTGACACATTCAGTATACAGTGATACCTTGTCTTACAAACTTAATTTGTTCCGGGATGAGGTTCTTAAGGTGAAAAGTTTGTAAGACGAAACAATGTTTTCCATAGGAATCAATGGAAAAGTGATTAATGCGTGCAAGCCCAAAATTCACCCCTTTTGCCCGCCGAAGCACCCAGTTTTGCGCTGCTGGGATTTCCCTGAGGCTCCCCTCCATGGGAAACCCCACCTCCAGACTTCCGTTGCCAGGGAAGCACCTGTTTTTGCGCTGCTGGGATTTCCCTGCTGGGATTCCCCTGCAACATCACAAAAACACGCAAGTCCGGAGGTGGGGTTTCCCATAGAGGGGAGCCTCAGAGGAATCCCAGCAGCACAAAAATGGGTGCTTCGCTGGCAACGGAAGTCTGGAGGCGGGGCATCCCAGAGGCGGCGGTGGGTTTGTAAGGTGAAAATAGTTTGTAAGAAGAGGCAAAAAAATCTTAAACCCCGGGTTTGTATCTCGAAAAGTTTGTATGATGAGGCGTTTGTAAGACGAGGTATCACTGTACTTTCAAAAATGACAGTTATCTCTAATTTAGAGAAATTACTAGGCTACATCATTATAAATGTCAGAATATGTATTGTAATGGAATTATAATTATCTTAGTGTGTTAGAATGTTATATGCACACATGCACAAACATTTTTAACTGGATAGATGGCAACAATAAACTTAAGGAAAGTTTTAAAATATGAACAACAAAAAAATCCCTTCTCAGGACTACACATTCACAAAAAAAACCTTGTCTCAAGCCAGGAAAACTTTTCATTTTTGAGAAATTATATTAATCACAAAAAACACCACATCTTACTTGTTCACCATGCTTATTAAGCCATACTGTTATGTCATGTATCCTTTAAACCTTAGTTAATTTCATTAGAACTTGCATTAATGTTTACTGTGATATCTGCAAGAGAGTGAAAAATATAGCACGTTAGTAATTGATGACAATGAATATACAGAAATACATTCAATTGATGAAAAGTGAATGCTTGCTCTTTATAAATGACTGATAGCATAAAAGTAGGTTAAGAAACAGTCTTAAAACTATTGTAAAAATTGTAGTTATTTGGGAATGGATTTTCTTATTAGTAGCACATTCTCACATACATACCCAGCCTCCCAAGTAGCAGATCACCATTTTCAGAAAGACATTCTAAGTACCTACTGTTGTCTTTGGAAAGCTAGGCAAAGGGTCTTTCCCCCCCCTGTCTCGGGTTTTTATATTTAATTTAAATTATGTCTTATTGGTTTTCATAAATGTTGGCAAGGAGGCAACCATTCTAATGAGAGAAGAAAACTGCTCTGAAGTATGAGCAACTTTGAGCAAACTTTTTAATGTGCACAGCTTCCTATTTGGGGAGGGAATTTGGATAGTCTCTTCTATAAAGTAGGGTGTGAGATCATACTGGATTACAGTGTTCCTTCGATTTTCGCGGGGGATGCGTTCCAAGACCGCCCGCAAAAGTCGAATTTCCGTGAAGTAGAGATGCGGAAGTAAATACACTATTTTTGGCTATGAACAGTATCTCAAGCCTTCCCTTAACACTTTAAACCCCTAAAGTGCAATTTCCCATTCCCTTGGCAACCATTTAGATCATTATTCACCATATTTATTTATTAAAGTTTATTTTAAAAAATATTTATTAAAGGCAGATGAAAGTTTGGTGATGACATATGACATCATCGGGCAGGAAAAACCGTGGTATAGGGAAAAAACCTGCAAAGTATTTTTTAATTAATATTTTTGAAAAAACCTGGTATAGACTTTTCGCGAAGTTCGAACCCGCGAAAATCGAGGGAACACTGTACCTGCCTACATTCTCAAATTTTTCCCACCTTGATTTATTGCTACAGTATTTCCATACAGTATTAAACAGCAGACATGACTTTTATTACTTTCAAATATGCATTTGTTAACTAGCAAATAGAAAAAAATAAACAATCCCAATCTTGCTGCGTTTTACAAAGCTGTGAAGACTGGCTTGTATGCCCAGGCCTGGGATCTGAAGTGTGTTAAGAGTGCCATTTTCTACCTATATTATCATCCATAGTAATAGTTTTACTTGGTGCCATATATATTCATTTTATATTGTTGCAATTGTTTTTATATTTCATGATGTACTCTGCAATCACTTGTCAAGATGGACAGCTATAGAAATCAAATAAATAAATGTGTTCGTTTTTTCATTGGATAACCTGATGAAGATAAATTAAACTAAAGGAAAGCACAAAGGGTCAACACAAACCTTAAATGACTTATCATTGTTATGATTGGTATCAATACGGAAAAATTTCCAGACACTTCAGCCTCACTTGGTTTGTTCACAAATACTGATTGAGCAAACCTAAAAATTAAAATGAAATAAACGATCAATAAATAACAGAAATATTTTTTAAAATCTAAATTGATACAAAATTATATCTACAAAGGTTTTTTAAACATTCTAATTACTTCAGATTCATTTACCTGATTATAACTAACAAGCAGAGCAGAGTTCATATTAAAATTTAAAATTAACCTTAATTAAGCAAGTTATGAAACTAATTGAAAATTAATGAATTTTTGGAATAAACACCAAAATCAGGAGATTCATTGACTTTCATGGTATTATTTTATTGTTGTAAGCTGCCCTGAGTCTCACAGGATTGGGCGGCATATAAATCAAATAAATTAAACTAAATTAAATTAAAATTTCAGTCCACAGATAAAGGGTTGCAATTACCACAAGTAAAATGATATGAATGGATAACCCATATAACTGAAAGAGTCTAGAAGGAAGAAAAAAATTCTATTTACTATAGCATTTGCTATTTACACAGTAAATATGTGCTATTTACACAGTAAAGGTGTACATAATTGCTTGTAGTTTGGGAGGTGGCAAATATAAGGTTTTAAACCTACATAATCATTGAGAATATTCAGAAAACTGAAGCTACAAGGTCCCATTTGATGGAAGGAGCAGCTAGAGTTCTAGTAAAATATTTCCCTCTCCCTCAATCCTATGCCACAACTATAGAGATGCTATAGATCAGAACTAGTTCTCAGTTTAGCTCAAAATAAAAACTAATACAAATACCATACAAAAAGAAAAACAAAAGTTCAGAACCTGCAGAGAAAGGAAAACAGAAAAAAGAAAGAGAAAAGGCAATAAAACATAATGAAGTAGCTTCAAACCTTCATCATCCCATCCATAAAATCAGATCAAATAAATAGTTCTTGGACTATTGGACAGAAGAAGACAAAGAAGAGAAAACAATGGAAATAACAGTGATTGATGAATTAAACCAGGGGAAAAACATACTAAGTGTTGGAAGATATTTGAAATGGAAGCAGTGGCCTCAGTAGAAATTTTAGAAACTAGGCAGTGGAAGAAGGTAGAGGTGAGAGGAATATCTAGATTGGACATCCAAAAAATAGATATAGACAAAGACTTAAGAGAGGAATGTGGGAGGCAAATAAAAAAAAGCAATTCAAGTATTAAAGCGGATAAGAGAGGATTGGTAGATTATCTTTATCTTTATTGTTGCTTTGATTTGCCTTTCTGCTTTCCTCTCTTCATTTTTAAAGCACAGCATTCAAAGTATGAAGCGGATAAGAGATGATGGATGGAGGATTCCTCTTTTTTGTTGCTGTTCTGAGTGGTTTTTCCCGTTCCCTCCCTCTCTATTGGTTAGAAGTTAGACAGGAAAGAAAGAAAAAGTTTCTTATTAAAGGGTGGCATGATTAAAAGCTAGAATAAGTGATAGAAATAAAGGGAATATCAATGTATATAATTTTTATTTGATAAAATGAAAATAATAATAGGTGGAATAATTAAATAATGATAAATTGTAATGTAATAAGTACTGTATTGATTGGGTTTTCAATATATGAAGAAAAACAGCAAAGTATGTTAGGATAAAATAATACTACAGTATTACTTTGCTACGTAGCAATTATGAGCTAGCCTACAATTTAGCCATATAAGGGAGATGTGCTGATCTAAGTTGTAAAGGTATATGCTGTGTGCAAATAAGAGAATATGCTATATTGCTGAGTGCGAAATAGGATATGTACCTGTTGTGTGCAAATAAGGGATCATATACTGCTGTGTGCTATTTGGTCTAATGTATCTACTATGTACTATGTACAGTGGTACCTCGAGATACGAGTTTAATTCGTTCCGGACCTGGGCTCTTAAGTCGAGCAGCTCTTATCTCGAACGACTTTTCCCCATAGGAATTAATGTAAATAATTTTAATTGGTTCCAGCCCTCAAAAAACTCACAAAGTTAGTCTAAATTATGCAGAAAGACATGTTTTTAATGAAGAAATGTACATGTACATATAAATGAATAATGAAGTTTCTTTCACTTAACTTGTAAACTTTCTTAAACTTTTAAATTTACATATGTTCAACTTCTCTGCCACCCAATCCTGTAGGACAGAGGTCCCCAACCCTTTTTGCACCAGGGACCGGCTTTAAGCGATCAAGAGAGGAATGGGTGAATGAATGGACGGAGGGTGGGAAGGAAGGAAGGAAAGAGGGAAGGGACAGGAACAGAGGAAGGAAGCAAGGAAACTTATGAAAGGGGAGAGTAAGAGAGGAATGAGTGAAGGGAGGGAGGGAAGAAGGTAGGAAGGAGAAAGAAAAGAAGAAATAGAGGAAGGGAAGGTAAAAGAGAGAAAGAAAAAGAGCAAGCAAGCAAGCAAGCAAGCAAGCAAGCAAGCAAGCAAGCAAGCAAGCAAGCAAGCAAGCAAGCAAGCAAGCAAGCAAGAAAGAAAGAAAGAAAGAAAGAAAGAAAGAAAGAAAGAAAGGGGGAAGGGACAGGAACAGAGGAAGGAAGCAAGGAAACTTATGAAAGGGGAGAGTAAGAGAGGAATGAGTGAAGGGAGGGAGGGAGGGAAGAAGGTGGGAAGGAGAAAGAAAAGAAGAAATAGAGGAAGGGAAGGTAAAAGAGAGAAAGAAAAAGAGCAAGAAAGAAAGCTGCAAGCACCCCCCCGAGCCCCCCAGGCCGGCTGCAACCTTTTAAAACACGCGCGCCGCTTCGCAGCTGTCTCCTGAAGCCGAACGCGGAAGTTAGCGTTTGGCTTCAGGAGACAGCTCCTTGGCGCTTGTATCCCGAATTTGGGCTTGTAAGTAGAACAAAAATATCTCTCCCCTCCCAGCTCTTATCTCGAGTTGCTCTTAAGTAGAGCAGCTCTTATGTCGGGGTTCCACTGTACTTCCATTGAGGACCTGTATACTGCACAAGTCAAAAAGAGGGCGGGGAAAATATTTACTGACCCCTCGCATCCTGGACACGAACTGTTTCAACTCGTACCCTCAAAACGTCGCTATAGAGCACTGCACACCAAGACAACTAGTCACAAGACAGTTTTTTCCTGAATGCCATTACTCTACTAAACAAATAATTCCCTCAACACTGTCAGACTTTTTACTAAATCTGCACTTCTAGTCTACTAGTTTTTCTCATCATTCCTATCATCCTTTTCCTCCCACTTAGGACTGTATGACTGTGACTTGTTGCTTGTATCCTAAGATTTTTTATTAATATTGATTGTTTCTTCATTGTTTATTTGACCCCTATGACAATCATTAAGTGTTGTACCACATAATTCTTGACAAATGTATCTTTTTCTTTTATGTACGCTGAGAGCATATACACCAAGACAAATTCCTTGTGTGTCCAATAACACTCGGCCAATAAAAGTTCTATTCTATTCTATTCTATTCTATGATATGGAATTGTGTGTATTATATATTGATTGTATCATGATTAGTGTGTAATATTATAGTGATACTGTATATCTTGTAAATAACACCTTTATTATATGCTGGTCTGTATTATTGATTGAACAACCACCACTGCCACATATACTCTGTTTCAAATACAGTATTTCTATCATTGGTTGTTAGAACAGTGTAGAATGCTGACATAATATAGATGTGTATTATTAGAAATACATAATTTGATTGAATGTATTAATGTTTAATCTGATCAGTTTCATGTGTTTTGGAATGTATGGCGCCCAGGTACCACACTGTTGAAACACTGATTTGTCATTTTTATATATTAATTTTTTTTAAAGAAAAAAGTTTGACTGGCTTAGTGTTTTTATAAGACTCCACCCACTGCTGAGAGCAAAGATACTGAATTGCTTAGGTCCTAGCATTCAAACGTGTGAAAGACTGCTTTTTTATGTTTTTCTCACAAGGACCTGCCATTACCGTACTTGTGGGCTACCTCCAATTCTCTCCAGAGAAACTAGAGAGATTCAATGGACCGGTCCACTCATTGGTCTTTCATTTTTCACAGTAGTAGCCTTCTCTCATTTTCATAGATGTCTTCAGTCAGCCATGATTAATATCAGAGCTTTACAGACACCGATTTTTAATAATTAAAGGTATAAATTTTTGGTGCTTTACTTATCTGAAGAAGTTGGCTTTATTATATGCTTGTTTGTGTCCCTTTAATTCTTATTTCAACTGCCCATATCATTTCAATAACAAAAAATACAAACTTTTAGATAAGACTTACATTCACAGAAATACCTTTTTAGAAAGGCATGTGAACAGTAATATTCCAAAAAAATGAAGAGAAATTCCTCCTGAAAAATATTTAGTGCTAAAAAGGATTAATGCAGTTAATTTATTTATTTATTGGATTTGTATGCCGCCCCTCTCCATGGACTCGGGGCAGCTAACAACAGTGACAAAAACAGAATGTAAAAATCCAATACTAAAACAGCTAAAAACCCTTGTTATAAAACCAATCATACATACAAACATACCATGCATAAATTGTAGAAGCCTAGGGGGAAAGATTATCTTAGTTCCCCCATGCCTGACGGCAGAGGTGGGTTTTGAGGAGCTTACGAAAGGCAAGGAGGGTGGGGGCTATTCTAATCTCTGGGGGGAGTTGGTTCCAGAGGGCCGGGGCCGCCACAGAGCAGGCTCTTTCCCTGGGCCCCGCCAATTAAAATTGTATAGTTGACGGGACCCGGAGAAGGCCCACTCTGTGGGACCTAACTGGTCGCTGGGATTCGTGCGGCAGAAGGCGGTCCCTGAGATAATCTGGCCCGGTGCCATGAAGGGCTTTATAGGTCATAACCAAAACTTTGAATTGTGACCGGAAACTGATCAGCAACCAATGCAGACTGCGGAGTGTTGGTGTGACATGGGAATATTTAGGGAAGCCCATGATTGCTCTTGCAGCTGCTTTCTGCACGATCTGAAGTTTCCGAACACTTTTCAAAGGTAGCCCCATGTAGAGAGCGTTACAGTAGTCGAGCCTCGACGTGATGAGGGCATGAGTGACTGTGAGCAGTGACTCCCGGTCAAAATTATTCTAACTTGGTTTATGCTCATTTATGCTGATTAAGTGAGTGCTTCCCACTGCAAAAGCTACTGCAGAGAGTACAGAAGGAGCAAGTGACAGCAATTTCCAAAATGCAAGCTCACACAATAAATAAATAGGGAGAGCTGACAGGAATTTCACTGGGGATTTTTTTTAATGAGTATTGGGAAAGGGTACTAAATTGAAGATGTCTTTATTTCTCGGAACACTTTTAAAATAATAGATTGGCCCAAAGTTGGTTGTTCTCATAAGAATTGATATGATCAGGAAGCATAGTGACTTTAATCTGGAAGGCTTCAAACTGAATTCTGTGGGAACTGAAATGAAAAGGCTGAACCAAGGACCTAAGATAAAGATTTAGGATGAAGACTGTTAAAACATTCAGTAAAAATAAACAAACTGAGTATTTGTTTATTAAGTCCCTGACCTTCATTGTCTAACGTTCCCAGTATGGAAAATAAGAAAGATGAGCTTAACATCTTAATACAGAAAGGCAACGTGACTTAAAAGAAATCCACAGTAGGATGTATCTTTTAATTATTGTATTCCAATTTATTAAAAGAGAGAGACTAAAGCAATAGAAAAAGAAGAGTTCCAGTTCATGTTAAAAATAGACAGATTTGCACAAAAATGCATTTGAATGAACAATACATCAGGAACAGATGAAAAATAAAAGCAATACTGTTGGCTATATGGGTGGTACTTTCCAGTCTTCAAATAATAACAGTGATTTATGTTTTTGATTCTCTCAATATAGGTAGTCCTCAACTTACAACTCACAAATGAGCCCAAAATTTTACTTATAAGTCTTTGCAATGATTAAGTAAGACACTCATGTGATCCATTAACTCAAAGAATGTAATTCCTGTTGACTTCATAAATCATGCAAGAGCCTGCCTGTTTTTGTGTGGCTTCTTGAGGCAGATATAAGGATCAATACAATGCCAAATATTTGGATTTTCATCACAATTGCAGGGTTGGTGCAATGATTATACATTCAAGAAGGGTTCCTAACTTTCTTCATTCAGTGCTATCGTAATTCTGAATAGTTGCTAAATAAACATAATAGTTGCTAAATAAACATAAAGTTGAGGGTTGATGTGTGACAAATTCCGCCAAACAAAAAATCAGGAATCTGGTAGCACTAATTGAAAAAGTTTATTAAAAGACAGGGGTTTCCATGATCTGTTTCATCGCATTCTCAACTAACAAGTGTATACCTTTCAATAAAATTCTTAGTTGAAAAAAATACTGTAATATTCTTCTGCTTTTTGCTGCCATAAACTAACAACAGTCATCTTTCTACAAACTATGTCATGAATGGCAGTTTTTCCACTGACTATTTTGAGACAATGGAAGAAGATACAAGAAAAGAGTTATCCACAACTTTATATTAACCATAAATGCTAGAATACATTTGAATAAAAACAGGACAAAAGTATAGTTGAATTTGTATATTGTATTTTAAGAAAATGTATTTTAATAAATACAGAGCGAAAGTAATTTTATGGCAGGAGAACCTTATAGGAAAAGAGTTTGAGATTCGGGAGTTCCTTAAAAAAAGAGATATTAAAATGCAATTGCAGAAATAGTATCAAAGAATGGAAAAAGGATAACAAACAATACAAAATAAATAAAGATCTAAAAACAACATACATATAGGAAGTTTTTAAGAAGATGTTGGATAACCATTTGTCTGAAGCAGTGTAGGGTATCCTGCCTAAGCAGGAGGTTGGACTAGAAGACCTCCAAGGTCCCCTCCAACTCTGTTATTCTATTCTATTCTATTCATTCCGTTCCATTCATTCCGTTCCGTTCTATTCTCAGGTGAGAAATAAGATAGGTCAGCAAGGAATAGTACTCATAATTCTAAATTATAGAGATGCTAGTAGATCTAAAGCTGAGAGAATGACAAAGGATAAAAAGGAAAACAATAATTCTTCTTCAGATGTCTCCAAAATAATCTGATTAGTGTTTATTGACATTTTCATGGAACAGTTAATAATCTGTTATTTTTCAGTTCATTTTGAAGATAAACTGAAAAATAGTAAATCTGTAATTGAGATTGAGTAGCTCTAATTTTCTTTACAGGATCAATTTGTGTTTTTTAAAGATACAATTTCAATAATCAATTCTGAAAAACTGAAGAAGCAGAACTATAACTTGAGACTGAAAAAATTACAGCTATGGAATTTCTATTTACTTTGAATTGTTTTTGAAGCCAAGTGAATTATGTAGTATTACAGGAAGTTGCTCATGGTTTGGCCAGATAATTATTATCTATTATGTTTGAGAAATTCCAGAGAGGAAATATAGTATCAAATGATTGAAGGGAGGCATATGTTATTCCAGGTTTTCTTTTTTAAGTCCTGTATTCTTAAACTTCTTTTGCTAAAAACAAAAGAATGAGAAGATACCTTAAATTCTAATCTATCAAATGTTCAGTGAACATAAACTCAGTGAAATAATATCACAAAGTCAGAAAACAATCTTGATAAGTTAGAAAAATGGGGGGAAATATCAGAATGAAATGTAAAAAAGATACAATAATTATGAAGTCTTTTACTGAGGAAAATAAATAAATTCAGTTACAAGATGGAGAATATTTGCCTTGACAGCAATACTTGTGAAAGAGAGTTTGGAACTAATATGAACTAGCATCAGTTAGATTTTGCAAGAAACGGAAAGAAAAATCAACTGTTTTCAAGTATAGTTTTCAAATCAGAGAAGATAAATATTTCACCAGATAATGCATCCAGCCCATGAGTATTCTGTTTTGGGCATCAATACATAGAAATATTTTTTTAAATGGAAATGACATAGAAAATGGCAACAATCAATCAATAAATTCAGGAAAACAACAGTGAAGATAAAAAGAATGTGCAATTTTGAGAAGAAAGACCAAAGGTGTCATAGAGAAAGCTAAAACCTGTTTTCTATCATCTCAGAATACAGGACATGAATAATGGATTAAAGTAGCAGGGAGCAGATTTGGATCGTAAGACCAGTTTTACAAATTGAATCAAATACTCAGAGAGTGGTGGACTTTTTAGCAGAGGCTGGATAAAACATACCATGGTTGCTTTAGTTGATTTCCAACACTAAGCAGATAATTGCATTTGACAGCTTAAATGCCCCCTTTTAACTTTGATTCTGTGATGTAGTAAGTGTAATTGATGTAATTCTTTGATGTTGTATTATTTAAAATAATAAAATACTCAAGTGGTAGATTATTAGGCAAGGTATACTGAATATGTAGTTAACTATATATCCCTAAATGGAAAAAGAAAACCAAAAGATGAAATGGCCTGGGGCTGAAAAATAGCTGACAAAAGACAGAAAATAAAAGAAGAGACAGAAAAAAATTGCTTGACTAAACACTGGGTTCCAGAAAACAGCAGGAAAGGGCAGAGTCATATTTATATAAATAATGCAAAGACACTGCGGGAGAAATGTGACATATACTGAGTAAGAAAATACAGGTAGTACTCACTTAGTGACTGCCTCATTTAGCGACTATTCATAATTAGGAGAGTGATGAAAAACAGTAATTCTATGACCAATCATTGCATTTACAATCTTCACAGGTCTGTAAAGCAAAGCAAAGCTGAAATAAGATAAGCAGAATGACAGTTTCACTTAGTGACTGCTTTGATTAACAACCAAATTGTTGATCCCAGTTGTGGTCACTAAATGAAAATTATCTATACAGTACAAAGAAAATACAAATAACGTAATTATACAAAAAATGCCAAAAATCAATGAGAGATATAAAAGTTAAATCAATGAATTAGAGCCAGCTATCCTTGAAAATTAAGTTAATTGGGTTTCCAAAATATAGCTAACAATAAAGAAAGAAGCAGTTACTGACAGACAATATTGACAAAACCATTTTACTGGATTACAAAGATATTATTATTTATGATTATTTAGTTTAATATATTCATTTTAAAAATAATGCAACTATTTCAGCTAATATGAAATATTTAACCCTTTGTCTTATTAACTTATTTACCAAATTGACTTGTGTGTCAGCTATGATTTTTAGATCTCAAAATGCAACTCAAAATTAGATTTAGTTATCCACAGATAACTTCTCAGCAAGTATATTTGGTGTACAGGTACTTTAAAATCTTTTTTAAAGTTTTTAACTTTTTAAAAGTATCTATATATGTTCACAAAGAAACCCATCTTTAGAAAAGCCAACCCTCAAATTTTTAATGCCACCCCAGATAATTATGAAAATTATATGTAAAAATATTGAGGGCCAGATACTACATTTTAATGCTTTGGTTAAAAGATAACTGCAGATTGCCTTATTCACCAGCATATACAGTAATAGTTTTAGTTCTTATAGCATAATATATTAAGATTATTTTTAACAACAGCCACTTCATCAATTCACATGATATAGCACCAAGAGTTCACTAACACAATATGATTCAATGAATGGTTAAGGGTGTGTGTGTGTGTTAAACCTGCTCAAATGTGCTTGATTGCAAAATGGCCTTATGTGCTCTGTATAATTAACATATAACATGCTTGTCCCCAAGATAGCTAATTATGTTACTTATAATAATCTATCTGTTAATATATCTAGAAATAGACTTCCACTTTTTTGCCTGAATGACTTTGGGCAACCATATGTCACAGCCCTAGGAAAAAGACAATAGCAAAGCACTTCTGAAATTTTATAAGAAAAGTGCAGAGACTAATGCAATCAATCACCAGGAGTTAACATTGACTCCAAGGCACAAAATGTTTTCTGTTGACTACATCTGATTCAGTGGCAGTATAGAACTTAAAAAATAAAATCACAATATCATTTGCTAGCAACATAACTGTTGCTATAACTTAAATCAGCAAACCTGTCTGTTGTCCAAGAATTAAACATAACTGATTTTAGCAGGTGTAACAAAGAAAAAAAACATTTTAATAACACCCAATCCTACTCTTCATTGTGACATTCCACAGTATTAAATCTCATCAGTCATTGCAGGCTGCTATCAAGAACAAACAACTGAAAATGTGAATTTTTGAACTCAAATGGGTTTAAACATAAAAATGATTAGTCTTCATTGGATAATAAAAGAGAAATGCTCTATGTCCAGGGGCAGTGCACTAGTAAATTATCAAAAACAAAACATAAGAGATCAGAGAAGGGATGCTTTTAAATGTTTTTAAATCGTCCCTGTATTTATTCTTTAAAAATTCCCAGGATTAACACGTGTCAATTGTTATACTGTGAATTAAAATGCATTCAGAGAAAGCAACCGCCCTCTAGCGCTTATTTTTTAATAGCACGATTCAAACTAGTCAGCTTTCTTGCAATCTATTGTTTATATACGTGTTTCCTCGGAGGCAATGTGATGCAAGCGGATAAGCGCCTACTATCCTGCACCTTTCAGATTCATATCGGGTCTTTTTTTTTTAACTGAGCTCTCTGCTTATGGGTGAAATTTACCTGAGAGCCCCCGGTGGGCGGGAGGGCGGGCGGGAAGTTTTTCCCGCTTTCCTCCCATCCACCGGGCAGCCCTTCCCACCCTCCGTTTTTCTCAGGCAGGCGCCCCGCCATCTATTTCCTCTACCTTGGGGTTAAACGCAGCCTCCGAAGAGGGGTTGCCGTGGAAACGGAAAATCCGCCTTGTGACGCGATTCCACGCTAGTAGCTTTTCTCCCCGGCCCCCGCTTCTGACTCACGCAAAGGCGGCCAAGTAGTATAGCCCGTTCCTCGCGCGGCTCCAAGCCAAGACGTATCGGCCGGTTGCTCGGCCCAGGCACAGGAAGCGCCCCTGGCGGAAGATTCAGGCACTGATAACAAACCCAGCTTTCAAACGCGGCTATAGCACTTCGCTTTTAAAGATAAGTAAGGCAACTTTAACGTTGAAAAGGGATTTATTGGGGCTGAAGTCTTTTTTGGGCGGAAGTCCGGAGGAGATATTTAACCTTTCAATAATTACAGATTTGGCAAAGTGTTATGTTTGGTTGTTTTTAGCAGAAATGCAGTGTTGTAAAAATATCGGCAGTATACAACCCCTGACCCAGTATACAACCTAGTGCCCTTCAGGTTTCTTTTCTCCTGCAGCTCCCATTCTCCAAAGGTTTATTTATGCTGACTGATACTGTATAGATTTTTAATCAGAATTTGTTTTAAAACCTGTCTTATAATTTTCTACATGTTTTATAATGATAGTGGAAGATTTTTAAATCTTTTTATTAGGCATATACAAAGAGCTATTATACAACCTATTAAAATAATTTCAATAGAGGAAACAACTTCCAATTAAACACATTAAACTCTTAATTATCTTAATTAATTCAAGTTGTTATGTTGAAACTTTCTTAAATGTTCTAGCCATTAATCTACTATAATTATGCCATACAAAAAGATTAAATTGCAATCCATTATTTAATTATATAATAGCTAATAATCAGCAATCTTAAAATAGTCTGTAAACTTCAGAACTGAACCTGAAAATATGGTTGCGCAATAAAATTATGGAAGATGAACTGGATGTTAACACAACTTGACAACATGTTTGAGATGCAACTAACTTTCAGAAGTTTGTTGTTATAAATGATGGGATCTTTTGGAATAAACAAGTTATTCTAATATTACTGTTGGGCGGGAGCCAGAGAAAAAAGAGCCTTCTAACTATCAATAGGATTTTGAAGAGATGGAAAATATGCATTCTACTTTGAAATCAAATAATTTCATTCAATAATGGTATTTAATAAAAGCTGCCCGCATAAACCGGACACTGAAATTATCAGTGGCACTTTAAATTTTATTACATTATTACAAAATTCATTTCTTCATGGAAAGCTCCTATGGCTTTCAGTTGTGTTTTAACTTTTTTTATCAAGCAAAATCTATATAATACAAAAAAGTAACAGTATTTTCCAGCTTTTGCATAATCAATTAATTTATCAGTAAAATGAATGCATAAAGTATTTGTGGGTTTGCTTTACTGGCAATTACATTAATTGTCACACTTAACAAAAATATAAAATTGTGCTGCTGGGTCAGGATGTTAGCAGAGCATAATATCTGCACTGTGTCTCTTCTGTAATTGTTATATGGTGCCTCAATTCTTGCCTTTTCCTTGGACTGTATTATTGTAATGGGACACGGATGTTCATATTGTCTTTGTATAATTCCTTCCCAAATGTACTAAAATGGGCAGCTGTATTCATTTTCTGAATAAAATCATTTTAAGTTTTTGCAAATGTTAAACATCCATTATTGATTACAAATTAACTACAAAGTACATTTGCCTATCTTTTTCAAACTGCTGCAGTTTTTGCAATTATTACAACTCCAATATTGTGAAAGCTCATTCAGTGCAATTGTTCTTGAAATGATGTTTCAGATAAGAGAGGGGGATTCTAGCTCAACATTCTGCCAGCAACAGTGGCTAATCACCTGCAGGACTTAATATTAACTCTTTTTAAAACAGAATTACAGGAAATGGGAAAGATGAAATAACATTGCCATTAAATCTGAATCTCTAAAACTGACCACAAAAGAACAAATGTTAATGTTTAAAAGAGATATTCAGCAATGTTCTAAGACAGATTGTTAAGCAACCTATATGAGGAACACTATCTTAAGGATCCAGCATAATTTAGCCATTTTTTTAAATGATGGACTAGTTCCATTATACCTTTATAGTGAGAGAACACAAGTCTTCAATTTCTCACACAATATCTTACTTCAAAATAAAGTCATTATTTAAAATCACATGTGTCAAACACATGGGCAAGGGAAGTATATGCAACCATTGAGAATGTAAATACGTGTTTCAATTTGGTTACACTAGCCCCATGGCTCAAGACTAATTAGGAACTCAACATGGGACTTGAAATATGGCCATAAAGAATTTAGATTGCCACCTCTTGAAAGGGGGAATTCTTAGACTGAATTAGGCTAAAGGCTGAATAGAATAAGCACTAAATTAATATTATCATTCTTCCTACTAACCACATGAAACGACAGTTTTTGGAGATACAGGAACAATTAAAATGAAAATTTGTAACATTTAATATTTGGAGTACCTATCAATATAAGGTAATAATTCTATAGAAGTTAAAAATACTTCAAACAAATTTTCTTATTGCTGGTGGAGGGAAGAAGCTTGTCTTCAGCTTGTCCACAAATACCAGGCCTAAGTTGTATATGTTCCAAATAAACATTCCAACATTTTAAATAGTTTTAATGACACATTTAAATAACACTATGAATCTAACTAGAACAAAATCTTATTTTAGTTTGGCTCTAAATCTTTCATGGGCTTGGGAGGCCAGACTGGCTAGGCAGGCGTGGCTTGGCCATGTGACTGAGTGGGCATGGCTTGGTGGCCATGTGACTGGGTGGGCATGGCCAATTTAGAAGTCCATTAAATAACACACACAAATTAAATTTTAATTTGTTTTCCTCCTGGGTGTGTTTCATTTGCTTTTGTTTACTAAATCATTTTTCAATTTTTACGAGTCTAGCGGTCCACTTCAGAAAACTCAAGTTTTCCAACAATTCTTCTCAATTCTTGTAATACAAGGAGGTTATGATCAACATCTATCATATCTCCTTCTCTCACTCACTCTCTCTTTTAGAATAGCAAACAGGGGTGGGGAAGATAAACCTTGCTGAAAGCCATTCCATCCCATCCTATTCCCATTTCCATTCCATGCTATCGCTATTCTATCCCATCCCACCCCGTTCTTATTCCCATTCTATTCTCTCCTATTTCCATTCCATGTTCAAAGACTTTTACCTGTTATATATCAAAGAAAGAAAAGTGTGCAAACAAGTGGGGAGGGGGGAGAAACCAGGATAGGGAACAATTGATGGATACAGGGATGAGACTGACTCCTGGTGCATCTTCTGCAGGATCCCTTTCAATGCTGGCAGTGCCCTGGGATACTTCATTGAATTCCATTCCCATTTCCCCTCCATCCTATTACTATTACTATTCCATCCCATCCCACCCCATCCATATTCCCATTCTATTCTCATATTTACATTCCATTGCATTTCATTCCATCCTATTCCAATTCCCATTTCCACTTCCACTCCATCCTATTCCTTTTGCTATTCCAACCCATCCCATTACTCCTCCCCCACACCCTTCTCCCCGCCGCCACTTGGATGCTCCTCTTGCCTCCTTCTCCAGTGGTAGAGATAGCCATCCTGCTTCAGGGGCATGCAGTCTCACCGGCCACTGCTGGGACTGATATCTATGTGTGGTAGCTAAATTCCATAAAGGAAATATAGTGGATTTAAGTGATCAGAGATCCGGTCCATCAAAAACAAAGGGGAAAAAACACCAGTGGAAGGAGCCACCATGAGCAGTGGGTCTGGGCTTACTTCTGAACATGCCAGTACAAGTAACTTTCCTTCACTGACACCATGCGATCGTGGATGTAGCTTTACTCAAACTAGGAGTGGGGTTTCAGATGACACAAACATATCCTGACTGTTTCTTCACAAATCAAGGGGGGGGGGGTCTTTGCTCGCTCGGAAGGTCAATTTTCTCTGGCAATGGTAAGGCATGAATGAGAATTAATCAGGAATGAGAATCAATCAGGAATCAGGTGAATCTGATGCCTTTCTGTGAATCTGTGCAATGTGGGATTCTTTGAATACTTGCACCCGCCCCTATTTCTCTCCTCATAATGGGGGCAGGGGTGGGTGTTCAAAGTATCCCACATTGCGCAGATCCACAGAAAGGAATGAGGTTCACCTGATTCTCATTCCAAGCCCGAAATCTCTCCCAAACTCAAATTGCCTTAACTACTACTTTAATGAGGATTACCAATAGAGTATTTCACAGAATCCACTGAGCTAGACAGGCATTACTGCATGGACAAGTTAATATTTAGTGTTTTCATAGACATAAAGATGAAAAATTGCTATAAACAATCCAATTCAGAAAGCATTTGGAAGAAATTCCATTGCATTGATTGAGTTCTTCCAACAGTATGTATTTCTGTAGACTTCCAACAGTATGTATCTATAGACGTCCTAGTGATAACCTGAGTATTTATTAAATATGAGCTTTCTTATTCTGTATAATTGTCCAGGATGGGGCAAAAGCCATCAGCAAGATGGTTTTTCAGATAGTCAGGCCTATGCCATGAAAATCTTTATGGGTGGTAACCAACACTGAATTTTACCTGAATGCTAGAAGGCAACTAGTACAGGTCATGGAGTAGAGGCTTCATATGGGCATAATGTAGTATGCCCCATCATGTCTCACATTGTTGACCAACAAATTTCTGAGTGGTCTTCATCAGCAGCCCCATGTAAAACATATTGCAGCAGCCCATACGGAAAGTGATAGGATGATTGTTTGCAAGGACTCCAGTCTAGGAATTACAACTGTTAACTGCAAAAGGCTCTTTTTGCATATAGAGCAGCTAGATTAGGTAGATTTACATCATTCCTTTTTACTTTTATTATGGCGATCCAGTAAAAGAATCTGTGTACTGATAGTATACATTTTAGAAGGGTTTTTAAAATATATTTTTGAATCTTATTGATTCTCTTAAAAATAAGCATTTTTAAAAGTGAATAGTTAGATCAGTGGCATCCAATCTTTTAGGCACCAGGGATGGGTTCCATGGAGAAAGGTTTTTCTGCAGACCAGAATGAGGCATAGTTTTCTGTGCTGCCTGCATAGTGGGGATAAGGCTTCGCTTGTTTGTCCAACCTGGTTCCTGACATGCCGGTCCACAGTGGGTGCTGGGAATCTCCGAGTTAGATAACACATCAAGAAAAAAAAATCAGGAAGGAAAATTCTAATCAAATGAAAAATTAGAAAATTAGGCTGTAAAAACCATGCTTTCAGAACTTCTGATGAGTGGATATTAAAATACTCATTTGAGATCAGAAACAGCAATTACAGTACATATTTGTATGTATTCACCAGAATTATTTCTTGAGCATAAGAGACATGCATATAAAAGAGATACCACTAAATTCTAAGCAAACATTAGTGCATACTTTCTGATTACAGTATCTCAATTATAGCAAAGGTTCATTTTGAATTTAGATGACATGAATCTGAAACTCTGAAAATAATGCAGCAATTCAGGAACTGGGTGTCAGGTCTTAATGCTGAAGATTTCTTCTTCATCAGAATGCTAATACGGCCATGAATAACTCAAACATATGCAACATATCTAAAGATTGGCACTGATGATACAAATCAAATATATATGTTGCACAATTTTGAAAAAAGTAAGGCTCAGCTGGCTTTATGTTACATATTCCTGATGTAAATAATCTACAGATCAATGATCCAAAATTGATGATAAACTTTTTAAAGAAACGTGTCTGACAAGTAATTGCAAGATGGTTAGAATAATCTTAACCAAGAGGATATTCAGAAAATTCTTTATACCTTAGTAGTAGTTGCTGAAAGTTATAGGTGACTACCGAACTAAATATTTCCAAAATAATTTTACTATCAGTATTTTTCAGCATAATACTGGCTTTATTTAAATATTGGCTTTACTAAACTGACAGAGAAAATTATCCACTATTTTTTTTTCTAGAAGTCTGTTTGTGTAAAATCATACAGAGGCACAAAAAAATCAATGAGATGACTACACAGTTCTTCAGTCATAAGTTAATATTGATTTTATGAATAAGTTTACATCTAGCCACAGCAAAAAATAATTAATATGACCCTCTACTTTTGGGGGGTAAAAATGTAAAAATGTACTGGAGTTTCAAAGTTGAATTTTGTTGCAAAAGTAAAGTCCCAAATAAGCTTACTTTCAACTTTCCATAAACATATTTATAGAATATAAAGATTACTGGACCATATTCCCGATACTATCGCAATGTCTATTAATGAAAATGCATAGAGCTTTAGATAAGTCAGGATTAGAGAAGTAGGTGAAAGTTGCTCTCTTATACATGAAAGGCAATTTAACATATTCATACACTACCTGTACACTGTAAAAGTAGCCTAGAAGTAAAAAATAGCAAAGTAAAAAGCAAAGCAAAGTAAAAGAAAGCTCTTCTGAAATATTTTAGATGCCTACTGCAGTGATACAAGTTGCTATCATATTGTATCATAAATTGAGTTAACAGTTTTTCCTAACTACACTAAAGCAGTTCTGGATTCTGGCCATGTAATCCCATTTATAGAAACACACGTGTGCTCATATCAGTGATGCTAGTTTGCAGTAGTGGTAGTAAGAATAGAACTGGCATAAGTGCATAAATTCTCATATGCTTTTGGGATGAATAGAGCAAGTCCTACTTTTATATTCACAATTGCTAATATAAATAAGAACGAACAATCACATATGAATGCAAAGAGTTAAAAATTACAGAATACTTTAATGAATTTATGCATTAAAATGTGAAGTCGCATTAGGTAATTGACAGTGGGACCTTAAGCCTATCACCAAGAAAAGTCTAGCGGATATAATGGAGCTTGCTTTGAATCAATATGCCCAGGATGACACTTCAAGAATCAACTCAAGAAAGCATCATCGGGAGTGAATAATGCTTAAAATTCGCACATGTGGCAAGAAGTGCCATTTATCATATGCGACTGCGAACATTCTTGAAGCAGGTTGGGACAAGGCAAAGTGGATGTACAAGGAAGCCAGAAACATTTCTTCAAAAAAAACGAGCTCGCCCCACTTCACCGCTTACACGACTTTACTCGCCGGTAAGGTTACAGCAAGTTGCAGCCTTCACCGGCCTAACCCAGGTTACTGTAAAAGCGGGAAGAAAATTGCCTACGAGTATCTTGGTGTAACATCGCGTAGGATTAACCCTATTAATAAATTCTGGAACTATACAACAGGCCTCTCGGGTCTGATGCTGAGCGCTAAAGCCTTTTGCCCCCGGGTGTCTTCCTGAAGCCCGTGCTGGGTCGGCCCTGCTTCCCTTCCTCTTTAAGAAAGGGCTGTCTTGCTTGCTTCCTTCCTTCCTTCCTCTCTCGCCTGCTCTGCCAAAGCCTGGGAGGCTCCTAAACGGGGACCCTGGTCCTCCAAACCCACGCGCTCTTCCCTCCACAAACGCTCCGTCCCCTTTCCCGGCTCCCGAACTCACCGCTGCGGCCAGAGGGGAAGCTGGTAAAGCGACGCTCCTCGTGTGTTGCCGGGAGCCCCCTCTGCGGGCGACGCGTTAACTCCAGCCTTGGGCGGACCAGCCCCGCCGAGCCAATGAACAAGGCCCAAGTCTCGGTGATGAGCCTCCCCCTCCCCCTCCTTCCGCCTCGAGCTGGCGCACCTCACAATCGCCGCCGCGGACCATCCTCATTACGTATGCCGCGGCCGCGAATCCTCATTGGTTCGCCCAGGGTGGCGCGCGAGGGACTGGCTCTGCCGCGTTCTAAAACGGTTGTGTCGGTGAGAGGTGGGGGAAGCACGCGCGCGGGAGAGAACAGCGCCAGGGTTACTCTCGGTCACTTTTTGCTTAGGGTCACGGGCGCTGGAAGAAAGCGGCGGCGGCGACGGCTGCTGCTGCTGCTACTAGCGACACAACAGACCCGTTAGAAGTAACTACGGCGGCAGAGGCTGAAGGGAAGCAAAAGGGCGAAGCTGCCTGGAAAATACCACATATGCTTTGCAAATTAAACGCCAGCGTGTCCACTGCTCAGGCACTGACCAATTGATAGAATTACAGTATTGCTGCCACTTGTTATTATTTATTCCATTTTTTTAAGCCTCCCTTCGACTCGGCGACTTACATGTGAGCAATAGCACTTTTTAACAGAGCCAGCATATTTCCCCCACAATCCGGGTCCTCATTTTACGCACTTCGGAAGGATGGAATGCTGAGTCAACCTTGAGCCGGTGATGAGATTTGCAACGCTGACCTGCAGGTCTAGCAGTCAGCTTTAGTGGCCTGCAGTACTGCACTCTACCCACTGTGCCACCTCGGTTCATTATTATTATTATTATCATCATCATCATCATCATTAGCCTCGCCAATGTTGCATTGTCATGTTCTCAGGACCCCTAATAATCTAAATGCAATTTATTATGCAGATCCATATTGGCTACTGGCTTTAATAATTTGACTTCGGAGGCTAAACAAAGATTAAAAATAGAGGTACTGGGCTTCCTGGTCTCTCATGTTCATGCTGCCGCTGTAGGACGAAATCATGAATGACGTGGGGAGAACTCAACGTTTGTATTTGGCCGATCTGAAGGAAGGATATAAAACAGTGGTTCCCAACCTTTTTTTGGCCAGGCTCCACCTAAGCATCTCTAAAATCCTGAGGCCTCCCCACCACCCCATATAATTATTATTCAAAAAGTGAACTACTCAAGTGGAGGAATCCTAAAAGGGCATTAACTTGGTTTAAACAAAGTTCCAATTGCTCCCATTAAAAATCAAATCGGAAAACATTTGTCCCACACCTTTGACTGTTGCCAATTTTGATTTAAATACATGCTGCCAAATTTATACAGTATAGTAAATGAAAGATTTAAAATGGAACTCTCTAAGGCAGTGTGACTGGAAGATTTATTTATTTAGTTAGTTAGTTAGTTAGTTAGTTATTCAATTTTTATGCCACCCTTCTCCTTAGACTCAGGGCGGCTTACATGTTAGCAGTAGCACTTTTTAACAGAGCCAGCATATTGCGCCCACAATCCAGGTCCTCACTTATGCTCTTCATCCCTCTTCTTGTCTCCTTTAGGGCATAGAAGGAAGGTGTGGTTAGTTTCAAGAAATTATCAGAGCCTCTTTTTGACAAGAGTGATGCAATCTTGAAACAGACTGTTGTGTCCAATCTAGCCATATTTGATAACTATTGTACAGCTTTCCTTTTGGGAAGTGATTGTGGAGGTGGGAGACATCTCCACAAGTAGGCATTTAAGTACTTGTTACTTAGGAAAATGAATTTTTGGGAACCATTTCAGGTATTGGTGAATAGTAGATTATTTCTGTGTTTCAGCCCTCCCCATTACCAAAAGATTTCCAACTCAATTTAAACTGTTGATATTAAACTATTAACTCTTTTTTATTTTTTTGTCAAAAATGTTTAGGATAGTAACAGTTTGTATAAACCTAAGTAAAAAGTATTGATAAAAGAGACAGTAGGAGAGGGACGGTAGGCGCACTGGTGCGCTTATGCATGCCCCTTATAGACCTCTTAGAAACAGGGAGAGATCGAATGTAGACAGTCTAAGGCAGGGGTAGGCAAAGTTGGCTCTTCTATGACATGTGGACTTCAACTCCCAGAATTCCCCAGCTAGCATGATTGGCTTGGGAATTCTGGGAGTTGAAGTCCACAAGTCATAGAAGAGCCAACTTTGCCTACCCCTGATCTAAGGTTAAATTTTTGGCCCAATAGCTTCTTTTTGGAAGGAGAAGCTTTTAACCATATTAGAATCTTGAGAAGTAAGGTCAAGTGAGGCCAGGTGTACTGTTTCTCAACTGCTGAGAAATATTTTCCATTAGAATTAATATTTGCTACATTCCTTTTGAGGTTCCATAAGCTGCTTATGTAGAACTTTTCCAAAAAAGTATCTGAAATAATTCATCATTGCCACTTTTAATTTACTTTTCTGTTACATATTTTATTTGGTTTGCTTACCAAATTTATGTTTTACTATGATTTTATTACTATGGTTGGTCACGCATTCAGCGGGATGTTTAGACTGGATTTGGTATTTTTTTTCCACCTTCTGATCCTTTCTCACGGACCTGAAATAGGTAGGTGGTGGAGTTTGATGGCATTAAAATTATCACAGAATGTAAATTGTATAAGTTGACTTATATAATTAATTGATAGTGATTTTGTCATAGTGCTTTCCTGAAATTGTGATCTTCATTTGTAAGTTTCCCAGTCAATCACAGTTAGTGGGGGAAGTCACATCCATTTAATGACCACATGAGTCATTTAAACAACTACATTAAACTACAACATTGCTTAGCTGTGGAGAAAAATGGTTTAAAATGAGGCAAAACTCACTTAACTGCCTTTCTTAAGAATGGAAATTTGGGAACAATTGTACAGTACTTGTAAGTTGAAGACTACCTGTATATGGAAATGCAGCTGCTTTCTTTATCTCTTTTGATATAGTCTTTAGTGAGATTTTAAAAATCATCAGAACTGAAAACATAAGGAAAAGCCTGAACGTTAGTCAGGAAAGTTGATTTTCTATTGTCCAAAGTTCCAAACAATTAGAATGGATCAGTTTCCTTTCTTTTCTATTTCTATGATTGTCAAGATTCTGTTCTCATTTTTATTTCTCTGTATTGGAGGGAGAAAGGGGGCATTGGTTTTACTTGATATGCGTCTTCTACGGAGAGGGGCGGCATACAAATCTAATAAATAAATAAATAAAAGGTGGATATAGCATCCAGGAACGAGTTAACTCCATTTGCTCTCTGACTGGATTGAATCTATCAGCTGTTCAAGGTCCTGTCCTTGTTACTATCCTTGACAGCTTTTGACGGAAAAGTGAAGTGACAGATTCTCTCATGCCATAGTGAATGAAAACACATTCATCCCCAGATCTGAAGCCAACAGTCCAACATCAAATAGACTGGTTGGGGATGAATTCTATATCCACCTGTCCGAGAAGAGCCATATCAGGTAAGACCAATGCCCCTTCTCCCTCCTGGTGAATATAGCATCCAGGAACAGGACATACCAAAGCTGGCTGTCCTGACAGGCGGGATATACAACTTGTCCTGGCTGTAGCTGAGTATCTAATCTTTAAGAACCTGTTGCATTACTCATCGGCCAAACGATGCCTCAGCCGACACATAAATATTGACCTTATAGTGTCGCACGAAAGGAGATTGAGACGACTAAGTGGAAGCAGTGGAAAGGTGTAAAGTAGGCCTTTGGGCCACAGTATCAGAAGAGCATTGGCCCCACTGCTCCAGGTGTCGCAAACCTAGTGAAGTATCTGCTGAGCTGGGCTTTTCTCGGTGTAGCAAAAAGGTCCATGTCTGGGAGACCAAAGATGTCCATCATCTTCCAGAATAAGCTCAGGTTCAGGCACCACTTGGCATGGTCCACAGAGGCTCGGCTGAGCTAGTCCACCTGCACATTGGCCACACCTGAAATATAGTCCACCCGAAGGGAAAGAAGGTGGCGTTCTCCCCATTAAGACAGTTGACACCTCCTCCATCAGTGACTTGTACCAAGTGCCATCCTGGCGGTTCAAATGAGCCTTGACAACAATGTTGTCTCTCATGATCAATACGTGGTGTCCAGAAACCACTTGGAAATGGTGGAAGGCTAGGTGCATGGCCCAAAGCTCCAGCCAATTTATACTGTGCTCATGGTCATGATTGATCCACTGATCTAGACCATTTTGGATTATATGTGGGCACCGCAGCCCATCAATCTGGTCTCTGTTGTAGGGACCAATCTGTTGGGCTCCCAAAGCAAGCTGCCTGTGGAGAGTGCCTGGGATCCTCACCATGCTAGGGACAAGATGACATATGCCAGTAGATGGGCCCTGATAAAACCATTGGAGGTCTCAGGAATGAACATGGTACCAATATTGAATGTAGACTCCATTTTGCCCAAGAGTTTGGCTAAGACTGCTAAAGACACCAATCAGTCTTCCCCTAATGGTGAATACCATTTCCTTAATAATAGCCTGCCAGTCAGGGGAGAGATATAAGATACCCTGGACTGAATCAATTATGTCTCTCAAATGGAGCAATCTGGTAGATGGAGACAAGTGTCTCTTCTACCACCACCTCTCTCTCAGCTGTGCACCCGACAGGTAATGAGCCGGGGTGGGAAGGCAGGTAGAGTGCTGTACTGCATGCCACTGAAGCTGACTTATAGATCTGAAGGTCAGCGGTTCAAATCTCATCACCGGCTCAAGGTTGACTCAGCCTTCCATCCTTCTGAGGTGGGTAAAATGAGGACCCGGATTGTGGGGGCAATAGCCTTGCTCTGTTAAAAAGTGCTATTGCTAACATGTTGTAAGTCGCCCTGAGCCTAAGAAGAAGGGCAGCATAAAAATTGAATAAATAAATAAATAAATAATGAGGGAGGTAAGTATCATTCTCAAGGCAGCTGAAAGCATTTAGTCAGTTACTGGGGGTTGTATGAACAAGCGGAATATTTAGCAATCCTCTTTGGTCACCCAATTTTTTAAAATGGCCATTGTATCAATAAAATCGCAGTCGTAACTGTCAGTTTTCACAGCAGTGGATTCAAAGGGCTGACTGCTCAGGTGGCTGACAGGATGGGCTGAAGAGATAAGAATCACTCCCAGGGCAGTGGAAAGCATTTGGTCAGCTATTTGGATGGTCTATGAGCAAGTAGAAATGCTCAGCGATACTCTTCGGTCTCCTGGTGCTTTCAAAAAATGGCCACCGTGTCAATCAAATGGCTGCCCACTGACAGGCAAAAATGTAAAACTGCCTGGGGTTGCTTGAGCCAAAGCTCCAGCCATTAAACAAAGTCCTGTATCAATACAGACAGGAGACCTCTGATGTTAACAAGTCACACTCACAGTACATGGAAAATATTGAGAGAAGCTGCACAGTTCAAATAGGAACCAGGAATCACACAACATTCTTCCCTGGACTGCGTGAAAAAGCTGTCAAGGATAGTAACAAGGGTGGGACCTGAACAGCTTTGTCAGACTCAGTCCAATCAGAGAGCAGATGGAGTTAACCCATTACTGGATGCTATATCCACCATGAGGGAAAATACTGCAGCAGCAACAGTAGTCAAAGTGTTAATGTGTGACAGCAATCGGTAAAATCAGCAGACGGGGTAAAGTCAAAAGATAGGAAAGAAATGAACAAACAAGGTTAAGTCAACAGGTCAAGTAATTCTTAGGCCATTCTGACAATACTATTAATCATCATAACTAATATGATGTCTACAGGTCTACTAATAACGAGTCTACGGAGAGGGGCGGAATACAAATCTAATTAATTAATAAATAATAGTTTATATACATGTAAAGTGACTATTTGAGAAGTCAGCAAAAGTTTCCCAGTAACCTGCCCAACAGAGATACTGTTGCAATCCTAGCATTAAGAGGACATACTGTATAGTAGAATGGACGGGTTGCAATTTTAATGCAAATATTCTACAAATGTGTTAGTCACAGGGAAAATCGAAATACAGACTAAATGGGTAAATATGGAAAATTTGCATGTGTTGAAGAGCAACATAGTCCTGAATTACTAGTTGTATGGTGGGCAAATGGGAGTCATGTTGGCTATCCTTTGAAACAGGAATCAGTAGCAATTAGCCAAACAAAACTGCAAATCCCATCGATTCCCAACAACTGGGGAGTCACATATTGAATTTCCATAAGGTATTAGACTAGAATGAGGGAAACCTTCACTCAGCCAGACAGTTTTTAGAACTGAGGAACAGCCATTTCTTTGTCTCAGAAGGTTCTGAGAATGATTTGTTAACAAACTACAGGTAGTCCTAGAATAACAATGACAATTGAGCCTGGCAACTCTATTGCTAAGTGACATTCATTGCATGGCCTCACCTTATGATTCTACTGCTAGCTTCTTTGTTGATTGCATGTCATTTGTCTGAAATGGTATAGGCCAGGGTTTCCTGCTTTAACAGGAGATTGGAGTAGAAGACTTGCAAGGTCCCTGTGAACTCTGTAATTCTATTATTCAAAGATAGCTTGGCCTAGAGGGCATATTTTGCAATTCTTCAAGAGCGTACCATGCAGGGTTACATTTAGTCAAATGTAATTAGGTAGATAGCATTATTCACTCCTATTTCATTCCCCATACTGACTCATATTTAGGTCTTAATCTAAAATGGCATAAGAACAATGTTTTTCATGGCTTCTGAAGGCCAAATTGCACACATTGCCTTTTGTTTAAACAGGTACATTCAGATTCACTGTTTTGATTTTGAATAGAGAGTAGCAGGAGACCACATCAGCATAGCTTCCAATCTGATTAGACGTTTATAATAGCCCTCTGTTTCATCTGTGTTTCTTCTCCAAAATGATATTTACAATCAGAAGCACATAGGAGAAATATGTATATATCTATACTATGTACATAATATGCAAAACTGATCAGAGTCCTTAGTGATGGGAGGGTTCTGCAAAGCAGAGAGTGCTGCTCTTCCCTAATCCAATTATGCAAACAATGAGACAGATGCTTCTCCCATATCCCAACATTACTCACTGTATCTAATAACTGAAACAAATAATTGAAAAGATGCCGCAGTTTCATGGGACTCTCAAACTTGATGCTTGGAACAGCCATCTATCTCTTTTTGTTTAATTGTAGTTGAGCCAGTGAGACCTCCATGTAGATTAGAAGTACATTTGTTTGAAAGTGTCTGATTACTTTTTCCTAAAATTAAGCAATTAAATTAGGCACATCACATGTACTTTGATTTAAATCATATGGTTTATGAGGCTGCGTTAGACATACATCTTTTACTTACTTAAAAATATCTATCTACCTACCTACCTACCTACCTATCTATTTATCTATCTATCTATCTATCTATCTATCTATCTATCTATCTATCTATCTATCTATCTATCTATCTATCTATCTATCTGCAAAATTAAATGCATTGATCCTTTGATTAAATTTTAAAGAGACAATTTAGTTACAAAGAGTTGGAAGAGACTGTTTAGACCAGAGGTGCCAAACTGACATGGTCACATGATGTATCATGATTTCCCCCCTCTTTTGTTAAACCAGGGGTGACCATGGCCCATGCATGACGTATCCAGCTCATGGGTTATGAATTTGATGCCCTAATGTAGATAATCAAACCAAAGGCCAAGCTATATGAAGGAATCCAAATAAAAGCATCTGCATTTTTTATACTCAAGATTTGTATTATGCATGAATTAAAATATTTCAGATAAAGAGCAAGGATAGATCAATCAGTCACCTGAATCAAAAGCAAACAGTAGCTTCAAGAAGGGGTATAACGATAAGAGCTATCAGTCAAGCTTCTCAAATGCTACTCTTCATTAATTAATCTTTTTTACAGACTTTAGCTAGCAAAAATTGATGGGTTCTTTTTTGGGGGTTGCATCTTTCAATTAAAGCAGACAGCACAAAACAAAATACTATTAAAACAAATGTTCTGTTTGGAATTATATTAAGTTTATGATTTAAAACCATTTATTGGGTAATATTGGAGGTACAGATTCAAATGACAGAAGAGATTGCTGGGCATTCTGCCAAGGCATTTGTTTCAACAAGTTCAAGCTGTTTGATAAACTGCAGAAATATATAAATAAATATTTATTCAAGAGAAAAGGTTTAGCAGTTCCATTTGTATTTCATCGAGGTCTTTATTTCTTTTGCTATTTTATGGGAGTTGCCCAAGTTTATATACAGTTGATGGATTTTGCATGGTGTCTGTATTCTGTTTGTTTTTTGTTTTAGTCAAAGCTTTGAACTCAAATGGTCCACCAATCTTTAAGCTGAGGCAAAGAAAGGAAATATTTAATGTACTCTAAATTGGACATTGATCTCAAAACAGCCATAACAAACAGATCTAGCATGTTGGAACTAAGCAAGCACATTTGAACTTTACTAGAAACCTTACTCCTCTTTTGTATCTCAGGGGAGTTATTTAACTGAAATGCTATCTCTTGCACTTTAACATCTTAACTATTGGATCAAGGTCCACATCACTGTTAGTTGTAAATATTTCCTTTAATAAAATACTTGGAGATAGTGAACAGGAGCAAAGTGCAATTGGATTCAAAGTTCAGTTTTAAGAAGGGGGGCCATCCTCTCTTTCTCTGGCCACAAGTATTTCTGAGACTGGATTAACTAAGGTGGCTAACTTGTTTCTGGCAAGCGGAAAGAGAGCTCTTGGATTTGGGGCCATAAGATAGATGGTACCTCCCTTTCTATAATATGTATTCAATTAAATAAAAGGCAAGTGGTTTCATTTGAAGGAGAAGGCTTACATTGGTGTCTGAGATTTGCATATATTAATCATTCTCAGGGACAAATGTAAGTAATGGTAGCTCAAAAAGATCTCTTGGGATGGCTTTGTGCCAGCAGGTTATACCAATGCTACAAGTACCAGATGTAAATAGCAAAATCCTAATAACCATCAGATGGCAACAAAGAATTAGGATTTTTTGTACTCTTTCTTTTTTCTGCTTTCCAACGTTCATCCAAGTCACTTAATGCCTACCACTGCTCCTATCCATCATGCTGCCCTAGGCAAATGGCTAGTTTATTTAAGGGTGTATCTTGGTTCTGCACATTTGTTTATTTTAAATTTTAATGCCATCCTTTTGCAACCTTCTTTATACCTCAGGAAGTTAGATGAGAACAGCTATGATTGTTCATGGTTACTAAAAAATCATGCAAATCTAGGTTGTTGCTTGTTCAGGATCCTACTGTAAACTTAGGCAAACCCCCTTCTCTAAGCTATTGTTAATATACTTGGAATTATTCATTATTTTTTTGGCTCCGATATATCTTTTTTCCTGGAAAATATCCCAGAGAAGCTAAAAAATTGTTCCACAAGGGAAACTATGTTACCTTTTTTGTGTGAACTTTCAAATCTAGATTGCAGCTTCTTAAAACTACCCAAATTCATAAAAAATACCAGCAAAAGCTAAAGAAAAATCCAGTAGTATCTGAAGCACTGATGCCAGAATTCAGAAGAGTTATTCTGTTATCTAATCAAATAAAAATCCATTGTAAACTAGGCTAACAATGTTAACTGAAGCCCAGAGCAGAATCACTGCTGTGAGCAAATAAAATATATTTTCAGATAAGATGTGAACATTTCTTGAAATCAGTGTTCTCAATAGTGCACAACAAACCTTATAAAGCTTACTTTCTTGCAGGCCTGCTTAGCAACCATAATATATTCAACTTCCTCATTCTTTTAGGTTCTTGTGATATACTAAACAAGCATTAACTAGCCATATGTTCTTGTTGGACCAGCGCGATTTTGCTGCTGCACCTGTAGAGGTAGCAAAATTGCGCAGCAGCAAAATCATGCTGGTCCCGCAAGAACTTACGAGCCGCAGCAGCAAGTGCAATTTAGCATTCTGGCTCATAGCCCACCATTGCTTCAAACTATCCAAACTCATTTTAAACTTTCATACTATGCACATCCAATTAGTGAGTTCTTGTGTTTGCAAGGAGTATCAAAAGTATCAAAAGAGTCAAGAAAGCAGATGGACATCATGTCCAACTCTGTTAACCTGCTTATCTTTAGTGTGTATGTGTCAGTCCTCTTATGAGGAAATAGTAAAGAAGCTGCATCCAATGGGTAAGAGATTCAGTTAATGGCAGAATATAGGAAACAGCCTTTTGCCAATATATATCCTACAGATATGTTAGGATCAAGATATTTAAAGAGCTCCAGTATCAACACTGTACATCAGTCTGTAAAATATTATTGCAAAAGCTGCCATGGAATGCAAGAGGGTTCAGCTGGTAAGATCTTCTGTGAGGTAGTACTGATGAATAAGAAATCCTGATGTTCTGGTTATATTTACAGTATATGGAAGACATACCCAAGAATAGAGCAGTATAACCCACCGCCTTGAGAACAATTCACATACACCTTTTTTGTTTTATTTTTGTTGAGATCTGAAACGGCATGACTCCTCCTGGATCACACATATTATTTCTTCAGAGCAGCTTCCAGACTTTTTGCTTCCTTTGTTTCCACACACAAAACTTTGTGTTTTTAAGTTTGGCAACTTTAAGAGGTGTGAACTTCAACTCCCAGAATTCCATAGCTAACTTGGGGAATGCTAGCTGTCTGCACCCCTTAAAAGTTGCCATTTTTAAAAACCTCACTGTCTTAATTCCTCATCCTGCAAGGTTTTAACACATAAAAAATAATTTATTACTAAAATGGATAGAACATAAACCGCAGACAGAATTCCTTGGTTGGAGCATAACCTGTTTTTCCAGGTAAGCATTCAAATTCTAAATATCAAAAAAGAAAAAAAAAGATGAACATTTTGTGATATGATTTATAAACTTAATTTCCTACATTTCCTAGGTTTTTAGACTTACAGGCAGAATGCAGAAGTTGGATTACACTTAGATAAAAGTATTTTTCCACAGCTGTCACTTGTCAGGCAATGGCTAATATTAGGAACTGATTTTAGGAATTATTGTTTTAGAAAGAAAAAACTATATTGTTATTACTGATATCCCCTTAATACTTTTCCAATGTCAGTTTACAATAAAGTGTCAAAATAGTAATTGCAATGTCAAGATAAACTATGTGAAAATGAATTAGATATCTGCACCTGCATATCAAATGTAAAAATCAAAACAGTTTACTTACTTAAACTAAAGAAAAGTCTCATTCATCTCAAAACCTAGTACCCTAGTTTACAGAAATATTTTATAATCAACTTGTGTACTTGTTGTATCCCCAAGCCTGTTAAAGACTTGCCATTATTGTTTTTAGCAAAAAAAATAAGAATCAACAAATAGGATAAAAAAATGTTTAAAAATCTTTTGAATATGATGAGCCAAATTTGTTCAAGTTTATTAAGATATTTTATAGGTGTCTTATTTTGTTGTTTGGGACAAGAATAATGTTTTGCTGTTTTTTTCTCCATACAGTCTAAAAAATTGGTATTTATAGAGAGATTATTTTATTTATATTTCATTGCTGCTTTATGAGCTCAGGGCGTTTTCCCCACATCAATACTGTTCTGAGGTAAACTTGGCTGAGGGAGAAAATGAGCATTCAAAGTCATTCCTTGAGCTTCTCTGGCAGAAAGTGAAGTTGAACCTGTTGTGCAAGGTGCTAATCCAATACAGTATCTTAATTGCTATACTTTACTGGCTCCCTCTGGCTCTCTTTTTAAGATAATATATGAAATCTACTTTCATTCATATGCTCAAAGAGCTCAAAGACGTTTAAAGCAATTTCTTTCCCAGGCAGTAACTAGAATCATACTCAATTTCTACACCATGTTAAACATTAAACCCTAATGTAGTTGATTTCTGGTTTACAATAAGGCACAAATCCATTAGTATTATAAAGCAGGCTGATGTGACTGATGCAAAACAATTCACAAACAGTGCTGCTGTGGTATTATACTTGAGCTCTTAAAGATCTGCTTAATCACATCAAGATCATTGTAGCAGATTATCTTAAGACTCGGGGTAGAAGAAAAGTGCAAAGTAGTTCCATAAAAGGAATATAGAATTAAAATGAGGATAGATGGATGGATGGATGGATGGATGGATGGATGGATGGATGGATGGACGGACGGACGGATGGATACAGAATAATTGATTCATTAGTCTTATGACCATATCAAATCAAATCAAAGTAAAATGCAAGGTTGATATGCAATACATCACCTTTAGACAATATCCTGGTCTGATCAATATAGTCAATAGATACGTTATCAGTGTTGGTGGCTTTTTAAGTCAACTCTTTCACACTTTTCCTGCCACTTTTGATCCATTACTTTGGAGTAAAATATTTAGACTTCTCAGAATAGTCAGAATGTAGTCGCGCGAGCGTTCATGGGTCTTCCTAGATATACCCATGTCTCACCAACACTCTGCGGGCTGCACTTGTTGCTGATTGGTTTCCGGACACAATTCAAAGTGTTGGTAATGACCTACAAAGCCCTACATGACATCAGACCAGATTACCGTATTTTCCGGCGTATAAGACGACTGGGCGTATAAGACGACCCCCTAACTTTTCCAGTTAAAATATAGAATTTGAGATATACTCGCCGTATAAGACTACCCCTCTTCTGTACATCATAGACCTGACTGAGTCTAGGTCTATGATGTACTTGCATTGAGAAAAAAATCATTTCTGAACATGATAACACAATATTTTAATTACTAATGATGAAGATCTTATTGTTAAAATTATGAATGAATTATTTAGAGAGAGAGAGCCAAGTGGGAGCACTCTTCTGTCTATCTCTCCATATGTCTCTGTCTATCTGTCTTGTCTGCCTCTCATATTTCTCCTCACCACAATTAAGTTTATTATTATAACTCATCATAATTTGTCAACACAAAAAGGTGAACCTGGCTATTTTTCTTTCTCCTACCATCTATTCTGCAGGTATCTTTCAGTCTAACATGCAGCATGCTGACACCTATGTGAGAATCTATTATGGAATGAGAATCTGTATGTGATATCATGATATGGCAATCCAAACAGCCCATCCATTTTTTCCTCTTTCCGCACTTTCTGTCTTTATCCTCTTGCAATGTCACTTAAACAGATTTTAACTTGTCGGATTTAATTAGTGACCCTGCCAATTTTCAGTACTGTGCAGTGTGCTATGATACAGAGCAGGGTGAATAATATGACCTCAGCTTTTAAAGTTATTTTAAAATGTTGCCTAAGAAATATGGAAAGAGGATTCTTTTTGGAGGAAAAGTACATTTTCAATGGTTAAACATAAGAACAAATACAAACAGGCAGAAATAAATGCATCCAGTTTAACATTCAATTTTGCAACCACTAATAATGTTGGTCAAGTAGGTACAAAAATACCTGTGGAAATGATCAAAGTCTGGGAAATGGGTCCCTTGTCAGTTAAAAGGAGTGCTGATTTACCACCTGCTAGAGCAGTGATTTTCAACCTTTTTTGAGCCGCAGCACATTTTTTACATTTACAAAATCCTGGGGCACACCACCAACCAAAATTACACAAATCTAATAAATAAATAAATACATACATACACACACACACACACACACACACATAAATAACCCCCTCATATATACAATCCCATGTAACATCCCCTTATAAATACAGTCAATCATCAATCATCCCTCCTCAAATTTATACCACTGTCTCATTTCTGGGTTATTCTCCTGTCTTTCCCCCTTTTCTCTCTCATGTTTCTCATTTCTCTCTCTTCCTCCCTTTTTCCCTCATTCCTTCTCCCTCTCACTTCTCCTCTTTTTCCATCCCTGTCTCTCTCCCCCCCCTTACGTGTGTGTGTATACACACTCGAACCATTTCCAAAACCAGTTGAGGGCTGGGTTTTTTTTTCTCTTTTATTCTTTTCAAACACAGGTGTGGGCTGGGGGGGGTGTTTCTTATTATTTGGGTGCTTTTTACCATATGCTTCAAGAATCACCTCTCTCCCTCTCTCTTGTTCTCTCTCTCTCTTGTTCTCTCTTATTTTCTTTCTGAGGCTCCTCCCACAACGGTGGCTACAGCGGCGCTGGCGATCCGGCCGCTAGCCGCTCCGAGCGCTGTGGGAACGCCCACCCCTCTCACAGTCCGGTCCCGGGATGACAGTAAAGGGGCTGCTTCCCATCCTCCTTCTCAGAAGGTTTCCTTCTGAGCAAGCTGGCAGGAGGATGGGAAGCAGCCCCTTTACTGTCAGCCCGGGACCGGACTGTGAGAGGGGTGGGCGTTCCCACACCGCTCGGAGCGGCTAGCGGCCGCATCGCCAGTGCCGTTGCAGCCACCGCTAATGTAAAGGGGCTGCTTCCCGGCGGCAGGAACTGCGGGGGGTAGCCGGCGTAACGAGCCCTTGCCACAGCTATCCGCCGCTTCTTTCTTCTCCGCCTCGCCTCCGCTATTCCCGCCGCCGCCTTTGCTCTCCCCGCCGGGCAAGAGGCAAAGGCGGCGGCGGGAGTAGCGGAGGCAAGGCGGAGAACAAAGAAGCGGCGGATAGCTGTGGCAAGGGCTCGTTACGCCGGCTACCCCCCGCAGTTCCTGCCGCCGGGAGTGGCGCTCCACCCCAGCAAAGCCGGCGGCGGGAGTGGCGTCGTCCAGCAATAGCAGCGCTTCGATGAAGCCGGCGAGGGAGCTCCGGAATCGGTTGGCGCTCGCCCGACGCCTTGTTTTTTTATTTCCCCCTTTGGTTTCTCTTCACAGGCGGGAGTTCGGGAGGCAAGGGAGCGCTCGAGGAGACAGCGTCTTGCGGCATCGCCTCCCGTTGGGTTTATGACGAAGGGACGCTCAGCAACTTCTTTTTCCTTTCGGCGCCATAGCCACCCGCAGTCCCCGGAGCCGGCGGGTTGAGGCAAAGGGCTGCGTTTCCCTTCCCTCCCTCCCTCCTGCCCCCGTCCTGAATGGAAGCCCCGCTCGGCCAAGCAGCCCGGGATCTCCGCCGCTTGCAAACCGAGCGGGCGGAGCGGACCCGCGCTCACTTTCGGCTCCGGGGACTGCGGATGGCTATGGCGCCGAAAGGAAAAAGAAGTTGCTGAGCGATGCCGCAAGATGCTGTCTCCTCGAGCGCTCCCTTGCCTCCCGAACTCCCGCCTGTGAAGAGAAACCAAAGGGGGAAATAAAAAAACAACGCGCTGCTGTTGCTGCTGTCGCTGCCGCCTGAGGCGGCGGCACTCGAATCTGGCGTGGTGGAAAATCTTTGCCTGCCTCCAGATTTTCCACCACGCCAGATTCGAGTGCCGCCGCCTCAGGCGGCAGCGACAGCAGCAACAGCAGCGCTTTTTCCTTTCGGCGCCATAGCCACCCGCAGTCCCCGGAGCCGAAAGTGAGCGCGGGTCCGCTCCCCCCCTCCTCCCGCCCGCGGCTGTGGAATGGGCGCAGTATCCGGCCTATAAGACGACCCCCCACTTTGGAAAAGATTTTCAGGGGTTAAAAAGTCGTCTTATACGCCGGAAAATACGGTACTTACGGGACCGCCTTTTGCCACATAAATCCCAGCAGCCGGTTAGGTCCCAAAGAGTTGGCCATCAACCAGGTCCCAGCAACCAGACAATGTCATTTGGCAGAGCCTAGAGAAAGAGCCTTCTCTGTGGGGGGCCCGGCCATCTAGAATCAGCTCCCTTCAGAGATTTGTACTGCCCCACCCTCCTCGCCTTCCGCAAGAATCTTAAGACTCACCTATGTCGCCAGGCCTGGAGCAATTATATTTTGCCCTCCTGACCAATAAATATGATGCACGGTGTGATTGGATTGTCTGATTGAATAATATTTGGTCTCTAGTCTTTAATTATTTAATTAATCTTTAATTACTCTATTGAGTAATAATTGGTTTTTAGCTGTAGTTTTCTTAATGTATTAGATTTGTTTTGTATGCTTTATTTCTATATTTATTCTGTGAGCCGCCCTGGGTTTTCGGAGAAGGGCGGCATACAAATCTAATTAATAATAATAATAATAATAATAATAATAATAATAATAATAAAGATCGCTGCAAAAAGATTGCACAGACTGACTACAAGCATAGACATGATGCTGTGGCACAGATGATCCACTGGAACTTGTGCCGGAACTACCATTTACCAGTGGCAAAGAACTGGTGGGATCATAAGCCCGAAAAAGTGGTCGAAAATGAGCAAGCAAAACTACTGTGGGACTTCCGACTTCAGACTGACTGAATTCTGAAGCATAACACACCAGACATTGTGATCGTGGAGAAAAAGAAAGTATGGATCATCGACATCGCAATCCCAAGGGACAACAGAATTGAGAAGAAGCAGCTAGAGAAATTAGTGAAATACAAAGATCTAAAAATCGAGCTGCAACGACTCGGGCATAAGCCAGTGAAAGTGGTCCCAGTGGTACTTGGCACGCTGGGCGCAGTACCAAAGGATCTCAGCGGACATTTGAAAACCATCGGAATTGACAAAATCTCCATCTGTCAATTGCAAAAGGCCACTTTACTGGGATCGGCAAACATAATTTGCTGCTACATCACGCAGTCCTAGGTGCTTGGGAAGCGCCTGACTGGTGATGAAATACGAAATCCAGCATAGTGATTTCGTTTGCTGTGTTGTACTTACATAATAATAATAATAATAATAATAATAATAATAATAATAATAATAATAATAATAATAATAATAATACCAATCTTTGTAGTCTATGTTTATTACTGAGAAATCAAGTCTCCACATAATACTTCCTGCCTGGAGCGTGTGTACCCCAAGAGCAGAGTTTTCCTGCAATGCAGATTCAAGCCCCGCCACAGCTCTGCTTGAACATGGCAGGAGACCGAGCTGTTGACGTGATCACCTCATCCCTCACTGTGGGGCTGGGATTCACGGGGGAGGGGGTGCAGGTGGACGTTTTGCTCTTCAGACCCTCGGAGCAACTCCCAGCCCTTGCACAAGTAAAGAAAAACTTTTCACGTGTGCAAGAAGTTGTTAATTGCCTCATACTCACCAGAAGTTTTTCTTTACTGTTTAAGGTTTTTCCCTGCACACAACAGCTGAGAGATGCTGACAGTGGGGTGCAATTTGGGGGTGGCAGGTTGGGCAGGGAATGGGCCAGTGTGGGCCATGAGATGCGTCTCAAAGCAAAGACCAGCTCTGGATCTTGCAGCTTTTATGCGGTTTTCTTTTTAAAAAATGTCTCTCTTGGCAAAGATGCTTAGGAAGAGAGCAGTCAGGCAAGCATTTTCCCACCACCAAAAATTGAAACAAAAATAGCAAAAACAAACTGATAACAAGCTGGTGATGCATGAGTAGTGCCGGAAACCTGACTTCTGCACATGTGGAGAAGAAGAAAAAACTGGGGGGGAAATTTAAATTAATTTTTTTTAAAAAGATGGCAGCACCCACAGACCAGTACTGCTTTACTGACTTTGACCTTTTGTGTGCTGATTTTTCCTCGCTTTGAAACTAAACCAGAGCAAAGTGTGTTTCACTTTGTGAAAGAAGGACTGTGAATTGCCTCACAGCTGCAAGCTAAGTATCACAGAACTGATAAGGGACTTGTACAAATTACCAGTTTGGTTGGAGACGAGTGCTCTTTGCTATACAAAAAGAGGGCTTAGTTTAAGTGAATTTTCATTATAAAAAACTTTGTTTTGAATTTTCAAACGTGTGTGTGTCTGAAATTTGTACCTGTGAATGCTTTCCAGTTGTGCCTGAGATATGAAGCTAGCTGAGTGTCCATGGGCCAGTCTCTCCCTCTCTCCCTCCCTCTCTCCATCTTATAACTGGTCAATCTTTCTCTGAGATATTTGAGCATATTACTTTGATTTTTGGAGCACAGCCATGCTAACTCACAGAATCCAAGATGTTGTAGGTAAACCCACCACTCCCAGAATAAAATATTTTCTTCCCCCCCTTTAATATTCAGAAAGCTGGACCTCTCTATTCATAAACAAAAAGCAACCAGCAACTAAGAATAAGCAACACAACAGGCAAAGAGCCAAAATGAGAAGATTAGCTCAGACAAACAAAACACCTAGGATTTACATTTCCCCTTTTGCCTGGAGAGCCAACCCTGACCCTTATATGACTCCATAGGAATCTTGCAAGAGCCAGATTAAATGACATATTCTTGCACAGAAACAGGCATCTCAATCACAAAGCCTCAAAGAATGTATTCTCACCTATTTTCAACTCAAAGCCACTCCAGAAATATGCTGTGGTCACTGAAGTTTTTGGCTACCAAATAAATAATCAGATACCGTTTTTCCTGCAGCCTGCTTCCATTTTATTTTGGCATCTTTCTCCCTGCTTGGAACTGGACCCGATTTTTCTTCTCATAATGTTATTTAAAACAAATGCCTATCTTTTGTAGACACTGATTTTAAGAAAACTTTGCAGACTTTAAGCAGGAGGAAATGAGATTGAATTGAGATCAATAATTAGAAGTCATTACTTACACACAGAGACACACACCCCTTCTTTTCCTAAAATAAAACTCACACTCTTTTCCAGAAGATTAGTAACAGCTGTCATGCTGTATATGCAAGCATCAGCTGTCTGATTCTTTCCCCAGTCTGTCAGCCCAGTGAATATTTTAATGTTATGGATTTATAACATTCAGAACATAATTTTCTTTCTGTTCAGCCTTGTGAATCAATGTCAAGAATTCTGCCCTCTGAATAATGCACGGGCAATTGCATCACAAAACATCAGAGCAGAATATGTATAAGAAATTATTGTTACTTGGACAGAAATAGGTTATATTTCTTACCCGTAATTTTAAAATATTCTTATAGCACTTGAATCTTTATTCTCAGTTTATCCACAATTAACACATCAGCAATGTCCCATACTATGCTGCTTATCTGTGGCTGCCTCCTATCATCTGTTATTAGTCACTCTTTTCAGACACAGAAAATTAAGAACTCATGAAGAAACAAAAGCAAACAAACATAGATTCAATATGCGATATCGAGAACTTTTCATGTGTACTATAGACTGTGGCAATCATCTATTTAAAAGGTTATAAAACCATTAGTCAAAGTCTACACAAAAGTGCCAGTTGAAATCTTAGCCTTAGTTCAGTGGGTGAAAGTTCACTTGATAAGATGGTGCAAGGCAGGCAAAGTGATTCTACTATATGTGTATATGTGCATGTGTAAATTAAGGCATCATGAACTGTTTCCAAAGTAAGGACTCCTGAGTCAGAATATGATTTAAATTATATATGTGTAATACTGCTTGTACACTGAATTGTGAGGACCTTAGTATGTCCATCTATGATATTCTTAGGAAAATCATGTTGGCAAGTAATTTACATCAAAGTTGAAGATCCTTTACATTTTGTTGGACTCCAATTCGTATCAGTCCTACTCAGTATAGACAGTCATCAAGAGTGATGGAAGCACAGAGATGCTCTATACAATGTAGAAGATGCTGTTCATCTTTAAGATCTATGCAATGAGATTTATTTTTTTATTTTTTTAATTTATTCATTTGTCCAATACATAAATACATAGGAAGAAAATAGACATGTGATAATATAAAAGAGGGTGAAAGTGAACTTAGAGGAGAAGATATATGAAAGATATATATAATATATAATATATAAGATAGATGAAAGAAAGGAAAGACAATTGGACAGGAGACGAAAGGCACACCAGTGCACTTATGTACGCCCCTTACTGGCCTCTTAGGAACCTGGAGAGGTCAATCGTGGAGAGTCTAAGGGAGAAGTGTTGGGGGTTAGGGGTTGATACAATTGAGTCCGGTAATGAGTTCCACGCTTGGATAACTCAATTGTTGAAATCATATTTTTTACAGTCAAGTTTGGCGCGGCTCGTATTAAGTTTGAATCTGTTGCGTGCTCTTGTGTTATTGCGGTTAAAGCTGAAGTAGTCATTGACTGGTAAGACATTGCAGCATATGATCTTGTGGGCAATACTCAGATCGTGTTTTAGGCATCGTAGTTCTAGGCTTTCTAGGCCTAGGATTGTTAGTCTATTTTTGTAGGATATTGTATTCTGTTTTGAGTGGAGGAGTGAAGGGCTCTTCTGGTGAAATATCTTTGGACATTTCAAGGGTGTTGATGTCTGAGATGTGGTATGGGTTCCAGACAGATGAGCAGTAGTCTAGGATGGGTCTGGCAAAAGTTTTGTAGGCTCTTGTGAGTAGAGTGAGGTTGCCTGAGCAGAAGCTGCGTAGGATCAGGTTAACAACTCTAGAGGCTTTTTTTGGCGATATTGTTGCAGTGGACTTTACATAAGATCTGTGTAAAGCAATGAGTTTGGCTGAAGCATGTGTTTCTTCCACTATTTCTTCCACTCCCTCTTTTAATTTGCATATGAGCCTTCTTAAACTATGCTGTCTACTATGCTATGGTATTCATGTTCTAGCCAGAACCTCATGGCTATGTTATATAAAGATTCCAGAAGAAAGTGCTGCTACATTTCACCTTTGGTAATTTAATAAACACTGGGGAAGGTTATGTTTAGAACAGGTTTGCCATTCTATTTTTGCCATTCTCTTATCATAATACCCTTAAAGAGTATTCAGAGACTCCAAATTGTCCAGAATGCAGCCGCGCGACCTGTCATGGGTGTACCTTGGTACACCTATATAACACCTACATTCCACAAGCTGCACTGGCTTCTTATTAGTCTCCGGGCACAATTCAAGGTGTTGGTTATTACCTATAGCCCTATATGGCTCAGGACCAGATTATTTACAGGACCGTCTCTTGCCATATATCTCAAAGTGTTGGTTGTGACCTATAAAGCCCTTCATAACATCGGACCAGAATATCTCTGGGACCGCCTTCTGCCGCACAAATCCCAGCGACCAGTTAGGTCCCACAGAGTTGGCCTTCTCAGGGTCCCGTCGACTGAACAATGTCGTCTGGCGGGACCCAGGGGAAGAGCCTTCTCTGTGGCAGCCCTGACTCTCTGGAACCAACTCCCCCCAGATATCAGAGTTGCCCCCACCCTCCTTGCCTTTCGCAAGCTCCTTAAAACCCACCTCTGTCGTCAGGCATGGGGAATTGAAATTTTCCCTTCCCCCTAGGCTTATAGAATTTATACATGGTATGTTTGTATGTATGATTGGTTCTTTAAATTGGGGTTTTTAAGATTATTTTTAATATTAGATTTGTTTACATTGTCTTTTTTATTGTTGTTAGCCGCCCGGAGTTTTCGGAGAGGGGCGGCATACAAATCAGATAGATAGATAGATAGATAGATAGATAGATAGATAGATAGATAGATAGATAGATAGATAGATAAATAAATAAATAAATAAATCTCCCAGAGACCTATAAGAGCAGCCAGAGTTGGCCTCCTCCAGGTCCCATCAGCCAAGCAATGCAGGCTGGTGAGACCATGGAGGAGGACCTTTTCTGTTGCCGTTCAGGTTCTATGGAATCAACTCCCCCCTGATGTCTGTACTGCTCCCACCTATTGGCCCTCCATAAGACCACAAAGACCTGGCTTTGCTGACAGGCCTGGGAGCCATGAACCAACAACAACAATGGGCAAATTGTATGAATGTTTAGTATGCATGTTGGGTTAGTTTATTATGTTTATTAGGGTTTTTAATCAACGGTTTTATAATTTAGTTTTATATTTGACTTCTTTTTCCTGTCTTATATTTTATATTGTTGTAAGCCACCCTGAGTCCTCCGGGATTGGGTGGCATAGAAATTGAATGAATGAATGAATGAATGAATGAATGAATGAATGAATGATAAGACCAGGACTGAAAAAACAATGTCATGTCCTTATCCATTCTTCCCAGTATATCTACCATCTCTGTAGCAGTTTTCAAGTATATGAAGAATTGTTAGAGAAAAATGGATGGATTTATTCTCTGTTGTTATAGCACTAGAGGGTTAGAAGGGACCCTGGAGGTCTTCTAGTCCAACCACCTGAACATAGCAGATCTTATATCATCCCAGACAAGTGGCTGTCCAATCTTTTCTTGAAAATCTCCAGCAATAGTGCACCAACAAGTCTGAAAGGCAAGCTGTTCCACTGGTTAATTGTTCTCAATAACATGAAGTTTCTCCCTAGTTGGATCTCTCTTTAACAAGCTTGCACCAATAGATTCTTGTCCTACCCTTGGGAGCTTTGGAGAATAAGCTGACGATCTTCTCTCTGTGGCAGGCCCCTGTATATTGAAAGATAGCTCTCCTATCATCCCTAATTATTCCCTTCATTAAGAAGACTAGATATACCTAGTTTCCTTGATCATTCGCATGATCTTGAGGCTATCCATCTGTTAACGTAGTCTAGGACTACATTGGTTTTTTGGCAGATGTAGCACATTGCTGGCTCATACTTAAGTGGCGGCCCATTAGCACCTGTAGGTCCTAATTTCAGAATTAATGGGTTAAAACTACAAGAAGGAATATTCCATATCACAAGAGTGATCCACCATGGAACTCACAATGTGGCAAATTCTCTTGCCAGAGATCTTAGAGGTTTGTTAGTTTTTCTTAGAGATTCTAAGTTCAGGGATTGGAGTTAATGACTTCTTCTAATTTTGTACGGTAATTCTATTATTTTTCTGTCATGCATTTCTACGAATCATATGTCTTTGAAATGCATTCTGCAGTGAATGAATACTGCCCTTTCGCCATCTCAAATTTGCAATTGCGGAAGTTAATACAGTAACTTTGAAAGACTTCATGGAAGCCTCTTTCTTTTTCAGTCTCCACCTATTCTTCTAGTTGTGCCCATTTTATACTGCTAGAATTATTTTCTTTTGAATCCAATTAAGGGCAAAGGCAATCAAATATTTAAAGTTAAAATTTGGCCTTCAATCTGCAGTTGAAGGATACCTATTCTGTATCAAGAATTTTAAGAAATTATTCTTTACTTGAGCAGTGATCAAATGCAGAGTGGAGAGATTTCTGAGTAAGCCTGGCTATCTTTGGTGTACTTCTGCTGCTTGCAACATAAGATAGAAATCAGAAATACATTGTACCTAGGGAGTTCTTAATGATAATAATTAGCCCATGGGGAGATAAAGGATTTTCTCCCCCCCCCCCCGCGAATGGTTGAAGTGTTACATGGGCTTGTGCAATTTAATTATGTTTAAGATAGCTGGAGTTTTATAATACTGCTACACAGGAGTGGGTTCCAACTTACTTCACTGCTGGTTCGCTTCCTTGCATGCGTGTGCATGAGCAGTAAAAAAGAATCATTTTTTTTAAAGCTGAAAACAATATGGTGACACATGTGCTATGCCATAAATTCAGCTTTTATGCATGCGCAGGGGGGGGAATTCTGGGGGGAAAATTGATTTTTTTTTTAAATCCAAAAAAATCTAAAAGAAGAGATGGTGGCACTCATGGACAAATCTGGTTCTGTGACCTCATTGTGATGTTAGGGAAAAGATCAAAAGCAACATGAGAAAATATTATTTTACTGAAAGAGTAGTAGATCCTTGGAACAAACTTCCAGCAGACGTGGTAGATAAATCCACAGTAACTGAATTTAAACATGCCTGGGATAAACATATATCCATCCTAAGATAAAATACAGAAAATAGTATAAGGGCAGACTAGATGGACCATGAGGTCTTTTTCTGCCGTCAGACTTCTATGTTTCTATGTTTCTATGTCACCACCAGTTTTCTACCAGTTTGAGCGAACCAATCCGAACCAGACTGAACCCACCTCTGCTGCCAGAAATAAGCTTTCTTTAACATTTTTTTCCTCAAACCTGAATTTTAGCATTGCAGTGCACAAGTAGCAATTTATCCAAATATTCTATACAAAAAGTTTTTGAGTATCTGTTTTTTATTGATTAGGAAAAGGATAGCATAACTTGTGGCAAATACATTGTTTAATTCTATGTAAAATGGCTGTAATCCAATACAGGTGTTTGTCAGAAGAAGCCCCATTGAATTTAAGGTGACTCGTGTTTACGGAGAGAAACAACTTTTTCAATCTGAAAATTTCAGTTTCTAAGTAGATATGTAGAATGATAAACACTGTACTATATGCAGTTTTTGACTTTATGTTAGTAAACTTTGTGTTTGTACATCTACTTTATATTTGGCTGTAGTAAATGTAATATGAAACTTTTCCTGGAATTGTGATGAAAAACCTTCTCTATCCCTGGGTAAAAAATGAAATAAAAGTAAACTTGATCTGCCCTATTCCATCCACATACTATTTTGATATCTTGCTTGGTTGGAGTAAGAGCTCCGGAAAGAGAAGAGTACAAGAGAAGCAGTGGGGGATAGGACTGAAAATAATGCTGTGTGTTGCTGCTATGTGTGAGACACATTGAAATAACCTTATCTCTATTTCTGATTCTGAAATGTTGACAGGCATAGCATGCTGTGAGAAACTATTCATATTAATTTTTCCATGACCCATCACTGTTCAGCAGCTATATCTCATTTGTCTACTTCCTCTCTTCTTGCTTACGTAGAAAGTGTTTAACATTTCAGGCTTGTAAATATTTATCCAAAATAAAATTTACATAGCGCAATGAGTTTTACTCTTAAGGGAGACAGGACAGTATTATAATTTTAGGCTTGTTTTTCACATTCCTAAACTGGATACTTTTCTTCATTAACTTATCTTAGGTCAGGAGTGAGCAGTGGCTTCTAGCACCCTTAGATCACACCAATTAAATTTGATAATCAATGGCTAATTTTCAGCAGCATTATTTGGAGAACCTCCTAATAAACAAGTAGCATCCATTTTGGTCATTTCTCTCCATTCTCATTTTGCCAATAGTCCAAAGTCATGTCATTGAATTCTCATTATCTTGCAGCTGACTTCTGCTAGCATGAGTCAGGCCATTTTATTAAAAAGGAGAAGTGAGAGGCTTTAAAAGATAGAAATGGGAGTGTTTTTTTCCTTCCTGAGGCTTTTCTACTCCAATTCCCACTTTAAACAAAACTCTAAAAAAACATCTAAACAATTGGCCTAGTCCCTTCTTGTAACATTATAAACGTCTGATGATGCCCCTAACAGAGATGGAGAATCCTGGGGAACAAAAAGAAAATAAAACGGAAAAGTGACATCTAGTGGGTTAAAATAAATAGACAGAAGGTGTGCCTTTTATCCAATGTAATTATAGAACAATAATGTTTCCAGCATTGTTAAACATAGCAAAGTCCACCTGGTCCCTGGAACAAGCAAGCTATAGCTCAGTTATAGAGTACAGATGGTTCTAGGGTCAATCTTTAGTGCCTTCAATAGGACTGGAAAAAATATTCCTGCTTGATACTCTGCAGATAGTCAGTTAACAATTGGGTGCTCTGGGGTGGGGCTCCATTTTCACTACCCCACAGTATTTCCCCCCCCCCATCTGCCCAGAGCCCGGAATTGGGGGGGGATTCAAACTTTTTCTACCTGTACTGCGTACCTGACCGTATCCTTAGGAGCCCATCACTGCATATGTCACAATTTAGAAATGAGAATGGTTTGGTTTATATACCATGCTATGTCACAAAGAAGCAAACCTATTTTGGGATATGTAAAACCAATGTACAATGGAATATAATAAGGAGGTAGAGTCCCAGGAGGGAGGGAGTTCATTCCAGAGGAGTGACAAATGAGTTCAGATATTATCTATAAGAGAAAGAGGATAAAAACAGTCCCTCCCTAATAGTTCACAGAGTGCATTGTAGCTGCAGGTGGTAGAGTCTGCCAAAATTTTGTCTATGTAGGTGTCAAAATCAGCTTAGAATAATCATAATGTGTCATTCTTGGTTTTTGGGCTTGGCTGGCTGATATTCTTGGTTTTTGGGTGTGGCAGGCTGATATTGACAATATTACGTTCCATCAAGTAGAGGAGAGTTTGTATATAAGATACAGAGAGCTACATTTTCTTCAGTTAATCAGACATCTGTTTACCCCCTTCTATAGAGCCATTGATGCTCTATTTCCATATAAATACCAATATATTTATTATTAATATCTACTGCAGCCAATGTTCATATATTAAAAATAAGAAATGTCTTCTCAGTACATAGTTGAGTGAAACAACAAAGTCTCATTCAAGACTAGTGATTCATGATCTATGGGGATTGGTCCATGAAACTGGCTTTGCAATTATCTTCTTCTGTCATACTTTTTCAACATGCTAGTCTAATTTAGGAAGTTGAAGAATGCCTTTCTTTTAAGAGAAATCTACAAATTGCCTTTCTCTGTTCAACATTTAAAATGCAATATGTGGTAATATGTGCAATATATGGTAATTTATAAAGAGATCCAGTTTGAGTTAATGATTAAGGCACCAAGCTAGAAAGTGGGAGACTATGAGTTCAAGTTCCACTTTAGCTATGAAACAAGCTGGGTGACTTTGGGCCAATCACCTTCTCTCAGCCCAATCCATAGGGCTGTTATTATAAAGTATTATAAAGGTGTGTTGGATATGTTCACTGCCTTGAATTGTTTGCAAAAATAATAAAGTCAAGATACAACTAAATAGTTGAACCAGCACTTTTAGCCCTGATGTTTATATATTTATATGACTTTAAAAAAATATACACATTGGTTTATTGGATTATTGCACACTGCCCAGAGTAATCATTGGTGAGATGGAAAGCCATATAAGTCTAATAAATAAACAAACAAAAAATGGGGCAGGTGGAAATACAGTAAAGTTCAAGGCAAATTGCAAATATTAAGCTGCTCTTTGCTCCCCTAGCTAGTCTTGACTAAATAAGGGGATATGATTTATTTTCAGCCATTCTATCAGTTTCTATTCTAGTAAAAATAAAATTAAAAACATTTCTATCTGAAATGATAGTAGGTTTATACTTTAGTAAATTAAAAGATATCTACAACACAAAACATTTCCTCTGTCCTAATTAAATCTCATGGATACCTTAGAATAAAATTTGGCTGCTGAGAATTTTATTATTTAAATTATTTAAGAGTCATAGTGGCACAGTGGTTAGAATGTAGCACTGCAGACTAATTCTGCCCACAGCCAAGAGTTTGATCTTGACTGACTCAAGGTTGATTCAGCCTTCCATCCTTCCAAGGTGGAAAATTGAGGACCCAGATTGTTGGAGGTAATATGCTGTTACTATAAACCACTCAGAAAGTGCTGTAAAGCACTATGAACCAGTATATAATTTCTATTTCTATTGCTACTTGCTCGATTTATATCCCACCTTTCATTTAGAATAGATCAAGATTCAACCACCCTCACATCAACTGGCAGAGAAACTCTGCACCAAGTGGGATATCAAGCAGGTTCCAGATGAATCTAGCAGATAATTTTGTCATCCAAAAGGCAGGGGAGGAAACCAGAGGATCAGCTATACTGGAGATAGTTCTAATAGGCAGTCTTTGAGTTTCAAATGGAACAGAGCCTGCCTATTCCATTCATAACCTGAGGATTCGTGGGAGTGTATCTTGTACTTTCAACCTATCAAAAACAGTATTGTAAAAGACAGAATAGGAATATAAATCAAAATAGGCAAGAAAATGATTATAGAACACCTATCCACTCTGGAAAAGTTTAATAATAATAATAATAATAATAATAATAATAATAATAATAATAATAATAATAATAATATAATATTATAATAATATAATAATAATAATAATGTTTCTACATGTTGTGAGCCGCCCCGAGTCTTCGGAGAGGGGCGGCATACAAATCCAAGTAATAAATAAATAAATAAATAAATAATAATAATAATAATTATTATTATTATTATTATCATCATCATTATTATTATCATTATTATTATTTATTAGGCTTGTATGCCACCCCTCTCCGAAGACTCGGAGTCAGCACCAGAGGGATTACTTTCCACTACTTCTATATTTTGAAGGAGCTAGTAGAACCATTGAACAAAATCTTTCAAAGTTCCTGGAGCCTTAGGGAAATACCAGGTGATTGGAAAAGAGCTGATGTGGCTTGAATCTTCACAAAGGGAAAAAATGGACCTAGGAAATTGCAGACCAATAAGCCTGACATCAATACGTAAAAAAAATTCTGCAAATGATAATTTAGCAATGGATTTGCAAGCACCTAGAATTTAGCAAAGCTATGATAGAAGTCAATATGGATTTGTTAAAAACAGATCACATCAGACAAACCTTATCGCCTTCTTTGATAAAGTGACTAAATTATTGGATCAGGGAAATACTGTGGATATAATTTACTTAGACTTCAGGAAGGCATTACAAGAAAAAAAAAGACGATACCCTATTTCTTGATAAAATAGAACAATGTGAAATAGATAGCATCACCACCAAATGGATTCACAAGTGGTTGACAAACTTCAATGGAACTTTATCTAAATGGAGGGAAGTATACAGAGGGGTGCTTCAATATTCTGTCTAAGGCCCAGTGCTCTTCATCAGCTTCATAAAAGATTTATATGAGGGTATAGAAGGGAAACGTATCAAATTTTCAGACAACCCCAAGCTGGGGGTGGGATGGGGATAGCCAACACTTTGAAAGATAAACTCAAGATTCAGAAGGGTTTTGGCAGAGATGATGATGAGGAAAATAAAGTCCTGTACTTAAGGATGAATCAGCAGTAAGCCAGCAGTAAGCTGCCAAAAAAAGCCAATGCAGTCCTAGGCTACATCAATAGAGGGATAGGATCAAGATCCCATGAAGTGTTGATTCCGTTTCATAGTGCACAAGTAACACCAACTTGGAATACTGTATCCAGTTCTGGCAACCATGATAGACAAAAGATTTTGAGGTTCTAAAAAGAGTGCAAAGTAGCACCAAAGATGATAAGACATCTGGAAGCTAAACCATACAAAGAATGGGTGTGGAAATTAGTTATGTCTAATACAGTGATACCTTGTCTTACAAACTTAATTGTTTCCGGGACGAGGTTCTTAAGGTGAACAATTTGTAAGACGAAACAGTGTTTTCCATAGGAATCAATGGAAAAGCAATTAATGCGTGCAAGCCCAAAATTCACCCCTTTTGCCAGCTGAAGCGCCCGTTTTTGCGCTGCTGGGATTCCCCTGAGGCTCCCCTCCATGGGAAACCCTACCTCCAGACCTCTGTGTTTTTGCAATGCTGCAGGGGAATCCCAGCATCGCAAAAACGAGCGCTTCGTTGGCAACTGAAGTCCAGGGGTGGGGTTTCCCAGCGAAGGGAGCATCAGTGAAATGGCAGCATCGCAAAAACACCAAAGTCCTTGAAACCCCACCTCCAGACCTCTGTGTTTTTGCGATGCTGTGATTTCACTGAGGGTCCCCTTGCTGTGAAACCCCCCTCTGGACTTTCGTTGCCAGCGAAGTGCCTGTTTTTGCGCTGCTGGATTCCCCTGCTGGGATTCCCCTGCAGTATCACAAAAACACGGAAGCCTAGAAGTGGGGTTTCCCATGGAGGGGAGCCTCAGGGGAATCCCAGCAACGCAAAAACAGGGGCTTTGCTGGCAATGGAAGTCCGGAGGCGGGGCACCCCAGCGGCGGTGGTGGGTTTGTAAGGTGAAAATAGTTTGTAAGAAGAGGCAAAAAAATCTTAAACCCCGGGTTTGAATCTCGGAAAGTTTGTATGACGAGACGTTTGTAAGACGAGGTATCACTGTATAACAAAGAGAAGGAGTGTGGTGATCTGATAGCCATCTTCCAATACTTAAGGAGCTATCACAGAGGTCTGGACCTATTCTTCAAAGCACCTGAGGGCAGAATAACAAATAATAGATCATTTAAGAAAGATCCAACCTAGAACTAAATAGAGGTTTCTTCACAGTGAAATTGATCAATCAGTCAGTCAATCAATCAATCAATCAATCAATCAATCAATCAATCAAATGGCTTGCTTTCAGAAGTTGCTGGTGTTTCATTACTGGAGGTTTTGAGAAAAAGATTGGTCAAGCATTTGTCCAGAATGGTGTAGGACAGGGGTGTGAAACTCATGTAGTCACAACTTCATCATATGACATACGCTAAACCAGACATAGGTGTGGTCAGCACGTGATGCATTTGGGCCATGGGCTGTGAGTTTGACAGCCTGGTATAGGAACACCTGTGTGAGCAGGGAGTTGGACTAGAAGAAGTGCCTTCCAAATCTGTTATTCTACGTTCTATGTGCATACTATTCCCTCTTATTTCCCCCCACAACACCTGTGAGTTAAGTTGAACTAGTGTGTGTCACTGGAACAAAATCACCTTTAAGTTTTTATGATGATGGTAACTAGCACCTGTCTCCTCTTGCATTCTGGGTACCACATTTCTATAGTAGTTGGGTCCATACAAACATTGAGCGAAAGCTCTCACCTTTTAAAATCACTGGTTATGCTGGCTGCAATTGGGATTTGGAATGCAACAAAATGTCATTTTTGCTTTATTTTCTTATAACTGAAATGAAAAATGGTATAAATATTAAGAATTCTTTTCTAATACTGGATCAAATTTTTAATATTAGATCCATTTCATTTTTATGAACTATCTTAGTGAATGAAGTGGTCATCAGGTTTTAGATAACTTGCATTCATCTCAGGAAAACTATCTGCTTTAAAAGGACAATTTTATGTTTGGTATTTAAGTTCCTTTGAAAAATACACAACTTCCATAACAATGTTTATCACCTCATTTTCCAAATGACAATTCACTCCTCCCGTTTCCATAGTAACACACTACAATGTTGATCTTTCTTTATTAAATCTGATAATGCCATATCATGAACAGCTGCTAGTTCCATTCATACTAAGTATAATGAGATAATACTTCACTAAGATAATAGATCAAGTCTTATTCCTGTTTTGGTTTATATTGTATTGCAGCATGCTGTTTTATTTTCATAGTGAAAAGAAGACTACAATGATAAGTACCCAACATTTTATATCTGGGACTGAACTGAATACTATATTTTAATGAACTTATGGCTGCTATTATAATAATTTCACATGGAAATGATATCATATAATTTTTTCTTCCAATTCATTTAGCCAGTTTTTCCATCAGAAGTAGTATGTACAGTAGTGTATTAGAGGTGGAGACCCTTTGAGAGCTATATGCACACTTGTTTCAAAATAGTTTATTGCTTCTAGTCCTCCTTTTATCAAAAATATAAATTTTAATTATTATAAAATATTACTTTAACTAGTAATGTATTATCTAGAACTGTTAAAGCCAGAAATATTGCAACTAATCATAGCAAAATATCAAGTACTATATGTTTAATAGTGACAATTATCCTTGGTTGATTAAATTGTTCATTGCTATAAATAGTTTTGGAAGCATTATTCTCACTATGAATGACCTTCATTCAGGCGGTCTTCAAATTAAATTCATTCATTCAGCAACTGCCCAAATATACAATTACATCACTTTGTGATGGAAATCCTGATCTCAATTGCCATCATAACCAGAGGTCTATCAGTATGTATCTCTTTACTACTACCAAGGTAGCAGCAGTTCTTCAGGATTACTTTCATACATACCAGTAATTTTTCCTAAGCCCATCTAGAGATGACAGGGACTATATTTGTGATCTGCTATCTTGCAAAGTATGTGTGCTATCATTGACTTACATTCTTTCCTCTATTTGTCCTTAACAGTTATTGACCGCCTGCTGTAATAACATCACATTCAGTACATGCAGTTTATAATCCATACTTGGCTAGAATAATTCATGCAGGAATAGGAGAAAGAAAAATGTCTGCCAAAACAACTGTAAGTAGAGGAAATTTTCCAAGAATGAAACTAGGGTAAAGTTGAAAGTGAAACTAAAGAAAATTCAATTTAGCAGTACTGGATCTGGGTAAAAGGCAATAGCAATTGCTCAAATTTGCAACCATGAAGATGCCAATAAATATCTAAAATTCACGTTTATTCTTCAATACACAGTTTTGGCTTTTCAAAAATTACATGTGGATGGTTCATTGTTATCTATCTATCTATCTATCTATCTATCTATCTATCTATCTATCTATCTATCTATCTATTGTTAGAGTTGAAAGGGACCATGAAGGCCATCAAGTTCAACCCCCTTCCCAAGCAGGAACCCTATAATACACCAGTCAAGTGGCAGTTCAATCTTCTCTTAAAAATGTCCACAGTGTTCGAGTTCACAACATCCGCTGGTAGGTTGTTCCATTGGTTGATCGCTCTGACCGTCAGGAAGTTCCTCCTTATCTCCATGTTGAATCTCTCCTTGGTCAGCTTCCAGCCGTTGTTCCTCATCCAGCCCTCTGGTGCCCTGAAGAATAAAGTGATCCCCTCCTCTCTGTGACATCCCCTCATATACTTGTAGACTGCTATCATGTCCGCTCTGGCCCTCCTTTTCTCTAGGCTATCCATGCCCAGTTATAAAGATAATAAAGGATAAAGCTAAATCATAATAAAATAGCAGCTGTTTAAGTGGCATTTTCACCTCATTTATCATTCTGATTTGTTTAGATGGATGAAATCATGGTTTCTCCCTCAAGTCCTGATACTCTACCTCCATGATGGTGAAACTGTGGCATGTGTGCCATAAGTGGCACGCAGAGCCATTTCTCTAGGCATGCAGAGCCGTTGCCATTTGCTCTTCCGGGTCCCGGTGTGCCGGCCAGCTGGTTTTCCCAGCAGTTGCTTCCTAAGGGAACAGAACAAGGTAACTGGGTTTCCATCCTCCCTGCCCATGGGAGCTCCTTGCACAGGCCCAGACAGACCAAAGCCCTGGTTGGCGAACAGCCAGTGTGGGCAGGGTGGTGTCATGTTTCTCAGTCAGGATGTTACCTGGAACCTTGACAGGGGTTGGTTTACCCAAACAGATGATCCCATGGCCGGGGCTCCTCCCTGCTGGGAGCTGCCGTTCCCCAGCCGGGCGGCAGTGCTCTCTGCCCCCCACCTCATCCATGCAAATAAATAAAATAAATTAAAACATCTCTATTAATTTATCATGGGGCTACCTTTGAAAAGTGTTCGGAAACTCCAGATCGTACAGAACGCGGCTGCGAGAGCCATCATGGGGCTTACCAGATTCGTCCACGTATCTACAACACTCCGTGGCCTGCATTAGCTGCCAATCAGTTTCTGGTCACAATTCAAAGTGTTGGTCATGACCTTTAAAGCCCTACATGGCATTGGACCAGAGTACCTCCGGAACCGCCTGCTACCGCATCAATCCCAGCGGCCGATAAGGTCCCACAGAGTTGGCCTTCTCCGGGTCCCGTTGACTAAACAATGTCATCTGGCGGGCCCCAGGGGAAGAGCCTTCTCTGTGGTGGCCCCAGCCCTCTGGAATCAACTCCCCCCTGGAGATTAGAACTGCTCCCACCCTCCTTGTCTTCCGTAATCTACTTAAGACCCACCTATACCGCCAGGCATGGGGGATTTGAGACACCTTTCCCCCAGGCTAATTATAATTTATGTTTGGTATGTATGTGCTGTTTGGTTTTTAATTATGATAGGGTTTTTAGTTTTTGTTTTTTTTAAATATTAGATTTGTGCCAGTATAATATTGTTTTTTATCGTTGCTGTGAGCTGCCCCGAGTCTTCGGAGAGGGGCGGCATACAAATCTAATAAATTATTATTATTATTATTATTATTATTATTATTATTATTATTATTATCATCATCAGCTTGGGTTCATGATGGAATCTTCAGTTAATTTGTTTCACAAAATTATTCAATTAAAAATTAAATAAATACATTCTCAAAGCATTTAAAAGATGCAGACAGAAACAGAGATTTGAGAAAATCACACAAAAGTTTGTAGTTGGTTGTCTCTTTACCCACCTTTTTTAAAATAGAAAATTACATTAAGCAATGCAATACATTTAGAAATGGAAAGCAATGCTCATGAGATGTGAAAAGTCTACAGGGCTGCAGTTGGCCAATAGCAGGTTTAGAAATAATAATCACAAACATTTTTCCCAATATAGGAAATTACTACATTTGTAATTTCTAAACTATGTACCATGAACAAATAGTGTATAAAGTCCAACATCTGTGTAAGGTTACAAACCAGAGAACTCTTACCCAGGAATAAATCTATCTATATTCAGTGGGGTTGTATAACCCCAGCCATAGTCAGATATAAATTTGCTTAATCTGATCGCAAAATATTATAACTGAAGAATACCCTATAATGTAGAAGTGGACAAGAAGTAGATTAGGGTGCCAAGATAAATCTTGGGATGATCAGCAATATGTATTTGTTTTCACAATATGTACTTAAAACATTTTATAGAATAGAGATAGCATAGAAAGAGAAAATAGTGTCAACCTAGTAGCAGTAGAAAGCATTCTTTCACCCCAAATTAACCTTTTCTTATGATGAAAACTGATAGGGGAAAACTAGTTAAAATTCTCTTAAATCTATACATATGAAATAATCTGGACCCTTGGGAAGTAAATACAGTTTGCAAAGTTGGAATTCTATGGAGAAGAGTAGGAAACAGTATTGGCATAAACAATGCCAATGTGCCAAATAAAAGGAGTTTTTATGCATATGCTCTGGGAATGTGTTGAAGTTCAAAAATTTTGGAAGGAAGTACAGAATGAAATTAACAATATGCTAAACATTAATTGGATAATCACGAAAGAATTAGCAACACTAGTTAAACATGGGGAATTATGAGAATTTAAAGAAATCAAAACAGCAGCTTTGGAAAGCGCTCAAGCAGTAGTGGTATTAGGGTGAAAGGACAGCAATAAATGGACAATCCAGAATTGGTACTGGTACATGATGGACCACATCCACTTCGAAATTATAGAAATAAGATTAAATAACTTTGATGAAAATAAATTGGAGAAGCTGAATAAGGTGAAAGATTATATCTTAAGTAGAATATATGACGACAATGTGAAAAATAAATTCCAATCACTTTTTGTATGTAAAGCCAAGGAAGAAATTGAAATTTATTGTAAATAATTTAACCCCCTAAATGGTGGTGGGGTTTATTGGTGTTGGGCACTTTTTCTTTAAGATTTTTTTGTTTGTTTGTTGTAATAAAAATTTAATTTAAAAAATATTTTTTAAAAAAAGTTTAATGTGCTTTGTTTTGCTTTAGATTTGATCCCAAGCCCTGTTACATTAAAGGAATCTAGCAATTCTGTTTAAATTATCTTCCAAAGGGCAAGAAATATGTAATGTATTTGAATGATATACATCCTGCCTTGATTGATGATACAATACAAGGGCTTGGCACAATGAATTGGCTTGCTAAAACTGCCTTTCTTTCACCTCTTCAAAGAGGATTTCATTTCATCTTGCTTAACTTGAAGATTATCTCAAAATATGAAAAACATATTAAGTATGAGCTAACTATGCCAATTGAGGCAATTCAGAAAACTCCTGTCATAACTGCAATTGTGAAGCTAATCCATTCAAAACTTTTAAGCCTCAAGCAAATCCATAATCAGTTCTAATTTTCATGTGTTCTTTTTAATGAGCTATTACACAAAATTATTACACAAACTCATGATTCAGAGTTCAGTAGAAGACATTTCTTAAAAGGATTAATTATACCTAAACTAAAAACCCAACTGATAACAAACTTGGGCACAGATTTTTTTTAAAAAAATCCTGCCTTTATTACTTTATAAATAAACTCAAGATTGTGAACATACCTAATTCTCCTTCCTCCTCCTATTTTCCCCACAACAACTCAGTGAGGTGAGGTGAGATAGAATGACTGGCCCAAAGTAACACAGTCGGTTTTTCATGCCTAAGGGGATATTAGAACTCCCAGTCTTTTGGTTTCTAATGTGGAGCCTTAACCACCAGACCAAAATGGTTTGTGGGAAAAATGCTTGACAGTAGCACTGTCTCTGTATTAGAGTAGTAAGCCTTCTATATCTGACAGCCCAGAAGTCTAAAATATGTTAGACAAGCTTTCTGAACCTCTTTTTCCACCTGGGTTGAATTACGATGATTGGGAGTGACTATTGTTTGGAGTTATAGTCTAGGAAAAAATAATCTCAAATATCTTTTTTGTTTATATCAGTTATGTTCTGTCGGGCTCTCTGGTACACTCCTCCCAAAAATTCACAGGTACAAATTTCAGACACACACACGTTTGAAAATCCAAAACAATGTTCTTTATAATGAAAATTTCCTTAACCTAAGCCATCTTTTGGTATAGCAAAGAGCACTTGTCTCCAAACAAACTAGTAATTTGTACAAGTCCCTTATCAGTTCTGCGATACTTAGCTTGCAGCTGTGAGGCAATTCACAGTCCTTCTTCTTTCACAAAGTGAAACACACTTTGCTCTGGTTTAGTTTCAAAGCAGGGAAAAATAAGCACACAAAAGGTCAAAGTCAGTAAAACAGTCAGGAAACACAAGGATCAGATAATCCTCCACAATGGCCAAACCCACAGGCTGTTATTTATAGCACCCTCACTAATTACCACAGCCCCACCCAACCACAGGTGGCCTCATTTTCTTTGATAATAATCTCTCAGTTGTTGTTGCCTATGCATCGCTCTCCGCATGCCTGGCTGTATCATTAAATCTTGTTCTGAATCCAAGGAGGAGCTAGATAATTGATCTCCTTCTGAGCTGTCTGCCCCACTCTCCTACTCCCTGTCACTCATATCTTCTTGGTCAGAGGAGCCTTCACCATCAGATTCCACAGGTGTGGGGGGCAAAACAGGCCTGCAGCATGTGGATGTCTCCCCCACATCCACAGTCCTTGGGGCAAGAGCTGGGCCAGGGCTAACCACAACAAGTTATGCCTCTGACTAACAAAAACAAAGGTTTTCTGTCTTCTACAAATACTATTAGTCTTTTCCAATAATCCAGGAATAGCTTTTCTCAGCTTTGGCTTGAATATTACACTTACCAGTCATTGGAATAATCATTATGAAGTATAAACCAGTGTGGTGAATAGGTTCACACATTGTATTAATTCAATCCAATCTACAGTACTCCATTGGACTAGCTGTCTTTCATTTGAAAGGATACAATCAAAGGAATGAATTATTTTCTTCTGTCCCACATTGACATAACATGACGTGACATTTAGTCCTTGGGCCATAGCAAAATGTAAAGTTTCAGAAACAAATTATTACTACAATTTGATAAGAACAATTTAAAATGGGATTTGATAAAATACAATTTAAAATGAAATTGGAATAATATACAATTTAAAATGAAGCTGGAATAAAATACAATAATTTAAGATATAGATAAAATATGATTAAAAAAATATTTTGGTGTCACCCCTGTAATCTACCCCAATCAATCCTACAAATGCAGATCTCAACCGAACCGTTTTGTTTAAATACTGTGCTGTGTTAAATGTTATTTTCAGGTTCTGGCTGCACATAAAGTAAGTTGTTTTGATATGGAAACCCCAATAGATCATTTCTTTGGTATGTAGACCAAGACACCTGTCTCTCACCCCTTTATACAAGCAACAATCAAATAGGATGTGAGCCAGGTGTTCTACCTTCGCAAATGCAGAGATGCTCATTGAAGAGTATTGAATGGAATCTCCCATATCGGACTTTTGTCTCAAGTTGTTCGAATCTTGCTTGTGTAAATATCTCCCTAAAATGTTTTTGCAGTTGTAACATCAACTAGCTGTCTATTTGAAAAGTATGTTTGCATTTACTCAGCCATTTAAAGTTACCCATGTTACTAAGGTTAACTATAGTGGGTATTATTTATTTCTAATGTTTTAATCATATTTATTATTCATTGTGCCTATTTTTACCTTGTAAGCCACCCTGAGTCCGCGAGGAGAAGGGCGGCTTATTAATCTAATAAAATATATATTTAGCTATGTGAAAAAACAAAAGCCTGGTTATTGGTTGCTACCAATTTTGGCTTTGTTATTTTTATTTATATATAGGATAGCCTTTATACCCCAAAACCAGGGGATAAGGCATTTTTGGACCAATCTACAAGAAAGATTGTAGGAATGATCCATCAAATCATAGGCTTCTTAACTTATTCAGTACTATAAAAATTGTTATGTTATGTTATGGGCAAAGAATGTTCCTTTTATATAAACTGATCAGCCAAACCAGCAAATAGGAGAGAGTATTTTCCCGCTCCAACAGAGGACCAGAATGAGAACATCAACTGACAACTAGTATATATACAATACATAACAAAAATAAAGTATGCTGTACACTTAGGCTTTAAGACATAAGGAAGAGATTATCCAAGAGTAAAAAATTATCCAGAAGGAAAGAATTTATTCAAGAGCAAAGAGCAATTTTTAGACAGACAAGAATAATTTAATATTAGCTTTTGAAAATCTTCAAATGTTTTTCAAAGGAACATTAATCCTTTCTCTTTATACACTGACTCAATCATTTGGCATTTATAAAGACATACAGCATATTAACTGCTTTCGACTATATATTTCAACTGTATAAATTCCTGCAGTACATTTCTTGTGCCATGAAGGAGGGTTTATATGGATTTGTGGCACAAGCTAATTTTATCTTCTTTCAGCTGGAATTCTGATTAGACTTAAGATTTTGATTTAGATTTTGTTAATACGGATTGCTATTATATATACAATGGTGCCAAAGTTGTTACTTTAGCCTTCAGATATCAACAAACGATGATTTCCCTAGCATAAAATTGACAATCATTATTAGAATTCTTATTTATTGATTGTATATTTTACTTTTTAGACACATAGGTTGGGATGTTTTGTTTTTCAACAATCATTTTAAGCATGCGGACATCAGGCCATAATTAATAACATTCAATTTGATTTGATTTGATTTTTCCCCTCCATTTTTAGAATGGTATATATTTTGAGATCATTTCTGTAATTAATTACTGGCAATTTTTTGTATTTTGCAAAGATTTCTTTGAAAAACCTTCCAAAAGAAATATTTCAGAAATCAGCAGGTACAGTGTAAGTGCAGGTTTAATTGAAACTTTTATTATAGCATTAGCATTTAGACTTATATATTCTTCATAGTGCTTTCTAGTTGGTTTACAGAATCAGCATATTGCCCCCAACAATCTGGGTCCTCATTTTACCCACCTCAGAAGGATGGAAGACTGAGTCAACCTTGAGCCGGTAGTGAGATTTGAACTGCTGATCTACAGCTAGCAGTTAGCTGAAGTATCCTGCAGTGCTGCACTCTAACCACTGCGCCACCCTAGCTTTTATTGTTGTTATTGTCTTCTAGTCAGTGTTTTATTCTGGCAACTGCCTGGACAGGTCCTGCAGTTTTCTTGGCAAGATTTTTCAGAAGTTGTTTGCAGCTACCTCTTTCCTGAGGTTAACAGAGAAAGACCAGCCCAAAGTCTCCCAGCCGGCTATGTGGCTAAGATAGGACTAGAACTCCCAGTCTCCCAGTTTCTAGCCTGATCCTTTAACCATTGTTTCATACTGGCTCGCAATAAAAACTATTGTACAGTAGTTGTCTACATATAGATTATGATTCTGTACATATGTCAACCAACCAACCAACCAACCAACCAGCCAGCCAGCCAGCCAGCCAGCCAGCCAGCCAGCCAGCCAGCCAGCCAGCCAGCCAACCAACCAACCAACCAACCAACCAACCAACCAACCAACCAACCAACCAACCAACCAACCAATCAACCAACCAACCAACTGCTTTGTAATAATAAAATCCATAGTAAAATTACTACTGCGTCTTACATGTTGGCCCACAAATTTAATGCTTTTTATTTCTTGATAACAGTATATAAAGTCACATATTATATTTTCAAGTTTTTAAATGAATTATTTTGATTTGTTTTAGCTGTTTTCATAATGGATGAAGACATATACTATATGTTTTACATATTTAACACATTGTATGTAATGGCAGTTTAGAAGGAAATGGGTATCAGTCAGTACTCTTATTTCCATCCATGTAGTATTTCAAACAGCAGGATGTGCATTAAGTATCAGCTGGTTGTAATTTCTGAAAGCCAGATTGCGGGCTGTGATCATTTGTCTGAGCAAATCTAATACCTAAATACTGTAGCTCAAATATTAAGCTATATACTGGCAGATACGATATGAATAAATAGGCTACCCTCCACTCAAAATTATTTAATCAAAGCAAGTTAGCCACTTTTGATACAATTTACATGAGCCTTTGTGTGTACTAATTTTTTTTACACTAAATAGATTATATCTGGAAACATTTCTGAGTTGTTGTGGCTTTAACTTCTTATACTTTACTGAATAGTATAAGACATTGTTCTCCAATCTGGTATTTCAGATGGGAATTTTAAGAATCAAAATTCAACAACACTGGAGAGTACTGGTTTGGGGAAACTTGGTGCAATGTGTCACAAAATCCCTCTTCACTAATTCTTCACAACACTCCATTCTTTATTTTGCTGTATTAGCGGCATGAAACTTAGACATGCCATTCAGCAAGGTTGTATCCCTATTCAGAAACTTTTGCTTTACTAGATCCGAAGAACAATAATAGGAGACCTTATTCTGTCACCTGTTTTCCCGGGCTTTGAGTTAACATTCCTTAAAGTTCCGTTCTTCTTTATGTTTGACACTATGCCCTTGATCTGTACAGATGATTAATATGAGAACAACTGCTTACAGTTGCCTGTTTGTTTTGAATGATGACCTGTAGCACAAAAACAAAGACAAATGAACTGTAAGCCAGACATTCAAGCAACAGTGGTCTGGTGAATTCAGATAAAGGGCCTTGAGTTGCTATTAATCCTGAAGCAAAGATATTGCTTAATCGTTATGCAAGATATGCTTATGACCCCTATTAATGCCCATAATGCAGAAAAGAGAAAAATATATTCTTAAATTTTCATTTATTTGCAGCCTTTGTTCATTTATCCAATGGCTGGAATCACACACTACACTAAGATATAAAGCAATTTGTTTGCTTTTGTTTAAGAAAGTTTGTGGCCCCTGAAATTGATTAAATTGATAGAATTGACGGAATCTATCTGAAGACCTACTATGTAGACCAGGGGTAGGCAAAGCTGGCTCTTCTATGACATGTGGACTTCAACTCCCATAATTCCTGAGCTAGCATGATTGGCTCAGGAATTCTGGGAGTTGAAGTCCACAAGTCATAGAGTCAACTTTGCCTACCCCTGATCTAGACCAATGTATCTTAAAGTCTGGTCCTGGGGGCTCTTGTACAGCCCCTCTTCTTATAACAAACTCCAGGTGGCTTCCAATCAAAAATTAAATCAACATATATACCATGTTAAAACTATAAACTTAAATATTTTGAACACAAAAATCTGGCACTAAATCGAGATTCCTATATGCAGTCATCTCAATCTTTTCCAGCACTTGGGAGGGAAAGCCAAGTCTTCAGTGTTTCACAGAAAGAAGGCTAGGAGAATTAGAGACTTTGCAGAACTCCAGGGAGGGAAAGTGCTCCATAAGGTAAGGGTTGCGATAGAAAAGATACACTTTTGTACCTGGAAAGAAACTAGCCATTGAAGCTTGCATAACGGAAGTGTTCCATAGGCAAATCTAGGGGTAACCGGTGATAGTAGCTATCACTGTACATGCTGCCCATCACTGGCACCCATCACTATGCATGATATTTGCAGAAATTTAAAACTATGTCACTCTTTTCAGTCTTATTTTAACTTTTTTGGGGAATGAAAAAATGTAGGGTTTCCCATGAAAAAAATGTAATTATGCCACTATCTAATGAGCTCATTACATGAGTCAATGAATACATATTATATAAACTCTACAAATCTTGGTTCCAAGATATATTCAAGACTTTTTCAACTGGTTTAGAACCACAGTTGTCTTAGCAGAATCTGTGGCTTGTCTCTCATTTTCATGAAGACTTACACATGCTACTTCTCTGTTACTATGCTATACAGTGGGATACCCTTTCCTTTGAAGTATGAGGAAAATTTATTAGCATATTTTAATACTCACAGCCAAGTTATTTAGGAAAAAACACTTGAAATGTGATTGCTGCATATATTTATCGTTTATAATCTTTGGGTGCTTTCATGTGCTTTTCTATGTGAATTTTCAAATTTCAATCATATGCCAAGTTAGGGTCAACTGTTAGGAAGCAGATGGATAGATTCTCTTAAAAGATATTATTAATATTATACCTTGAACATGTTAATGAACTGAATTACCTGAGAAATGTTTAAACTCCCTAATAAATGACTGCATCTCAAAATATCTCTCTGTTAAACTACTGAAGTTCACAGATGACCCAAAAGTGATTGGTCTCATTCAAGACAATGATGAATCTGCATACAGTCCAGAAGTTGAACAACTGGTTTTGTGGTGTCTTGTCGACAATCTTGAATTAAATAAAGGCAAAATCGTAGAAATGGTGGTGGATTTTAGAAGGAAACCTCCTATACCAATGCCAGAACCTCCTATACCAATACTAGACAAATAGTATCAACAGTACAGTCCTTCAATTTTCTATGTTCTATAATATCTAAATACTTACTGAAAATGGACACCTAACATCAAAAACATAAACAAAAAATGTTCTTTCTGCGCAAACACAGAAAGCTCAAACTGTCAAAAGAGCTGCTGATTTAGTTTTACAGAAGAATTATTGAGTCTGTAATCTGCACCTCCTAACGGTCTGGTTTGGCTCTACAGCCAAAAAAGACAACACAGACTTGAAAAGATAATAAGAACAGCAGAAAAAGCAATTGCTACAATCTGCCTGCAGTTGAGGATCTGTATACTGCAGGAGTCAAAAAAAAGGGCTGTGAAAATATCTACTGACTCACAAACTGGACATAATTGTTTCAACTTCTACCCTCAAAAAAATACTATAGGGCACTGCACTGCAAAACAACTAGACACAAGGACAGTTTTTTCCCAAATGCCCTCACTCTGCTAAACAAATAATTCTCACAAACACTGTCAAATTATTTACCAAGACTGTATTGTTGTTATTCTCATCCTTCCTAGTACCAATCTCTTCCAATTTATGACTATAACCATGTTGCTTGTATTACTGTGTTGTATCATATTATTCTTGATGAATGTATTTTTTTTCTCCTTATGTACAGTGAGAGCATAAACACCAAAGACAAATTACTCGTGTATCTAATCACACTTGGCCAATAAAGAATTCTATTCTATCCTATCCTATCCTATTCTGTCTATTCTATTCTAAATATAATAAATCTAAATTCCCAAGACAGATTGTTTCATTGTTGAACAGTCCACGCTTAACAGATTTTTTTTCACTATGCCCAACTAAATTTTACTTCTGTGCAATTTTATTCAATTGTTATTTGTCCTGCTTTTGGAATAACTTGGAATAAATGTATCCAATTTTCTGTATGACATTTTCACATCTATTATGCTTTGTAAAGCAAAACTTACAGCTTAGAGGACACATGCCATCACTAAATACAATCACCATTTGATTGCAAACAAACTTTCTCCTCCCAAAACATCCTATACATTTTTTTCTCTTTGCCCATACTGTGTATACTCCGAGATTCCTGAATAATTAAAAAAACCCAAGTTCTAGAGAGAATTACATCCAAGTCTTATAAGTCCTTTCGAGACTGCGATACCTCTTGAAACGCCAAATATTCGGGCACTTTATGTATATACTAGCACCTGCCATTCAAGCACCAACAATTTGGCCTCTTTGAAAGTCTGAGAGGTCTGCCATTTCTAGAAGGTTATAACCAATTTCCTTAAATTTCTGTTTAAAAAGAGGTAGTTTTAAAAAAAACATATCAAATAACAGAATTAAAAAAAAATATGTCAAGTTTTGATTGATTTGAACATGTCCAAACATGATTCCAAAATGTCAAGTGTTTCCATTTTTTTGTCCACCCCCTGTAGATTCTAAAGACACTTAGATTCGGTTTCTCTGAAAGCCACATGAACAACACGGGGCTGTATTATATCTTATAACTTTAAGATGTGTGAACTTCAATTTTCGAAATTGCACATCTGTACCTGTCTATCTCAGAGCCAGTATTCAATTTAATGCCAACGTTACTTTGCACTGAAGAAGTAACTTACACGTTTCTTGTTACCAACTTAACACACGGTGCTAGAACGGTGCGAAGCCCGTTCTACACCATTTATCATTCGTAAATCTATAAACCAAAACATCTCCCTTTTTTCCGGCTGATACAAGCGGAACGGTTAGCTGTCCGCGGCAAGCCTGATCAACACAAAACAAAATGTATACGAGTTTCTCTCTGCCGGATTATTCCACGCTTTAAGAACACAGGCTTTGGATGGACTTTATCCTTTTTTTTATTCTTCTGAACGAAAAAGTACCCCCCCCCCAAAAAAAATAAGCATTTGGAGCGGGCAGAAATTTAGGCACTAGTCCTTAACGTCAGGGAATTGAAGTCCCGCGGCCTTCCTTAGTGACACTGAACCTAGCGCATGCGCCGCGAAGGAAAGCAAGTGTCAGGACCTGCCGGTGAGCCATGCCGACTGTCGGCGTGAAGCGAGACCTGCTTTTTCAAGCCTTGGGAAGGAGCTACAGTAAGGAAAAGCTCGGGGGGCTTGTAGTGAGCGTGTCTTTGGGTCAGAAGAGGTGGGGAAAGAGGGCACTGCGGTGATATTTCGCACTAGATGTGGAGGGGAGGGGGTTTCCGGAAAGGGCAGCTTGTACAATGTTTCCCAACCTTGACAACTTGAAGATATTTGGACTTCAACTCCTAGAATTCCCCAACCAGCGAATGCTGGCTGGGGAATTCTGGGAGTTGAAGTCCAGATATCTTCAAGTTGCCAAGGTTGGGAAACACTGGCTTAGTAGATTCGGAGCATAATGGAGCTTTCATAACATTCTTTGAGCTCAGGGGCGAAAAGGCACATTATCCTGTCCTGATTTGGTGCTTACCAAATAGGTTGGACTGCAGCCTCCCGCTGCTTTCCACCAAGTCCGTGCCCATTGTGGACTTGGCAGCTGTACACCTCCGCCCATTGAGCAGGTACCAGGTTGGAGACAGATTGAGTGACAAGGCTCAAGGGAAGGGAGGGGGCTTTTATTTTCCAGCAGGTAGCCAGACAGAAACAACCGTTCTTATTACTTATTTATTTATTTATTTGTTTGTTTGTTTTATTTGTTTTATTTGTTTTGTCAAGTAAGTATTGGTGGTATACAAAGATATAACACAAAGATATGATACTAGTACAAGAGAAACATTAGGACAAGGGACAGAAGGCACTCTGGTGAATATACTCTGCTCAAAAAATAAAATAAAATAAAGGGGACCCTCAAATAACACATCCTAGATCTGAATGAATGAAATATTCTCATTGAATATTTTGTTCTGTACAAAGTTGAATGTGCACAGCAGCATGTGAAATTGATTGTCAATCAGTGTTGCTTCCTAAGTGGACAGTTTGGTTTCACAGAACTTTGATTTACTTGGAGTTATATTGTGTTGTTTAAGTGTTCCTTTTTTTTTTTAGCAGTGTAGATTATTAGCCCACAATAGCTATGAAAATGGAAGGGTATTACATTGGCTGCTTATCCAAATTGCATAGTTTCCTATTGTTTTGTGGTCACCTCTGAAATCCTTCTGAATGCTATTTAACCAAATATTAAGATAAAATCAGTTCTTTTTCCCCCATCTGTCACATTAATTCAACTTTAATAGATAATCAATCTTAAAAACTTTTTTTTGCAGCTGATGAAGAATTTGATGAATTGTGTTTTGAATTTGGTTTGGAACTTGATGAAATTGTAAGTATTTTTACTGTTACATTTATTGTAGATGTACTGTATAAGGGCAGACTAGATGAACCATGAGGTCTTTTTCTGCCATCAATCTTCTATGTTTCCACTGTAGATGGGGTTGGTGTGATGTAATGCAACAATCAGATAAAGCATATTTTCCTAATTCTTCAGGATTCTGTTTTGTTAAAAAAAACACCTTACTTTAATAATGAAAATAGAGTGGTTCTAATTATACTATTACTTCCCTTTTCAATAATCTGTTGAGCATCTAGAAATGAATTAGGTGATTATTGGAAGCCTGTGTGGGTTTATTAAAAACAGATTATGCCAGACAAACTTTATTATCTTTTTTTATAAAGTGATTAAATTAGTGGATCAGGGAAAAGCTGTGGATCAACTGCATTCATGTGTAGTCCTCAGTGGAACTACACCTGTGTAGAGGGAAGTAAGCAGTGGGATATCTCAAGGTTCAGTCTTGGGCCTGAGGCTCTTCATCATTTCCATAAATGATCTAGATCAGTGTTTTTCAACCAGTGTGCCGTGGTACACTAGTGTGCCGCGAGACATGGTCAGGTGTGCCGCGAAAAAGGAAGCTCAGGTTCTGGTCTCGCAACATTTTGCTGAGAGAGAGAGTGAGAGAGAGAGAGAAAGAGAGAGAGAGAAAGAGAGTGTGTGTGAGAGAGAAAGCAAGAGAGAGAAAGAAAAGAGAAAGAAAGCAAGCAAGAGAAAGCAAGAATGAGAGAGAAAGAAAGCAAGAGAGAGAGAGAAAAGGAGAGGAAGGGCGAGAGAGAGAGAGAGAAATGAGCAAAAGGGAGGAAAAAAGAGAAATGAGAAAATGATTGAGACAGAGAATGAGAGGAAAGAGAGAGAAACAAAAGAGAGAGAGAAGTGATTCTTGATTTAAAGCATATGATAAAAAGCACCCAAAGAATAAGAGAGAGAAAAAACCCAGCCCTCACCTGTTTTTGGAAATGGTTCAAGAGTGTGTATACACACACACACACACACACACGGGTGGGGAGGAGACAGGGATGGAAAAAGAGAGGAGAGTGTCTTGGGGTGTCATTTTGTGTCATTTTGGTTGGTGGTGTGTCCCAGGATTTTGTAAATGTAAAAAATGTGCCGTGGCTTAAAAAAGGTTGAAAATCACTGATCTAGATGAGGAGATAATTTGCAAACAACACTAAGTTGGGAAGAATTGCCAACACTGTGGAAGATAGACTCAAGATTCAGAAGGATTTTGACAGACTTGAGCTTTGACTATCTAACAGGAGGCAGTTCTGTGATGTGAAAAATAAGTTTCTTCACTTAGCCAGGAAAAGATAATGGCACTAAGAATAAAATTCGAAGTACCTAGCTCAACAGTAGTATCTGTGAGAGGCATCTAGGTGTTCTATTGGATCATTGCTTAAATAAGAGTCAGCAATGTGCTGTACCTACCAAATACAACTACATAGTTCTAAATTGCATCAACAGAGATAGCATCAAGATCAGAGACATGATAGTAACATCTTTTACTGCATTGATGAAGCTACACTTGGAATATGACTCTGGGTAGCGTATAATTAAAAAATAATATCTTTTATACCTTTTTTTATTTTAGACGTCTGAGAAGGACATAATAAGCAAAGAAAAAGGTGATGGAAAAGCAGACGGTGCATCAGAAACCATTTTGTATAAAATTGATGTTCCTGCTAATCGATATGATCTCCTTTGTTTGGAAGGCCTAGTCAGAGGTCTTCAGATTTTTAAAGAGAGGTAATACTCTAAGACATTTGAGACTAATATTATTAAATGCTATATTAAGCTCATAAGTAATCAGTCAGACGAAACATGAATAATGTTTTTTGTGTCTAATAGTTCCAACTTTACACTTAATAGTAGTCTTCACTTTATCAACCACTTCATTCAGCAACCATTTGAAGTTGTGATGGCACTGAAAAAGTGGTACTTACAACTGATACTTGATTTTTCTGGCTGGCACAATGCCCTCCATCACATGGTCATGATTTGGTTGCTTGGAATGTGGCTTGCGCTTACAATGGTTGCGATGTTCCAACTCACATAATTGCCATTTGAAACCTCCCCTTTTGGCTTTCCCCAAGCAAAAAGCATGTGTTGTATGGTTTTAATTGTTGGAGTTTTATATATACTTTTTAAAATATTGGATTTGTATTACTATTATATTGTTTTTGTTATTGTTGTGAGCCGTCCCGAGTCTTCGAAGAGGGGCGACATACAAATCTAATAATTTTTTTATTTTATTTTTATTATTATTATTATTATTATTATTATTATTATCATCATCATCAATGGGGAAGCTTGTAGAGAAGGCTTTCCTGTATTTGTGTAATGCAATGTCATGTCACCACCCTCCAACCTTTTGCCTGTCACTCCATCCAGTATTCTAGCTTCTCTACAGCCACCCTGCACTGTGCCATCCATCCCCAGGCTTACCTTCAGTTGCACATGGCCTACAGCTGGTCTCCCAAGCCTTTTCCCATCTTGTATCCAGCCTGCACTGGTGCTCCCAGGGCCTACTTTTCTGTGCCTGTCACATCATTCTTACCTTGGACTGCTGTTACTTCCTGACCAATAATCTGGGATTTTCAGTACTAAGGATGAGATCACACTTTAAAATCATATTGTTTAATCAGGGTAATCCTTGTCCCAGTTGCTGTTATAACTCAAGGACTATATGCAACATTTCAAGATCATCAAAACAAAGACCCAGAACGCTGAGGAAAAGAGCTGCAAAGCATTGTGAAGTGGTATATGTCTAAATACTAGTAAAGGATAGATTTAGAAATAACTAAAAATTTAAGTTGCTTGAACTGCTTTGGCCCATGTAATTTATGTTTTCCTATTGTTTAAGCAATATCTTATATTACATTAGATCATAAACATTTCATGTTTATGAAACAAATTTCATTCAAAACTCAATGAAACAAATTTCTAAAAAGATTTAATGGGTAATTATTTAGATTTTTTTGCTATTTAATAGCATTTAAAATATTTAAGACAATTAATCCTTTATGTATGATTAGGAATCTGATGATAATGACAGAATTATCTGCTGGTGATATGCAATTTTTTAAAAAAATTTCAAAATAGCTTTTTGAATCATGCTGGAAGTACAGTATTTGTGTGCTATTTATCTGTGTGCTAGCTGGGTATTGGTTGGATGGGAAGAAGCATTAAGATGGAGCCTATTTTTTATGCCTCCAAAACTGATCTTTAATATTAAAATCTCATTATTTTAGAATAAGGGCTCCAAGATATAAAAAAATCACACCACCCAATGGTGAAATTCAAAGACTTACCATTAATGAAGAGGTAAGTAAAATTGAATCCTCATCTTGATGCATAGATTGTAAATACACGTTTTTCAAATTTAAGTCAATTTTTGTAGAGGTTAGTTAAGAGTCAACAAGCATAAAATTATTATTATATTGATCAACTGTACTGCTGTTCTTTTCCTTTGAATACAGACATTTAAAGAATATAATTCTGATTTTTTAAAAGTCTATAGTATTAGTTATTTTAAATATTTTGGTTTAAGATGAAGGCTTACTTTTATGAAATAATTGATTGCTTTATGGAGCATATAATAGTTTCACCCAAATTGTCTAATTCTATCTATTTTATTGCAGACTGCCCAAATCCGTCCTTATGCAGTAGCTGCAGTTCTTCGTAATATAACTTTTGTCAAAGACCGCTATGATAGTTTCATTGATCTACAAGAAAAATTGCATCAAAATATTTGCAGGTTAGTTGTATTCTGAAAAAGAATTTTTTCAGAGAAATAATAAAAGTATAAATTAAAAAGAAAATGTTAAAGAACACTGTTTTTATGCGGTATTTTAAAAATTAGATGTAAATAAAAAGGGAAGAAAACTTCTGCATATAATATGTTTGTATTCATTTTTCAGATAAAAGTTACAGGGTAATATTCAAAGTTTATCATACATGAATTATATTTATTATACAAGAATATAATAACTGTCACTTTATCCCTGTCTGTGTTGTTACCCTGCTTAATGGGAATTTAGTATATAGAAGAGACGTTAATTCATTTTGCTTTCTTTTTAGGAAGAGATCATTAGTTGCAATTGGTACCCATGATCTAGATACAATCTCTGGCCCATTTATATATACAGCTAAACCACCACCTGAAATTAAATTCAAACCATTAAATCAGGATAAAGAATACAGTGCTCCTGAAATCATGGAAATGTACAGGGTAGGTTACTTTAAAATTACTAGACATTTTCTCATTTATTTGTGAGTTGATACAATTTATATGGCCACTTATCTCAACATAGTGAATTTGAATGAATACAATTATAAATACATGCAAACAGCATCACATGAAAGTATAAACAAGAACTTAATGTCCATAACCTGGAAAAAATAAACACACATAAGAAATACAATGTAACTGAGATTCTTATTTTTAACTGGTAGATTTGGAAAAACTGTAACCAGTATTATACACTGGATTGAGTTAACATCCAGCTTTTATAACTAGAGAATGTTCCAAAGCACTTGGCCGATAATATACTGCTCAAAAAAATAAAGGGAACGCTCAAATAACACATCCTAGATCTGAATGAATGAAATATTCTCATTTAATATTTCATTTGCACAACTATTCAATTTGCACAACAGCATGTGAAATGGACTGTAAATCAGTGTTGCTTCTAAGTGGACATGCAGTGTAGTTCATTGTTTTTAGCAGTGTAGAAAACCTTAGATCAGTGATTTTCAACCTTTTTTGAGCTGCGGCACATTTTTTACATGTACAAAACCATGGGGCACATTGAGAGGGGGTGGGGGCTAAAAAAAGTTTGAACAAAAAAATTATCTCTTCCTTTCGCTCTATTTCTCCCTCCCTCTTTCTCTCCCTTCCTCTTTTTCTCTCTCTCTCCATCCCTCTTTCTTTCTCTCTTCCTTCTTTCCTCTTTTTTGCTCTATTTCTCTCTCCCTCCCTACCTACCTCTATGTCTTTCTCTCTCCCACCTTCCCTCCCTCTCTTTATCTCTCTCTCTCTCTTGCTTTCTTTCTTGCTCTCTCTTTCTTTCTTTCTTTCTCTCTCTCTTTCTTTCTCTCTCTTGCTTTCTTTCTCTCTTGTTTTCTTTCTCTCTCTCTTGTTTGCTTTCTCTCTCTCTTTCTCTCTCTCTCTCTTTCTTTCTTTCTCTCTCTCTTTCTTTCTCTCTTTCTTTCTTTCTCTCTTGTTTTCTTTCTCTCTCTCTCTTGTTTTCTTTCTCTCTCTCTTTCTCTCTCTCTCTTTCTTTCTCTCTCTCTTTCTTTCTCTCTCTTTCTTTCTTTCTCTCTTGTTTTCTTTCTCTCTCTCTTGTTTTCTTTGTCTCTCTCTTTCTCTCTCTCTGTCTTTCTTGCTTTCTCTCTCTCTTGCTTTCTCTCTCTTGCTTTCTTTCTCTCTTGTTTTCTTTCTCTCTCTCTTGTTTTCTTTCTCTCTCTGAGCTTCGCGGCACACCTGACCATGTCTCGCGGCACACTGGTTGAAAAACACTGCCTTAGATCATGCAGTAATCCAGTAAACTTTTGAGCAGTGCTAAAATAGGTTTTATCTTTTTTGTAAATTCATTTCTGACCTCATAGTGCTGTTGCTCCTTGAAGTAGAGTGCTTGCCCTAAATATGATTTGTTTATTTAGATGTCATAGCATAGAAGTTAGCTTGCGGGCCCACTTTGTGACTTAGGAGACATTAGTTCTATCTGAAATCCTGTGATGTAGCAATATTACTAAAGCTAGGTAGCTGTTGCTTATATTGCTGTTTGGATCACACTCCATTGGTTGCTCTTCATGTATTTTCTTATGCTTTATAGAATCAGAGCTGGAAAGAATTTTGGAGGTCTTCTTGTCCAACTTCCTGCCCAAATAAATAATCCTTCATGTATTTCTCTAAACTTTCTCTTCCAAATTTACTTTACTAGTTCCATTTCCCCAACAATTTGGGGGCATTGGCCTGAAATCTAATGTCCAGTAATATAAAACCTGCTTTTAATGTTTTCCCCCCATAATGGATAACATTAGAAATTTATCTTATGGTGATACTGTAAAATTATTGCACTATGGTCACAGTGTAGTGTGCCCTATATTCTGTTATGAATCTGTACACATCCAAACAGCTTGATAGTTTGCTTGTTTTATACAGATTAGCAATACATTGAAAGTCAGTTGAGTTTTTACAGATAGTTTGATTTCTAATTTCACATCTGCTTGTATACTTTTGAATAAGGGATGTGCCATAAGGAATATAGTGGGAAATAAGTGAATTTCCATGGTGACTTTTTCCAATGAAAACAATCATTTATATATAACATCTACACATCTATTCTAGGACTATCTATTCTAGGACTTAATGTATATTATACAGATATTGTAAGATGATACTGTGTAATGGTTATGTAATAAATAGAGACAATGAAACAAATCTTTAAAAAAGATACTGTGTAATGGTTTCTGAGGAAAGATATAAACATTAACTTTTGTTTGTTTTAGACGGATAGCCATCTTAAACACTATCTACCTATTATTGAAAACGAATCACTTTATCCAGTTATCTATGATAGCAATGGTGTTGTTCTTTCAATGCCACCAATAATTAATGGTAAGACTTTTCTTAGCAACATTTGTGTTAATCTTGGTTAAATGAGAGAAATAGGAAATGGCATACTGTTATAGTCTGAAATTTATTGTATTTATTTCAGAACATCCTCTTCAATATAAGTTTTTTTCCCCAGTTTCTAAGAACCTCTTCATGACTTTTGAATATCTTCTCAAGATCTGATTGTTTCAACTCCTTAACAGAAATGGAATAGAAACTGTAAAAAAAATTTAAATTGGCTGAAGTTCTCATATGTGAAGGAGAATATTTTTAGCTAAGAGTTGACATTTATTTATTTATTATTTATTTATTTATTAGATTTGTATGCCGCCCCTCTCTGCAGACTCGGGGCGGCTAACAACAGTAAAAAGACAACGTAAACAAATCTAATATTAAAAAATATAAAAACCCCAATTTAAGAGATCAGTCATACATACAGTCATACCATACATAAATTTTATAAGCCTAGGGGAAAGGAATATTTCAATTCCCCCATGCCTGACGACAGAGGTGGGTTTTTAAGCGCTTACGAAAGGCAAGGACGATCCTTGGTGCTCTCTGACCTTGCTTGTTTTCTTGCAGATGTTTCATTACCCAAACTAACACTGCAAATGTTAGCTAGTTTGGATGATGAAATTTCTGCTGCAAGAAAACAAGCAAGCTCAAAAAGCATCAAGGTTCTCATATGTAAGCAGACTAGACACAACTGGCACATTAAATTCCTCTTCTGTCTGCGTCCTTCCCATGTACTGTACATCTAGAACATATTTGGGAAAAGCTCCCAGGATAAGAAAATAGGGGAAACATCATAGATAACTAGAAGCTCACTTCCATGAGGATGAAAGTGGCTTATTGTTGTAAAATGCATTTCTACATTTCATTTAAAACAGCTCTACGGTTACAGATTTTTCAAGAATGTAATTTTAGAATGAGACGGAGTATCTTTCTGCAAAGTAAAGAACAAGAACACAAAAATCCATTATGGGAACAGATTGAGCTCCTAGTGAGAAGTGGGAAGTGCATTTTTGTACTTTATCGGAAGCCAAAATTTCAGAACTCTTGTTTACAGATGGGGAAGCGAAACTGCTAGTGCACACTGCTCAGATTGCAGTCATTCAATCTGAGCAGTAAGTATTGGACAGCAGTAAGTTGTAGTTTGTTTCTCATGACATAGGAACTGGGGATTCTGGTCTGCGAAAACATAGAATTGATTGAGATTACACTTAATATAAATCTGCACATTTTTTCAATAAATATTGCAACATGTTTCAAAGAAATATAAATAATTTATCCCGTAGATGCACCATTTTTCAAGGACATTTTTTTGCAATTTATTGCATTTCAAATGAAATCAGTTTTTAGGAAAGCCATGATATTTATACAGGCTTTAACAGCAATTACTGTAATGGTAATCACAGTGTAATGGTAATTACAATGTATTACTATAAAATTATGGCAAATGTAGAATTTTCAATTGTCTGTATTGTACCCTTCACCAGTAATTTCATCTGCAGGCCTGGTCCCCCAAATAATGTAGGTGTAATCATGTCTATACATCTGAATTTCAAAGTCTTTCCAAATAGCCTGGTACAAAATTATGAACAGCCGTAAACAAGGAGAAACAAGAATTTACAGGACTTCTAAGCTGTACATCTCCACCCCATGCCCAGTCAACGAAGCAGTGGAAGTGATGTGCCGGTGCCTGGAGGCTGTTGGGGCCTGGATGGGTGTCAACAAACTCAAACTCAATCCAGACAAGACGGAGTGGCTGTGGGTCTTGCCTCCCAAGGACAACTCGATCTGCCCATCCATTACCCTGGGGGGGGAATTATTGACCCCCTCATAGAGGGTCCGCAACTTGGGCGTCCTCCTCGATCCACAGCTCACATTAGAAAAACATCTTTCAGCTGTGGCGAGGGGGGCGTTTGCCCAGGTTCGCCTGGTGCGCCAGTTGCGGCCCTACTTGGACCGGGAGTCATTGCTCACAGTCACTCATGCCCTCATCACCTCGAGGTTCAACTACTGTAACGCTCTCTACATGGGGCTACCTTTGAAAAGTGTTCGGAAACTTCAGATCGTGCAGAATGCAGCTGCGAGAGCAATTATGGGCTTCTCTAAGTATGCCCATATCACTCCAACACTCCGCAGTCTGCATTGGTTGCCGATCAGTTTCTGGTCACAATTCAAAGTGTTGGTTATGACCTATAAAGCCCTTCATGGCACCGGACCAGAATACCTTCGGGACCGCCTTCTGCCGCACGAATCCCAGCGACCGGTTCGGTCCCACAGAGTTGGCCTTCTCCGGGTCCCGTCGACTAAACAATGTCGTCTGGCGGGACCCAGGGGAAGAGCCTTCTCTGTGGCGGCTCCGACCCTCTGGAACCAGCTCCCCCCTGAGATTAGGATTGCCCCCACCCTCCTTGCCTTTCGCAAACTTCTTAAAACCCACCTCTGCCGTCAGGCATGGGGGAACTGAAACATCTCCCCCTTGCCCATGTTGTTTTGGTATTAGATTGATTGTATGCGTGTTTTGTTTGGGGTTGGGGTTGTTTTTTTATGAATTTTAGCTTAAAATTGTCATTGGATTGGTGGGTATTGGATTGTCATTATGTATTGTTTTTGACTTGCTGTGAGCCGCCCCGAGTTTTCGGAGAGGGGCGGCATATAAATCCAATAAATCTAATCTAATCTAATCTTGTTCATTTAAATAAAGATCACTTGGATCTCAGCATGCATATTTTGCTGGTTGTTAGGTTTTCTAGTACTGTAGTTTTAATTCCAGTATTCAGTAGAAAGATCTGTAAACTTTGGTCTTTTAAATTCAAGAAAACAAAAAATTGCATCTTCAATTCCAGTGTATTTTTGTTTTTTAGGAGAACATTCAAAAATTAGCCTCAACACTAAAAATGTATTCGTTGAGTGTACAGCCACAGATCTTACCAAGGTAAATACTCTTAACCAGCAAAGTGTTGAGCAAAGTTAATCTTGATCTACAAAATAAAATAAGAATGATGTCCCTTTGAAATTGACCTTAACGGCTGATCAGTTTTGTTTTTAGAAATGTGACCTGCTTCCAAGTAAATATAAGGAATAAGTTTGATGCTTTATAAAAGGGCTTGAAAAAGTTGGATCATAGCAATCAGTTGTTAGAGTTATTTTTATGTCTGTAGAAATTAAATTGGATATAAATGTATATAATATAATGAACCTAGTCAAGAGTTTGGATCTTTTGTCCGCTTCATAGACATTCGGACACTTCATTTGTTATTTAGTTTTAGTTGTCTGATTTTTCGTGACATTTTTGAAAAACTAATAAAGTTTTTAAAGATTTCTTATGAACTGATATTGTAATTTTATATTTAAAACATTAATTTAACTCCGTTACTTGCATTATAGTATTTAATAATTAAATATTATAATTTAAGAAATAGGTATGCATTCTGTCTTTCAGGCAAAAATTGTACTCGATATCCTGGTTTCAATGTTTAGTGAATATTGCAATAAGCCATTCACGTGAGTTAGTCTGACTTTTCCTTTTATAACAGTACGCATGTTTGTTGTAGCCTCTGCCTTAGTTGTGTCTTTTTACTCCCTTTAAGGGTTGAAGCAGTAGAAGTAACTTATCCTAATGGAAAAAGCCACATCTTTCCAGTGAGTATTATAACATCTAACATGAGAAATTTTATATATTTAAGAATTGGAACATTTTTTGGAAAGGAAAGCCAGTATATGTAATTTTTTTCAGATATTTTGTCTTCTGAAAGTAATTTTGGACATTTGTCTTTATTACCTTTTCTGAATTCCATTCCTTACTGAATGGTATTATTACTATTTCCCATACTGCTCTATTTAATATATTAAAATATATTGTTTACTCAAGATGTATTTTACAGTGTTGCTATACCAAATGGGTAGCACGTTCCACTGCCGTGCATTTTTCTAACTTTATTTTCTATCTGAACTAAATTGCTTTACTTATGATTTACCAAAGCAAGGTCATTTTCTTCTGAATGTTGATCTAGGCCAGCTCCGAGAGCTGGAGATTTTGATGTGGATTTGTGGGAGTCCTCTGTTTATTGGAGACCTGTCTGGTTGCCAGCTGACTTGGACAGTAAAACTGGCTCTCAAGCAGAAGCAGACAGAGGGGGAGAAGAGGCAGACAGGGGGATGGTGCAGCCAGCCCAGCAGCCAATTCTCCAGCTAGGGAATCTGCAGACTCAGAAGGGGACGATATCATGGATGACCCAATCTTGGATCCCCGTGTGCGCAGGATTCTGGGACAAAGAGATCAGTTGCGCAGGTGCCAAAAGAGATAAAGGTGTGCAGCTGTTCAGGGGTTAATTATATTACAGTGACTCCGATAAATACGGGAGTTTGGGAGTGCTGGGGCGTAGGCGTTTATCCATTTGAGTATGTGTTTGGAAGAAGAAAGAAGATTTAAGCAGCACGGGGATGCTTTCTGTTTTCAAGAACTCTTGTGAACTCTGACATACTTCAGTTCAGAAGAGCTGTGAGGAATTTGGCGTGTGAGAACTCTGGCTTTATAGCTTTATAATTTACTCCTCTGTTTTGGCACACGCCTCGGCATCAAAGAAACTTTGGGTGTGAGTAATTTGTCACCTCTTGGGATTACTGAGCAGTAATTAGGAATTGTTTTACAAGACTCTGCATATAAAAGAGATTGATTTACTTTTCTTGCCGTGTGTTTGAAAATTATTCTGAACTCAAAGGGGGTTAATTGCCATTAGCCCGGCAGAATAATAAGAAATCAGTCATTTTTCCCTCTCAGAGAACCTCTAATAGAGATATTCTTTTGGAGAAGATCTTTTCCACAAAGTGGAAAAACAGAATATTCTGGATCTTGTATATATTGAAAGAAAAAAAAACAATTCTTAGTCAATGCAGAATATATAACATATAATATACTAAACAAGTAGAGGCTGCACATATTTTCAGTAACAGCAGGTTCCAAAATATGAATAACTCAATACTGCTCCAAATATCAGAAGGTGATTCGCTTGTCTATAACAAGTAATTAGTTATATGGAATAAGATGTTGATAAATGATTGACATTTTCTCTACCTGGCAATGCATACTGGAGAAGCTTTTTAAAGCCTGGGATAGTTCATTTTCATGTATAGCTATTTGTTTTGCGCATATTTAATGCTAATGTTGTGTTAAATGGTTGTTGATATGATGGATGGTTATGAAAAGTATTGCTATCATATGTTTAGTCAGAAAGATTGATTGCATTGTTTAATAATGATATTTCTAAAAAATAAAACTGATTAGCAATACTTAATTGAAAACTAAGTTTGTCTAGAAGCAAGTCTAATGATATGAGAGCAATAATTCTTGTGTCATCTTTCAGGAGCTGCCCTATCGTCGTGAAAAGATAAAACCTGAAATAATTAATAAGAAGATAGGAATTAGGTATGTTCTTTTCTTCAGAAAATGCATTTAAATTGTTATTTATGGCATGAGTGATAAGATTTTTGTGTGATTGTTTCTAGCCAATGGTAGTTTTTATAAGAGTAGGCAAGATTAGTCATAATTCATTAGAAGTATATTATTTAACCAGACTTCTTGGTTTGTTTTACAAACTGTAATATTATTAAAACACAACTTAGTAAATGGGATAGCTCGCAAAGTCTCTAGATTTGAGATCCTAGCTTAAAGAGGATACTGTGATCATGCTTAGAGTAAAACTGGTGATAACCCTAAAGATGTTCCAAGATGACTCCACTGTTATTTGTAACCCTGACAACTGGCTTTGGTTGTGCATTTGGTATACTGATCAAAATGAAATGTTCAATATTGTTCTTACTATGAGCATAGAATGCTGCTTATGGCATGTTTGTGAGACCTAATCTATAACTTATCTATTTAAAAAAAATTATATGACAAAAAAATTATATGACAAAGCCGGATTGCCAAAAGCATGATGGATAGCAAAGACCCATCTATGAGGCTCATTTGGCAATGATCTTGGTGCATAGAAGATTGCAACTAAGACTATGAAGCAGGTAAATGATAAAAATGTGAATGAAATGAAAAAAAGATTGATACATTGTGTACTTGTGACTGTGAGCAAAGGGAAAACATATCTGATTATAGATTGTCTGATTTGATAGAATTAAGTTGATAGATACCTTAATGGAATCAAAAGTGGAAGTTTATACATGAATAGAATGATAGCATATCCCAGAAATAATTGACATCTAAGAATGTTGTTTATAAACTTGGGAACTGATTTGTTAATGATAGTTGTATGCTATACTTCACTAAATGGTAACAAGGAAAAAACGGGGGGGGTGGGGTGTTGGAGGGGGGGAATGTACAATATTATGAAAGAATGTAATCCTGGGAATAAAGTGATTACTGTAAATTAGATGACATGAATGAATAAGTGTAGCTGAACCAAGAGACTTAAATAAATGTTGAGATACTTGGTGAGTTTTTATTTAGAAAAGATCCATTTTGAATACATAATTTAAGCATTGTTTTATTCATTTGTAAATACGGCAAGGGAAAGAATCTTAATTTAAACATATTATTGGTTTGTTTCTAATAAACAGAAAATTAGTGAGAGATAAAAGGTGCGCATAAGAATTAGCATAGGAAAAACTTATTGATTTTAATGTGATGTGCTGGTGCCTGGAAGCTGTGAGGGTCTGGATGGGTGTCAACAAGCTCAGACTTAACCCAGATAAGACCGAGTGGCTGTGAGTACTGTCTCCTAAAGACTGTATCGACTGTCCATCCTTGGCTCGAGGGGGGGGGGGATTGTCCGCAGTTTGGGTGTCCTTCTAGACCCACAGTGAAGATTAGACCAACATCTAACAGCTGTTGTTAGGAGGACCTTTGCACTGGTTCGCCTGGTGCACCAATTGCAACCCTGCTTAAATCAAGAGACTCTCCTCAGTCATTCATGCCCTTATCACCTCACAGTTGGACTATTGCAATGGACTCTACATGGGGCTACTCTGAAGAGCGTTCGGAGACTACAATTGGACCAGAAGGTAGCCATGCAAGTGGTTGTGGGTGCATGTAGATACACTCACATTACACCAATCCTCCATGAACTGCACTGGGTCCCTCTTGGTCTCCAGGCTCAATTCAAGGTGTTGGTTATCACCTTTAAAGCCCTAGATGGCTCAGGGCCAGGTTATCTTCGAGACCACCTTATACCTCATATATCCCAGTGACTGGTAAAATCCCAGAGAGTTGGTCTTCTCCAGGTCCCATCAGCTAAACTGTGTCAGCTGGTGGGCCCACGGGGAAGGGCCTTCTCTGTGGCTGCTCCAGCTCTCTGGAATCAACTACCCTGATATTTGAACTGCCCACACTCTATTGGCCTTTCAGAAAGCATTGAACACCTGGCTTTTCTGGCAGACTTAAGGCCATTGATATCTCAATTGTGAGATCCGGCCTGAATGATGTATGTGGTTTTTTTAAACATTTTTAAAGCTTTTATTATGTTTTAAAATGTATTTTCTATATCCTTTGTAAGCCACCCAGAGTTTTTGGAGGTTGGGTGGCATATAAATACATTAAATTAAATTAAATTAATTCCAAGAGAGGGTCCTGAAGGAAAAAATGAACGTTACATACAAATGAAGGAAGAAAAAGTGAAAATTGTGAAAGTAAAAATAGAACAATTACTGAAGAGAAAATATGAAAGACAACCTATCATTTATGTCAAAATAAATGATAGGTTAACAAGAAAAAAGCTTTCTTGGCAGAATATATAAATGTAAATACTATTGTATAAAAATGTAAATATAAGAATTCTAGCAGACCACAAGGTGTCACAAATCTCCTGCTAGCAAAAGCTAAAACGCTTTTAAGGCTTAGCCCAGGATCTTTGAAAGTTTGGTTCAAATTGACAAGAATGTCAAGGCCCTTAAATTGTGCAGAGATATAAAAATGATAGCACACAAACAAAAATTAAACCTGGACTGTACCAATTAGATAATTGTCTAGTTTTTGCCAAATAACAGTCTTTAATCAGATTTTCCTTCTGATTTCAATTTTCTCAGATGGGCTTTTTTTTGTTTTTTTGGGGAAGCTCCAAACTTTAATTTGGGGCTAAAAGAGAATGATCTTAGCTTTCTCCTTCTCTCCTTCCGGGCACACAGCTTTTTGATCTTCTCCCATCCTCTGGAGATCTGCTTGCTGTCTTGCACAAGCACAAAGACTCTCCCTTTTAAAGAGGGAGGGATGTGAGTCTTTGCTTTTTATGTGATAAAGACCATGCCTCATTCTTAGTCTGTTGGAACTAGTTGCTGCTAGGGAGTGTGAGCAAGACTTTCCAACCAGTCCATTCATTAATATGATAAAATGAATATGCCTGAATTATCTCAACACACATTTCAGTACAGTTTTTTCAAATCTAATCCATTAAATCTACTCTTTATGTTTATCACATGGTTATTTACTGATTGATTGAATATATAATCAGAGAGCAAAGGAAAACAAAAACAAAAGATAAACCATCATAGAAGTTTAAACATTGAAACCCACCATTTTCTGCCAGCAATATAAATGAGCATAATCCGGAAATTTTCATAGAAGTTTTGCTTATATATAAGAATTAGTTTATATATAAGTAATATAGTAAGAATTTTGGTTATATATATATATTAGTAACAATGTGAAAAACCTTAACTTAAATTTAGTAAATTTTTTTAACATTCAATATATATCCAATTATGTATTCTTTTTCCGTATTTGAACTTATACTTTCAAGATAAGCGGGGAAAATGTATCCCCATTTTGTGTTCAATGTTTGTTTGTGTGTCTGTCTATTTTAAAGAAAATTAATAAAAATATTCAAAAAAGAGAAAAAGAAAAAAAGAAACCCACCATTTTCTGCCAGCAATATAATTGAGCATAATCCGGAAATTTTCATAGAAGTTTTGCTAGATTGATCTGCTGTTAGAAAGTGTTTAACCTATATTTAAGGCCAATCTATATATTAAATGAAGTAAAGGGAAATATTAATTCAGAGCCAAATGTGAGATAATGGAAAACTCAGCAAGATTGCAAAACTGACACAATGCCTTTATAATACCTTAGACAGAGAGACATGGGATGTTACTGAATTACAATACCACTGAGAATTAGATGTTCAATTCATTAATATAAATCCTCTTGTATTTAAATGGGAAGAAAGTATACTATCAATGGCTCATAAAGTTTCATTTTGTAGCCTAAATTCAATTTCTCAATGAAAATAATCTGGACCAAGTATTCATCCTCCTAAATAGTTTTACTATTATTTCAAGAATTAAATCTCATCTGAACCTTATAGAAACATACCTTCATTAATGAAATCCACGTGGCATAGTTCTTATAAATTTCAACAGAATTGTTTATAAAATCGGTGTTTCTTTGTAGATGAAAAGTTGAGACCTATATAGCAAAAGCTTTAGCATCTTGAATTGAAACAATGAATTAAGGGCTACAGTATCAGAATCATCATTAAAAACTAATGAATTTCTGGATAGATTGGAGGCCTTTCGGTCAAGTATTTTAATTACTCGTACCTCCTCTCCTTAATGTGCATTCAAAGAGCTATTAAAAGACAGTTCTTCAAGAGAGCATTTAGGCAAATTTTATTGTTGTCGTCCTGTTCCAAACAGCACTTAGGTTGTTGCAAGGATTGGTGAGTGTTTTCTTTTTCTTATAGCTTTAATCGTTTACCTTGGTTTATTGTAAGATGCTTGGATCCTTTGGGAATTGAGTGAAATAGAAATTAAAGTAAATAAATATATCATTATAAATATTTAATAAATCATAAATCACAGTCAGACGGAGTAAATGGTGATCTATACATGTGGCTGCCAGTTTCTTCTATAAACTCTCTTTAGGAATGGAATGAACAATTGCCTAGAGAATTCTTCTTTGGCAGCTGGACTATTTTACTGCCAGAATATTTAAAATGATGTATTGCTTAAAAGTTGATTGATCTGATTTAAAGCTGTCTTTAAAGCTGTCTTAGCCAGTAACTTCACTTGGATCATTTAGTCAACCCATTTATTATAACAGGATTTGGCAGAGAGGATTTATTGTTAATGTTTAATAAGCTAATTGGTTGTAAATTAACCTGCTTGGTTTTCTCTCTTTTTTGTAAACCTTAAAATAGTCATTCATTGAAAATTCATTGCAAGAATTTTGTCAACTTTTGAATTACCCATACTTTTTAGAGTATAAGTAAGATGTACCTTTTTAAGAGGGTAAAAACTTGGGCGCATCTTATACACCGAATGTAACCCCACCCAGCCATACCCACCTCTTGGCTTCTGCCTCCCATCAATTTACCTCCTTGCAGCAAACAGTGCAGAGCTTGATTAGCACAAGCAACTGATTATCTGCCTCCTGACTCACATCTGATTGAGGCTGCAGGGAGGCCACTTGCTAAAAATAAAAGTGAAACTAGCTGTAAGGAGGCAAATTTATTTATTTATTTATTTATTTATTTATTTATTTATTTATTTATTCGATTTTTATGCCGCCCTTCTCCTTAGACTCAGGGCGGCTTACAACATGTTAGAAATAGCACTTTTTTTAACAGAGCTAGGCTATTGCCCCCACAATCCGGGTCCTCACTTTACCCACCTCGGAAGGATGGAAGGCTGAGTCAACCTTGAGCCGGTGATGAGATTTGAACTGCTGACCTTCAGATCTACAAGTCAGCTTCAGTGGCCTGCAGTACAGCACTCTACCTGCTGCGCCACCCCGGCTCATTGTTGGGAGGTAGAGGTAGAGGTAGAGGCAGAGGCAGTATTAAAAATCAAGATTTTAGAAACAAAAGGAAGGGGTTCAAAGTTAGTTTGTTTGACCAAAGTTAAAATAGGGCATGCTTCTATGAAACACTGGGAATCCTGTATGCACTTTTTTTTAGCAGTACGACTAAAATATTAATGATTTATTGATTTGCACATGGATAAGGATTGGTTGTAGAAAAAAAGAGATACTTACGTGTAACCTTATAGACATTGAAAAATCAGTGTTTGTACTTGTTAGGATGAAGACTAAAAATCACTTTTTAAAATATTTATTTTCTCTTATTTCCCCCCGTTTGTTTGTTCTTGTACTTTCTATTCTTTTTTTGGATTGAATTTATATTACTGTATTATCTTCTATTGTCTTTTAAAAACAATTATTTTTAAAAAGCCCAACTTAGAACATATTACATAGTTTGGATTCGTAGAAAAAAACTATTTATGCATCTATTGGTGCTTTTCTATTAGCTATATATTAAGGTATAAATGGTAACTTTTTGGGGGGTATAAATTTTTAATTGTTTTTCACACCTTACAGAGATTCCAATTCACATTCCTCAAATTAAGATATAATACAATATAATATCAAATGCCAAATTCTTAATCACATTTTTCTAATTATTTATCCAATTTATTCTGGTTACATATCATTCATCCTGTGCTACCTCCTTTCCAAATAAAGTGATCCCCTGAGTTTCGCGATCTCGATCATTGCGAAACGCTATATCGCGATTTTTCCACCCGATGACGTCACTCCCTTCCTTTCTCATCTTTCTTTCTCTCTCTCTTTCTCTATCTTGCTTCTTCCTCTCTCACACTCTCTTCCTCCCTCTCTCATCTCTTTCTTTCCTTCTCTCTCTTTCTCTATCTCTCCCCCTCTTGCTCTCGAGCGGCAAGCGAGCAGCCGGGCGAACGGGCAAGCGGCAAGCGATCTTGGGGTTTCCCCTTTGCCTGGGCGGCGGGAAGACCCAGGGAAGGTTCCTTCGGCCACCCAACAGCTGATCTGCTGTGCAGCGCGGCAGCAGCGAGGAGCCGAAGATGGGGTTTCCCCGTTGCCTGGGCAACGGGGAAACCCCATCTTCGGCTCCTCGCTGCTGCCGCGCTGTGGAGCAGATCAGCTGTTGGGCGGCCGAAGGAACCTTCCCTGGGTCTTCCCCGGGTCTTCCCCGCCGCCCACACGCAAACTCCACCATCTGCGCATGTGCGGCCATGGAAAAAGGGGCGCGCATGCGCAGATGGTGTTTTTACTTCCGCACCACTACATCGCGAGAAATCGATTATCGCGAGGGGTCTTGGAACGGAACCCTCGCGATAATCGGGGGATCACTGTACTATCATCCAGATTTTAGATACTGTTTGTCATCTTCATTTGCATTTAAAGTGCTACAGCTATCTAAATTTCTCTTGGTTATTTTCTTTTTTTCGTAACTATGCCATTGTGCTTCAGTCCATTTCTTGCATTCTTACTTAACTCATTCCTGCTTTTATTTAAAAAACCCCATTTTATCATAGCTGCCCTTAACAAAAGAAATATCCAAATTTACTTCTCTTTAAATCCCAGGAAGGAAGGGGGGAAAAGGAAGAAAAACCACAAATACCATTCATATACAGTGGAACCCCGACATAAGAGCTGCTCTACTTAAGAGCAACTCGAGATAAGAGCTGGGAGGGGAGAGATATTTTTGTTCTACTTACAAGCCCAAATTCGAGATACAAGCGCCAAGGAGCTGTCTCCTGAAGCCAAACGCTAACTTCCGCGTTCGGCTTCAGGAGACAGCTGTGAAGCGGCGCGCGTGTTTTAAAAGGTTGCAGCCGGCCTGGGGGGTTCGGGGGGGTGCTTGCAGCTTTCTTTCTTGCTCTTTTTCTTTCTCTCTTTTACCTTCCCTTCCTCTATTTCTTCTTTTCTTTCTCCTTCCCACCTTCTTCCCTCCCTCCCTCCCTTCACTCATTCCTCTCTTACTCTCCCCTTTCATAAGTTTCCTTGCTTCCTTCCTCTGTTCCTGTCCCTTTCCCCTTTCTTTCTTTCTTTCTTGCTTTCTTTCTTGCTCTTTTTCTTTCTCTCTTTTACCTTCCCTTCCTCTATTTCTTCTTTTCTTTCTCCTTCCCACCTTCTTCCCTCCTTCCCTCCCTTCACTCATTCCTCTCTTACTCTCCCCTTTCATAAGTTTCCTTGCTTCCTTCCTCTGTTCCTGTCCCTTCCCTCTTTCCTTCCTTCCTTCCCACCCTCCGTCCATTCATTCACCCATTCCTCTCTTGATCGCTTAAAGCCGGTCCCTGGTGCAAAAAGGGTTGGGGACCTCTGTCCTACAGGATTGGGTGGCAGAGAAGTTGAACATATGTAAATTTAAAAGTTTAAGAAAGTTTACAAGTTAAGTGAAAGAAACTTCATTATTCATTTATATGTACATGTACATTTCTTCATTAAAAACATGTCTTTCTGCATAATTTAGACTAACTTTGTGAGTTTTTTGAGGGCTGGAACCAATTAAAATTATTTACATTAATTCCTATGGGGAAAAGTCGTTCGAGATAAGAGCTGCTCAACTTAAGAGCCCAGGTCCGGAACGAATTAAACTCGTATCTCGAGGTACCACTGTATATCATTTCTAGTTTAACAAATCAAAATCAATATATAGGGAAGTGGAAAGCACTTTGTAACTCTGAAAATGCCAGTGTTTGAAAGCAACAGGGCAGTATATTTTTAATTAAAAAGTCTAACGAACTTGTATCTTGCTCAGCTTCATCAGGATTTGTATTGTACAAATATTTATTTCATGTCCAGGTTTGTTTTATGAGGGTACCTAGTTATGTTGAATTACAGTGCTTGAAAGTTACTGATGAAAGTACCTAATTTTTTTTTTCAAAACATTCATTAAAAATTACTTTTGTGTTTTGTTTTAGTGAGACACCATCAAGCCTTGCAAAGCTGCTTACTAGAATGTGTTTGAAGTCACACGTCATAGGGAATGGGAACAATATAGAGGTTGAAATCCCACCTACGAGAGCTGATATTATCCATGCATGTGATATCATAGAAGATGCAGCAATAGCGTATGGCTATAATAACATTCAGATGACTATTCCAAAAACATACACCATAGCTAATCAAGTAAGATTGCACCCTTAAAGTAAACAGTCTCTATTGTCAATTAAAAGGCTAGAAGTATGCCAGAAGAGTTTGTAGAAGGAAACTGTGTCTAAGAATTAAAACATTTTCTGTCATGTCTTGTAGCAAGGGGAATTTGCCATAGCAAGGATACAAAACAGATGCCTAACTGATCTGAGAAATTCAAAAGACCTGCAATGGATGGGCTTCCAGAAAGGCAAGGTTTAAACCTGGAGGCCATATATTCAATATCTAATTGGGAACTGCGGTTCCTCTGCAGAGACCAGATGTAACTGTTTGGTGTTATTCCATTCTTTTTTTTAAGGGTAAACTAACAGTGATTTCTATAAATATGTGATATTCATTGAGCAGAAAGAACTTTTATTTTCTCTTCTAGTTTCCTCTCAATAAACTCACAGAACTTCTGAGGCAAGATTTGGCTGCAGCAGGATTTACTGAAGCCCTTACTTTTGCTCTGGTATGTGTGTAATAGATTCTGTTTCTTGAAAATAAGATTTCATTAGATGGTATTGCATCCTAAAGAGATTGACTGCAGAAGCAAACCGTAATTGTGAAGCCTTGACTTCTTAATATCTCCAGTATATATTTCATACATGGTGCTACACAAATAGTAAAATGTGATTATTGCAATGATTGATTTTGTCTTAAGAAGGAATCATAATAATACATTGGTACTTCGGTTAATGAACGCCTTGGTTATCGTACTTTTTGGATAGCAACCAAAAATTTTGGCAAAAATTTGCTTTGGATACTGAACAAAAATTGGGATACCGAACAGAATATTTTTGTTATTATGTGAAATTTTACACTCATTGTCCCTCACTCCCGCCCCCCTCTCCTTACCTCTTTACCCCTTACCCCCCCATTGACCCTCGCTCCCTGCACTCTCCTTACCTCTTTACCCCTTGCCTCTCTGTCTTTGTCCACTCACCAGGGGAGCAGCAAAGAGTCGCTTCGGATATGACGAGGCAGGGACTGAATCTGCTGGTCCCAGCAGTGGCTTCTTTTTGGGACAGCAACGGCGGCGGGGGCCTGGGCATGGACATGATGTCCCCGGCGCTGCTGTTCCTCGAAAGGAAGCTGCTGGAGCCGCCGCTGCCACCACCACCAGCTGCTGGGCAGCGGTGGCGGCAATGCGTCCGGCAGCTTCCTTTCGAAGAACAGCAGCACCGGGGACATCACGTCCATGCCCAGGCCCCCAGGCCCTCGCCACCACTGTCCCCTAAAAGAAGCCGCCACCGCAGCCGGGGTCCTCAAAGAGAAGCTGCCGCCGGGATCAGCAAACAGCACCTGCCTCGTCATAGCCGAAGTGACACTTTGCTGCTCCCCTGGCGAGGGGACAAAGGCAGAGAGGCAAGAGGTAAGGAGAGTAGAGGAGTGAGGGGCAATGGGGGGGGGGGTAAGGGGTAAAGAGGTAAGGATGGGGGGGCGGGAAGAAGGGACAATGGGTGTGGGAAAGAGAAAAAAAAATTCTTCAATTTTCAATTTTTCCCATAGGAAATAAAGGCTGGGAACCAATTAAATCCATTTCCATTATTTCGGATAATTGTTTTGGATAATTTCGGTTAACAACCAACCTTCCGGAACGGATTGTTGTTGTTAACCGAGGTACCACTGTATTCCTATTTTATGAAGAATGCTGTTGATAAAGGAACAACAGCTTCAGCATGTCCAAGAATGAGAGTTAGTTTTCTTGCACTATTTTCAACATCTGAACATTCAAAGCCTGTTCAATTGTCACCTCTGTAGAAAAAAAAAGAAGAGATTTCAAACCATCTTCAGTGTTGTTATTTGTAAGGCAAATACTAATATGTATGTCAGCAGACATCAGTAGATTAAAGCATGGCTAGCTGGGGAATTCTGAGTCTTAAAGTCCACAAGTCTTAAAATTGTCAAGGTTGGAGAAAGCTGGATTAAATTATCCATTTGCTGAGTATTCAGAATAATGAAAGTCTATTTGCAAAGAGATAGCAGCCTCACCTGCTTTGAACAAAGCATGTGGCTTTTTTGAAGAAACTTCAAGGAGACTATAGTAATAAACTGCTCAGTGTAATTTACCGTAAGTTACAGCACTGAAATAACCACAGTTTTCCTGAAAGACTTCTCAGTGCTTATTGACAGTAACATAGTTCCAGATAATTCATCTGGGGATAAGAAAGGGAAGATAAAGTTTTAAAACTCCTAGGTATTTTGTAGCATGTGTTGTGCGTATTTATTTATTTATTTATTCAATTTTTATGCCGCCCTTCTCCTTAGACTCAGGGCGGCTTACAACATGTTAGCAATAGCACTTATTAACAGAGCTAGGCTATTGCCCCCACAATCTGGGTCCTCATTTTACCCACCTCGGAAGGATGGAAGGCTGAGTCTAGTGTTCTTCTCTTCAACTTATTAAAGCCTATCATTTTACATAACTGCTGAGTCGTTTTATAGGGTGAGTCTGGCAATCTCTGCATGCATGTACACGCACAATCCTAATGGAGGTTTGAGGTTCCAATTTTTAGTGGCTTTGCTCCTACTTGAATGCGGCTGAAAGAGTTTTGTAATAGCCCAGCGGCTCTGGCAATGTGGGCCCCCAATCTTTTCAGCAAGGTTTCAGATTAAGTTGTTTTTAAAACCTAAAGTGTTCTAAAAACTGTTGTTCCTTAACAATTATAATTAAAATCCTCAAGGGTGTAATTATAGCAATAAAATATTACTAAATTAGGTATTACCGTAACATGAAAATTAACTCATTATTGGGGATTGGGCCTTCTTTTCTATTTAAGTCTTTTAAATAATCCTCTTGCAATTAAGTAGTAATTTAACATGATTAAATACATTGACTTCCTGTTTCCATATACAGTGTTCCCAAGAAGATGTCGCTAGTAAATTGGGGATTGATATTTCTGCAACAAAAGCTGTGCATATAGCCAATCCCAAAACAGCTGAATTTCAGGTGAGGGCTATAAGAATTTCAGTATGAATATGAAATTTTTTTTTTGCAATCCTATCCTTAAAATATCTTGCTGGATTTAGATACCCAAGGAATCATACCTGCCTGGGAGGTTATATCTTTTACATCACTGAGTCCCACCCCCATCCCCAATTTTTGTGAAATTCCAAAGTTAGGAAATTACCATCATCAATGTTTGTGTCAGCAATTGTAGATTCTCAAAATGGCACTATTTTGATGAATGTTCCAATTTTGGAACCAAAATTCCTCTGAATCTCAGGAACCTTCAGTTTTATTAGATTGGGTCTTTCCTAAAGCTGACATAGCAAAAGCTATCTTGAAAACTCCCCAACTCAAATTGTATTAGGCTGTAAAATCCATACACCATATGCCTGGCCAGCAGGCAAGGTTGTGAATGAGACAATACATTCACTTTCATATTCTTCTCAACCTTATTTATTGATTTTCTAAAATCGAAACTATTAACATGCCTCCTTTTGTTCAGTATTTTTATAATTCCCACTTGTGAAGGCAAAAATCTTTTATAACATTTAATTTTATGAATTTTCCACTTTATTTAATACATATTAATATACAAATTAATATTTTCCCATGAGCCAATATTGTTAATGCTGAGCTTTGTTGGCAGATAATAAAAGAATGAGAATTGCTGCTGTATCGGGGAGAAATATGGTTTAAGTATTTATGGTCAATTAAGTAGATATTTGTTTGTTAGATTATTAGCCTGCTTTTAAGTTAACCAAAATACTAAAAAGCAATTTACTCACTTAATACTCTTTGCTCCCATTTCCCCAATAACAGCCATGTGAAAACCCATTCTAGCTTTTTGTTTCAGGGAAGTATAATTTATCAATCATTTTATGTGTCCTCGTAGGTAGCACGGACTACACTGTTGCCTGGACTCTTGAAAACTATTACAGCTAATAAAAAGATGCCTTTACCTCTGAAACTATTTGAAATTTCTGATATTGTAGTGAAAGACTCCACCATGGGTAAGAAATTTTTAAAAATGCAGCCAACCAGGAAAATCGTTAGCACCACGTTAGGGCTGAAAAGCACCGCTTTTTTTTAACATTTGTTAGTCATCACATTTATTAATTAGCATACTTAAAAGAATCCAAATTATGTTGCCAAATTGGTTTTCATCAATGCTTATTTTTGTCTAATTGATTTTACTGGCTGTTGTATTTGGTTAGTACTGTTTAACACTGTGTAAACATTTGTTAGTTGGATTATAATTATTTTTCATTAATAGATAGTTCTAAACACACTATAATAATATGTGCAATTCAGGTGTGTGTCCAATGCATCATAACAACGGAGTGGAATTTTCCGCTTGAATTACAGTACAATATATGGCTATATGATAGTGAACCATCTCCTAATGATCTCGCTATTGAAATGGACATTTTGGAGAACACGCACCAGGCAACAGAAACATTGAACAGAGAAATATTTTTGTAGACATTTATTAATTGTTTCAAGAGTTATTGATGTACAGTATAGGTATTGTTGCTAAAGTACTGATAACAATACTGTATGAAAAATAAATTTTCTAAAAAATGTTTTAATTTTTTGCCACCAGGGGGTAGCATATACTAGTACTGTACTGTATTTCTTGTTCAATTTTCTTGGCTTGCTCCAAAGCGCCCCAACTGATTGCCTTCTTTGTAAATTGTGCAGAATGGACTTTGCAGACAGCACTTTGAACTCTCTACAATAGATCTGTAATTTTTCCTAATATCTGGGCTTTTATACTTTAAAACAAAAACGAAAGCAGAAAAATTATTTTATGAAATGATGCAATAAGTTTCTATTTTGAAAAAAACACCTTAGTTATCTAAGAAAATTTTGCTTACGTTTGGCAATAATTTTTTTATATAGTCTTTGGTAAATGAATTTCATATTGCTATTTTTATTTCTAATTTCATATTTTGACCATATTTTCCAATTAAAAGGAATTCAGCATATAAACCAAGTTGGTCCATAGTTTATCACAGTGGTATAAAATGTTTATTTGGCTTTTTAGTAGAATATTATGTTGCCAAAAACTTGTAGAAGCACAAACTCCACAAACTTGATGTGATATAGTTGAATATGATTACAATTAAATCTAGTAAATACAATTAATATTAATAAATTCATTATAAATTTTCACTCAAAATAAAATTACAATTTAATGATAAATTTTGGAAATCTTTGGATGTTTGAGGACTGCAAAAGTCCGGGAACTTCAGATTGTTTATCTCTGATTTATTGCAACGTGAATAAAGAAGAATAGAACAGAACAGAATAGAATAGAATAGAATTTTATTGGCCAAGTGTGATTGGACACACAAGGAATTTATCTTGGTGCATATGCTCTCAGCGTACACAAAAGAAAAAGACACATTTGTCAAGAATCATGTGGTACGACACTCAACGATTGTCGTAGGGGTCAAATAAGCAACGAAAAAACAATCAATATTAATAAAAATCTTAGGATACAAGCAACAAGTCACAGTCATACAATCCTAAGTGGGAGGAAAAGGATGATAGGAATGATGAGGAAAAAAAACTAGTAGAAATAGAAGTGCAGATTTAGTAAAAAGTCTGACAGTGTTGAGGGAATAATTTTTTAGTAGAGTGATGGGGTTCAGGAAAAAAGAATAAGTTATAACAAGCTTTCCCCTCCCACGCTAAATTTAAATTTAAAAATTAGTGTGTCAGCAAGATGTCTTTGCTAAAATATGGCTGTTAAAGGGGTGGGTATTAGTCATGTGATCTTCTGAATTAATACCAATCGGTTACAAGTTTATGTTGCAATAAGGTTAGTTTCTGAATACACACACACACACACACACATGTATTGCATATTGCTCTTTACTCACCATTCAATCCCCAAGCAAGTCATTAATGGCTAACTACTGGACATAACGTGCATGTATGTATCATACTGGGAAAGATGATAAGATATATTACCAAGCAGCTGGGCATATTTACTGGTATTAAACTTATCAGGAAGGATAACCCAAATAGTCACCCATCAAAGCTATACATTTCTACCCATGGTTTTGTTAAACACTGATACCTGATAGGATCAGAACAAATATGGTCTTTAAAGTGCAGTTTTTACAGAGTTGTTGATTTTTTTTTTGTTTCTTTTTCCATCTTTAGATGTAGGTGCAAAAAACCATAGACATCTTTGTGCTGTCTATTATAACAAAAATCCTGGGTTTGAGATAATTCATGGGTTACTGGATAGAATCATGCAGCTCCTGGAAGTCCCTCCAAGTAAAGAGGATGGGTATTATATTAAAGCAGCTGAAGGTAAGCCAACATTTGAAAATACATTTGGATGTTCTTGTACATCTGTGTTAAATAAAATGTCCATCTCTTAATGATTTTAAATTCAAATCCATTGTTCTGTGGCTTAGGTTTATTAATTGCTTAAGTTTCACTGTCTTCAGAAATACTGTATCTGGTTTCTTTATTCTAAATACGTACTCGGTTATTATATAATTGTAATAGTGCTATTGTTTACTGTGATAATCTGTTAACAATAATTTTTAAAATTCTGTTCTGCACACAGGGAGGGTAGCATCTAGCTTCAACAGCAACTAATTTGGAAATAATCAACAAGATAGAAGCTTGTATAAATATTTCCTGCACCATTTAGCTCCCTTTATTCTTATAAAACTTTCAGTTTGTAGACATGAAACAATAAAATATAGCAGTGTTCTGTCGAAAGAGGTGGCATTTTAGTAAGGTCTTTTATGCTGTTGCATAGCTGTGCGGCAAGCCAATATGCAGTTTTACTGTTTCGATGAATAACCATGCTAAAAATATAGCAAAAGTGTGGATTCTTGCTTTTCTCATTTAGTGTTAGATATTTATAGAAGATAGTTCTCTTCCGCTCTAAACATGCAGTATGAGGAATGAAAGCAGAATGGATCTTAACTTTCAGATAACGATTAGGGGTTGTTTTTTTTAAAAAGGACATAGTTAACCTTTAATCAAGGATATGCTGTATCTGTGACCATTATCATCAACAAGTTATATAAATTTGGCAGAATGCATGATTATGAATTAAATGTGCATAATAATATATCTGTGAACAATTCTGTAATTCAGCAGATTGTGTATTACATCAGATTGCATGCTTTAGTTTAAGAAGCCATGAAATATTGTCCATCTTGAATGGACAATTATCTTTTTAAGATCTATATAATTTACTTCTCATAAGGACCCAGATTGTGGGGGCAATATGCTGGCTCTGTCAAAAAACTGCTATTGCTAACATGTTGTAAGCTGCCCCGAGTCTAAGCAGAAGGACGGCATAAAAATTGAATGAAGAAAGAAAGAAAGAAGGAAGGGAGGAAGGAAGGAAGGAAGGAAAGGGAAGGAAGGAAAGAAAGAGAAAGAATGAAAGAAAGAAAGAAAATTTGTTTTATTGTATACGTTCATTCAGATTTCCATAGTTTGATTATGGCTTGTCATTGGTTTCACTAATATCTAAGTATTATTAATACTAATCTTATGTTCATAAACCGTTTTGTCTTTAAAGTATAGCAATTTCTTCAGAACAATAGCAGATGCTTAAAATATAGGTAAAATGTTGATATCCTAAAAATTAAAATTAAATTAAAAATTACATTAAATTTTATAACCCTAATAATCAGGCATAATTGCTTGTTCCAAATATCTAGGGTAATGAGGTAAATACATTTCTCCAATAAAACTTTCCTTATAGAAATGCAAGTGCCAATGAGCAGTAATCCTATTTTAGCCCTACTGAAATTTGCTCTAAATTTGGACCTAGTTCTGAGCAGTTGAACATTTACAAGTTCTTAACCATGTTACAAATTCCCCTTGTATTCTGAATATCAGAAGCCTATATGTCATTTTAAAATTTGGTGTAATTTTCCTATTCCATCCAGATATGGTATAGAATAGAATACTGTACAGAGATATTATAGCTGGCTACTTTTCCCCCCCTTGAAAGTATGAATTACTTGCTTGTATAGATTTCCAATCCCATCTCCTTCGAGTGATACGTTCTCTTCCAGCAGATGATAGAAATGTGAGTTCTGTGTTCTAGAGCCAGAGAACAAATTGAAGGAACACATGATGTAACCCTATTCCTGAAATTAAATAAATGTACGCTTCTTATCTGCTGGAATAAGAGGTCTAGTCCAACAAAGATGCCAACTTCTGAGCTCCCGAGAAAAAGTATAAACTTCAGCAGATTGTTTCTCCTCCAAATTTTCTTTAGAAGGAATCTATCTCAAATGGAAAATATATTTTGTTGCTTTCTAGTGAAAGGGGTTTTGCTTCATTGGAGCATGAAATCTCAGAGATTTGCTACAAAATTAGGTCAGTAATCAGAGGTATTATATATTGTTGTTAAATTGTTCCAAAGTGTAATTAACAGTCATGGGGCCATTTTTTTCATGTTTACTGTACTAAATTCAAAATAGTTTTCTAGTTTGCAATATAGCTGTAAAGAATTTTAAAAGTATATGTGCCATCACCCAAAGTCTCTAGTGCAATAGTTGTTGTCCAGTAGTCTGTATTACCCAATCCATTGATACTTCCATTTATTTTTTCTATGCAAACACCTAAGATTTTAATCTACTTCTTTCATTTACCGCTGTATTTCTGCTTTCAAGATAATAAAATATTAATTCAACAATATTTATTTTTATGGGAGCAGGAAAGCATTTAACTACTGATTTAAAATGTTTTCCGTGAAATAACAGATTTTTTTTCATGCTTCAGTGCAGAAAATATCAATGTTGTCTGCCCCACAGTTTTTAATAAAATGTTTATTTTAAAAATCATATTTAAATATAGAGATGTTTTGATGGTGACCGTGAATAGTTTACATATAGTAAAAACAATAGAAACTTTTTACAGATTTTTAGCATAGTATGTCTTATGCATATTATTTACATGCTTTTCTGCCTTATATGTGATAATAGCTTGCCCCCATCCTCCTCGCCTTCCGCAAGAGTCTTAAGACTCACCCATGTTACCAGGCCTGGGGCAATTAGATCTTGCCCCCTGACCAATAAATGTGATGCATGGTGTGATTGGATTGTCTGATTGAGTGTATATAGGGTTTTTTGCTGTAGTTTTTTAATGTATTAGATTTATTTTGTACACTTTGTTTCTATATTTATTCTGTTAGCTGCCCCAGGTTTTCGGAGAAGGGTGGCATACAAATCAAATCAAATCAAATCAATCAATCAATATAAAAATAATATAATTATTACTATTATTATTTTACCAGTGAATTAACTTTTCAGTTCATATAAAAATGATCAGAACCTGTTTGAGTTTAAAAATAGAGTTGTAAATCATGAATCATGGTTCACGTTTCCTTTTTTATTAACCTTAAATTTAAGTAATTAAATATAAAACGCTGGTATGAACTAAATGATTTCAACAGCAACTCTGATCACAGGAAGTGAAACAAGAAGAAAAAAAATTGTTTCTATTCCTGCTTAAAGATATACTGTAAATTGTATTTGTTATATTAATCCTAGATTTTTTAAAGAAAATAATTAAATTGTCTTAATAAAAAATAATATGCTTGAATTCCTTTAGGTATATCCAGGGAGATATTATTATATTTTCTGATCAACTTTGCAGTAAGTGCTACAAGTATTGCCCCATGTAAACAAATCATTTTGCAGGGTGGTTATTTTTTTTTAATCTGCGAGTAATATACTTGTAAATTAATTAAAATGAAAATAGTTCTTTCAAATCTTAAGTCTGTTTTCTTTGGGGAGAAATGGCTTAAAATGCTGTTGTTGCTTCTTTGCTCTTCCTAGCCTCTATTAAATCTAAAGTCTAGTGAATGAAAAACAGCTCTCAAGGCTGCAAGATAGATATATTTTACGGTAATGTAATGAGATTTGTAATGTCATTTGGGACAGCCCACTGGTCAGTGTCTGATGGATTTCCTCTAAGTTCTTGATAAAGGTAATGAAAAGTATGCCCAAGAGCAGCCATTATTAGTGCTGCTACCAGAGTGATTTCTCAGTCTAATAAATCATCAGTTTGATCCATTAATTTAAGATAATGAAAATTCAACCCAGGCTTGGCTTTTTGAATTATTGTATCTTTATAACAGCCCTCCCAAGCTGCTTTTGTCAGATCTGTTAGGACTTAAACACATTACGGTGTTAATGCTCCTTTAAATAGAACTACTTATATTTCCAGAAAATGGTAGATTTTAAATTGGCAGGTCCATGCTTAATATTAGTTTGCAAATTCTGGGATTATTGACATGAGCAGTCGCTGAGGATAGTTGCATTCTGCCATTTTCCTTTTGAAATATTTAAAAAGGAAAAATTATTAAGGCATGTCAAATGTGGAACGGTTTTTTTTTTTTAAATCATGCTGCAGTTTAAAAAGTGAGGGAAGAAAGAAACCAAAATTTGAAACATTTGTATTTGATTTGTCACACTCTAATCTACAGTAAGTAATGGTTTTTGTGTTACAGATGTGCTGCAGGCTTTGGTCAGGCTTTGTACAACCTAAATTAAGTTCATTTTTAAAAACTCAATTGCAGAATAATATCTAATATTTTTTAAAGTTTAAGAAATTACTGAACTTTCATTCTTGCTTCAGACAAAGTAATTTGAGTCACAGGAATAATTGCAAGCTATGATCCAGAATTGAACTGACCTAGGTTCAGAGTTTAAATGTAATGTTGGAAGAGTTACCTTCCCATTGACTTCTATTTTCCCTTTTAATATAACCAGAAATCTATTTAGGATATGATACTGATTAGGTCCGTGTAATTAGTATTATTTATTTATTCATTCATTCATTCATTCATTCAATTTTTATGCCGCCCTTCTCCTTAGACTCAGGGCGGCTTACAACATGTTAGCAATAGCACTTTTTTATCAGAGCCAGCCTATTGCCCCCACAATCCGGGTCCTCATTTTACCCACCTCGGAAGGATGGAAGGCTGAGTCAACCTTGAGCCGGTGATGAGATTTGAACCGCTGACCTTCAGATCTACAAGTATTTTAAGGTGCTTCCAGGGTGAAAGGATTAGTTAGTGACATCACCAATGTCTGGTGCTCCTTTCATGTTTCCATCAAGGACCTGGAGCTCACTCCACCATGTAGTAGTGCTCGGTTCTCAAGCCGTGGCCTTGCTCACCGCCAAACTAGTGTCCTAACCCTGTGAGCCACTGCACTCCTTGTAACTGATTCAATAGTAGTTAGAAACTTTGACCATAAATATTTATATTGTCATTTTAAAATTTAGATTCCTGTTTATATTATTGTTATGCAAAAGCATATTCTATACCTGTGATGGCGACCTGTTGTGGTTAGCTCTGGCCCAGCTCCTGCCCCAAGGAATGTGGAGGTGGATGTGGGGGAGACATCCACATGCCGCAGGCCTGTTTTGCTCCCAGTAGAATGTGCCAACGAAGTCTCCTCTGACCAAGGAAGCGTGGGTGACAGGGAAGAGGGGAGTTTGGCAGACAGCCCAGGAGATCAGTCATCTGTATCATCCCTGGATTCTGAACAAGAATTAATGACACATCCACGCATGCGTAGAGTGATGCATACGAGACAACAACTGAAGGATTATTACAAGAGAAAATGAGACCACCTGTGGTTGGGTGGGGCTGCTGTAATTAGTGTTACAGATAAAAGTGCAGCCTGGTGTTTTAATATCATGGCAGTTTATCTGATTCATTGTTTCATCAAGATCGTGGTTTTTGCTGTTCAGGACTGTGTGTGTGGACTCTCTGGACTTTAGAATTGGACTCAATTTCCCAGTTATTGGGTGAGCAATTGGACTGCATTTAACCTGTGCCTTGTGTGTACCAGAAAATCCCTTTGACATTTAAAAAGGGAGCTGTTTCTGTTTTTCTGTTTATAAAAACTTTTGGGTTTTCCTTTTATTGTGTGGTGTGTGTCTTCCTGGACTCATTACCCTATAATTACGGGCGGTTGAGACATGCTGGCAGAACAGTGACTCTATGGCACGCGTGTCGTAGTCCCATGTCAGCTCCAGTGTGCACATGTGCACTGGACATCTGATTTTCAGCGTTCAAAAGGGTGGGGGGGCATTTTTGCCTTCCCCAGGCTTCTGGAAAATCTCCGGAGCCTGTGGATGGCAAAAAATAAACCCAATTGGGCCTACCGGAAGTCCGGCGCCTTCAGTGAGGCCTGCGTGCATGCGCGGGAGGGGGTTGTATGTGCATGCATGGGGAGGAGGGCATTGTATTAAGGATGGGCACACATGTGCACACTATTGTATGTTTATATGCTTTTGCATAAAGCAAGGATATAGTAGAGTATAGAATAGTGATGGCAAACCTTTTTTTGATCAGGTGCAAAAAGCATGTGTGGTTGAGTATTATATACAATTTGCCATGCTGGGACGTAAGTAGCAGCAGCAGATGGAAGCTAAGTTAAATTCTTGCCCTGATTGTATGACATAGAATGAAAAAGGGCACCACTAGATGATAGGGAGCCACAATGGAATATCACTCTTTGAGGGAGATGGGCGATTTAGAAATATGAAATAGAAATACACGGAAATAAATAGTCTGGAAGCCAGACTCCGAGTTTAGTTTCTGATCTGTTTCTTGTATATTTTACAGAGTTTGTCTGCTTTACATTTTGCATGAAATTACCACTGGAAAATTATATCCTAATGTAGAAAGATATTAGCCAGCTGATGTAAACACTAATGTGTATTAAGCTTTATTTTATTAATAGCATTATTTTATTAATAACATACTTCATTACAAAAGATATGAAAGCAAAATGTTTCGTCTTAATGGGAATTCAGACCCGCTAATTCTGAAGTAGACTAGCTAGGTAATTATACCTTTTCATCTGCATACCTATCCAGAATCCACACCTGTTCCCACTGATTTCAAATATACAGTAAAAGAAAGTGTTCTTTTTGATCTTCAAAAAAGGGATGGGAGACCCTTGTTAAATTAGGGGATTAGTTTACATGTATTAAGAACTTCGGTGGCTGTTAACTGTTTCTCTTCCATGAGTTTCCTTACACAGATCAGTTTACTTGTTTGTGTTTGTTTTATAAAAAGTCAATTTTTTTTCTTCTTAACCTTTTCATATGGGATGTGTGTTATAGATGTTAAGGAAAAGTAGAGAGTAGGTTATATTATTTGAATGGCAAAATCTAATTTATTCACGGAAAATGATCTGTAGCAGGGAATAGCTTAACATTGCCAAATAGAGAAATAACTGTGTTTTATAAATTTTAGTGTTGTTTAATTGAAAATTTTAGTAAACTGTGGGACTATACGGTACCTTTTCTGTGGATATTCTGTTCTCTTGAATGACAGGCCCAAACTCTGCTACCTTTAGGAAATCTACTGAGACCTGGTTCTTCCTCCAGGCATTAGGACCCAATTGGATGAGGATGCCTTTAGCTTGCTCTCCTACATTGCTTAATCACATTTTATATTTGTATACTTGTATTTTAGTTTATTTTTCATTTTTTATGCTATATGCCACCTAGAAAGGTCAGCCTTATAACTTAAACAACAAATGACATAGTATATCTGGCATTTTGAAGTTTATTTATTTATTTTATTTATTTATTAGATTTGTATGCTGCCCCTCTCCATAGACTCAGGGCGGATAACAACTATAATTAAAACAGAATATAACAAATCTAATATTTAAAATAACTAAAAACCCTTATTAAAAACCAAACATACACACAACATACCATGCATAAATTGTATAGGCCTTTTCATATATTTGCAAACATTCCTTGATTCCGTGCTTCAGTTTCTACATCTGTTTAACTTGAGCAATTAGATCATACTAACCTTCCATAAGCTGAGAAAAAGAATTCTTTATACTGCCTGGAAAATATATTAATTTTTTTCAGGAATGATGAAATCAGTCCCGATATGATGATTTATGAATGCATCATATGTCTGATCAAAGACTATTGTACTATTTTTTCCCCATTTCATGTCATAATAATAAACATTAACTCTTGGAATATTTGGACTGAGCCTTTAATAATCAGGCTGGATAGCATAGTTCCTTCCTCTTAATTATTGAAGACTGACATCTAATTTTTGTTTACTTATTGTTTTCAAGCTTTGAGTTGAATCAGTATAGTCTTTAAAGCTGATGTTAACTCTGATCCTATATCATTTCCTTAATCTTTTCACTCAATATGGAAAGGAGATTGATAGAGAAAAGAAGCTATGTATAGGCTATTTGACATAAAGCACACTGAGAATTCTACAAGCTCTTTGAAGGTCAATTAACCAGAAAATAGGCTAAAGACCAGGTTTTCCACTGGATTAGTGACCAAAGAGGATGCCCTGAATAATCAAAGCAGTCTTGGCGTTAGAACACAAAGACAATTATCAGTTCTTAACGTAACTTTAATAACAGAATTCTTTGAACCTCAAAGCATTTCATAAATCTTTTTCTTACTATGGATCATTGATTTTCATTTATTTGGATGTTGTAGGGTTTAAAAAGTTTTAGAGCTTCCCGTTTTCAGAAGGCAAGTATGTTTAAAGACTTTGTAGTTTATGCTTTATCTTTCTTAATTATCTTTTACAGCACTCATATACGTTCAAATTCAGTCTCCTTTTGGATTCCTTGAGGCATTTGAGTTTAAAAGCATCTAATAAGATCTTAATTTTATGGGCTTTAAATGAGAGGTTTAACATGTGTGTTTTTATGATTCCATCTTTTTCTGCATCATATAATACAATTTTGATCTATTAGATATGCTTGCCAATACATCTTACTCTGTAGTTTGGTGATTCCCAGCCTTAGGCCCCCAAATTTGACTATTCGAACGGAACCGCTGTGAACCAAAAGTGGTTAGGAGGAAAAGACTTGATATAGTTTGCAATTATTTTTACCATGGAAAATAAAATTTTGTGTGTACTAATACAGAGGAAGTCTTTTTACTTTTTTTTTTTTTTTACTGTGGAAGATAACAATTTATGTGCACTAGTTCATGGGGAACTTTCTCATAACAGGAACTGACATGTTTGCTGACCCTAACTACAAAATTGGACTTGAATCTAATATGCATTCACAGTGGATTAAATTCCAATTAATATATTGAAAACATGTATGGTCAAATGTACGTTACGACCTAGTTAAGAGGCAGATGCCATTGGGCTGAAGATTTTCTTTCACATAAGCTATGTTTATGTTTAAATTTGAAAATGAAATATTTCACGATGAATGAAATCTAGTCTCATTAAGGAACATTCTTTAAAGCAGTGGGGATTTTACTTTATATAGTTTTAACAGAAATTGTATGTACATTATTGATCCTTAAAACAACTTGTACTATCATACTACAGATGCGGCACTGTAATATGCCAATGCATTCTGACCATCATGAATTTTTTTACATTGTAAATCTCCCCAAAATATAAATTAATAAATAAGAAAATTGTTACCTGTGAGAAATAATACCATACCATTTTGATTAATCCCTAATTGCATATTTTTAGGCCCGTCTGTTAGTGTAGAGCAGTGTTTCCCAACCTTGACAACTTGAAGATATTTGGACTTCAACTCCCAGAATTCCCCAGACAGCATTCACTGGCTGGGGAATTCTGGGAGTTGAAGTCCAAATATCTTCAAGTTGCCAAGGTTGGGAAACACTGGTGTAGAGGAGTACTTTTGCTGATAAAGTAGCCTTCCGTGGTAGTTTAAGTCGTACAAACTGATGGTGTTGTAATTTGTAAATTTTAATTGTACTTGGTAAAATGGTAGAGACCTGAGAGGATACTGCAATGTAATTTAAATCGTAGCTAGGGTATGAAAAGAGATTCCTCTGGCCTGCATTGCCCAGTATAAGTACTTTTATAGTAATATTTTTTTTAATTCTGTCTGTGAGCATGTTTGCAAGTGAACAAGTTATTTAATAGTGACCATTATTATATTATATAGTGACATTATTTCTTTCAGTTCTGTATTGGTTTCTCTTGTGTTAGAATCCATATATCTAAATTAAGCAGTGTTGCAGTCAGCTTCTCACACCATTCCGTTTTCACAGGTACACATTTGCAAGACAACTGGAGACACTATGAGATTAGCTTGAGATAATTTATGCGAATGTTTTCTAATACAGTAGCTGATTTTTTTTAATGCTTCTTAGAGCACTTGCATTAATTGGCTATATTTAACATTAAAGGTTTTAGAACTATTACTTCTACTGAACTTTTGACGGTTATTTTATAGTCTCCCCTCTTTGCCCTGTGCATAATTTTACAATGTACTACAACTGAAAAATCTCAGATGTGGCAATATGAGCCTAGTAATAAGTTTCTTCACAAATCCAACATGAGATAGAGAGATAGAAACAGTCGGATAATTTTTGAAATAGAATCCTGTGGACATTTTCTCAGAATAGCATTTACTTTATTATTTTAAAATTTATATCAGCATTAAATTATGACATTCTATTGGGATTGCAATGGAGGGAAAAAATGCAAGCTGGTTTTATAATACAGATACAGTGATACCTCATTTTACGAACCCCTCATCATACAAACTTTTTGAGATACGAATCCAGGGTTTAAGATTTTTTTGCCTCTTCTTCCAAACTTATTTTCACCTTATGAACCCGCCGCCACCGCTGGGATGACCCGCCTCCAGATTTCCGTTGCCAGCCGAAGCGCCCGTTTTCACACTGGTGGGATTCCCCTGAGGCTCCCTTGCATGGGAAACCCCACCTCTGCGATTTCGCTGAGGCTTCCCTTGCTGGGAAACCCCACCTCCGGACTTCCGTTGCCAGCCGAAGCGCCCGTTTTCGTGCTGGTGAGATTCCCCTGCTGGGATTCCCCTGCAGCATTGCAAAATCCAAAGGTGGGGTTTCCCACGGAGGGGAGCCTCGGGAATCCCACCAGTGTGAAAACGGAGGCTTCGGCTGGCAATTTTGGGTTTGCACGCATTAATCGCTTTTCTATTGATTCCTATGGGAAACATTGTTTCGTCTTATGAACTTTTCACCTTAAAAACCTCGTCCTGGAACCAATTAAGTTCGTAAGACAAGATATCACTGTACTTCAGTTGTAATTATTTGAATCTGTATTCTAATTTTAGATTAGTCTAAGATTTAAATTTTGTAATTAACTACTTGAACATCTTATGTTGAAAATGTGGATTTGAATTTTAAATTGATTTTGTCTCATGGCAAAACCTTTCCCAACTTAAATATATATATTTTTTGTTTGTTCCTAGAAATATTAACTCTGTTGTCTCTTTATTTGCTTCCAGACTCTGCTTTCTTCCCTGGTCGTTGTGCTGAGATCTTTGCCAAAGGACACAGCATTGGGAACTTGGGAGTTCTTCATCCTGATGTTGTCACTAAATTTGATCTCACCATGCCCTGTTCTGCTCTAGAAATCACAATTGAACCTTTCCAGTAAGAAAAACGTCGTCCTTTGGTCCAACTTCATTCTGCATTTTATTTTGTCTTGCTATTGCCTAGCAGTTCTCTGTACATCAAAGCATTAGAACAATGTTACATTAGGCTTTATTAGGCTTTATTATCTTATTACTGTAATAAGAAAAAAAATGTTAACCAGTTAAAGATCTTTTTAACAGTTAAGGACATCAATCTTTTTTAAAAACATGGCAAAGTTCAGTCAAGTATGATAAATATGTATTGACTAAATTTTTTGTTTTGTTTCCTCAAATAGTTTAGTGATTGAAATGTAGACTGTTAACGTATTGCAGCTGTTCCAAATAGAGTGATAATTTATAAAAACAAATGTGAACTGAATTCAGAGGTTAAATTTTTCCTGATTATAAACATACATGTTTCTTGTAAACTGAAACAAACTCCCCCCCCCCCCCGGCCATGGGTAGCTACACCATAAATTTTTGTTCTTTTTAAAAGACAGTCAAAATAAATTTATTTGCCTACTCACTTACTCTTAGTTGTAGTAGATACAATTGCAAGCAACTATGCGTTAGAGTAAATTATCCATTGATTCTGCTTTTTCCTATACTAGAAATAGAATAGGGAAGCTTTGACATTTGTATGAAGTTTCAAATGACCACAGATATTTTTGTCTTCAGATATGACTACAGATATTTTGGACACTAGTGATTTATGCTGAAAATCTCACTTGTTAAGTAAATAAAGTAAATAAATACCTTTAATAAATAAACCACTTGGATGGAGTGATCAAATTAATGGAAGCAAGGCTATAGGATCTGTATGCCTGCTTTAAATGTTAATCACGAGCCTATTATCTTAGTGTCCATATGTTTGCAAGCAGTCTTATTTAACATTTTAATTCAGATTGTACATGAACTAAAAATGTAACCAGAAAATACTGTATTTCTTAGCGCTTCCTTGCTAAGAGCATTTGACATTCACACTTTGAAATATCATCTTGCTATATAATACATTACAGATACATGACATATGTTTTAATTTTAAATATAGAAACACATAATTTGGATATAGCAATTGATGGTATTTTTTCAGATTATATATTTAGCATATTATGGTAAAAATGATACAAAAATAGAAATTGTATACTTAATAAATAAGAACATGTACATGCAGTCTTGATGAACAGATAGACTAGATATTCTTCATAAAACAGTTATGTAAACAAACCCAAAACTTTTGGGAAGACAGCAAACATTCAGAAATCTATTTTAAATAGAATTGTCATTACAGTAAAACCATGATTTAGCATATCCTTCAGATGTCTGTTAAGTTCCAATATATATAGTTTACCTCATTTATATAATTATATCACATTAGTGATGTAAGCCAAAAGAGATGAAGTCCAAACAAAAACATATATCTAAAATCTGTTAAATTAAAATATATGATACGGAGGTTTTACTGTCTTCTGTTCCTGCTATAATGTGAATACAAAGAATAATTGACCAGTAATATGTTCTTTCATATAACCAATCACCCCATCCATCCATGCTCATCTCAAACATTTAGAATGTGAATGAGCAGAAAAGAGACTTAGAAGCAGTTCAGCACCGTTCTCTTGTATTAGCATTGGAATAAAAAATGCTGCTTCCTTTATGCTGTCAGTGCTACATTCCTGAGAAACATCCACAGTATTTTGATATAAGAATATTATGTCGTCATACGATCAATATCTTTCAGACCCCTTCTTATTCAAAATACAAATCAGAAAAAAAATGACAATTCAGACCTGTCTTTTTTTTTTTGTATGGAAGATAAAAGGTTAGGTTGGGGACTGGGAGGGTCATTTAAACCCTAGAGCAATAGCGCAGCATCTCCATTCCAAGGAAGATCATAGAATGCATTTATTCCCAGTCATATGTGCTTACAAACTGTTGAAGACTGATATTGTATTATATTTGGTTTTTCTCAATGCAAACTTACAAAGCTGGTAATTCTCAGCAATAATACATCAATATATATATATATAGAATTAAATGTCATTCCTGATTATTGTTCTTTTTTGGTTTGTGAACACTCTCTCACACTGAATACCAGAATAACTAAATCCTATATTTAGTCTGCAGTATTAGCAATCCTAAAGAGTTTATGCAAAAGGCACATTTCATTCTCCCATCATCCCAGCCCCCAACTACTGTAAATATTTTTAATCTGCAGTCCATAATCTGGACAATTTAAAAAACCAAATGCATAGCATTTAATTTAAGCCAAAAAATGTATATAGCAGTGGCACAAACATTGTAGCACTTAGGCCAATAGAAGAATAGGTTATAAATTTATAGGGCACTTCAATTTTTATTTGATGCATAGCTACAACATCACTGTTAGAAATCTTGTGCCAAGAACATAATGATTTACGAACAATAGTTTTGGCAATCTGCCGCATCATAATTAAAACACTAATCCCCACCATAAATTTTGCAAGAACTAGCAAGATAATTTCACTAGTGATGGAAGGAACACTGTAAGTGACATCTTTAGATGCAACATTTGAACCATAATGATTATTTGCCCAAAACCCGATAATTGCTCCTGCGGAAGCTCCTAGAATAGTGGTAGTATCTGCTCTAGTTGGACTGTAATAATCTAGTTTGGGATAATTGTAGCACAAGAAGAGGGGTACAATGATGCAGAATGCTGGACAGAAAGGGCTGGTGAGCATCAAGTGGTCCATGATATCCCAGGTAGGAGAGGCAATAGCAGTCAAAACTAAGGAAATTAGGCTGCCAACAATGACGTCCTGGAAAAACACACAAAGATATTAGTGACACAAATACCATTTGTCTCAGAATGCAATCCCTAGCTTGAATTGAAAAACAAGTTTAGATTGTTACAGGTCGAATAGACACAAGAAATATCTTAAGAATAAATAGTAACATAAAGACTAACATAACAAAAATGCAAAAGCTTGGTATGATGTATGTTCTTCAACTGCTACTACTTCATGGAAGCAAAATTTAATTGAGGAATCTTAATCACTTTTATACTCTTTATGGGGGGAACAGAAAAGGATTTCTGCAAGAGCAATAAATATGTTACATTTGCAGAATTAAGGTAAGATTTATAGGCAGAGTATGTATTCATATATAATTTAGTCATTTTTGCTGAAAGATTTTTTATTTTTGCATAAACTGCATGCAAACCCATAATTTAGATTTAGACATTTTAGCTGAAAGGCAAAAGTAATGCTTCTTAAATTAAGATTTCTATGACTAGAAAGGGAAAAAAAGTCCGTTTTTTCTCTCTCTATTCATCGGCCTTTCTCTTATGTAATCTCTCAGTTTAATAATTCAAAGATGCATTTTCCAAAAGTAACTACATTTTCTTGGGTTTTTTGTCCCATTGAAAAGTTTCACTTCTCATCCGGGAAACTTCTTCATTCTGAACTGCTTTGAGACAACAATTTCCTGGGTGATTGAGAATCTCCATAGGCACTCAATTTAATAACTTCATGATTTCTCTGCCAAGAATTAATGTTAGTTCCTTTTTTATGGATGGCTTTAGGCCAAACAATTGATTTGACCCCACTCCCTGGTTTCTGTTATTTTATTTAATGAAATCTGAATTATTGGTGACTATCTATTATCTTATTTTAATCTATTTTTCATATTTTTGAACTATCCATTTCTCTCAAAGAGGGACTCTGGATGATCAAAGGCATCTTGACCTCCATTCATTAAGAAAAACAAAAGACTAGTTTTTGAATGCTTCATTACTGCTACTATAATCTACACTAAAGAATTTTATAACATATCTAGTACATATCTAAGATTAATTCCATTTTACACAAGAGAATTAAAGAATACCATCACAGTCATTTTAAACAAAAGTTTTCTCTATCTTTCACACATACATACACGGCCATTACACAAATTATATTCTACATATATAGTTCCTAGTCTGCTCTCCTTCAGAGATATTGAATTACACCTCTAATTGCTAGCAGGGATGGTGTAATCTTTGGAAAGCATCATTCTGGGGATGTTAGTCGAACTTTCTCCACCGAAGATCCATGATTCTATATATTCTTTTAAATTGTGATTGATCTTAGGTACTAAATCTTTAATTTGGAGCTGACGGCTCCTGTATCCTGGACGAAACTGAAGTGATCCATCATAATATTCCTGCATTAAAGGCCAAGGGTTATATTATTTCAAACATTAGGGTGGTCTTATGAAGGCCTAGAGGGACTAGTATTTTGTTTTCATCTTCCACTACTATTATAGGATATACAGCAAGTATACTCTGTAGACAAATAGTTGCAATTAGGTATACTAGAGCAGTGTTTCCCAACCTTGGCAACTTGAAGATATTTGGACTTCAACTCCCAGAATTCCCCAGCCAGCTGGCTGGGGAATTCTGGGAGTTGAAGTCCAAATATCTTCAAGTTGCCAAGGTTGGGAAACACTGTACTAGAGCAGTGATTTTCAACCTGTTTTGAGGCATGGCACATTTTTTACATTTACAAAATTCTGGGGCACACCACCAACCAAAATGACACTCTAACACACTCTCCTCTCTTTTTCCATCCCTGTCTCCCCCCACCCCGTGTGTGTGTGTGTATATATACACACTCTTGAACCATTTCCAAAAATAGGTGGGGGTTTTCTCTCTCTTTTTCTTTGGGTGCTTTTTATCATATGCTTTAGATCAAGAGTCACTTCTCCCTCTCTCTTTTGTTTCTCTCTCTTTCCTCTCATTCTCTGCCTCCATCATTTTCTCATTTCTTTTTTTCTCCCCTTTTTTCTCTCATTTCTCTCTCTGTCTCGCTCTTGCTTTCTTCCTCTCTCTCGGGAGGGGGTTAGCCTTCCTTCCTCTCTCTCTCTTCCTCCCATTTGCTCTCTCTCTCTCTGTGTGTGTTTGTGTGTGTTCTCTCTCTCTGGTGGAACAATTTCCACACATTGCCCATGTTTGCATCATATTTGCATGGGAGGGGTTTAACCTGACTTCCTCTCCTCTCTCTCTCCTCCCCTCCTGTTTGCTGCATGTGTATATGGGTGATGAACAGGAAACAAAAAGTTGTGAGTGCAAGAGAAGCCTTGGGTGGTGGGGCATACAGGCCATACGCGTTCCCTGTGCTGGGTCAGCATGCCAAGTTCAGAGAAGGTGGGGGACAGGTTGGTTACTCCAAAATGGGTGGGGGGAGGAGGGAGGGAGGGAGAGAGAGAGGAATGTAGAAGGGGTAGGAACAGGAAACCGTGGATAGGAGCTGGTTATATTTACTTCCAAGGAAATGTCAGAAAAGGATCAGCCAGGTACACGTGATGCAGGCAGAGTGGAGGGAAATGGAAGGGAAGGCATGAAGAAGGAGATAGAATTCTTGGTCCTCTGATTGGCCAGTGGCAAAATGTCTCGTGCGCCCAAAAGCTCGGAGTGAATGGGGTTTTGGGTCCGTTTGGAGAAAGGCCTGTGATGAAGGGGCTGTAATGGGAGGGACTATGACGAAAGGGATGGACTGAAGAGTTAGGGTCCTTTCAGCAAAGAAGAAAAGGCAGCACCCAATCGTCGGAGGCGGAAGCCTGGAGACCAAACAGGTGTGGCCAATCGGAGCAGGCAAACAGGCACATTCTACCTGTGTTTCTTATTCTCTTCTGTGCAATGAAATGTTATTAGATTAGTAATTTGAAACAAGAAGTCATAAGCCTTTTAGGTCGTGAGAGGGGAGTGGGCCATCATATCATTTAATGGCAACTAAGATTGCAAAATATTTTTATTCCTTTGTGAGAAAATGCCTGGGTCATATTCAGGTGGGAGAAAAGAGATTACTGAACTAATCAGAAACTTCTAGCTGAGACTTTGGGAGATAAATATAGCATTTTATTTAAGAAACATGAACACATTAATAGAGATCTTTTGTATCTTCAAACTCCAGAATATTTAAGGTAAGAAAAACTATTCGCAAAATTGTAAGCTACTGAGATAATTTGACATATAATTTCATTAAGGCCATGATGTTCCAGCAAAAACATAGAATTTGGTCATGAAACCAACAAAAGTTTCTCTTTTAATCGCTGTCTTCATCTGTTTTTTAAAAGTATTTTTTTCTATCATTACATCCTGAAAAAAGAATTATGAGATTTTTTACTGATTAACTAAATATGGTAATTTAGCTCTATAGTGGGGAAGAGAGAATTCTCTGTTTTTAAACTAAATGTCTTGATCTAATGAGGGTTTCCATCAAAATCCATAGTGATGGATAAACAAATGTAGCCATTAGCAGCTATAATTATTTAAGATGCTTATATGAGTAAGCTGAAATTATCATTAAAATGTTTTAGTTCATTTTCCCATCCCGTAAATAACATTAAGCCTAACACTCAGTAAATGCACTCAATCATAGCTGCACTGCGTAACAAACAAGATTTTTAAAATAATGGAGTTTTACTTCATAATTTCTTCCAGTTTGATTAGATCATACACCAAGAAAACTAAAGTGCAAATGGAAGTGTTAGACTCAATCTAAAGCGGGTGGGGTGGGGGTGGGGGTGGGGGTGAAACTCACACCATCACAGTGCCCTCATGTGATGTATCGTGATTTTCCCCCTTTGATAAATTGGTCATGGGCATGGCCAGTGTGTGGCACATCTTTGATCTAAAGGCATATAAAGATATATATCCTCAGTGAGCAAAGTCTTGAATCATGAAGAAACACATTTTTTATTATTTAGATTCAGATTTGAGAAATTCTACTGATTCTTTGAGCTTGTATCAGAAGCAAAATTAACTTAATGCTTTGTATTTAACTTTGCTGTTATACTTTACTATATCCTATCGTTTCTTCAACTCAAGTCAGAATATATAGTATAATTCTTCCTATTCTTAATGCCTCCCCCAACCCTTGAGAGCGGTATGGTGGATTGAGAGAGAGTTCCCGGTCCAGAGTTACCTAATGACTAAGGACTAAGATTTGATGAGCCTAAATTGCATCACTTATAAGCTAACATCTTGACCATGATGCCATATTCGCTGGCTGGCTGCTTCTATAATGCAGAACCAAAAATGATATTTCTTGAAATACAAATTATAATATTACCCTACCTGTGAAATAATCAACATTAAGATTTTCTACCACATAAATTTTAGATTTTATTAATTTTCAGAATAATTGTTCTTTAAAGCAACAGCCACTTTCAGTGTATTTCAGGTCTCCAGAGAAATTTTCATGCAGTTGTTTGCTTCAGTTTTGCTCCAGCTGGTCTGACGACCCAACAATTCTTGCAAAATTACTTTGGAGAACTTTACCCAGACGTCAAACTGACAGTGGGAGGTGTAAAGTAACAATTTAATTTATTAAATTTATAGCCCCCCCCCCAATTCCTTGCGGACCTTCGGTGGCAAGTTGGGGTTTTTTGGTTTATTGCTCCTTTAAGACACAGAATAGCAAATCATTATTCTTGGTTTTCAAATCCTGATTTGTGAAAACATAAAGCCAGAATTCATTAGGCTTGTTTAAGTAGAAACCTTAGGAGAGGCATGACAGAAAAAACACAAAAAATAAATTGCTTCTGAAAATGTAGCTACATATTCTTTCCTCCCTCCCTCCCTCCCTCCATCCATCCATCCATCCATCCATCTATCTATCATGTCATAGATGTGAGTACACACCATCACATTTTGTAAATATTTAACTGTATCTTTTCATGTGATATACTTAAATATTTACAAAATGTGATAATGTGTACTCACTTCTGTGATATACAGTGATCCCCCGATCATTGCGAGGGTTCCGTTCCAGGACCCCCCGCAACGAGCGGGTTTTCGCGAAGTAGCGCTGCGGAAGTAAAAACACCATCTGCGCATGTACAGATGGTGTTTTTACTTCCGCAGCGCTAGCGAGGAGCCGAAGATTGGGGGCGGCGCGGCTGTTTTAAAACGTCGCCGCCGACATGGGGGGCTCGCTAGCACACCCCCTAACCCGGGTTGGGGGTTCGGGGGGGTGCTAGCGAGCCCCCCATGTCGGCGGCGACGTTTTAAAACACCCGCGCGGCTTTCCAATGAGTCCCGAAGACAAACGTCAAACTTCCGCGTTTGTCTTCGGGACTCATTGGAAAGCCGCGCGGGTGTTTTAAAACGTCGCCGCCGACATGGGGGGCTCGCTAGCACCTCCCCGAACCCCCAACCCGGGTTTGGGGGGGTGCTAGCGAGCCCCCCATGTCGGCGGCGACGTTTTAAAACACCCACGCGCCTTCCCAACTGAGCCCTCAAGCCAAGCGCCAAAGGCGAACTTCTGCGCTTGGCTTGAGGGCTCAGTTGGGAAGGCGCGCGGGTGTTTTAAAACGTCGCCGCCAACATGGGGGGGCTCTCTAGCACCCCCCTGAACCCCCAACCCGGGTTTGGGTGGGTGCTAGCGAGCCCCCCATGTCGGCGGCGACGTTTTAAAACACCCGCGCGCCTTCCCAACTGAGCCCTCAAGCCAAGCGCCAAAGGCGAACTTCTGCGCTTGGCTTGAGGGCTCAGTTGGGAAGGCGCGCGGGTGTTTTAAAACGTCACCGCCGACATGGGGGGCTTGCTAGCACCCCCCCGAACCCCCAACCCGGGTTTGGGGGGGTGCTAGCAAGCCCCCCATGCCGGCGGCGACGTTTTAAAACACCCGCGCGCCTTCCCAACTGAGCCCTCAAGCCAAATGAACCCGGGTGGCCGGGTGAGCAGCGAGCGAACGGCGGGTGGCCGGGCGAAGGGCGGGCGAGCGGCGAGCGGCGGGCGAGCGGGTGCTGGGGAGGGCTTCTCGCTCTCGCCAGCAAGAGGGGGAGCGAACGGCGTGGGCAGGCTGCGGACAAGCTGTTTGCTCGGGCCGCTTCCCAGCTGAGTACTCAGCTGGGAAGCGGCCCGAGCGAACGGCGTGGGCGGGGGAAGGGCGCGCGAGCCGCGGGTGCGCGGACAGGCAGGCTGCGGACAAGCCGTTCGCTCGGGCTGCTTCCCAGCTGAGTACTCAGCTGGGAAGTGGCCCGAGCGAACAGCGTGGGCGGGGGAAGGGCGCGCGAGCCGCGGGCGCGCGGGCAGGCAGGCTGCAGACAAGCCGTTCGCTCGGGCCGCTTCCCAGCTGAGTACTCAGCTGGGAAGCGGCCTGAGCGAAGCGGCAGCAGCGAGGAGTTTGCGTGGGCGGGGGGGAAACTCCTCGCTGATGCCCGCCAAGAGGGGGAAGACCTAGGGAAGCCGCCCAGCAGCTGATCTGCCCGGCGCCATCTACGCATGCGTGCCCATAGAAAAAAAAGGGCACGCATGCGCAGATGGTGTTCTGACTTCCGGGTTCAAAAATCGCAAATTAGCCTGTTCGCAATGGTCGGGGATGCAATAACCGGGGGATCACTGTACTGCATATATCCACTTATACTGGTGCTACAGGTAAAGGAAAACCAACAAGCTACATAGGCATATCATAAGGAGTCATATAGAGATTCAGTAACATTTGATGAAAACGCCTAAATTATGACATACACATAGCAATGCCACTAAATAATTGTACAATTATGGACTTGAATCAAAATTCTATAATTTACGGTAAATAATGATGGCACCATAAGCATTTCATGATTTGTTTTCCTTGCCTCTCATAATCTCAGCAGTTACCCACAGTAAAAACTTACCAGCACTGTATGCATTCCTGTGTAAATTCTGCTGAGGCCTACCAGAGATGAAAATAAGAAGGCTCCCAACAGTCCAAGTTCAAGTGGATACTAAAAATATAAGGGGAAACCTTTATTCATCACTTAATCAAACCCAGTCCTTCCACAATTTAGTTTGAAGACACCATAAATTGAAAGAATTAGAACCTTCCTTTCCTAAATCTAAGATGAAACTCAAACAATGAGAAGGGAACTTATGACTTCCAAGAACCTTATTTGGATGAATTACCTAAAGATAATAGATGCTGGGGGGTTTTCCGCAGATAACATCAAGTGATTCCATTTTTTAAAAAAAATCCCTTCAAAGTATCCCAAGCCAAATGAACTCTAAAGAAACATCTCCACAATTAAGACTAACATACAGGCTCAAAAGTGAATTTGTGCATATTTCCCAAAAAATCCCACCGGAACAAAAGATCCTAATTTTACAGAAATGTCATTGAAGATGTAAAACAATCCTATATTCCTAGAAATGATTTTTCTCAATCAGTGACAATGAAAAACTTGTTAATACTGTCCAATGAAGACCAATACACAAGAAGGAAAAGGATGAAATAATAATGGACTTTAATGCCACTGAAATACTTGAGGCTTAAGATGGAAGGGCTGATATTAGACCAAATAAGGCAATGGAATTTGGTCATACAACTTGACTAGATTAAATCAGAATTGCTTCTTTTTACCTTGTACTGCTTTGCAGTCACAGACACAAAAGTGAAAGAGATGGCTGTGGCTGCCATGGCGTGTGTGGATGGCATTCCATATTCTGCATTAGTCTTCTTTTCCAGCTTGACAACAGGCGGTGAATGAGGACGAGGCCACTTCAGAAGGTCTTTCATGACTTGACCAATATACATGACTACCTGGAGATAGCAAAGAGACATTTTCCTGTTTATTTATGTAGTAAACAAATTTACATGGCTGCCCAATTCCATACGTCATTGACTTTGGGTGGCTTACAACATTAAAAACTGCAACACAAAAACCACAGCCCTCCCCACAACAAGACAATCAGATCAGACACTTGATCAGCTCCATCTGGGCAATTTGGATCTCCAGGTCTGCTGAACAGCCAAATTTTTTGTCATTTTTCAAAAAAGCAACAGGAAAGGGACAATCGTACCTTCGTGGGAATTATGCCCCATAGTGAAGGAGCCACCACCGACAAGATACTTTTCATGCTCTCACCAATGTAGATCCCTAATAGTTGGGATCCACACCATACTCTGAATTCCTGTCCTGGTGGGTTAGGGAAATGTAATGGAGGAAAGATGGTCCTTCAAACAGCCTGGCTTCAAGCTGTTATTTAAAGGTTAAAATGAGAGATAGATATTTGCCCAAGGGTTCAAGATAAATAGCTGCGGGAACCTACCCCAATCCAATAAGCTCCAGATGTCATAATTCCTAGACATACAGAGAAATGCATACTTGGAATTATATTAATTAAAAGTCTAATTCATCTGTAATTCATTTGCTGTTAAAGACTGACTTTTCAAATCTCAGACTGATAAATAATTTTACAAGGCCCAGAGTAGAAAGCTTGACGTCAGATAGGAAATCTAGATGCCCCCCACTTTCCGCCATCCCATGGTCCTAAAACAGAAGAACCAAACTATTCTATGCACCATCAAAGACCCTTCTAGGAGTAATAAGATTGTACAGTGTTCCCTCGATTTTCATAGGTTCGAACGTCGCGAAAAGTCTATACTATGGTTTTTCAAAAATATTAATTAAAAAATACTTTGCGGGTTTTTTCCCTATACCACGGTTTTTCCTGCCCAATGACATCATATGTCATCACCAAACTTTCATCTGCCTTTAATAAATATTTTTTAAAATAAACTTTAATAAATAAATATGGTGAGTAATAATCTAAATGGTTGCTAAGGGAATGGGAAATTGCAATTCAGGGGTTTAAAGTGTTAAGGGAAGGCTTGTGATCCTGTTCATAGCCAAAAATAGTGTATTTACTTCCGCATCTCTACTTCGCAGAAATTCAACTTTTGCGGGCGGTCTCGGAATACATCCCCCGCGAAAATCGAGGGAACACTGTAATCCAAACACATAAAATATCAATAATGGCATGAACATTAAGCAGTGACATTACACATTTAAAAATAACAAAACACGTCAATGTAATGCTAAAGCAGTGCATCATAAATGCAGGAGGTAAAATATTTGAAAGTCATAACAAAGCACATCACAATTTCAAACATTAGAAGTTGCATCTAAAGAGAAAATGTGTTTCAATTTTTGGGGAATGTAGTTTTCTTAGTGCACGCTTGAGCAAAGGTAAATTATGTTGAGCTTAAATACTAAAAACGAAGTAATGTTTGTTCACTTATCAATTTTGCATACTGACTTAATCACATAGCAGACTCCTGATGGATGATAATATGGAACATAGAAGTATAATAAACATCAATCAAAGCAGAAAACATTTAAAGCCACAAGCTAAGAGTTTCCACTCTCACATTCCCTAAGACCTCTCAAGGGGAGTTTTATGCCAACTTGGCCTCTGGGGAAGGGCAGTCCACAACCAGGCCATCACAGGAAATACTGCTTCTGAGCTTTGCGTCTCCCCTCCACTGTTTTTTCCAAAAGAAAGATTAAAAACTTCTACAGAGGACAACTTTGGACAATTTATGCCGCATCCTGTTGCCAGGTGATGCTTTGTATTCCAGAAAATGTGTACTGATTGAATCTTTCATTGTTTCTCTACGAAATTATTATTGTTATTATTATTATTATTATTATTATTATTATTATTATTATTATTATTATTATTATTATTTATTGGATTTGTATGCCGCCCCTCTCCGCAGACTCAGGGCGGTGAACAACAATGATAAAAAACAACAACATGTAACAATCTAATTTAATAAAACAACTAAAAACCCTTATAAAAAACCAAACATACACACAAACATACCATACATAACTTGTAATGGCCTAGGGGAAGGAATATCCTAACTCCCCCATGCCTGGCGACAAAGGTGGGTCTTGAGTAATTTGCGAAAGACGAGGGTGGGGGCCGTTCTAATCTCTGGGGGCAGTTGATTCCAGAGGGCCGTGGCCGCCACAGAGAAGGCTCTTCCCCTGGGGCCCGCCAAACGACATTGTTTGGTCGATGGGACCCGGAGAAGGCCAACTCTGTGGGACCTTATTGGCAGCTGGGATTTGTGCGGTAGAAGGCGGTTCCGGATGTATTCTGGCCCAATGCCATGTAGGGCTTTAAAGGTCATTACCAACACTTTGAATTGTGACTGGAAACCGATCGGCAGCCAGTGCAGGAAATATTGTCCCACATGTATCTCTCTCACTCTCTTTCACCTTTATTTCTTTTTACTTTCTTGCATTTTATATAGAACTCTTCTGGGTGTTCAACTCTTAGTAGAATTTACTTAGTGATTTTAAAATGGTGGGAGAAAATGAATAAAATAGAATGCACTTATGAAAAAAGTAGATATAGTTTGGACTATAGTTATGTCCACTCTTTTAGTTGATGTAAGCAAGTTTCCCCTTTGCCCCCTAGCATTTAGTAAAAAAGAGGTGCCATCTCAATTAAATTTTATCCTATTTCCAGCTTTCATATCAATATCTTTTCTGCTCTTTTGGCATACTTTCCTGCAATAAATGAAGTTCACAAGTTATACACAATTCCTTTTTAAGTTCAAAGAGGAACTAAAGTACCTGAGTGACCTTGAGGCATCAAGAACACCGAGGCATCAAGTCTGATTGTCAGCAATAACTTCAAAATTCTACCATTCCTAATCTCATGAGAAAAAATATAAAACTGTTTCAGCAGCCTTGAAAATTTAAGATTGGAGATTTGTGGATTGTAATTTTCATCTTCAATATCTGCATAAATCACTTGCTTCAGATGTTACAATTCTTTTCGCGACCATGGAACACATAAAATGACAGATAAGTGTTAATGTTTGGGTCTCAAGATGTCAAGGTTCCAGGTAGCATCCAACTTAAATCAGTCCTTTTATCAACAGTATGCATCTGGAGATTTGGGGGGAAATGGCTTTGTAAAAAATGCTTACCATTTTTATACATTTACAAATAACTTTCACAGAACATAAATGACTATTTTTATCAAAATAAGCATTTGAAAATAAGCCATTTAAAAGCAAAATAAAACTGAAAGGCTAAGAAACAGCTAATGCCATCTGCGTAAATGTAATGATGACTTCAAAATGCTATTTGTTCTATATTTGGGATCAATAGCAGACTTCATCAGTTAAGCAACTTTCATCAGATTGAAATGAGCATACAATGAAATATTTAGTTCCTCAAGTCTGCTAGATCCTAGCCATCTCATAAAATAAAACTTTTCACCACTGAAAAAAGAATTTAAATCACTGTGTCCCTTGATGTTGCCTGCTCTATGAGGTTCGTTGTCTTGCTTTAATGAATGATAAGTTTTTGTTGATTTGATGTTAGGGTAGAGGATTCAAATGAACATCTTGTATATATCAGACAGATACGGCAATTTCAGAAAGCTACATGGGCCCTGCTGCCGATATATTTGCATGTTCAGTAAATGGATGAAACATTCCTGAGTTGATAAATCAGCATCTTGAATACTACATACTCTGCAGGTTGTAGCAGACTACTGAATTCTTAAATCTTTCATACCAGGAAGCTTAACCTTATCTGCTTTGGTGAAGCAGCTAACTACAGTGGTACCTCGGTTCTCGACCACAATTCGTTCCAGAAGTGTGGTCGAGAACCGATTTGGTCGAATACCGAATTAATTTATCCCATAGGAAATAATGGAAATGGATTTAATTGGTTCACAGCCCCTGTTGACTTGCTGGGAACCAATTAAATCTATTTTCTTTATTTCCTATGGGATAAAAAATCTGAGGAGCTCTATAAGCGCTCCAAGCTGCAGGAAGGGTGGGGGCGGCTGCAGTCCCCGCAGCTTCAGGGGCTCCTTTCCTCAGTGCTTCGTCTTGTTACCTGTAGGCAGCTGCACCAACTTTCTCCTTCCCGGCGGCGGCAACGGCGGCGGCTTCCCTTCGAGTAGCAACCGCACTGGGAACGTCACTTAATGAAGGGAAGCTGCTGGAGCGGCAGCAACTGCTGAGATGGCTCCGGCGGCTTCCCTTCATCACGTGACATTCCCGGCGCTGTTGCTCCTTGAAGGGAAGCCGCCGCCGTTGCCGCCGCCGGGAAGGAGAAAGTTGGTGCAGCTGCCTACAGGTACTGTAACAAGACGAAGCACTGAGGAAAGGAGCCCCCCAAAGCTGCCGGGATTGCAGCCGCCCCCGGCGGTAACATTTCGGATAATGAACAAAACTTTCTGTGGCTGTTCGGTATCCGAATTTTTGTTCGGATACCAAAGGAAATTTTTGCTGAAAATTTTGTTTGGTATCCGAAATGTACGACAACCAAAGCATTCGAGAACCAAAGTACCACTGTACTCCCTTAGTAGTTTTGGCTGCAACCACTTATTTTCCAGGCACCCTCTGGCATCCACCCAAGCATGGCATATGAGAGACTGGATTTCACAACCTGTACTGCTTTCTACCCATCAAAAAGTAAAGGAGATAAACCAATTGTACAAGAGGTAAATAAAACAAACTATTTGAATATTATTGGTAAAGTCAGATCAGTGCATAATAAAATCAGGACTTGTGAGTGCTGCTATAGAGAGCCTTAGTGATGATCTTAGAGAAACAATGCAGCAACCGTTACAAATAAAATATGTCTTACTGATGTTAACCTATGGGGAAATGAAACATCTGCTAGAAAACAGCCAAACTCAAACAGCATCAAAGACCCCACAGTTCAGCTCTGATGTTTGAAGCTTGGGATGTGAGGAAAACATTAAAAAAAAAATAAACAAAAAGGCTCCACTCTAACTTCCTATAGTATAAGATAGTAAAGAGAAAAGTGAAATGATTCTCAGGCTTTAAAGATTCTATTAATATAGCCTACATCAGTAAAATGTAATTCCAGTTAAACTTACAGAGTCTGACTAAATTGCAGTTGAAATCATCACATTTCTCTACTAGTAGGTATATGGAGAACCCTTAAATTATATTTATTTATTTTATTTATTTATTCATTCATTCATTCATTCATTCATTCATTCGTCCAATACACAAATACATAGGAAGAAAATAAACATGAGGTAATATATATATAAGGATAAAAGTGAAAATAGAGGAGAAGATATATGAAAGGAAGAAAATATATATGATATATGAGATAAAGGAAAGACAATTGGACAGGGGACGAAAGGCACACTAGTGCACTTATGTATGCCACTTACTGGCCTCTTAGGAACCTGGAGAGGTCAATCGTGGAGAGTCTAAGGGAGAAATATGCTAATCACTAGGGCAGTGATGGTGAACCTTTTTTCCCTCAGGTGCCAAAAGCGTGCCTGTACGCGCTATTGCACACACTTGAGTGCCCCTACCCATAATCCAATGCTGCCCCACCCACCATGCATGTGCACACAATTCCCCCTGCTCCCCCGTTTCCCAACTTCGGGTGGGTCCAGCAGGTCAGTTTTTTGCCCTCCCCAGGTTCCAGAGGCTTTCTTAGAGCCTGGAAGGGTGAAAAGAGCCTCCCCTGTCCCTCTGGAGGCCAAAAATGCCTTCCAAGAGCCTCCATATAAGCCAAAAATCAGCTGGCTGACATGCACTTGTATGCTGGAGCTGAGCTAGGGCAATTTATTTATTGGATTTGTATGCCACCCCTCTCCGTAGACTCGGGGTGGCTAACAACAATGATAAAAACAGCATGTAACAATCCAATTAATAAAACAACTAAAAACCCTTATTATAAAACCAAACATACACACAAACATACCATGCATAACTTGTAATGGCCTAGGGGGAAGGAATATCTTAACTCCCCCATGCCTGGTGGCATAAGTGAGTCTTGAATAGTTTACGAAAGACAGGGAGGGCTCACTTGCCGGCAGATATGGTTCTGCATGCCACCTGTGGCATATGTGCCATAGGTTCACCATCACTGCAATAGTGTATCAACATTGTCGATGTATAGAAGAACATCAAAACCTGGCATGCAGTCTATATTTTAAGTGGGTTTAGTAGGAAAGAATTTCATAATCTTGAAAAAATGGAATTTCAAAAACAATCAATCTGATAAATGGACTAGGTTATGGAAGTCCCCTTAAATCAGTGTAGCATCACTCTGAGTTTTCCAATCATACCTGGCAAATATTGTAACTGGAGACATACTGAGGAGAACATCCATACAACCCTCTCAGGTGACACTAATAGCAGTACCATATGTTATTTTTTATCCCACAGGTAAAGAAACAGTCCAAAGCTTTTAGATACTGACATTTTTCAAAATGCCTGCAAAAGATTTAATGGCTACTAAAATGAATGGAGACAGTCTGAAAGGAGGAAATTTGGCAGGTTAAATCCAATTGAAAAAAACCTGAGATTTTCCGTAGGATGGCAATAAGCAGACTTATCCAGCATATGGCTTCTACTCTCTTGTCCCTTGTCTGCCTTGTCCCTGTCACATCAATGTGGTAATGAATGGACAGAGATGTCTTTCTGTCCAGCCTCCAACACATTTCTGTTTTTCTTTGCTGGTTGCAGAGAAAGAGAAGACTCCCCTGCCAAGCTAACATTAAAAAGTTTTTGTTTAAGTCAGGAATAAAAGCAACTTACACAGGGTGAAATGCTACCGGTTCAGCCCGATCTGGGTATACTGGTAGTGGAGGCAGCAAGCATGAAGCTCTGCCCATCCACCCAGATGAAGCCATTTTCTTTTTTTAACCCTCTGTGCATGAATCCGCATACAGACAGGAAGTTGAACAACTATCCTTGTGGTGTGACCAGAACAATCTAGAACTGAACACACTCAAAACCGTAGAAATGGTGGTAGACTTTAAAAGAAACCCTTCCACCCTTCCACCTTTCACAATGCTAGACAACACAGTATCAACAGTAGAGACCTTCAAATTTCTAGGTTCTATCATATCTCAAGACCTAAAATGGTCACCTAACATCAAAAACATCATCAAAAAAGCGCCAGCTCAGGAAGCTCAAACTGCCCAAGGAGCCGCTAATACAGTTCTACAGAGGAATCATTGAGTCTGTCATCTGCACCTCTATAACTGTCTGGTTTGGTGCTGCAACCCAACAGGATCGACACAGACTTCAGAGGATAATCAGAACTGCAGAAAAAACAATTGCTGCCAACCTACCTTCCATTGAGGACCTGTATACTGCACGAATCAAAAAGAGGGCGGGGAAAATATTTACTGACCCCTCACATCCTGGACACAAATTGTTACAACTCCTACCCTCAAAAGGTCGCTACAGAGCACTGCACAGCAAGACAACTAGACACAAGAACAGTTTTTTTCCGAACGCCATCACTCTACTAAGCAAATAATTCCCTCAACACTGTCAGACTTTCTACTAAATCTGCACTTCTATTCTACTAGTTTTTCTCATCATTCCTATCACCCATTTCCTCCCATGTTGACTGTATGACTGTAACTTGTTGCTTATATCCTAGGATTTTTATTAATATTGCTTCTTCATTGCTTATTTGACCCCTATGACAATCATTAAGTGTTGTACCACATGATTCTTGACAAATGTATATTTTATTTTATGTACGCTGAGAGCATATGCACCAAGACAAATTCCTTGTGTGTCCAATCACACTTGGCCAATAAAAATTCTATTCTATTCTACAAGCAAAGCATAGGTTTAAAAAGTACATGTGCAAGCATGCACTTCCAAACCGGTAGGGAAAGTAAATACATTTCACTGCTGACCTTACATCAGAATAAAAAACCCAATTAATCAGTTGACTACATGACCTATAAAACCCTGAGAAAAGATTCATCGCTTCTCCACTGCCATGCTGTTAGACACTCTACCTACTCTGCATTGCAAGGAAGGTGGAAGAAAAGAAGAGAAGAGAATAACCAGCAGCATGGTGGACATACCCAGTTACGGTGCAAAACCAAAAGTCCTGAAAGAGCAGCTTAAGGACAGATCATCATGGAGAAAATCCTTCTGCGTAGTTGCTAAGAATGATAGAGACTTCAGTCAATCAGAGGTCAAGATTTACTTTTACATACACAACCTCCATGTCAGGCAAAATCATGAACTATGGTTATTAGGAAGCAACACGGAACTAAGTTGTACTTTTTCACTAGCCAAGCCTTTTGCTTTTGTTGTTTTCAATCCAACAAAATGTTAGAATAATAATTACATAGAAAGCTTAAAACTCTGACTGTCTGTCCATCAACAGGATAACCGAGTCTACGGAAAGGGGAGACATACAAATTTAATAAATAAATAATAAATAAATAAATAAACTTTCCCAAAACAGAAGGAATTAGATATAGAGGCAGAAATCAAGGGGTGTGGAAATGCTCTCCTAGAAACTTTCCTTCTGCTTTTAATTTTAGAGTAAGAGATGGTAAAAGGAAGCCTGTGCATTGCCCAGAATTTTGTGTCCTCCCTATAGATTCCTAAAGGAGGCGATGGGTTATTTTTATTATGCCGCATAAAAACGAATACCCCTTGTACCTAGAGGATGAACATATTTCTTGTAGCAGATGTATGAATGTATTCCCACATGAACAAATCTACTTGAATCAATTGAAGTCAAGTCAAGAAATACTTATGCCAAAATAAATTGTCCTTACGGTGCTATAAAACATTATTTTTTGTTTCTTAATACAGTGCACATTGCATCTATGTTCCAACCTTATAAATATCCACATCCATGGCATGATTATGAATGTAAAATAGGGGTGTATAGACTACAGCCATCCCATCTCTGCTCTGATGCAAAACAGAGAGTAAAATAATTGTGCAGTGGTGTTACTTCAATTAGGTAAAGTCCAGTTCAGCTATGCCCCAAGTTATTTATTAGTACTGCCAACTTTTCTTGCCACTCTTTCTCAATTTTATCTATTACAACAATTGAAAATATAATATATTTTATTCAGTGTAAGGTATAATGATAAAATATGAGGTATATCTTTGAACAAATGTTAATAGTACTTGCAAAGTAAACAGTAGTGGCTAGATTTTAAGCATGAGTATCTGACTGAACCCCAGCCTTATTTATCTTATCAAAAGCTGATGAAGCACAGAGATTCATATCCTTTCTACTAAAGAATAGCTAATGAGCATTAACAGCAAAGTTTGAGCTGAGCACAAAAACAATCTCTCAAAAATAAGGCCATTGGGAATATGACGTTTATATCTTCACATTTTCTGTTTACTGTATAATTAGTAATAATCCATGCACTTTGTTTCATATTTCAGGTTGAAACAATTAAACAGACTCAATCACATTTTCCTTCCCAATAGCCTCTTATGGGGGCTATTAGTTTAACTCTAAATGCAACCTCCAATATAAAGTTGGAAGCAGGCCTAATTTTAGAGGGAACAGTTGACTGTAAGAGAAGATAGTTGCAGCTAGCTACTTAATACGGCAATTTAGAGTACACAAAGTGTTGCAGGATCACCAGGATTCACTTAAAGTCATTTGCATATTTTTTTAATAATGCAACAACAGACAACACTCAAGTAATGCCTATTATTCAGGTTTTAAGAAGGCAAAAATATTAATTGGTTGGACTGATCTGTTTTTATTCCTGCTACTTGCAATAGGCTACCATTCTTCTCTGATGGTGTAGTTACATACAGGGATACATACATGTATACATATACCACACACTTACAAACACATATCCAAACACACATAAGCCTTTACATTATTGCCTTCTGGGGAAAATATCATGAAGCAAAGCACAGAAAATGAGTAATAAATAGTGGAAAATAAATGAAAGGCATGAGATAAGAAAAGGAAATGCAGCTAAATATAGTTTATATCAATGCTATTTACTATAGATTTCCATACATTTCTCTCTTTAAAAACATTTCTGCCTTCTGTTATATCCATAGTTTACTTCATACATTCATTTTTTCAATTAATTTTCAAATATCCCTGTTACGTAGTGACTATATATAGTTGTGTTAAGCCCAGCTAAAGTGAAACTATCCTTTAGATGACCTAATTGTTAACTTCAACTGTTTTGGAGAGAAACTTAGAACATTCATGTTAGGGCGGGCTCTTTCAAGTATTATGATTGGTTGAGGCCCTATGGGCACAGAGTATAAATTACAGGGATTTGCCTATTGTTTGAGAGTTCTGATTAAGTCAATAAATGCCGTTTTATGTATGCTGGTCTGTTCTTGCCTACCACAGCCCACCACACAGTAGTCTTTATTTTTGGAGGATCTCCAGCTAACCATAATTTTCTCATTATTCCCCTGCTTCTCGACTGATTCAATTTTACAATAAGAGAACAAATCATATTTATTCAGTTATCTGGCTCTCACATTCATTATATATGATCAAACCATCTTAATATAGTTCTTTCATATTAAGAATCAGGTGGCATGCAACTATAATAAAATGTTATATTGATCACTCACTTTTGTATTTATTCATCATCCACCCATTCTTGACCTGATTTCCTAATTGTTACACACTTTTTAAAGCATTCCATTCTTATTGCATTCATCTAAAGTTTTATGTTATCCTAATTTGACAACTCTGTTCTACAAAACAAAGTGGCAGAAATATGCTCATTAAAACTATCATTGCATGCTCCTTTTTACAATAATACAACAGGGCTTTATACTATCTTCAATAGCCACGTGTCATAAAAAAAATCCTTTCTCCAATGTGGCCGCTTTGGAGTAGAATCCCTCATGAAGGTACTGTACATGCAGTTATTGTGACCATAAGCTTTCCCAGCAACACCAGAACTTCAAACAGTGAATCATACAAAACATTATTGTAGTTCCATTCTTAAGCCTGATGAATGTCCCGTCTCTATCATCTCCCCAGCATTGTGGTTCCTTCTTTGCAGTAATTCGTAAATTATTTTAGTCATGCAAGTAGAAAGGTTTTATGTTTGACAATCTTCTTCATCTTTATGCTCTCCAGAGAAAATAGATATTAACCACAGGACTGATAATTATGTATGTTGAGGAAGGCTGGTTTAAAATTTAGCATCTCAAATGAAAATGAAATTAGCAAATAGTAGTCATCTTATCCTTCATTAACTTCTACAACCAAAGTATGTATTTTGCAGAAGTCAAATTATGTACCATAATTAATAACAATGATGTACACTATTTTAGCTTCTTTTATTTTTTAAAAAATAAGTCTATTTTAATTTGATATCTGACTTTGTAGTACTTTGTACACTTTGTAGTACGTGTTTTCTCTGCTGTTCTATAAGCAGTCTTATGTCAAGGCAGGTATCAAGACATTAAGATATTAAGCCAAAAGCAATAAAGCTCAGACTTTAAAAATTAAATACAAATAGCCACTAATTTGGATTGTGAAATGTTGAGGAATCAACAGATGCAATTACTATAATGAAAACCTTAGAAATATGTAGCTAGAGAAGTGTTCTAGCAGAACATCATGTCCCAGACAACGTATTTCTGAAACTGTCCGATCATTTCCAGAACACTCAAATCAACTTCATTATAGAAGAAAAAATAAATGTTTTGAAGTCAGTCCAGTCCAATTTGCACTTTCCTGTTGGTGAGACTCCAGACATTGCTGAATTGCAATTCCCACTATCCTTCCAGCATTGTCCTTGTTACAGTAGGTATACTAGTTAAATAGTATACAAAGAACTACTGACTCCCTATCAAAATGAGATTATGAAAATTCTGGGATAATTCTTATATTAAGTACTGCCAATTTTGGCTATCATCATTACAATCACTGTTCAAATCATTACATTTTTGCAGATGCCCAATATGAGGAATCCCTCTTTTCTAAAATTTATTAGCATGCATCAAACACTCTCCATGTCATTTATTGTCGATTTAGGCTCAGCTCTTCCACATATTTACTGTGGGTGCTATTCATGTCTGAATATATTAGCAAGGTAATATTTTTAAAATGCTTTGATAAAACACATTGCAAGGTGTAAAGAGTTTTATTCAATCCCAAACATCTTGTTAAGCAGTTTAATCAAATAAAATGCATAAATAATAAGCTTTCAATTAAAATAGGACCAAAAAAAAAATCTGTTCACAATTTAGAGCAGTGATGGCAAACCTATGGCATGGGTGCCACAGGTGGCACACGGAGCCATATCTGCTGGCACACTAGCTGTTGCCCTAGCTCAACTCCAACATGTATGAGTGCGCTGGCCAGCTGATTTTTGGCTCACACAGAGGCTCTGGGAGGGCATTTTTGGCTTCCAGAGAACCTCGGGGGGATGAGAGAGGGAGTTTTTACCCTCCCCTGGCTACAGAGAAGCCTTTGGAGCCTGGGGAGGGCAAAACATGGGCCTACTGGGCCCACCAGAAGTTGGGGAAAAGGCCATTTCCAGCCTTCAGAGGGCCTCCAGGGGTTGAAGGAAGCTGTTTTCGCCTTCCCCCAAGCTTTGAGTTATGGGTGTGGGCACTCACGCATGTGCGATAGCGTGCATGCATGCTCTTTCAGCACTCGAGGAAAAAATGGTTCGCCATCACTGATTTAGAGTAATCTTCCCAATACATCTGATGATCTCCAATAAAATCAACTACCCTAGGTATGTATCTCTCTTTGATCCAATCCATAAATGGATGAGTGAAGTCAGGGAACACAGACTGAACCAATTTGTATGGCCTTAAGATGTGTTGATTCAACTTAGTCTTATATTTTCCCATTTCTTTGCTCCTTTCAGCTATCATTTTTACCAAACTAAAAGGAGCCATGGTTTACAAACTGAACTGAGTCAAGGGAAAATAGAGGCATTGTTCACAAATAAAAAACTGGATTCAGGATGGTGGTGGTGGATACTTCCTGGTCACATCAAGATGACGAAAACCAGCACCACAATGTTATTTATTCATTTGATTTTTATAATTTTATAAATATTACAAGATGCGGAACATCCATAAAACTTCCTCCTTCTATTTTGTCCATAACAACAATCCTGCCTGGTGATTGGGCTAAGAATCAGTGACTAGCTCAAGGTCACTCCACCAGCTTTTATGTTTAAGGTACAAACAGAATCCACAATCTCAATTTCTAGGCCAGTAACTCAACCACTAGACAATACTGGCTCTTCAGTTTATACTACAAGTTCTATTTCTTTAGAGGGAGGTGATACCAACAGATATTACACTCATGGCACCCTAATGCCAATTTGTCCTCCTGTCCCTTGATGCCACTAACCCAGGGATAGAAATTTAATCTATTTTAACTGAATAGACCAGTGATGGTGAATCTTTTAGGCACAGAGTGCCCAAACTGGAACGGGTGCCTTTGGTGCACGCCAGAGCGCTGGAAATCTAACAACTAGCTAGCTGACTGGGGCGACAGCGCATATGCCCACAGAGGAGGCTCTGAGTGCCACATCAGGCATATGTGCCATAGGTTTGACATCACGGGAACAAACTTTACTCCCTCTAAAGAAGGTAGATCTGATGTCTGAAAATACTTTGGCACTTAGCTGTCACTGGAATGTGCAAGTTCTGGCTGTGGCAAGAAGCACTTTTGCAAAATTAATAATAATTTTGGTGGTATTAATCTATCCCTTGTTTAAACTCATTAAATTGAGCAACGATGGGCTACTAGCTGGAATGCTAAATTGGGCTCACCATGGTGGCTCGTAACTGCTTGTGGGGCCAGCGTGATTTTGCTTCCGCACCTGTGGAGGTAGCAAAATCGCACACGGAGACGCAGGTCGCCTGTGTTTCGGTGAGTTTTTTTGCTTCTGGGCATGCCAAAACACAGACTCACCTGCGGCTCCATGCACGATTTTGAACAGGTGCAGAAGCAAAATCGCGCTGGTTGCGCAAGCATTCACGAACTGCCGCGGTGAGCCCAACTTAGCGTTCCGGCTAGTAGCCCACCGCTGATATAGGGCACACCATTTTTGTAAGTACAATATAAAGAACATAGGAAAAGGGACATATTGGAATACAAAGAAAGTAAGAAAGTAAAGGGGGGCGTTTGCCCAGGTTCGCCTGGTGCACCAGTTGCGGCCCTATTTGGACCGGGGGTCACTGCTCACAGTCACTCATGCCCTCATCACCTCAAAGCTCGACTACTGTAATGCTCTCTACATGGGGCTACCTTTGAAAAGTGTTCGGAAACTTCAGATCGTGCAGAATGCAGCTGCGAGAGCAATCATGGGCTTCCCTAGGCATGCCCATGTTACACCAACACTCCACAGTCTGCATTGGTTGCCGATCAGTTTCTGGTCACAATTCAAAGTGTTGGTTATGACCTATAAAGCCCTTCATGGCACCGGACCAGAATATGTCAGGGACCACCTTCTGCCGCACGAATCTTAGCGACCAGTTAGGTCCCACAGAGTGGGCCTTTTCCGGGTCCCGTCCACTAAACAATGTCTTTTGGCGGGACCCAGGGGAAGAGCCTTCTCTGTGGCGGCCCCGGTCCTCTGGAACCAACTCCCCACAGAGATTAGAATTGCCCCCACCCTCATCGCCTTTCGTAAGCTTCTTAAAACCCACCTCTGCCATCAGGCATGGGGGAATTGAGATTCTTTCCCCTTTAGGCCTTTACAATTTATGCATGGTATGTTTTGTATGTATGTTTGGTTTTATAATAAGGGTTTTTGTTTTATTATTGGATTGTCACATGTTGTTTTATCACTGTTGTTAGCCGCCCTGAGTCCACAGAGAGGGGCGGCATACAAATCCAATAAATAAATGAAATAAATAAGAGAAAAACCAATAATGTAAAAAAACTTACTAGGTTTAAATTAAAAAGTGTACTGCATCTCCCCCTTCTCTCCCATGTGTATCCTCATACATCCCTAGTTGTTCAAATTCAAAACTTGGATTTTGTATTTAACATTGGTTCATGAAGAAAATATATCTTATTAGAAGTCAAAAACAACTTGATGGCACATAATCAATTATTGTTACAACTAATTGCAATATATGTATGTGTAATAATTGTTGCTAGTTCTTACTTGAACCCTAAAAACTACATTCTACCTTTGTAAAATGGGGCACATCACTGAGAAATGCTTTAGTGTGACTTGTTGACTGATATCAAATCAAGGACCTCATGAAGATTGTTCTGCACAGTTGGCAGCTCCCTGCTGGATACAATTAAGGCACTTGATTGACCTTTAGGCCCCTGACAATCTGAAGGATCTTGTCTCCTGTTATTTATTTATTTATTTTATTTTATTTATTGGATTTGTATGCCGCCCCTCTCTGTAGACTCGGGGCGGCTAACAACAGTAACAAAAAACAGCATGTAAATCCAGTACTAAAACAACTAAAAAACCCTTATTGTAAAACCAAACATACATACATACAAACATACCATACATGAATTGTAAAGGCCTAGGGGGAAAGAATATCTCAGTTCCCCCATGCCTGACGGCAGAGGTGGGTTTTAAGGAGCTTACGAAAGGCAAGGAGGGTGGGGGCAATTCTAATCTCTGGGGGGAGTTGGTTCCAGAGGGCTGGGGCTGCCACAGAGAAGGCTTTTCCCCTGGGGCCCGACATTGTTTTGTTGACGGGACCCGGAAGAGGCCCACTCTGTGGGACCTAACTGGTCGCTGGGATTCGTGCGGCAGAAGGCAGTCTCCAGCCTATAAAGTCTACAGAAACCCTTTCAAAGAGGTCCTGTGGCCAGAATGTTGCTTATCAGGTCCCTGGTAAAAGGTTAGTGGAAAGGAATGGAACTCGTTCTTTCAGAAATTATGTTTAGCCCCTAACTCTCTTCGCATTGAAAAAATCCTCAAAAAACCTTCTCTTTTGCTGGGGTTTTAATTGGTTATTGATTTTTAGCATCCATTTCCATTTTGAAAAAAATCTTTCAAGTTTTTAACTTACGTTAGTTTTCTTAAGTGCTCATTTGAGCAGAATGGCAGGGTATAAATAAATCAAGCAAACAAATAAGAAAGAGGAAGCACTTAGATTGTAACCATTTGGATTCTCAGAAATGTTTTAAAGCAATAAAAGAAGTTTGAAAGCCTATTTCTACAACAATCTAACCAAGTTCAGCTTTCTGAAAATGGGTTTGATATCTACATCCAACCAAATCAATGCATACAGAGTACTACATTATGAAATACCAAGACAATAGGTGGTGCAGCAGGTAGAGTGCTGTACTGCAGGCCACTGAAGCTGACTGTAGATCTGAAGGTCAGCGGTTCAAATCTCATCACCGGCTCAAGGTTGACTCAGCCTTCCATCCTTCCGAGGTGGGTAAAATGAGGACCCGGATTGTGTGAGCAATGTGCTGGCTCTGTTAAAAAGTGCTATTGCTAACATGTTGTAAGCCGCCCTGAGTCTAAGGAGAAGGGCGGCATAAAAATTGAATAAATAAATAAATAATAAATTAAATGGCAACATGATTGTTACTTGGACATTTTTGCTTAGGCCTTTTAGTAAAGAAAAGTGGATATATTCACTCAGAATTCCTATGTAGAATGTAAGGCCTATGATACTTTCAAAGCATACCTTAAAATTATTGATTGATCAATTGATTAATTGATTGAATTTCTATGCCACCCCTCTCCGAAGACTCGGGGCAGCTTACAACATTTAATAAAAAATAGCAATATACAATGACAAATCCAATTAACTAGCTAAAAATCTAACCTAAAATCCCTAATATTTTAAAAATCAATTGTACACACTCAGACGTCTTTATTTATGAGTTACAGAGATGTTGGATTAATAAAAGCATCATGTCATACACAATAAAATTATGTCCTCCTGTGTCAAGCGTCTCCATTTTTCTACATAAACCCTAAACTTAAACCACAATTTTGATCCATGATTTTGTGTGACAGTACTGGTAAGTATTGCTCCCTGGACATAGGTAAGTTCCACAGTTTACCGCATGTCCATATGAATCTACCCCATTCATTCATTCATTCATTCATTCATTCATTCATTCATTCATTCATTCATTCATTCTGACAAACCATGTACCCTGAACAGCAGAGTTGCAGACAACTCCGAAAATCAAGGTGTCAAATATATTTTCTTCATTTAAAAAAATGTTCTACCATCCTTGCCCCTATCTGCCAAGAAGGGGGAAGGTTTACACAGCCAAGGAATTTGTGCATGTATGTCAAGGCATTCTTATCCATTCTCTCATTCCTGGTACCACTATTGGTTTTATATATAGATTTGTTGCAGAGCATGGAATGCCTTTGTCTTTCTCTGCAAGCTATCTTCAGTTGATGGAATACAAAATGCTTAACAGAAGCCACCAATTCCGCCCTGTTAACCGCTGGAGTCCAGCAGAGGGCAGTACTACACTCAGAGATATAAAAATGAAAATCCAATACTACTGTGAATAGAGTACAAGGCAGCAAAGACAACCACTGTTCTTGATCAGCTATTCTAGTCCTCTGGAGAATTACCCCAATGAGAAAGAACTGTAGGACTGATATTCTCCCCAGATGATTTAATTCCAGCAGTCCCATATACATGAAAACCAGTTTCAACTGTATGACACCCTCTTATGTGGCTATTCATCTGACCATTCTTCCCATGAACTGTCCACTTGAAAGCATGTGGAAGAGACCATCTCAGGAGATACCCAAGTTGCATCAGGCATCAACCCTTCTGAAGAATCAGCAGTTTATATAATTGCTGGGGAGTTCTACACCAAGGGTCTTATTTTCTCTATCCAAATGGGGCGAAAGGATCATAGAAGCAGTTAGTTTGGCTTTTACATGGTTTAATTTACAACCAGTTAGATAGAGAATTTATTTATTTATTTATTTACTTATTATTTAGATTTGTATGCCGCCCCTCTCCGCGGACTCGGGGCGGCTCACAACAAGGCATAAACAAATCGAACAAATCCAAACAATTTAGATATTTAAAAAAGTTTAAAAGAGAACCCCCAATATACTAACAAACACACACACAAGCATACCATGCATAAATTATATATGCCCGGGGGAGATGTTTCAATTCCCCCATGCCTGACAGCAAAGGTGGGTTTTAAGAACTTTACGGAAGGCAGGGAGAGTAGGGGCAGTTCTAATCTCCGGGGGGAGTTGGTTCCAGAGAGTCGGGGCCGCCACAGAGAAGGCTCTTCCCCTGGGGCCCGCCAACCGACATTGTTTAGTTGACGGGACCCGGAGAAGGCCCACTCTGTGGGACCTAATCGGTCGCTGGGATTCGTGCGGCAGGAGGCGGTCTCGGAGGTATTCTGGTCCAATGCCATGAAGGGCTTTAAAGGTCATAACCAACACTTTGAATTGTGACCGGAAATTGATCGGCAACCAATGCAGACTGCGGAGTGATGGTGAAACATGGGCATACCTGGGTAAGCCCATGATTGCTCTCGCAGCTGCATTCTGCACGACCTGAAGTTTCCGAACACTTTTCAAAGGTAGCCCCATGTAGAGAGCGTTACAGTAGTCGAACCTCGAGGTGGTGAGGGCATGAGTGACTATTACCAATGACATATTAAGCTGTGATTAATGTGAATAATACCTACCGACCACATAATTATTAGTCTCCGTGCAACGTGGGCATTAATGATCCAGTAAGTGAACGGAAGAAACGTGATGTAGAAAACTTCCTGGCCCATTGCAGCCGAAATTTTGAACAAGTAGTAGTAGAAATAATTTGTTACAATGTAATCTTGTGAACAGTCCTGCAAGGAAATTGTAAGTGTATTAGTACATTTATAAGATAAATCTAAATGATCTACAGTTTCAACAACCCTGGTTTTCAATCCTGCGGAAAATACAAACCTAACCTCAGCTTTGGCTTCTAGCTCTTTTTTTAAGTGGCAGGAAGTTACAACAGCTTTCCTCATTCTGTTGCTGCAGTTGGGATTTACAGTGTTCTCTCGATTTTCGCAGGTTCAAACTTCAAGGAAAGTCTATACCACGGTTTTTCAAAAATATTAATTAAAAAATACTTTGCAGGTTTCCCCCCTATACCACGGTTTTTCCCACCCGATGACATCATATGTCATCGCCAAACTTTTGTCTGCCTTTAATAAATATTTTTTTAAATAAACTTTAATAAATAAACATGGTGAGTAATAATCTGAATGGTTGGTAAGAGAATGGAAAATTGCAATTTAGGGGGCTTAAAGTGTTAAGGGAAGGTTTGTGATACTGTTCATAGCCAAAAATAGTGTATTTACTTCCGCATCTCTACTTCGCAGAAATTCGACTTTCGCGGGCGGTATCGGAACGCATCCCCCGCGAAAAGCGAGGGAACACTGTACTGAATTAATAAGAACCCCTAGAAGCAAGGTAGCACATTTCTATTTTTCTTACGCTATGATGGTATGAGAAGAACAGCAAAATTCACTGGTATTCTTTCTACATTCAATGATGTAGTATACTTAAGATACTTCTTAAAGTTCACCAGTGCCCAAAGACATACAGCCAATCATTCTTTTATCATAACAAAATGATGTTAGTATTCAAGATATTTTCTAAGCTTTTTTCTAAATTGTCCCCAAAGCTGAGAGTAGTCCTTCTTTCCAATCCCGAACAACTTCCAGATGTTTCTAATTGGAGGAGGAAAAGCAGAAAAAGAATAACTGGAGAATGAATAAAGAAAATGAAGGAAAACAATAGGGAAAATAAAGGGAGGGGAGGGAAAGTTTGTAGCAAATGAATAATATGAAATGTAAGAAAAAGTAAAAAGTTTTTTGATAGTAGATAATGTTTCTTTCCTAAATGACATTTATCTCACCATAGAAAAGTGGAATAATTTCTCCTCTGTGGAATGTTCTACATTCAGATATTTGCCCAACAAAGAATGTTGGAGGTTCTTGAAGCTTTTAAGAGGTCTTGGAATGAAGGTGTTCTGTCTGGGTCCCCCCAGACGCCAACACCAACTAAAAAGAGTAGCCAGACACACTGGTAAAAAGCAAAGGCAGTTTATATATTTGAAAGCAAACACAGGTAACAAAAACTGTTCTTACAGACAGGAACGTTATGAAGCTTCACAGAGGTTTCACGACGGCCAGGCAATAAAACAGGATTCCTGCTGGCAAAAACAACACTGGAGATAATAAAACCCACGCCTTTCCCAAGTCTTCAGCCTTCGAAGCCACAAGCCAAGATCAGAGACGCCAAGAATCAAAGCAAGGTCACAGGACTCCCAATTGATAACTCTCCACAATACAGTAAGGGCGGGCCTGCCTTTTCAACCCTGCTGAGGAGAACCACACCCAAACCCAGCTGTTACCAATTCAGGGATGGAAATACCTTGCTAATTGGCCCCTTCTTTGGGCTGCCCGTCTCTGCCTCATATCTATGATAGCCTGGGCGTCTTCATCTAATGAATCCAGGCTACTCGCTGGGGAGAGGGCCCCCCCACGGGGGTCTCAGGCTGCTCTCCCTCCTCCTCTTCCTCTTCTGCCTGGTCCTCCCCCTCCTGTTCATCGTCCTCCCCCTCTGAGCATGGATCCGGCAGAGTTCCAGCCGTTCCCTGAGGAGCCTCAGGCTGAATCACAACAGAAGGTACCAGTGAAAACATTTGAGAATAAATCCATCATGAAATGGTAGGGAATCTCTCAAAGACCACTGGATTTGAAAGTAAAGAAATGCAAACAACCGAACAAACTTTGTCACGGGAGCCAAACCGAATGAGACAGATCATCTGTGGGATTATAAGCACCACATGCAACGATGAGAATTCCAATGGAAGAATATTAAATTTATTCCAAATATCAGAGAAAACTATTACAAGATGTCCTATTATTGGAGCACCACTCCAAACCTGACTACTAAAAATGGACAATGCTTTCTCTTCACTTTACTGGAAATGTTATCAAGAGAGCAGATCTCTTTCTCTGTAATTGGTTGCAGTGTTTTAAAGTTCAATTCTGGAAAATGATTAATACTAACATTAAAAAAAAATCATAAAAGATAAATTCCCATTTCAGCCTCAATTTCCTTATTAAACTATGTATCCCTTCAAAGTGTACTGAACTAGCATTGCATATGCTGGCGGCTACAAGATTTTATGCCTTTCACTGAAAAGGTTCTTTGTCCTTGGAAGAAAGACTAACCAAGTGTGAGAGTATGCTTCAGTGTTTAGAGTACAATTGTATTTTAAAAGTACATTTGACACAGAATTTAACTCAACCCATCCACAGATTTCAATTTATTGCATGGATTTCTCCATATGCATAATTTGGATTTTACCAGGTATGGAACCTATACTCCAATTGCACAGGATATTTAATATTTAATCTTAATAATGTGGATTGAATCTCTTTTAATTTATAATTCTACATGGTGATTTATACTGTGTTGACAGCGATTCTTGTGAAAGACTCTTGCTGTAGGTTAGAACTTAATTATGATTTTTTTTTGTTTTTAAAAACTGTATAACTCTTTTATTTATATCTACTTAATGAAAATCACCACAATACTTTCAAATGTCTTGTTTATTCACCTATAGTTTATCTCTTATTCTCATCTTTTTAAATAATAGTCAACATATTTTAGTTAAAAATTTAAAAAATGAAACTATTTTACAAACATGTGAGAAACAAATCCAAAGGATATGAATTAATTCCAGGAATCCTAGAAGTAATTCACAAGATTCTAGGAAGAGTATTGATTTAACAGAACTGTTATAAACTTGAATATTTCAACATGATAGTCTCAATGAAACCTGCATAATGACATTATGGTATTTGTTTATTTGTTTGAATTTTTCAAGCAAAAATGAGAATAAGAATTTAAAACCCCTACAATTTTCTTGAATTATTCAGTGAAAACAGAAATCGTACAATGTAAACAGCATGTCTCTTTGCAGCCAACTTCATAGTACAGGTGCTGAATATCTTATTGCAACAAAATCCATAAATAGAAAGGAATTTCAGTTTAGCTAGAAGACTAATATTTGGGCAATTATCAAAATATACCATACTTCTCCAGATGGGATTCTAGGATCTCCATATTTTATGCGTAAATATGGCTCCAGATACCAAAAAAAGCAAGAACAGATATAGTTGAAGCAAGTGTTGTCAAGGTTTGCAACACTTGCTTCCGTTCTGGATGTGGATAAGCCAACCATCTTGAAACAAAGTAATGTTGATGTCTTCAGTATACACTGAGACACAACATATGGTGTATAATTGAGATTTGTTTTATTTGGCATATGGTGTTATAATGAAGATTTGTTTACTGTTATATAATTCATTATATGTCTATTTCTAAGGTTTATATTCAATTCAGTTAACAAATACTTTTGCTTAATCAACTAATTGATCCTAATAATATAAAATTACAAAGAAACAATCTTAAATATCTACTTTTTTCATTTGTTTTTATATAGTTATCTTACATTCCTTATTCCCTGCACCACAGAACATAATTCTCACAGCAGACTTTTTTCTACTAAAAAAAGAAACCTCACTCAGCTATATATAATAAAATAAACACTGTTCTTGTTCAAAGGGCATTGACAATGATGTCACATATAACATAAAGCTACACAACCAGTACCAGCAGATCTCGCTTTTATTGTCCACAAGATTCCCTGATCCACTTTTTTTCATTTCTTATAGAATAGAATGGAATAGAATAGAATAGCATAGAATAGAATAGAATACAATACAATACTTTATTGACCAAGTGTGATTGGACACACAAGGAATTTGTCTTTGGTGCATATGCTCTCAGTGTACATTATTTCCAGTTCAACAGAATGATGGAAAAAATTAAAGGATTCAGGACTCTCTTTATATCCATTAGAAGGGTAAGTTTTTAAAACATGAACAGAACAAGACCAAATCTGGTATTGAAGAAGAAACAAAGGGGCAGGGAGGAGTCTAAGCAAGAAGCAGGTTCATTTGATTGAAGAGAGGGAAAAAAATCCCCATCAGTTGTGATCAGTTCCAAATGTTCCTGACTCTTCCACTGTAAACCTCTGCTTTCTGACGATGAGACCCAGAATACAAAGGACAAGGCCCACTGTGTGCTTCCTGTGGGCATATACTCAGAAACATACAGAAACACCAAAAAGGGAAGCTAAAAAAAACATAAACACATTTGCTATTTTTTCACATGGAAAAAAATATAGACCATGCTGTTAAAGAGATGGAAAGCCTTGTCCCTAACTTCGTTTTGGTGGCCATTGTTATGAATGAGAAGAGATCTAACTTGTCCAGCAAAAAGATATAGGTAGGCTTGGTAGAGTGAAAACTGAGGTTGGGGAATTATTTCTGAAGTTGTCCTTCTTTTTTTCCTAAGGTGCCGAGGAAGCTGGAGGAGAGTAAAAACGCCCTCCCCTGGAGGCTCTCTGGAAGACAAAAACACCCTCCCACAAGCCAAAAATCAGCTGGTTGGCACCCACATGCATGTTGAAGCTGAGCTAGGGCAACAGCTTGCGTGCCAGCAGATATGGCTCTGCGTGCCACCTGTGGCACCCATTCCATAGGTTTGCCATCACTGTTCTAAGTAAATATGACTTTTGTGATTTCCACACATTTCCAGGTTGAAGCCATTTTCTGAAAAGAATTGAGTGTGAGGCTCTCAAGATTTATAGATCTTCAATATTCAAGGATCCTTGGGAACCCTGATCTTTGCAGCCAACTCTACAACTTTGCAGCCTGAGCAATGATGGGCTCCTACAGGTACGGGCAGTACCAGTAGCAAAATTTGGAGCTCCACCCCAAAGCACCCAATTTGCACTGAAAGATGTTGAAACAAAATGCATAAGCCACGCCCACGCCCACAGTGTGGTAGTAAAAACTTTGGCAGCCCATCACTAAGCCTAGGTAACTCTTTCATAAGGATCAAATGCAAGCAACTTCTGTAAATGTCATGAACGGTGAAAAAAAATTATTATTATTTTGTTTCTTCGTTTCTCCTTAAAAGTGCCTTTTATAAACATAAACTAAGTACATATTTTTCCAAACAGCAGTCAATGGGCTATCAAATCACATGTGAAGCTTTGTAAGGAAGCCCAAACTGATACAAAGCAGATTCACATGTTGCCTTTTCAATGATTGAGCTAAGAAGTACGGCAACTCCCAGTGGCAGCGTTACTGACAAGGACTTGTGTAGGTCATCTGCAGTGCATCTGAGATTTGCCAGGCATCTGGCAGGCAATTTCGGAGAACAGGAAGCTAGTTTAGAAGTAGAGCAAATCAATTCTTAAGCTCTCAGGACCAAACTAGAGACAAATGTAACTGTATAAAGGCAGTCAGTGCAAATGGTAAGTTGCTACTATGCTTTGCTTAAGATTAAACACATGGAAAGCTGAATAACCTCAGAATTTGGGGCAAAAAAGAAGGTTGCCCTTTTCTTGCTAGAACTTTGCCAAAAGTGGCCTTTCTTGGGGCTGCTGTTTGCATTTCAGCAGACATTTCTATCAGATTCACAGAGGCTTCACTTGGAATGGAAACAGGGGCCTAATTCTGTCAGGATCATGGTAGGAAAAGAAGAGGGAAATGTTTTCCCCTTCAACAGCTATACTTAAATCTATTTTTTTTCATGACTGCAATTTAATTTAATTTAATTTAATTGCAATTGGCATGAAGCAAAATGTCCACTTTAGATCCACAAAAATTGCAATTCTAAAACACTCTTAAAAACATTGTGGCAAATAACTGCTACCAATTGCATGGTCACAGTGCCATCATGCTGCAAACTACAACCTCACATGATGTTACTAATTCCTTGCAATAGATCATTTAAAACAAGGTCGACAAGGCCTATGGGCCGGATGCTTCATGTGCTCACCATGCCCATGACTGGTTTAGGGAAGAGAGGGGAAAGTCCTGATATGTCACATGATATCATCGTGATGATCCAAGTTTGACATCCTTGATTTAAAATGTTATTTTGTGAGAAAAGGAAAGATACTTGCTCCAAGGGGCTGTGTAAATCAAATGCTGGACAGGTTAAATGCAAACACTTTCCAAGGGAACCCTTTTCACAGATGTATGAATGAAAATATATGAATGGAGAATAAAGTATGCAGGATATAGATCAAATTCACTGCAAGGATAGCGGTCTGGAAACATAATGTATAGTGGAAACTGAAACATAGTGTAAACTGAAAACGTAATAATTAAGAAGATTTTTAGATTGTGCATAATTGGATAAAATGTCAATGAAATTAAACGATGGGAAGGATTTGGACTATTATGAAATTTGGATTTTATTCTATGATTGGCTTGAAAGAAGAAAACAAAATAAACCTATCAGCGATTAGTTTATCAATATATATAGGATTTAATTATCCTTAAGTTATTATAAGTGTATATATTAAGTAAATATTGTAATGAAGATAAAGAATTATGCTAATTTACTTATAAGCATGAATTGATCGTCGATATAAATTACTGTATGATAACCCTAGAGGTGTCTATGTATAACTTTTATTGTACTGTTTTGTCTTGTTTAATGTTTGTCTTTTCCAATGCATGTAACCAAATATATATATTTTTTTTAAAAAGATGATGGTTTTCAATATCCTATGGGTTCTTAGGGAAAAAAAGGGAATGGATCTTTTCCTCTGTTGCCCCAGAAGGAAGAGTTGGAATCAGTGGTTTAAAACTGTACGGACTAGTTTTAAGATTGGATGTTAACAGAAACTTCCTGACTGTGTGAGTTGTTAGCTGGTGGAACAGGCTGCCACAGGACATAATGAGTCTGTCTTCATTAGAGGGCTTGAAGTCTAAATGCCATTGCTAAGTCTAAATGCTATTGAAACAAAGACTGAATGATCATCTGCCAGAGGACTTTTCACTCAGAATGAGATTAAATCAAATGACTTCTGTGGTTATTTCAAACTCTGTTTAGGTGGGGGGTGGGTTGGACTAAATGACCTACAAGGTCCTTTCCAACCAGCAATGAAATCTACTTACCTTCCCAACCATTTTTGAAGCATGCATGTGGAGAGGATTTTTAAAAAAGGAAATGGCAACATCTGGATGGGTGGGCGGAGCCTTGTGCTGCTGCCGCCACTACCAGTTCTCCAAACTACCGGTAGCCATAGTTCCCTCTAAGCTGAGCAGTGAGCAATCGCTCACTTAAAAATCATCATCAACTCAGAGTTTTCCAAACCTGCCCAGAAGCTGAGAGGGAAAGAGTGAGAGGGAAGGAGAGAGAGAGGAAGAGAGGAAGAGAGAGAAACAGATAGAAAAAAGAGAGGAAGGAAAAGAGAAAGAAAAAGAATGGGAGTAAGGAAGAGAGAAAGAAAATAAAAATCTAGTTTGAAACTAGCTCAACTATTTAAGTGGCATTTTGATATTGATAGAGTTGCCCTATTATGAGCTCACTGTTATAGACACACAGTACAGTATTTTATTTTGAAATTCTCTGAGGCAAAACAGGGTGGGTTATTTATTTGTTTGTTTGTTTGTTTGTTTATTTATTTATTTATTATTTCTGTGCCGCCCAGTCCCAAAGGGACTGCCGCTCAGACACTATACTTTTCCGCCCACCCCCCAAAAAAATTAGAGGGAACACTGCCGGTAGCCACCTTATACACTCAAACCAGGGCGAACTGGTAGTATTTCACTCCTGCTTCCAACTCTGTTAATCTCTAGTATTCTATGATTTGATCAAAGATAATGATTTATTTTTCCATTTTTCTAGATAGAGTGATTCACTTTGGATCACTCTGGTTTTGCAGGGCAGTTGTCATAATTGTACTTATTGTTACAGAGTTGCTCAGCCATACTGAGCCTTTATTTCTATGAATTTATATCTATGCTTTTCTATTGATATAACTTTGTTAGTTTAACATCATGATCCAATTGTTTCAAGAAAAACAGTTCAGAGTGAACTGTTTCAGTTAGCAAGAATAATAATTGAAAAAAGAGATGCATATACCCTTACACATTTTCACACTGATAAAAAAATAACATGACTAATCGTGTGTTAAAAATAAAGACTTAACTTTGCATTTAAAGAATAATTTGAGCTAATCTCTTCTGTGTTCAAGTTAAGAATAGATATTTTCTACTTCTTTAAATTCAGGTGTTTTATTCTGCTAAAGGTGACCACACCTCTATTCCTCATTCCAGAGTCTGTTCAAATATATGCATATAAAGTATATGTGAACAGAGATAATCCATAATTACATTGTTCTTTCCTACCAATTATATTCTTTCATAATAAGGTTCATTTCAACAATTCATTACAATGTTCAATTCTACAACATTTTATCACATTCAATTCAACAATTCCATTTTTAAGACTAAATATTGTACACCAGCAAGGTGGAGTAAGCAATTAAAAGCCACACACACTATTGGGACAAAAAAAATGGTAAATTAAACAGAACTGATCCAATAGTTCACATGCATAAGCAGATTAGGCAACAAAATGATCAGCTCTGCTATGATTTGTCTTCCCAAATGATAAAATGAAGCATTACGTTCTATTTTTTATTAACTTTATATTCTGCCTGTCACTAAACTTCTTTCCCTATGAGAAAGACTCATGAATTGAGGGAGGGAGGGAGGGAGGGAGGGAGGGAGGGAGAGCTGAAGGAAGAGTATGTACCTCACCACTCCTCGCATAGTCTTCTTGGATTCCCTTGAAATTCGTAAACCAACTTGTATACTGTTGGTGCTACAAAGGCATAAAGAAAATCTTAGAAACATAGAAACATAGAAGTCTGACGGCAGAAAAAGACCTCATGGTCCATCTAGTCTGCCCTTATACTATTTCCTGTGTTTTATCTTAGGATGGATATATGTTTATCCCAGGCATGTTTAAATTCAGTTACTGTGGATTTACCAACCACGTCTGCTGGAAGTTTGTTCCAAGGATCTACTAATCTTGCTATCAATGAGCAATGGATCATTTATGTTCTTCCAGTGGTTAATTAATGAAAAGTCTAAGTAAGACGTAGGAGGTTCAAGGGCTTCTTTCCATTGCGCTTCCCAATAATGTTCTCTGTTATCTCCATTTAGCAATGCAGAGTTTTGCTTTTATGTAAAATTCCCTGAAGCTGTTATGTAACATAGCTTCTAAAAATTTTGTGTTAATTTTGCCCTGTTTCGCCCTGTTTTATGACCCTTCATGCCACATTTGTTAAGTGAATTACTGCAGTTGTTAAGTTAGTAATACAGTTATTATATGAATCTGGCTTCCTCGTTGTCTAAACTTGTCAGAAGTTGGAAAAAGGCAATCACATGATCCTGGGAAATTGCAAATAATTATAATTTTTTTAATAAGGTTTTTTTAATTTTTCTCTACTATTTCCATATATACATCAACACATGCCGTATACCTTAACAATATATCAACAGTACACAAATTTTCCAATTAATCAAAATTCAGCAGCAACTAGTCTTATTGTTATTGATCAGTCTGTTTCTTTCTTTTCTCCACACTCCCCTTTCTCTATCTCCTTCGCCTCTCCTTACCTTCTTACTCCTTCTCTCCTGCTTCCTACCTCCTTCTCTCCTTCCTTTCTACTTCCTCTTTCTCCTTCTAAACCCTTCCCTCAGTGGTTTTAATTCTAATACATATTATCTTTAATAAACTGATAGCCCTTTCCCATCCTTTCTTCATAAATATGAGTCAGTTGCCAGGCACATGAATTTTGATCACATAATCATGGAAATATGCAATGGCTGTAGGTGTCAAAAATGGTCAGGTCACTTTTTCACTTTCAACTCTGAACTGTCATTAAATGAACTGTTGTAAGTCGAAGACTACCCGTAAAGGGTATTTTTGTTCTGAGTAGGAAAATTAACAACTCAGAAGAAATAATGCTTCAGAACTATTATAGAATTATTTCAGAACCCTTCTTAGAGAAAAAGTCCTTGCAGTTATTCCTTATTTGAAATACTGAAAAATAAAACCCTGCTTGCATGAGTAAGCTCACTGTGAGAAAATGGATGCTATGCATCACACAGCATAACAACAATCTGTGCCTCATCATACCTTATTTAGTCTTACGAAACAGCCAAATTTGATCCCCAAAATTTCATGAAAGGTTAGTTTGTCATTGCTATAAATTGTGTTATAGTTTGACCATATGGGGGGAAAATAAACGCTTACCAATTTTTAACACAGAAATATCCTTCTTGGGAACACACTAGGGGAGAAAAGAGCTGTGTCAATTGTTAGAAGCATCTCATGTCAAACAGCTGGTTAATATTTATGAACACAAGAAGCAAAGATCCAGCAGATTTTATGCCTGTTGGCTTCCAATTCACTCTCCCAAACAACTCTGCTGTTTGTGAATGCAGGCAGCTTCAAAACTGGCCACAGCCCCTGGTGCCTGCCTGTCTGCAGTGCACAGCATATGGTACTGGGCACCGACTGTTGCCTGAAACACAAAGGCAAAAACATGGGTTCTATGTCTATTAAGACTTTTATCAAAGAACGTGGAAACAAGGTTGTAAAGTAGTCAGCATACGGACAGAAAGGATTCAGTTTAATATCACGACCTATCCAAGCTCCTTCAAGAAAGGTTCAATACTAGTTCAATAAACATTTAAAAGTTACAGTGATACCTCGTCTTATGAACTTACTTTGTTCCGTGACCAGGTTCGTAAGATGAAAAGTTCATAAGACGAAGCAATTTTCCCCATAGGAATCAATGTAAAAGCAAATGCAACCCAATCCCAAAAGTCACCCCTTTTCCCTTGCGCTGCTGGGAATCCCCGCCTACGGACTTCCATTGCCAGCCGAAGCGCTGGGATTCTCTTAAGGCTCCCCTCACTGGGAAACCCCACCTCCAGACTTTCGTTGCCAGCCGAAGCGCTGGGATTCCCCTCGCTGGGATTCAAAGCAGCACTGGCAAAAATGAAGGCACTTATGATGGGACTTTGTCACACTTGTGATCATTGCAGTATCCCCCTGGTCATGTGACCAAAATTCAGATGCGTGGCAACTGGCCCCTTATTTATGATGGTTGCAGTGTCCCAGGGTCATGTGATCATCTTTTATGACCTTCTGACAAATGAAATCTACGGCGGAACCGGATTCACTTAACAATCGTGCTGCTAATTTAACAACCAAAGTGATTCACTTAACAACTGAGGCAAGAAAGTTTGTAAAAGGGGGCAGAACTCGTGTCACAACTGTCTTACTTAAGAACAGAAATTTTGGGCTAAGTTGTGGCTGTAAATTGAGGACTACCGGTAACCGAGAATCTTATTGACAGATATTTTTTTTCTCCCATAGATCCTCCAATAGGCTGCAGTCAAGCATCTCCTAACACTACACACTGTCCCACTTGGCAAGTTCCCAGTATTCCTAGAATTCCATCCTACAATTCGGTGATAGTAAAAAAAGAAGATATTTTGGATTCTCCTGCGAGAGCCAACAATGCAAAACCAACACCGGGTCAAATTCAATTGCGTATGCAGGAAAATATAATGAGAAACACTTTGTTAATCTATCCAATACAAACCTTTAAAAGTACAAAAAGTTTATTCCACTTTGGAAAAAATGGAAGAAAGAGAATAAAGAGGACACAATCATCACAACCACTAAATTCCAACTAAAATCAATACAGCTTAGCTAAATTGGTTAATTATTGTCTACTGAAGAAATGCTTGAGTTTCAGAACATGTTAATGGTTCAACATAAGGAGTACAGTTGTAAAAAGATAGTTTGGGTGTGTTATTTGGATGCCCTTAAGCGGGGCCTCCTTGCTACTGCTATTACTTCTTCCTTTTCCCAACTTCTATTTTTCTTCCAAGCGCTATTTTCAGCCAGTTAAAACAAAGATCAAGTGTTGCTTTGCCAAACCAAACAAAATGTTCACTAATAGGCTGGATATAACCAGCAAATCAGAAAATTATGGGGTTATTGAACCAATCCTAGATAACTCTCACTAGTCTTTAGCAACCATCACACTATAGTACAATATTTGGCAATTTGCCTCGAGTCTTCGGAGAGGGGCGGCATACAAATCTAGTAAATTATTATTATTATTATTATTATTAATTAATTAATCAATCAATTATATTATACAGAAGACATATTTTTTGAAAGACAGAAGATAAATTCCATCTGTTCAGGCCTCTCAACCTGGGATCAACTTGCTAGATGCTTATGGAGAACTTCTGTGTCATATTAAAGCTAAGGTATTTCATAAACTATCATCAACTCTAGGCTCTACTCTGGGAGAAAAAGAACAAATTACGGAAGTTTTGATGCCAGAAACACCAGGTGTTTAGATAGTATGAACTAGTGATGAAATAACAATTTTAAAAATGGCAACATTAGGGATATGTAGCATCTCACGGGGGAAATGGTGGCAAACACTATAGAAAGGGCAGTGTAGATGGATAGTTTTTGCTTCATTTTCTTTATCTTCTGGAATGTCCCTGAGGCAATGGATCCAGGAGGACTCATTGGTCTCCAAGGACCTCTGGGAGATGAAGCGCCAGAAGAGACATCTAGAGCAACTCTGGAAAGCTAGTAAATCTGAGTCTGACTGAACACTATTTAAGAGCCTATATTAGGACTTATCTAGTGGCAATACGGGTGGCAAAATGTTCGCATTTTTCTGCACTTATTGCATCCATGGATTCTTTCTTTCTTTCTTTCTTTCTTTCTTTCTTTCTTTCTTTCTTTCTTTCTTTTTTGATTTGATTTGATTTGATTTGATTTGTATGCCGTCCCTCTCCGAAGACTCGGGGCGGCTAACAACAATATAAAAAGACAATGTAAACAAATCTAATATTAAAAAACAATCTAAAAACCCCCAATTTAAAGAACCAATCATACATACAAGCATACCATGTATAAATTCTATAAGCCTAGGGGGAAGGGAAATTTCAATTCCCCCATGCCTGACGACAGAGGTGGGTTTTAAGGAGCTTGCGAAAGGCAAGGAGGGTGGGGGCAACTCTGATATCTGGGGGGAGCTGGTTCCAGAGGGTCGGGGCCGCCACAGAGAAAGCTCTTCCCCTGGGTCCCGCCAAACGACATTGCTTACCTGGACCGGGAGTCACTCATGCCCTCATCACCTCGAGGTTCGACTACTGTAATGCTCTCTACATGGGGCTACCTTTGAAGAGTGTTCGGAAACTTCAGATCGTGCAGAATGCAGCTGCAAGAGCAATCATGGGCTTCCCTAGGTATGCCCCTGTTACACCAACACTCCGCAGTCTGCATTGGTTGCCGATCAGTTTCCAGTCACAATTCAAAGTGTTGGTTATGACCTATAAAGCCCTTCATGGCATCGGACCAGAATATCTCCGGGACCGCCTTCTGCCGCATGAATCCCAGCGACCAGTTAGGTCCCACAGAGTTGGCCTTCTCCGGGTCCCGTCGACTAAACAATGTCAGCTGGCGAGACCCAGGGGAAGAGCCTTCTCTGTGGCGGCCCCAACCCTCTGGAATCAGCTCCCCCCGGAGATTAGGATTGCACCCACTCTCCTTGCCTTTCGTAAACTCCTTAAAACCCACCTCTGCCGTCAGGCATGGGGGAATTGAGATATCTCCCCCAGGTCTATATAATTTATGTATGGTATGTTTGTGTGTATGTCTTGTTTTTAAATAAGGGGTTTTTAGATATTTTTAAATATTAGATTTGTTATTGTACATTGTTTTATTATTGCTGTGAGCTGCCCCAACTCTATGGAGAGGGGCGGCATACAAATCTAATAAATGAAATGAAATGAAATCCCTACCCTACCGGCCTTCCAGGAAGCCATCAAGACCTAGCTTTTAGGGCGGGCCTAGGAGCATGAATGACTGATTGTATGTATGTTAGTGTTATTATTTGTTTCCATTGTCTTATTTCTGATATTTTTGATATTGTAACATTTTATACTATTTTAAATATTGTTAGCCACCCAAAGTCCACTTGAGTTGGGCGGTATATAAATCCTGTTAAAATTAAAGATTAAAGATTTTCTTGGTTGAAGGACATGGTCAACAGATGATAAATAAAAATGTGTGTGTTTTATATTCTATATTTTAAAAAATCAATTTAAAAAAATAAATAAAAAGTTAACCAGGTGCAGATTTGGAAAAACATTAGGCTGCCACAAACAACTATACCAGTGTTTCCCAACCATGGCAACTTGAAGACATTTGGACTTCAACTCCCAGAAGTCCCCAGCTAGCAGATGCTGGCTGGGGAATTCTGGGAGTTGAAGTCCAAATATACAACAAGACAAAGGGCAGAGAAAAGAAGAGGCAGGAAAGTAACTCAAAGTAAAGAGACTCTGTTGTTAGAACAGTGACTGAGAAGGTGGATATGCTGGAAGGCAAGGCAACAGGAATTTAATATATTTTTGAAGTTATGCTTTAAAATAGTCTTCAAATATAACCACTATGGCAGTTTTGTGTTGATACAAGCTTTGTAATATTTCCAAAATAGCAAGGGGAAATTATGAAGTATATGTCTATTATTGTAAGAAGTTACATTGAATCTGGAAGCAATTACAACTTAATTCCTGATGGGAAAGAGATATACAGAGTCCTTAATGCTCTTTGAGATTGGTTATTTGCTTGGTTTGTTTGGCTTGTATTCATTATCCACTTGGGTAATGACACATCTGCAAGCAAATGAAGCTGAGAACACACAGTGCAACCTTGATCAAAAGAGATATATTATTTCAAAGACTACACCTAGATAGTTTCAAACACAACTAGCCATTACAAAAGCTAGAACCCATGCTCTCTATTGTTACTGTAATCAACCAATCACTACTATTAAGATGACAATACTAGAATTCATGCTCTGTAATCAACCAATCACTATTCTTATGATGATGGTACTCGAAAACACAGTGATAGTATTTATGTGGGTCAGGGAAATAGATTATTTTCCCAGTAAGGGAGGAAAAAACATAGGATGTGGAAAACACTCTACCTAATACGGTGCTTAAATTATTTAGACACAGGTCTTTGTGGTCAAAGAAAGATCATCCAGGCACAAGAATGTAACTTAGAGAAGTACAAGGCTCAGTTTTGATTTAAAAAGTCCTTCCTTCCTTCCTCCCTCCCTCCCCTTTCTCTCACTCACTCCTTCTCTTCTTCTCTCATCCCTCTTTTTAAATTAACTATAAAACAATGTGTTTCAAATGAATACTCAAGATAAAATGCTGAAGGCAATAACAGAATGTCATAGGATTAAAGTAGGATTCTTGTATGTATTTATTTTTTGTGCATAGCCATTTATTGAAGCTGGATGTGTACTGTAGGAGACCAGGCTTTAAATCCCTTCTGATGCCTACCTTATAAGCAGAGTCCTTGAACAAAGACTCACTCCCCTAATGCTCACTTGCCTGCCTCCAATATGAGAGGGACATAAGAGATTCATGCCAACTCAGTCATCACAACACCTGGATTAGCAAGGTTTGGGCCAAATAATAGAAAACCAGGACACTAAGTGAGCTACTGGAACAAACCATGTATGGACAAGATAAGAGAACCTGAAATTGATAGAATGCTGCTACTACAACAGCAGACCTAATGAGATATTATACATGTGAAATGTAAGTATACAAGAACTATGAATGCACAGAAGATAACAGCTAGTTACCCAACACTTCAACATAGTGAAGAGGAAGCGGTAATCATAACTTGAAATAGGCCACCTTCACATTATATCCCAGATTCAAGAAAACCTGAATGAACATCTAGACATGTAGCCACTACTTGAAGCCTGGACATCATTGCCCTTCCCTCCACTACAGAGCACAGCAAATGATGGGTTATGGATCTAAGACCATGGATAAATGTAAAGGAATGTATGGATAACCTTGGGGGAAGGGAAAGAAAGATGCTGCCTAGAAAATGATCAGATAAAGAAAGGGCCCCAAGAACTTCACAGTCACAGGAAGAAATCTAGGAAGGAAAGATTTGCACTCATAAATCAGACAGTGAAAAGTGGTGGCAGGAAGTTTGTAACTTCTGATTTGCAAGGTTCTGTTAAAGTAGCTTGCCTGCAGAAGTTGTGAGAGCTTCAGCACTTGAGACTTTCAAGAAGGGGTTGGACAGCCATTTTTTAGAGATGGTGTAGGCAGTGATGGTGAACCTCTGGCACAGGTGCCACAGGTGGCCTATGGAGCTATATCTGCTGGCACATGAGCCATTGCCCTAGCTCAACTCCAACATGCATGTGTGTGCCGAGCAGCTGATTTTTGGCTTGCATAGAGGCTCTGGGAGGGCATTTTTGTCTTCCAGAGAGCCTCTGGAGGGATGGGGAGGCTGTTTTTACCTTTCTCCAGCTCCAGGGAAGCCTTTGGAGCCTGGGGACGGCGAAACACGAGCCTACTGGGCTGTTTCTGGCCTCTTTTCTTTAAAGTGCCGAGGACATTTTTTAGGACCCTTTTAGGATAATATAAGTGTTGTGAAACACTTATAATATAGCAAAAAGCAGGTCAGCTAAAAAAATCTAGTACCTGTCATAGTTTAAATGGAACAGCTTTCTAGACTAACCAACTGTAGCAGGAACATCTATACTCATGTCCTTGTCCATTCATAGATTTAACAAATGGGTCAAGTGAAGGGCCAGATTTTCTCAATACAGTGGTCCCTCGATTTTCGCGGGTTCGAACTTCGCGAAACGGCTATACCACAGTTTTTCAAAAATATTAATTAAAAAATACTTTGCTGTTTTTTTCCCTATAATTTGGTTTTCCCCGCCCGATGACGTCATACGTCATCGCAAAACTTTCGTCCACCTTTAATAAATATTTTTTTTAATAAACTTTAATAAATAAACATGGTGAGTAATGATCTAAATGGTTGCTAAGGGAATGGGAAATTGCAGTTTAGGGGTTTAAAGTGTTAAGGGAAGGCTGTGATACTGTTCATAGCCAAAAATAGTGTATTTACTTCTGCATCTCTACTTTGCAGAAATTCAACTTTCGCGGGCGGTCTCGGAACGCATCCCCCGCGAAAATCGAGGGAATACTGTATTTCAATGTTCAAATTTATTTTCTTCATTTTCAGTTTTAATGCCAGAACTCCTTTCATACGACAGTGCTATTATTATTGGTTTAAGTGCACTCACTCACTAATTTATATTTATTTACATGTATTATCCACCCAATTACAATAGACTCTAGAGTTAGGGAAGAGAGAAGAATGCAAATGACTCACAAAAACCTTGGAAATATATTCCAAATAGGTCCAAAAGAAAATGGAAACTGCAGACATATTACATGCATGTTCGTGTACAGGTAGACCTCGACTTATGACCACAATTGCGCCCAAAATTTCTATTGCTGACAGTTGTTAAGTGAACCTTTCTTGCCACATTTGTTAAGTGAATCACTGCAGCTATTATACAAGTTACATAGTAAAAAGAGTATGAATTGCATATTCTCTTTTGTACAAAATTTTCAGAATAATTCCAATGGCTGAGCTATACTTTGAAAAGAATAAAATAAGCATAATCTGCCTCTCTACTAAAAGTTTGAATTTGTCATTTTTGATCTAAACTAACATACTGACTGAGAAGAGAAAAATGTCATTTTATATACGTTTTCTCCCAGCTGCCAAGTTAAATCTACAGTAGTCCCTCGCTCTATCGCGCTTCACCTGCCGCGGCTTCACTTCATCGCGGGTTTTGAAGTCAGCTTCATTTGAATGATTTTACCACACAAACAAACGCTAGAATCCCCCAGCGGGACTCCCAAATGATGAGCGGGGCGGGGACTGAGCTCCGGCGGAGGCCCGTCCCCTCGTTCAATCCCCCTCGCCAGTGCCGAAAGGAAAAAAAAGAAAGGAACGCGACGCGGCGGGAATTTCCAGACTGGGCTCGAGGGCGGAAGAGGAAGTGCTCGAGGGCGGAAGAGAGAGAGAGAAAAAAAGAAACAGCCGGGGCAGCTCACCAGGGACTTTACAGACGGGGCAAGGCAAAAAACACAACATTTGGCCGAACTGCTGCAAAGAACAGAGTAAGTAGTAGTGGGGGGGAAAGGTTAGCCGGCCGTTGCTCGCCTCCAGGCATCCGGAGCTGGTGGGAAGGAGGATAAATTCCCCATCGCGGATTTCACCTATCGCGGCAAGGTCTGGAACGTAACTCCCGCGATAGGTGAGACTGTATAGCATTAGCAATAGCATTTAAACTTACAGGATATCTGCGAGACCGCCTTCTGCCGCACAAATCCCAGCAATCAGTTAGGTCCCACAGAGTTGGCCTTCTCTGGTCCCGTCAACTAAACAATGTCGTCTGGCGGGACCCAGGGGAAGAGCCTTCTCTGTGGTGGCTCCAACCCTCTGGAACCAGCTCCCCCAAGATATTAGGATTGCCCCCACCCTCCTTGCCTTTCGTAAACTCCTTAAAACCCACCTCTGCTGTCAGGCATGGGGGAATTGAAACATCTCCCCCTTGCCCATGTAGTTTTGTGGATGATTAGATTGTGTGCTTGTTTTTTATATATTGGGGTTTCTTTTTTGGACTTTTTAACCTAAAACTGTAATTTAGATTGCTAAATATTAGATTTGTTACTATGTACTGTTTTTACCATTGTTGTGAGCCGCCCCGAGTCTGCGGAGCGGCTTATAAATCCAATAAATCTAATCTAATCTAATCTATATACCTGTTTCACAGTATTTACAGCCTTGTCTTAGCGGTTTACAGAGAGTAAGTATATTGCCCCCAACAATCTGGATCCTCGTTTTACCAACCTTGGAAGGATGAAAGGATGAGTCTACCTTGAGTCTATTGAGATTTGATCTGCCAAACTGCAGAGAGCTGGTGATCAGCAGAAGTAGCTTGCAGTACTGCACTCTAACCAGTGCGCCACCGAGGCTTGATCTATTCAACTGGTCTCACTGTGTCTTTAATATGGACAAATTGAACAATGGCACTTTGGGACTATCTTTCCTTTATGTTTTCTCACATTTCTTATTAGAAAGCATTGAAAAATATATAACTTGTGATTTCAGTATTTTCTTTATCAGCAACTCCTGCAATCTTTCTCATTGTTTTTCAGGTTGATGAAACTGTAAACTTTAACAAAATTCAAAATACTGCAAAATACTGCGTATCCCTGAAAAAGATTTTACAAGTATTCATTAAAGTAAATGGAGTTCGGGTTAATTATTTCAAAACAATAAATTAGCATGTTTGAATTAGGTAGGAGAGAAGGTCTATGACTTGCCTGGCTGATTTAAATGACACAAGACAACAACAGAAAAACCAAAAAAGAGCCCAATATGAAGAATTGGAGAAGAAAAGTTTAATATAGGAATAAATAAATAAATTCAGAAATCCAAGAAAAAGTAATAGAAATGCAACAGGTCAAAATTAGAAGAAATGGAAAGAAAGAACAACCTAGAGATATTGTACCCTCTATATTTGTTTGCATGTATGAATGTGCACATATGTATATATAAATATAAATATTTTTCTTGTCTATAAGCAGAGATTTTGAGATGAGACAAGTAAGCCATTGGTCAAGTCAGTCATAATAAAATATTCATAAAAAATAAATCCATTAGAATATATTTTACTTCCTAGTTATAATAAATAGATGGTACATTGAACACTTGCATAAAGGTTTGGTTTTAAATATTGCAAACAAATACTGTTGTAATACTCAGCAACAATATTTTTTGACTTAACATTAAGAGAAGGATCTTAATGTTAAGCTTTGCTGGCTGAGGAACTCTGGGAGTTGAAGTTCACAAGTCTTAAAGTTGCCAAGGTTGGAGACGCCCTGGTCTATACAACACAACTGTCTTGGTTCATCCATCATGCTGAATCATATATCATGGTTTCCAAACCACAAAGGCTGGTTGCACATAACATGCTGAGCATGATGCAAAACTTCAGGATGTGTTTATGTCGGTTTACTAAACATAAAGGCATACTAAGAACCTTTGCCAATAACATGAACATCTTTAATCTCTAAAGTAATATGGAACTGAATTTTTTCCCAGGCTATTGCAATATACAGTATACTGCTCAAAAAAATAAAGGGAACACTCAAATAACACATCCTAGATCTGAATGAATGAAATATTCTCATTGACTACTTTGTTGAGTAGTTCTGTATTCTGTACAAAGTTGAATGTATAAAACAGCATGTGAAATTGATTGTCAATCAGTGTTGCTACCTAAGTGGACAGTTTTATTTCACAGAAGTTTGATATACTTAGAGTTATATTGTGTTGTTTAAGTGTTTCCTTTATTTTTTTGAGCAGTGTATTTCAATGAATTACTGTCTTCTACTGATTTTATCCTGCAAATAACATCTTCATCATTGTCACCACCGAGAAATCCACCAGTTCATCAAATCTTTATTAACCACCACCACCACTTTTGTTAAGGTCAAATTATTATAATAAGCAATATTTAAAATAAAGCTTTCCTGTAAATATCCCAGATGCAAAATAAAAAGCTAACAATATTTGGACCTAATTTTTTTTAAAAAACACCTCTCAAAGTTACTACTGTTATAATTGGGGGAGGGGTGGGGTTATATACTGCACAAAATAAATAAAGGGAACACTCAAATAACACATTCTAGATCTGAATGAATGAAATATTCTCATTGAATGTTTCATTTGCACAACTATTCCATTTGCACAACAGCCTGTGAAATTGACTATCGATCAGTGTTGCTTTCTAAGTGGACAGTTTGATTTCACAGAAGTTTGATTTACTTGAAGTTATATTCTGTTGTTTAAGTGTTCCCTTTATATTTTTGAGCACTTTATTTCAAAGGTTTGCAGACAAGCTTTTCAGTTCTTCCCAGAAGTCTTTACCCAAGAGTGAAAAATTCAGAGGGACGTGGGCGGGAACCAAGGCTGTACAGTAGCAAAGTCGTAAAGGGTGCAATACTTACAGCTTTCTAGATTTGTGTCCTTAAGGTACAGGCTTTGCAATTTTGTTCCTATTACTCCCCCCCCCCCAAAAAGCCCTTTCACAGTAACAGGAAGTCAACCTGCTTTCCTGAGGGAAGCATTTATATCAGTGTTTCCCAACCTTGGCAACTTGAAGATATTTGGACTTCAACTCCCAGAATTCCCCAGCCAGCGAATGCTGGCTGGGGAATTCTAGGAGTTGAAGTCCAAATATCTTCAAGTTGCCATGGTTGGGAAACACTGACTATATATATAAGGCTCCGGCTCCTCTCGCATCCCGCCCCCGTTGAACGCGTTACCTTCCAGGCGTCCCCGGGGCTGCCGTTGCAGTCGGCGGCGCAGTCAGCCGGTAGGCTGAAGCCCGGACGCTGCCCGTTGCGGACCTGCCGCGGAGTCGGGGGCCGGCTGCCGTTGCCCACCGCCTGAGCCCGGGGGTCCTCCTCGCCTCGGGGGAAGAGTCCGCAGCGGCGCTGGAACCGAGCCACGAGCTGAGACCCTGTGAGGCCGGCCATGCTCGCTCCAGAGGCGCGGCGGGACTGCTCCGCGGGCAGAGCCGCCAACCGGCCGGAGAGAAGGAGGCGGGCTTGGGGACTGCCCCGCGGACAGGTGCAGGCACGCCCCGCCTCGCGAGCCGAAGCCGGCGCTGCGCCTCAGCCGCTCCTCAGGCTTGGGTGGCTGCCTTTCACTGCGGGGCCGGCGCGGCTCCTCTGGACGTCACTGCTTTGTAATCAGGCAGGTTCTTCTCGCACCCGGGAAAGGAAGGAACCCGTCCTGGGATAGGATGGGACCCTCAGGCCTTTGGACAGAGGGGGGGGGGGGGGTAAACCTTTTCTAAACTAACCAGGCCACTTCGTCACACACACACACACACACTATCCCCGAAATGAGTTCTACCAACTCGCTTGGATATCGCTGGCGTTTACGGGACATGCATTCAGCCCAGCCCCGGAAGTCCATTGCGGAATCCTAAACCGAGTCGTTATACAAGAGTTGCAGGTGTGGGGGAGCGTGTGGAACCCAGCATTGCTTAGCCCAACGTTACACCAATCTTAGAAACATAGAAGACTGACGGCAGAAAAAGACCTCATGATCCATCTAGTCTGCCCTTATACTATTTCCTGTATTTTTATCTTAGGATGGATATATGTTTATCCCAGGCATGTTTAAATTCAGTTCCTGTGGATTTACCAACCACCTCTGCTGGACATTTGTGTCAAGCATCTACTACTCTTTCATTAAAATAGTATTTTCTCATGTTGCTTCTGATCTTTCCCCCAACTAACCTGCCCCCTTGTTCTTGGGTTCACTTTCCTATTAAAAACACTTCCCTCCTGAACTTTATTTAACCCTTTAACATATTTAAATGTTTCGATCATGTCCCCACCCCTTTTCCTTCTGTCCTCCAGACTATACAGATTGAGTCTGCGGAGAGGGGCAGCATACCAATCCAATAAATAATAATAATAATAATAATAATAATAATAATAATAATAATAATAATAATAATAATGTCTTTCCTGATATGTTTTTTGCTTAAGACCTTTCACCATTTTTGTAGCCCATCTTTGGACCTGTTCAATCTTACACCGCCTACCATTGCACCCAGTCATGGGCTACTGCCTGGATGGGGCATGCAATGCAGGTAGCAAAAAATGGAGCTTACATATAGTAGATAATGTATATTTTTGAGTGCCTGTGTATAATATGTATGTACATATATGGCATATATACACATAGACAGTGATGGGCTACTAGCCGGAACGCTAAATTGCGCTCACCTCCGGGATTCATAAGTGCATGCAAGGCCAGCGCAATTTTGCTTCTGCACCTGTGGAGATAGCAAAATTGCGCACGGAGCTGCAGGTGCGCCCGTGTTTCAGTGAGGTTTTTTTGCTTCTGTGCATGCCGAAACATGGGCGTACCTGCAGCTTCATGCGCGATTTTGCGACCTCCACAGGTGCAGAAACAAAATCGCTCTGGCCCTGCAAGCACTTACGAGCCGTGGAGGCGAGCACAATTTAGCGTTCCGACTAGTGGCCCACCACAGCATATAGGATTAAATAGTATATTTTGGATGTTCAGTAATAGTAAATATCTTGTATCTCTTTTGAGGCGAGGAGAGGCCAGGCACCCTAACCCAAACCCTTGACGTGAGTGACCACCTTTAAGTCATCTTCGGTCACATAATTGTCAAATCACTCCCATCTGGTCACATGGCCAGCAAGCCACTCCTACCCAGTCACATGGTTGTCAAGCCACTCACCCATCACATGACCATCAAGCCACAGTGTGGTAGTAACAATTTTTGTTGCCTTTTTACTGATTGTACCCTTCCCTTTAATGTAAGTGGAGCCATTTTCTTGGGAACGGTTTAAAGCTCTGCTCATCTTTATGTCAGGAAAAATATCGGTATCATTCATCTGGTTGTCCATACCATCAGCCACATCAATGCCAGGTGGTGCTGCTCCCATTGCCCCTTTGTCTTTTTGGTGTTGCCATCTTTTTTTTTTTTACATCGCCTTGGCAGAAAACCTGCCAGCAAATCAGAATATCACAATAAGAATGACATTTCTGACCTGTCCAGTTCAGTTTTTGATCAAATGTGCAATTGTCCACCCTCTATTCTCTCCTCTTCTCTTATTTTATTTCTAGGATTGTTTGTATTTTCTCTGACACCAAAACATTATTTTATTATCCAGTAAGATTGTAGCTGTAGAACCCATGCTTTTATCTTGTTTCTAGGCTGTCTGCAGCTGATAAAGATATATGTAGCATTAACTCTAAGATTCTTCTAACACATAAAGGCAGAACAAATATATGCTAAATAAATGGCTTTGGTTAATCAAAGGTTACTGAATATTTGTAAGAACAGTTCTATGTTTAGCTTAAATACATTCAGAAATACAGGGGGTGGACAAAAAATGGAAACACTTGACTTTTTGGCATCATAATGTTTGAACATGTTTAAATCAATCAAAACTTGACATACTTTTATGTGTCATTTTTATTAATTCTGTTAGTTGATATGTTTTTTTAAACTACCTTTTTTTTAACAGAAATTTAAGGAAATTGGTTGTAACCTTCTAGAAATGGCAGACCTCTCAGACTTCCAAAGAGGCCAAATTGTTGGTGCTTGAATGGCAGGCGCTAGTGTAACAGAAAGTGCCCGAATGTTTGCCGTTTCAAGAGGTAATGTCTCAAAAGTAATAACTGCTTTTGAAAGAGAAGGGAAAATGTCCCCAGCCAAGCACAGGTCTGGTCGAAAGTCGAAGTTGTCTGAGAGAGACCGTCGGACTCTAAAGTGAATTGTTAGAGTGGATCTCAAGACCACAGCTCCTAAAATCACTGCAGAGCTCAATAGACACGTACAGAACCCAGTTTCCCCAAAAACTGTTCAAAAAGAGCTTCACAAATCTGGATTCTACGGAAGAGCTGCAAGGTGTTTCCATTTCTTTGTCCACCCCCTGTATATCTGAATGTACTTAAATTGAAAAGAACTAAAAAGAAACTGGGAAGTTAATATAGATGGTATACTAAATGTGCTGTTTCTTTCAGTCATTAAATGATTTCTGTATTTTTATGGCCCTTTCAAAATAAGAATAGAATTTCTTTTGATTTTTATTGGCTAATTAAGTCATATATGTCTGAGTAAGCTGCAGTAGCAGTTCTTTGATTTTATTGCTGAAATCCAGGAAATGCTATTTCTTTTAGAAATATGTGTAATGTTTTACTTTCATATTAGACTGCAATGCAGAGGCACTGGTGTGCAAAATGGAGTTATCAGTCCAGCCTTGTACTCTAATTTAAGCAAGGTTTTCAATTGCTTTACACTGTACCCTTCATTGTGATCCAGAATCCTCTCCTTCATAGCATATAGGATCATCAGCCTGCAAGGTGCTTAAGGTCATCTACTACAGCCTCACAATATATCTGTCCTGGAGCAATCTAAATTACATGTCATTTGCTGTTGATTAAGCTATACGAGCAAATGTAAAATGTATTAGCAATCAAGTGAGTACCACACCAAGCAGATATTTCCAATTAATTGAGAATGGGGAAGATAATAAATACAGAAATTGCTATGAAATTAATTCTACTGTCAACTCTTATCAGATTTAACTTAAAGGGAGACTTGCAATCATACCATAGGTTTTTTGAAGAAGTAAAGTGGTCTAGTTTACTTCTAATGCTATGGTATGAATCATAGGTGTTATCTGAGGGCAAAGGTACAGTAGCAGAGATGGGTTCTTCCGGTTCAGACCGGTCCGCCTGAATCGGAAGCAACCCCCTGGTGACATCACGATGACATCACAGAAGTAGTTTGGTCGGTGCTGGTCTGGGGGAGCCCAGGGGAAGAGCCTTCTCTGTGGTGGCCCGACCCTCTGGAATCAACTCCCCCCGGAGATTAAGATTGCCCCCACCCTCCTTGCCTTTCGCAAACTCCTTAAAACCCACCTCTGCCATCAGGCATGGGGAAATTGATTCTCTTGGGCCGTTTCGGTTTTATGTATGGTTTGTCTGAAATGTATGACTGTTTTTTATATTAAGGGGTTTTAAATTGTTTTTAACTATTGGATTTACACTGTTTTCTTGTTGTGAGCCACTCACAATAATAATAATAATAATAATAATAATAATAATAATAATAATAATAATAATAAACAAAAACATACCTTTGTAATTTTAAGCAACCCTTACAACAGGAAACCTGTACCTCTGTTGAAACTTGTGGTTAAGCAGCTAGAAAGTAAGATAAGGGAGGGGTAGGTAGGAAGGAGTAGGAAAGAGTAGGACACGTATCGGGAAAATGTGATTAGATTTGTAACCTACTCACCAGGTTAACAGTGGAGATAGGGGGTTTCTGGATAAGATATACAAACCTGCATTTCGCTTCTGTATGTGTGCATCCCAAAAGGGGTGACACCGCGCTTGGCCAACCGCTTGGGGCAGTAGAGAGATTGCTGCACCCAAATAAACCTTGTTTCCTTACTCCGAATCCTTCTTTGGTTGATTATTTGTTTCAGAGATTTTCAGCGAACATCAGCATATGCAGAAGCCAAATTTCTGGCATTGTGCATGCGATCGCCATCTTGTTTATGAATTTAAAAAAAAGATTTATTTTTATTTTTCTCTGAACATGAGCAATACCAGAGTTTCCAGCGCTGTGCATACTGTCAGTGTCTTGAGAAAGTGAACCCAGAGCAAGGTAAGTTAGAGCCCACCCTGTACAGTGGGTAGAAATTGTTTAGATGTGGCTTTAGTTCTCTAGGGCAGTATTTCCCAACTTGAAGATATTTGGACTTCAACTCCCAGTGAACCCTGGCTGGGGAATTCTGGGTGTTGAAGTCCAAATATCTTCAAGTTGCCAAAGTTGGGAAACATTGCCCTAGGGTATTTAAGACCAATTTGTCAGAGTAAGTAAAAATCTGGTTTAGTTTTGCCTTGGCGTTATGTAAACCCAATCACTTGGCCTACAAACAATGGTAAAACAACTTGTTTAGTGTAGTAGATGACTTAGTCATGTCCTCTTATCTCAACTATTGTGCCTTGGAGATGCAGCGAAAGAGATCCTCGTGTGCTTTATCATGAATTTTCAAAGAAAAGGAAGGTTATAATTGTAATAAGAAAATAGTGAATGCCCATGTTTTAGATTTGTTCATGATTGCTCACTAGTCTTTTGTTATGTAAAAAGATGACGCAACAATGCATTTAATAATTATATACGGTTACATAATATGTGTAATAGGCCATTTTCAATATATCTTTCAAACAATCAATACATTTTCCATTTTAAACTTGTTTGCACTCAGTCACAAGCATGAGTAAACTATTCCAAAGTTCTTCTCAATAATTAACTGGCATCAATACTAAAACAGTACCTTTCAAACAAAGCATATCATTTGTACCATTTACAGAGAGGTGAAATAAGTCATTTTAGCTTGGGGCATTCATCGCAAAATTGCCAAATCTACTGTACATTCACAAATCAAAAGAATATATAAATCAAAAGGATAAGTAGGTAGGCAGATAAAGAGGTAGAAGTACTGTAGATGTAGAGGCAGCAATATATTAAAATCAAAAAAATGCACAACCCCACCCCCAAATAAATCAAGAGTGAATGAAATATTGTAAAGATATTTTTTGAGTCTACCTTTGACTGCCATCTGTAGAAAAACACAATAAATTATTTGGCATGATCACATTGTGGCTTTCCTCACTGTTGTTAGCTGGTAGAGTTGAAATATGCAATACACTAATTTTATGTCATATTCCTATTTGACAGAAATGAAGATAAAAAGATACACAGTAGCGTCAACAGTTTGATATGTTCTATAATGTGCACTTTTGTTTTCTTTTAATAAATTAGTCAGCAATGCAAGCAAATTTCACTTACTACAGTGGATACAATTGCTATATTAAGAGTTGCAAATTGCAGCTTCTATAAAATGTGCAATAGGGATATTTATAGTTTCAGGTATCTATTTTATTTTTTTAATTATTTGCTAGATCCATATGCAGAATCCTGGTTTGAGACAGAAGGTGAATTGAATCCTAATTTTAAAAGGCTGTGTCTATCAGATGTGGATAATTTCCTTGGACAATGAAAGCAACCCATTTAAATTATAATTTAGTGCTCGAAATAATCACATGGATCAATATTTTTCTTTCTTTCAATCATTTAGCTAAAATATAATGGCAATGCTACTTCAGTTTATCCTATATTCTGTCAATTACAATAGAGAAAATTAAACTGAATTAAGATGCAGTGAGAAAGAAGAATTCAAATGAATATTCTCTCCCTCAGAATCTTAAGAATGCTCTGGTTGCACTTTTGAACCAAGCATTTTGAATTACCTGTATAAGTGCAGTATTAGCCTATATTTCACAAACTCTTGACTCACTAGCACCTTCTCAACCAATTAAAATTTGCATGTTAGAGATGATGAATTCTGCAAAACAACCATTTATCTTTAATTTTATTACTCTGACTACTCAGAAATACTCAGAATCTAGTATAAACTATTTTTTTATTTTTTCAAATTTATAGGCCACCCCTCTCCTGAAGGACTCAGGGTGGCTTTTTTTAAAAAAACAGCTTTGTTGGACAAATGGCTCATGGAGTTCAGCATTCCTGAAAAACCAGATGCATTCAGAATCTCTTATGGATCAGAGCATGTAGGTGTGTGTGTAGGCGAAACAGGAGAAACAGAGGGATTGTTGTGTTCCATTGTTACACCCTAGCAATTGGAATTCAACGTATGCAATCTATCAAAGATCTCCAAGACTAGCATCCTTTGACAGTTGCATTGACCATGAATTGGTTCCCTTTAAATGGGTGGCAATCACTACATTTGACGATAGTAAATATTGGCCCTCCTCACCATGATCTGCAGGGTGACTATCCAAAAGTTTGAGTTTTGCACTGTAATTAATTTAAATGTCATCTACAAAACAGTTGTGAGTGTGTATGGAATAGATTCTCTTCATCATCTGGGATCAGTAAGACAAGCAGAAATCGGACTTCTCAACCTTACCAAGTTGACAAACTGCCAGATTCGTGTGTGCTTTATGTGTGATATAGTAGTTAAAGTAGTCAACTAGGACTGGAGAAATCCAGATTCCAGATAAGTCTTATTTATGGAAACATTCCAGGGGACTTTGAGTCTGCTGTTTTATTTCAGCTGCTTTAATTCCTAAGTTTTGTTATGGGGTTAAAATGAAAACTATAATCTGCCTTGAGTTTCTTGATAAAAGACATATGGGTCAAACAAAAATATGATTACCTGAAATATATTTAATTATTAGGAGATGGTTATCTGACACTTTATGCCACAATAGTTTTTTAGCTACAAAATGCATGAACACATTTTATAAACAATTTTTGTATATATGTCACATTATATGAGCTTGTACATATGTGACATTATATGATTTGTGTCTTCCAGAAGATCCTCACATTTGTTAACCTTTTTTTTCTTCCATCCTATAGCTGAGATAAGAATTTGGATAAGGGAGAGAAGGATAGCTAGTCTCCAATGTATATAATGGAAGGCTGGGTAACTGCAGAAGCTTGGTGTTGTGGGAGGAAAATCTCATTACAAAACAATATAAACTTCCAAATGTATATTTCATAATACTGGGTCATACTTAAACCTTTTTACAGAGAGATTAATCCATTTGAGGTTATTAGCTATATAATCTTTTTGTGCTAACCGTTGTAGTTCAAATTTTGATGCTTAAAATAATTAGTTGAACATTTATTTCCAAAGAAAAACTTTAAATTGTGTTAACATTACTTTATTTCTTGGTTTTAAGTACATCTGTGCATTTTTATATATAAACACATTTTAGGCACCTTGTATCAAAACCTTTTAACATTTTTATATCCTTTAACCTCGAATAATAAAGTTGTTCAACTTTCATTTCATTTCATTTTGAACCAAAGATTCAAACTCCAATGTTCTCTATTTAGATATTTTCCAAACCAGCTAGTCCATTAACTTTTGACATTTATGCTTAATCAGTTGCGAACATGATTCTTTCTTCCTGCATATTCTCTTTACTCCAATCACCTACTGTATATGTATTCATTGCTCCCAATAGGACAGAGGTAATTACTCTTGTAAAATCCATTCTTATGATGATGTCAAGCGGTATTTGTTTTTCCACGGTGGAAAGCTTGGCTCTCAAATATTACTGCTGATACCCCAACTGTACAATCATCTGTAGCAATCTGGTTATCAATCTGCAGCTTATACTGTATATCTGACAAAATCTTCTTCCCAATAGTTTTTATATTTTTATTTATATTTCAATTTTTATTACTCTAATCCTCAATGTGATAATCAAGCTTTCATGCACGTTTGTAACATAAAATCGCCATTTGAGTTGAAATATGCTGAGAAATGATCACCTAGCAAAAATGTAAAAAGTAACTTATTGATTTGGCAAAGGAGTACGAACTCTTCATAAGTTTAGGTGACAAGAATGATTTTATCTAATGCATTAGGTTGATTCTTATTGTTGCCAGCACACCAGCCAGCAGGCAGTCTCCACCCATTCTAAGCTGTAGGACTAAGGGAAAAATTCATTTATTATTCAGGCTGCCCTTTCACCTTTTTCTTCTGCACAAGGTAAAGACTTTTTTTTAAAAAAAGAGAGCTACCTTGTGCCTAGTTACCAGCATATGGAGCAAGTCATTGTTGAATCCTGCATGCAACCAGTAAAACCGCATTCTCTTGTACCATAACTGAGGTTTTTTTTTAATGTCAGGTGATTTAGTAATTGAAAGATAAGGAATTTTTCGAAATAATCAAATTAAATACTACAGTAGCTTATGGTAAAACCTGATACTAATTTGCACTCATATACATATGCACATAACAAATTATTATTATGCATGTGAAAAAATGCTACTTCCTGATATGTGGCAAGATCATTTTCTTGCACCAACAGCTAACAGTACTCATCATTGGGTAGGAGCGCGCTCTACTCCAAAAATTCAATAGCTAAGTATGCAAATCCGTAAAATGCGTAAACATCTTTTGTGAATAAGCCTTTCCAGAGTCTACTGATCAGATTATTTGATCTTCAACTCAATGGTTTCCATTCAGTTTGATTTTAGGTTGGCTGGGATTATGGGATTTGATATCCCATGTATCTGGATGGCACCAGTCTCAGGAAAATGATATAAAGATATAGAGGTAGGAATAGCATATAGCATATACCGCTTCATAGTGCTTTTACAGCCCTCTCTAAGCGATTTACAGAAACAGCATATTACCCCCAACAATCTGGGTCCTCATTTTATCCACCTCAGAAGGATGGAAGGCTAAGTCAACCTTGAGCCAGTGGTGAGTTTTGAACTGCTCAACTACAGTTGATTAGCTGAAGTACTGTAGCTTGCAGTGCTACACTCTAACCACTGCGCCAAGCCGGCTCTTGTACAGCATTGTGTTTATTCTATTTTTCACTGCTATTCAGTGCTTATTAAATAGTTATTTTCAGCTGGAGGTACATCTAGCAGATGTGAGATTCAAAAGAGGAGCCGGGGTGGCGCAGCAGGTAGAGTGCTGTACTGCAGGCCACTGAAGCTGACTGTAGATCTGAAGGTCAGCGGTTCAAATCTCATCACCGGCTCAAGGTTGACTCAGCCTTCCATCCTTCCGAGGTGGGTAAAATGAGGACCCGGATTGTGGGGGCAATATCCTGGCTCTGTTAAAAAGTGCTATTGCTAACATGTTGTAAGCCGCCCTGAGTCTAAGGAGAAGGGTGGCATAAAAATCGAATGAATGAATGAATTCAAGATTAAATGGATAGGTGATTTGATTTAACAAAGCTTTGCTAGAAACATCATTTCAAAGCAGATTTGAAAGGATGGGGCTTGCTTCAAAGCAATGAATTGAATCTGGTAGCTCCAGAATGTTTAAGAGCTCTGATAGATGTTCTACTTATTACTTTAGGCATTCTTATACAGTATTCAAATCATATGTGCAATATAGCAAATTGTTAATTCAGAATATTACCAGAAAACTATAATATTGGGGTATGTTTATACTACAGATATTTGTTGGTAGCTGTGACATTTACGTGGCCATTCCCAAAGGAGTTGTGCTTATCAATTTTAAGAAAGTATGCTTAGTACAACCACAGGGACTGGGTAGCTAGACAATTATCTATACAATCTTTATTTTGGAAACCATGGAAATTTCATTTTCCTGAGCCAGCCGAACAAACCTGTGTGCAAATCATTAATCTTGAGGGCACCAACTCAGGATTTACAATATTACTGATCTAGGGAAAACTTGAAACTTAAATCCACAAGAACTGACAGAATAGTCATACAAACCTAACAATATAGCCTTTTCTCAAATGAGCATGGGGCTAGAGCTACGGGCTGGCTCCAAGTCAGGAAATGGTTGATTGTTCATTGATTTTTTTAACGAGTTGTTTTATTGCTTGGGCACCAGAGGTCTATTGCCTCTGTGTGTTGATACACAAGGTTGCAGATGAGATGGTGACCAAACATTGCCTGATTCATTGACTTCTTCTATTTTTAGCTTCTTTAATGTGGCCAGTTGTAAACCTCTAACTTGTTTTTCTCTTGTGCTAGCAACAAGCTAATTTTCAATACCGTATTTTTTGGAGTATAAGATGCAGCCTTTCCACCCCTAAAAGAGGATGGAAATGTTGATGTGTCTTATACACAGAATACAGCCAATTTTTGGCCTCTGGAAGCCCCACCACTACATCCCATTTTTGTGAAGAATGGGTGCATTTTTCACAAAAATGGGGTGGACGCAGGATCTGGGAAACCTGCAGACAGCTCCTGGGGACTAGGGGAAAACAAAAATGCCCCCATTTTTGTAAAAGGAGGGACACAAAAGCAGTCCAATTTTTGCAAACATTGGGCTGTTTCGACCTTCTAATTACCCCATCTAACATGACCGCAGGAGACATTCTGGGAGTTGAAGTCCATAAGTCTTAGAGCTGTCAAGTTTGACGTTTGTAAAAAGTGTACATGGTTGTATTCTGCTACACTGGTATTTTATTAAGTTTAAGTTTAAGTTTAATCAGATTTGTATGCCGCCCCTCTCCGCAGACTCGGGGCGGCTCACAGCAACAGCAATACAAGACAAATCCAATATTAAATTAATTTTAAGAACACCACAAGTTAAAAACCAATCATACACACTAGCATACCATACACAAATTTTATAAGCCTAGGGGGAAGGAACATGTCAATTCCCCCATGCCTGACGGCAGAGGTGGGTTTAAGGTGTAGTAATATATTAAATAATATATTACTACACCTTTTAGTTCAAAATAGTTTTTTCCTTGTTTCCCTCCTCTAAAATCTAAGTGCGACTTATACTCCAAAAAATATGGTAATTCCAGACTTAATTCAATGCAACTGAATCTGGAATCAAAAGCTTAAATCCAATCAACCCTCAGTTCAAAACAGGATTGATTTAACCAAAATGTGATACAAGTTAATAAAACGTTGTGGACTTAATTTACTGTCAATAATAAACATGACAAAATGTTTGTAAACATATACTGCTCTTTGAAAAAGGCTTTTTGTTACTTATATTTTGAGATACACTTACTTTGACAGCAAGATTTAAGATATTATCTAACAGTTGACTGGGATATTTCATTTTTGATTCTTAGCACGCTCAGTTTGCCCTTAGTATAAATGTTGATAGGTTCCATACAAATAAATGAAATAAAAGCATAGTGTAGGTATAATGGAATTTGTGAATGAGCTTGGGGAAAGGATGGCTACCTAAGAAACAATCAAACAAGAGGGGCAGGAGTCCATAGTGGCTTAACCATGGAAGGAATAAACTAATTGATCAGGCAATTAGAGTTGATGAGAACTACAACAGAACAGACTTATAATATTAACGTCAGTCTTATCTGATGAACCACACAGGAAACATACCAAGATAAGCTAATTCTACTCTGTTGTAAGGTTATATTAACAGAATGTTGCAAGCCTAAAGGTGCAACTGTCCACTGCTACTTTTAACTGCCTGATCAATTAAGGCAGGTCCTTTCTACATTTCTTCCTCTGACTGTTAAATCACTGGAGCTCCCGCCTCTCTTGTCTGATTGTTTCTTAAGAAGCATTTTATCCCTTTATTTTATTTATTTTATTTTTTATTTATTCTTTGTCCAATATACAATACATATGGAATGAAATAGGCATTAAGTAGTATATACAGTATAGGGATAGTAAGTAAAAAAGAAGAGGAGTGGATGAGAGGGAGAGAATATATAGGATATATGAGAAAAGGAAAGGTAATTGGACAGGGGACGTTAGGCACATCAGTGCACTTATGTACGCCCCTTACTGGCCTCTTAGGAACCTGGAGAGGTTAATCGTGGAGAGTCTAAGGGAGAAATGTTGGGGGTTGGGAGTAGACACTATAGAGTCCGGTAATGAGTTCCACGCGTCGACGACTCAATTGTTAAAGTCATATTTTTTACAGTCAAGTTTGGAGCGGTTAATATTAAGTTTGAATCTGTTGCATGCTCTTGTGTCATTGACCGGAAGGACATTGCAGCATATGATCTTGTGGGCAATACTTAAATCGTGTTTTAGGCACCGCAATTCTAAGCTTTCTGTTTTATTCCCCAATTCTAAGCTTTCTGTTTTATTCCCCAACCTCATCCACACATCATGGTAAGCAAACTAAATAGTGTAAAAGGATTGGATTCCAAAAGAGGATACAAATCAGTACTAAATCAACACACAATTCCTCATACCTACAAAACAGAACTTTGATTTGCCAGATCTTGATATCACAAGTTTTGCATACAATAGCCCAAATCATGGCAGAAGTTGATGTCACTTGCTTAATGAAGTAATTTAAAAAATAGTATTATTTGTCCAAATTATTATTTATGTGAATACAGTGGTCCCTCGATTTTCGCGGGTTCGAACTTCGCGAAACGGCTATACCACGGTTTTTCAAAAATATTAATTAAAAAATACTTTGCGGGTTTTCCCCCTATACCACGGTTTTTCCCGCCCGATGATGTCATACCTCATTGCTAAACTTTCGTCCATCTTTAATAAATATTTTTTTAATACACTTTAATAAATAAACATGGTGAGTAATAATCTAAATGGTTGCTAAGGGAATGAGAAATTGAAGTTTAGGGGTTTAAAGTGTTAAGGTAAGGCTTGTGATACTGTTCATAGCCAAAAATAGTGTATTTACTTCCGCATCTCTACTTCGTGGAAATTCGACTTTCGCGGGCAGTCTCGGAACGCATCCCCCGTGAAAATCGAGGGAACACTGTATATGTCATTTACAAACATCTCCATACAAGTTACATAAACCACTTAGATTTAAATGTATTTCTAATTCAAAGGATCATTACAAGTAATAGACATCCTTCCTACACAATTAATGGATTAAGAAACATGAGGTATGAATTAAGGAAAATATTTGTAGCTCAGGGTTGAAACTGACTCATACCATCTCTTCCTCACTTGAAGGGCGTTAAAGGACACCTGGAAATCGAGATCCTTTTATTGATTTCAGGTTGTAACCTGAAACTGCTGGGCCCCAGAAATCCCCAAAGCTATTATAGTAGCACATGCCCTTCGTCATCCCAATCTTAAGGAACTCCAGTCACATTATTATTATTTATTAGATTTGTATGCCGCCCCTCTCCGTAGACTCGGGGCGGCTTACAGCAATGATAAAAACAATGTATAATGACAAATCTAATAGTTAGACTCTAAAATAATAATAATACATTTAAAAAGTCTAAAAAACAAGAAACCCCAATATACATACATTTGTGTATACATACAGTCACATCATACACAAAAAACTACATAGGCAGGGGGAGATGTTTCAGTTCCCCCACGCTTGACGACAGGTGGGTTTTAAGGAGTTTACAAAAGGCAAGGAGGGTTGGGGCAGTTCTAATCTCTGGAGGGAGCTGATTCCAGAGGGTTGGAGCCGCCACAGAGAAGGCTCTTCCTCTGTGTCCCGCCAAACGACATTGTTTAGTTGACGGGACCCGGAGGAGACCAACTCTGTGGGACCTAACCAGTCGCTGGGATTCGTGCGGCAGAAGGCGGTCTCGTAGATACCCTGGTCCGGTGCCATGAAGGGCTTTATAGGTGATGACCAACACTTTGAATTGTGACCGGAAACTGATCGGCAACCATTGCAGACAGTGGAGTGTTAGAGTAACATGGGCATATTTGGGAAAGCCCATGATTGCTCTCGCAGCTGCATTCTGCACGATCTGAAGTTTCCGAACACTCTTCAAAGGTAGCCCCATGTAGAGAGTGTTAACTGCTTCAGAAAATTAAGAGAAGCTGTCCCAAAGCCAATTGCCCAGCCTAAAGGACTAACTATTTTGTTGCTGAGACAGAAAACAAAACGGCACTACCAGCATCTGAAAGCTAGTTGGCTTGGAAGTTTTCCATAGTGATAAGGACAGAGAATCCTCCATTGCTCCTCAAGGCAACAGGTCAGAATAAGAAGCAAGAAGTAGATTTTGTGACAGGTACCGGTAGTTTTTTCTTCCAATCCTCTTCCATTCCTTTTTTGTCTTCTGCCAACAGTTGCTACATCCTTTCTCTTCATAATAGTAGGATTTACTCTTTTTTGACTGTCTCATTTCACTGATCAAATTTGAGTTGTGAATTTTAACACTTCTGATAAAGACAACATTCTCTGATGTAAAGATTATAGGCCAATTCAAATAGCATAGCAATCTCCAATCATGCACTACTTGGATATACTGGTTTTGCTGTGCTTGTCCCCTGCCTCCATTTGGTGCCTTTGGCATGAATGACTAAGAATGACCAAACTTGGAATTAAATAATAATAATAATAATAATAATAATAATAATAATAATAATAATAATAATTTATTAGATTTGTATGCCGCCCCTCTCCGAAGACTCGGGACGGCTCACAACAATAATAAAAACAATATTATAGTAGAACAAATCTAATATTAAAAAACATATAAAACCGTATCATATTTAAAAAACCAAACAACACATTCATACCAAACATAAAACAAAATATAAAAGAGCCTGGGGGAAAGGTGTCTCAACTCCCCCATGCCTGGCGATATAAGTGAGTCTTGAGTAGTTTATGAAAGACAAGGAGGGTGGGGGCAGTTCTAATCTCTGGGGGGAGTTGATTCCAGAGGGCCGGGGCCACCACAGAGAAGGCTTTTCCCTTGCGGCCCGCCAAACGACATTGTTTAGTCAACGGGACCCGAAGAAGGCCAACTCTGTGGGTCCTTATCGGTCGCTGGGATTTGTGCGGTATATGAAATGTATAACCGATTGGTGGTTCCACATATATGCATGGATTATTTCTTATTTAAATCCATGAAAAAGAGTGTGATTCGGAGATCATCACTCCAAAATGTCATCTTTCAAATGTTATCTTCTTTGCTGCATTGAGTTGCTAAACTGGCATACTGTATCTAAGTACTGCTGCAACATATGGAACCAACTCTTTTCAATTTGAAAAAGATAAATTGTGGGAGCTATCAGCCTAAATGATAAATTATTCCTTTACATGCTTCAGTAGCAAAGACTGCATGATATGCCCAGTCAAATAGCAATAAATAATTGCTTATAGGGATAAGAACATTTTGTAAGAACAGTAGGTTATGATTTATTTTAAAATGTGATCAAGTTACAAAGAAAGATACAAATAATTTTAATTTTTAACAATAAGAAACTTGAATTTCTCCCCATGTTAAAAATAAAATCAGTACAGTACTATGTAATTTCCTGATACTGTCCAGATGTATTGGATTCTAGTTCTCATCAATCTGGTATGGGTTGATGGAAATGTGCCCTATGTTATCTAAAGGATAATTGGCAGGAGAAAGGCTAGCTTAAAAGATAAATGTGCAGATAAATTTTATGCAATGTCTTCCTTTATGCAATAGAATTTGATTCCACCTGATGATATATGTGTTTATGAAAGACTCCTGGGAAACTAAAAAAAAATGTAATTTTTTTTCCTAGTTAGAAAGTTTTTCCTAACAGTCATCAGATTCATAATTTGAATCAATGTCATGCATTTTAGAACCAAAGCGAGGTCTTGATCATCTCTTCTTTTTATATCCTTCCATATAACTGAACTATGCTAAAATATCCCTCCTGGATTTTTTTCCGTTAAGGTTAGACTATCAATACCATTTTGCAGCATTCCTCCAATGCTCTCATTATCTTTCCTACATTTTTCCTCACCCGTTTTAATTTATTTGAAGTTGGTATTCAGAACTTGAATGAGGAATCAAATAACAAGCTGTTCTCATATCTTTGATTTTAATTTGTAGAGTGGAGCTGCAAATGCTTTCCGTATTTTTTGGAATATAAGATGCACTCCCCTCCAAAAGAGGGTGAAAATTTGGGTGCATCTTATACACACCCTTTGGCCTCTGTCTCCCAGCAATTTGCCTCCTTGCAGCAAACAGCGCAAAGCCTGATTAGCACAAGCAAGTGATTGTTGGCCTCCCAACCATCAGCTGTTTCAGGCTGCTGGCAGGAATAGACTACGGCACTCCTTGCAGCCTGAAAGTATTAGCTGGTTGTGCTAATCAGGTCGACTAAAACTGAAAGTGAAACATGCTATTTGCTGCAAGGTAATATCACATAGACCTGTCCATTATAATCTAGAATCTGATGTAATAATCTTAAAACAGTGGGGGGGGGTTTCTTTCCTCCCTTTAAAACAGTCTTGACTTGTGGCAAGTACATGGATAAATCCATGGAGTTTTCCAAGAAACATTTTGGATTTGCCCAATGTCCAGAGTACTTGTGGCCTGTGGGACCGCCTTCTGCTGCATTAGTCACAGCGACCAGTTAGGTCCCACAGAGTTGGCCTTCTCCAGGTCCTGTCAACTAGACAATGTTGCTTGGCGGGACCGACGGGAAGAGCTTTCTCTGTGGGGCGCCCAGCCCTCTGGAATCAGTTCCCCCCAGAGATTCATACTGCCCCCACCTTCCTCACCTTCTGTAAGAGTCTGAAGACTCATCTATGCCACCAGGCTTGGGGCTATTAGACTCTAGCCCCCTGGCCAACTAATATAGGTATGTCTGTTGTTTGAATGTGAATGAGTGGTTTTTAAATGTTATTAGGGGTTTTAAAGTAATTAGTTAAATTAATTGGATTTTTAGATATTTATATTGCATATTGTATTTTGATATGTTATAAACTGCCCTGAATCCTCGGAGAGGGCAGCATATAAATCCAATAAATAAATAAATAAATAATGTCACCCAGGAAAATTCAGGTCCCCAAATTCCTAAGACAACATAGGATCCCTCTGGTTCTCTGATACTGGATTAATAGAATACAATTTTTGAATGATCAGAAAAGAAATGCTGGATTCTTGGATGTCTGGACATTTATTAGGATGTTTGGTTTGGCTTTCTGCACTAAATTGGAGGCTGGATTTAACTGTCTAAAATGAGCCTTCCTTCTTCCTGGGGTTATTAATTTCATTCAGAAAACGTTAACTGCGATCTACAGTAGATAATGTCATTTTCAATTTTTAATTTTGTCACCCTTATGATATCTTTCGCCACCCCCACCCTCCTGCATATAGTACTGCTATACGATTTTAAACACTTAAATTAGATTAGTATGTCTGGAAGCTCTACTTCCATACAGGAAACGAGGCATGGCGACTGTAAAATCAAAACCTTGTCCCGGTGCTCCAACCAATGCCTTGTCCTGAAGGCTTCCCCCGCTGAAGATGAAGGAAGGACAGGCTGGCTGGCACGTAGGAACTTTTTGGCAGGAGCCACATGAAATAATCAGCCACTTCCTAGCGCCACGTGTGGCTACCGCGAGGAGATCCATCGAGCCCTCCGAAAGGACGACGGGCCAGAAAACGCGCTGGAGAGCTTCCGGCGTCCGGTTAAAATTCGGGGGCACCGAATCCGCTTCAAGAAGGAGAAGGGAAGGCGCGGTCCCTGATCCCTCCATCCTCGGCTTTTAGCAACCTGATTCGCTGGGCGATGGAGACGAGAAGAGCCGCGGAGTGACAGCAACGGCAGCTCTGACAGGTGTATACCTAAAGTAGCCCGAAGGCGAGCTCGGCACTCCAGACTTGCATCTACTCGTTCGGAAGCCCCTCGGTTGCTCCGAAGCGGAATGAGCACCAGACCTGAAGCGATTGCAGTCTGGAACTGCGCTCTCCGAGGCACCCCGGCCGCTTTTTGCCAGGTTCCTTTATCCTGATGCTGGCAGCGTCGCTCCTCCTGTTTCCATTGTGCAAGCAGCGCGGGGCCCTGCCCGGCACTGATAATCTGCAACGTTGCCCAGTTCAGCTACCCCTCGGCACCCAAAAGCCACCTGCAGCTGCCCTGCCTTGGCCTCGGTGCACGAAGCGGCTGCACAGCGACCTCTGTCGGAGCAAGCAGGGAGAGCGAACCATGCATCTAAAGGCAAAGGATGAGTGGAGTGGATTGGAGTGGAGTGGAGTAGAGTAGAGTAGAACAGAACAGAATTCTTTATTGGCCAGGTATGATTGGACACACAAGGAATGTCTCTTTGGTGCACATGCAGTGAAGGTTACAAAGTCAGAGCTTGCAATAAGCTGAGAAAAGCTTGTGCAGAAAGTCTTTCCCTGGGAACGGCTCTCTTTTGGACTCCATTTGGTGATGGTCTCCATCGCCTCTATCTTGCGGACCTTTGGCCCATGGGTCATTCTGCAGTTTCCTCACTGAGCTGCATCCTATGTTGTTGTCTCATTATTACATAGCTAGAATGACATTAAGAATTATGGAGATACCAGACCTTCTTTTCCACATTTTAGCTGTACTGTTCCTGCATTGTGCATCTGATTCCTGGATGCTCCCTTGAATGTTTTAGGAAAAAAGACATGCGACATGGCCATTCGAGAAGTAGAGAACGGCAGGTTAGTGAAGTCTTTTCTGCTTCATAAAGGCCTTGTTCAATGACAAATATGGCACTGTACAACATTACATAGAGGTAACATGGGAGATTTTTTCATTAGTCCCTTATTGTGTCTCCCTAGCATCACCCGACACTTGGCATTGTTTGTACCTCAGCAATAGCTAGGTGATTTGATAAGAATCTGTAAATGACCAAAAGGGAATGTTCTGAGAAGTAAATGTCACCGAGGTACAAAGAAATGGATTCCCACATAAATAGGAATAGAATTGACTCATTTAAGATGTGTCTTCACTGGTGACAGGACTTTATCTGGACCTGGAATCTTAATGGGACTAATTTACAATTTGGATAAGGATATTTTATCTATCAATCCTGGAAGATGATGATGGCAAACCATTTCCATATCATTTTCATGAAAATTAAAGTCACTGGAAGTTGAGATATAGTCCAGGACCATTTTAATTGGTACTGAGAACAACATTGTAAATGTTTCTCACTCCACTCCACTCCTATCAGTCGTTTCTATCACCCAGTTCCTCCCACTTATGATTGCAGAACTGTAACTTGTTTATATTGATACTGATAGTTTCCTGATTGCTTATTTGTACCCTATGAACACCATTAGGTGTTGTACCTTATGATTCTTGACGTATGTATCTTGTCTTTTTATGTGCACTGAGAGCATATGCACCAAAGACAAATTCCTTGTGTGTCTAATCACACTGAGCCAATAAAGAATTCTGTTCCGTTCTATTTCGTTCCATTCCATTCTATATAAAACTAGAACTTAATACAGAACTCTAAGACAATTTTAATATTCCTGGTTTGGTATGTCTATCCCCAAACAAACAGAAGATGATTTTCTGCTCTTATTTCTATGAATTAGATAATTCTCTAGAAATGTATTAGGAGAGGGGGTATGCTCATTTGCAAACCTGGAATGAATAAAGTACACATGCACTAACAAATACTGTTTCTTACATAAGATACAGTATATGTTTCAGGATGTTGAAACTATTGCCTTTATTAAAAGAATACAAAACAATACCAATACAATGTCTGTATGTTTTATCTTCAGTATATTTTCCTTTTACGTTCCAATATTAGAACTTTAAATTTTGAGTGTGAAGACAATAAAGGAAAGTGTGCTTGTTCTAATTCTGCATTTTCCATTTTGTAGTAAATACTGGTAATTTTCTTACTGGTGTGATTGATGAGGTTTTAACAACAACCTCACCTAGTTCTTAATATATTGGCCCTTGGAATCTTGGTTACTGGTGATAAACTTACTTCCTTTGGAACTCAGACTGTATCATGTTTACTGGCTATGGCTGTAGTTGTTATATTAACTTGCCATTGCTTTCTACAATATAACCCTCAAGCAGAATTCCACCATGCAACGATCTGTCACAGCTTTTGGCCAGGTTGTCTATAACCTTGAGCACGACAGTCTTGACAAAAGGCTTCTAGATGAGATTTTTACTGGTTTGCTTCATTCAAGAATCTTCTAGAATCACTCTACTAAACAAATAATTCCCTCAACACTGTCAGATTTTTTTTACTAAATCTGCACTTCTATTTCTACTAGTTTTTTCTCATCATTCCTATCATCCTTTTCCTCCCACTTAGGACTGTAACTTGTTGCTTGTATCCTAAGATTTTTATTAATATTGATTGTTTCTTCATTGCTTATTTGACCCCTATGACAATCATTAAGTGTTGTACCATATGATTCTTGACAAATGTATCTTTTTCTTTTATGTACGCTGAGAGCATATGCACCAAGACAAATTCCTTGTGTGTCCAATCACACTTGGACAATAAATTCTATTCTATTCTATTAAGAGACATAAGTTTTGTCTTCCACTTGTAGTTATCTGGGTTTTCTCATTACTTATAGTCTTGTTTCTTTTCTCAATAAAATCTACTAAGGAGAAAAAAAGTACAGGGGATCCCCGGGTTACACCCTCCCCGACTTACGATGTTTCATAGTTACAACACCAAATCGGGCCCCTCCTCCTGCCACGCTGCGCTCGCTTGGTTTGCTCTCACCGCTCCAAATTTTGGCAGCAGGCTCCGGAATCGCTGGCATTTGCTGGCTCCGGTGCTTTCTGAACTGTGGGTGTTGGAAGAAGGCGCGAATGAAGCGCTTCAGCAAGCAGGCAATTTTTTTAGTCGCCACGGTGACCTCATGATGTGGTGACCCGGGGGCAGCAAGGTTCTTCAAATTTGCGTATTCAAAGCTCAAATCGAGCTTTAGTGTAACTGGCCATGCTACAGGCTTGGGGGAAATCAGGCAAAACAGAATTAGAGTGAAATGGAGGAGGATCCTGACTTACGCCGAAATTTGGCTTACGATCCACTATAGGAACGGATCAACGTCGTAAGTCGGGGACCTCATGTATCTGTAAAATGGTTTTGATCATAGCATTAGAAACTACTACTAGTATTGCAGAATGCACGCCAAGACATGAACCAGTCTTTTGATTATCTTTAAAAAAGATGAAACATAGCTGTCAGAAGTATTGCTGGAAAAATATTATTGGCTGCCATTAGTTTTGTGGAAGGTCCTCTCCTTAAATCTAATAGGAGATTTATGCAGAGTCGCCACCATAACAGACAGTGTAACAAGCATATATTTTGGGTTTTATGCCTAGATATCCTTACAAAAGACTAGATATCCTTACAAAAGAAAAGGGTCACAATTTCTGTCACTCCAGATGTTTTTCACAAGACAACATGGGACTAAGGGATGCTGCAATTTGATACCCATAGTCATATTTATCTTATTATTCACCCAAATTACAAGGGTTATATCTTTTCTGATATTCCAATTGACTTTTTCAAAATATTAATACAAAACAAGAACCTTGGGGATATAAAATTGTCTTCTACAATGCCTTGCCTGTCAATGACTTCTTCAGCTTCAACCACAATAATACATATGCAAACAATCGAAACAAACTCAAGGTAAACCGCTTCAAACTCGGTTGCAAAAAAAAAGATTTTAGCAACAGAGTGGTCACTGCCTGGAATGCTTAACCTGACTCTGTTTTTACAGCCGCAAACCCTCACAGTTTCAATCACAAACTGTCTACCATGGACCTCACCCATCTTAAGATGTCCATAAAGGGGGCATGCATAAGCCTATCAACATGCCTATTGTCCCTGTCCTACTGTCCCCATTTATTTATATTTACTTCCTTTATTCGTGTTTATGTTGATACCTATACTTGTTATCTTGTACATATTTGACAAATAAACAAGCTAATAAATAAATAAATTTACCTCCAGAAGTTATGAATGCTACAACACTGGAAGTTTTTAAGAAGAGATTGGAAAACCATTTGTGTCCTCCTGAGCAGGGGGTTGGACTAGAACACCTCAAGGCTCCTTCCAACTCTGTTATTTTATTATTAAAATCATAATATTATTTTGTTGCTCTAAAATTACTTGAACTTTGGTCAAGAAAATATGATTTTAACTAAGGGCAGCCCAACTCATTAATCTTTTAGAATGCAATACATCCTGCCGAACTCACTCACAATTCCTCAAAACTGAGTTGAACCAATATCACAATTTGCAAACATAGTAGATCATGTTTTATAATTATCATACCTGGATTCCCACAGCTTGGGAAGCCAAATCCATCAATCAAGCTACTATTATAGTTCAGCATAATGGATTAACTGAATTAATAGTTAATTGTGTTTTGAATATAACAGAATTATAAATAGTTTGTATTCCTTCCAAATGAAAAATAGTTTTTCACTGTCAAACCAATGTCACCAGCATACTTGCTACATTATTATTTTTAGATATTTAGATTTTTAGGTGTCTTGCAGAACAGTCAGTTTTAGGTTTCAATAGATTAAAAGAAAAATACATATATATAATTTTCATTTCATACCAGCATTGACTCTTAGTTCTTCAGAGATACTAAAATATTGGATAAGCTAACAAGACTTCTGGGAGGTTCTTTAAATTTTATGTTTCAGTTTAATGTCCTTTTTAAAGATGCTGTGCAATGGCCATTTTCTGACCGCTACTCAGAACTCTGAATAATTTACAATGGGACTTTTTATAGATTGTACTGACTGACTTCTATTTTTAATCATTTATGCATAATAACGGCATCACTTTACATGCGGAATAGCTTCCTCAATGGGGATCCACATGTATCTATTAATAGTACTTTTACTATTTGCCATTTCTACTTTTGGCATTTTTACAAACTTAGAAATAATCCATTGAAAGTAATGTAACTAACTCAGACAGTTATTTGCAACCTAAGTATCTACATTTAAAAAATATATATTGATATCATCAGCTAAGGATAAACAACATATACATAATATTTAGATGGAAGATTCAGTTACTGAAAAAAAAGGATAAAGATAATATGATTCCCCCATTCTCCTGGCCTTGCAAAAAGGGGTGAAACATGGCTGTGGTCTTGCACAAAGGAATGTGCAGTTGCGTAGTTAGTTAGTACCATCATGAAAACCCCAAAGCTGCTTTTTCAAAGGGAAATTGGACTTTGTATTTCTTTCAAGATGTTTTACTTCTCTTCCAAGAAGCTTCTGGAGTTCAGAACTGAAGACATTTCTTGGAAGAGAAGCAAGATATCTTCAAGGAAAAACAAGTCTAGTGGCCTTTTGAAAAAGCACCTTTGATATAACCATGATCTGGATGACCAAGAATCTTCATTACCCTCCCTTTCCTTTGTCAATAATTTTTTAGCAGGATTCATTATTCTTGTCTCTCTCAAAAAAAAATAAAAAATTAACAGGATACATTGGATTCACACCTTGAATTAAAAATGCACAACAAAATTAGAAAGGTTGGGGGAGAATTTGTTATAATACAAGTTATGTATTAATCCATTATGTATTAATGAGGACCCGGATTGTGGGCGTAATATGCTGGCTCTGTTAAAAAGTGCTATTGCTAACATGTTGTAAGCTGCCCTGAGTCTAGGGAGAAGGGCGGCATAAAAATTGAATGAATGAATGAATGAATGAATGAATGAATGAATGAATGAATGAATAAATAAATAATCCTATTAGTTCTTAGCAGAGCTAATGCCATTCTCAGTTTGTCCAGATAGAAGATAGACATTAATAATGTTTATCTTCTATCTGGACAAAGATATTATCTCTCTTCCTCATCCAAATGAAAATAGCCATAGTATAAAAGGACAGAACAAGCATTGACTTTAACTAAAAAAAGTATCAGCCAATGTCTTTATTGAATAATGACTATAAGTTGTCATTAGAGTCAATATTATTGGCTGAGAGGTTAAAAATAATTTTGTGATAATTTATTCATGAGGATCAATGTTGGTTTTTATTTAAAAGACAGTTTAAAAAGATGGTATTAGAAATGTGTTGGGCATTTGGAATAGTTGAAACTACATAATGAAAATCAAGCAACAGTGACTTTCTTAGGCAAAGATAAGGCTTTTGACAAGATGAACTGGGACTTCTCTGGTTAAACTTTCAGAAGATATGAATTTTAGACAGAATTTTATTAAACTAAAGGTTAAAATCAACTTATACTTCACAAGCACTAATAATTGTCAATGGTGTTCTAAGAAAAGACTGAGATATAAATCAAGATAGAGATTTTTGTTGTTTCCTCTCTGTTTTAATTCTTGAAATACTAAATAGATATATAAGAGAAGATTAGAAAATTGTAGAAGTAAAGTTTTAAAATGAAATTTCTAAGTTTATGACATTTGTTGCTGACGTTGTTGATTTTTGAAGATCTTCTAAAGGGAATAAATACATTAATGAGAAAATAAAAAGGATTGGGTGCATTAGCATGTTTCAGAATAATAATAATAATCAGAAGACAGATTTTGACAAAAATATTAAAATAGAGGAGGCTGGATGGAGTCACTGAAGCAGTAGGCATGAGCTTAAATGGACTCCAGAGGATGGTAAAGAATAGGAAGGGCTGGAGGAATGTTGTCCATGGGATCACGATGGATCAAATGCAACTTCACAACTAACAACAACAGAAATTATGAAGAAAATAGGTTTTAAGATTGAGAGAAAAGTATCTGGGTATCATTGTGACAAGTATGAATTATAAATCATTTCAAACAATTATATTTTAAAAGTTATGATATGGAATGAAGTTAAGATGGAAGAGAAATAGAAAATGTTTAGAATTAGAAGAACAGGACTGCCCATCGAGTCCAGCATTGTGTCACACCATGGCCCTCCAATTGTCCATGGGGATCTTGAGCAGAAAAAGACAAAACCCTCCCTTTCCCTTGACCCCCAACAAATGGTACCCAAGGGAATCCTGCCTGCCTCAACCAACATAGAGGTGGCACATGGACATCGGTTTCAATAACCTTAATGGCATTTATGACTTTTAAAGCTCAAAAGCCAACTTGTCCCATCCAGATGCATTTGAGTGTCAAACTCCAGAAAACCCAGCAACAAAGCCCGACCAATGGTCACACTGAGCTAGGGATGGCAGTATTGATTGCAACAGTTAAAAATGCTTTTATTGAGCTCCAAAGAGATATGTCAGTAGAAAACAGTGAACACTTGTTGCACTGGTACTAATGGTATTAGTAGCAGATTTTCCACACTGTATTGGAAAGTCGGTTTCACACTTTTTATAATTTTGGCTAGTGAGCAGCCCCCAGAGGCATTTCTACTATAAACTGCAGCCATTACTTAAAAAAAAAAAAAGCACCAGACTTCACTTTGTGGTGTGTGTGTGTGTGTGTGTTTATCCCAATTGTGGCCTTGTTTTGAAGACAGCTTCCGGCTTTCCTCTCTGAGGAAATGAGATCATAAGGATTTTAAGGGAGTGGTGTGTGTGTGAGGAGGGGGAATGCTGGCCGCTGTCTGGCTGCTCAACCACCGGGAATCCGCACGTCACAGGGCAGTTCCTGGCTGGAAAGCAGCATTCAGGTGGCGCCAGTAAGCGAGAGAAAAGGGAGTCACCATCTTATCAAAGACCTCCAGAAGGGCTGCGCCGTCCCCACAGCAAGCAGCGGGAGAAGCGGAGCACGCACTACTGCGGACGGACGCTCCTGCCAAAGAAGCAGCCGAGCTAATCCAGAAAAACGAACTGAGGAAAAAAACCAGCAAGCAAAAACACAAAAGGACTAAAGCTCCCTTGGCCGCCGCTCCTCCCCCCCCCTCAGGGTGAAAAGCGTAAGAGGTGTGAAGGAAAAAATCCCTTGAAATAAAGCGATGGTATTATGGCCCTGGAGGAGCAGCAGCAGCAAAGCGGCGACCAGACCGACGACAACTGCCTACAGGGAGGGACCCAGGATGGCGGGAAGGAAGGAGCCGGAGAAGACCCGGCGAAGGGGAAGGCCCCTGCAACCAAGCCGGAGGTTCCCCTCACCTCCGAGGAGTACGAGTGCCGGATCTGCTACAACCTCTTCGACCTGGAGCGCCACGCGCCCAAACTGCTCGAGTGCCTGCACACTTTCTGCCGGGAATGCCTCAGCGAGCTCTACCACCGCGGAGACCACTCGCCCCACTGCCGGAGCGAGGCCAGCAGCCACGCTAGCGTCCCCGAGCTGACGGACGGCGGTCGCTCCGCGGGGCCTTGCATCACGTGCCCCGTGTGCCGCCACTGCACGGCCCTGCCCGAGGGCCAAGTGCAGAGCCTGCCGGTCAACACCAAGCTGGTCGAAGCCATCCTGCTGCAGCTGCGCGGCTGGGCGCCCCTGCTGCCCGAGTTGCGCCCGCAACATTTGTTCTTGCCGGTGCCCAGGCCGTCCCGCCAGCAGTTCTCGTCCCAGCAGAGCCTCGGCGGGGAGACGCCCTCGGGCACCGTCTCCATACGGAGCGTCGAAATGGAGACGTACATCGAAGGGCTGAGCAGCGGCGGCGGCGGCGGCAGCAACTGCGGGGCGAGCTGCCGGAAGAAGGCGAGCTGCCTGTGCTTCGTGTTCGCCGTGCTCGCCATGGCCTTGCTGGGCTTCGCTTGGATGGAGTGGCTGAACGGCTCCATCTTCCTCGGCGTGGCCCTCCTCCTCCTCTTCGCCTCCACCATGCCTTTCATGTACAACTTCAGGATCCGCAGCGAGCCCCGGACAATCTTTTTCACCCGAGCCGGAGGGAGCGGTCTGAGGGAAGGGCCCTCTTGCCGCAGCAGCACTCCCGGAAGCCGCTCTGCGGTGGACGGGAGAAGTCACTGCTAGGCCCGGCGCTCTCCAGGAAAGGCGCTCCCCGATTTTGCCATTTCTTTTTCCCCCTGAGGGCTTGAGAGACTGCCTGGCATGAAGCAAAACAGCCACTGAAAGTGCCATACCTATTTTGTATGCCAGGAAGAGGGGGAAAAAATAAAATATTCTGTCCTTCTGAATGCCCCACCTGGGCCAAGAGATAGCAAAACACCCTGGGCAATTGTTGAGTGTTCTGCTCCTAGAGAGATGTGGGGTCAGTGTAGGCATGCTCAAAACATTTTGCTGCATAATATAGCACCTTTTCATGATTCACAATCCAACCTGACCAATAATTAACCCCCCCCTTTTTAAAACAAAAACTCCCCAAGAGTGTTCTGTGTTCCACTGGGGGGGGGGCAGCCATGTAGCTTTAAAAATTCAAGACAGCGGTTCCCAATTTGGTTCTCCAAACATCTTGCTGTAGTGGCCATCTTACTTTGCCCAATGAAGGGGTAACTCTAGATGAGTGTGTGGAAAGAAAAATAGTTAATATTCTGGGGGGGGGGATTCTCCCCTTGGAAAGATTGCTGCATTTCCCCCTGTGCCTTTACAGTTTGTATGGTAGGGTGGGGATCATCAGTTGAAGCTATTCTAGAGCACTTGCTATTCAGTGCATAGGTTCAATTTTTGGGTGTTGAAATAAAGAAAATGGGGCATTAGGGGTGTGAAATACAATGAAACGCTGTTGAAATTATACCAGTGACTAGCCAATACTGGTCCAAAAGCTATAGAAATGAAGTGTTTCCATTTGTTATGCAGCTGTTAAAACATATGGGATGGCTGTAGAGGAACTGAAATCTGCAGCCTAGCTCTTGTTAAAAGAATAAACAGGTTGTAAAGCTTTTAGATAAGTTATCTCTGCTGTTGAGTTGGTTCTGAATATGGACTTAGTTCTGACATCTACTTGTGCCAAAGTTCTGCCCGGGAATATATAGTATTAAGCAGAGTGTGCCTCTTAAGTTTATACTGAGTGCCTTTTCTCCTTGCTTTTAAGAATAATCTTCTCACACATCTAAGAATAGTGAACATGATTTCTAAGGAAGGCAGAAATCCTTGGTAACTCAGAAATTGTGCATTACTTCTCCAATCTACAAAGGATGTAATGATCCGATTGGGTGTTTCTTATATAGAACTCTATATAGGTGGCCATAACAAGCTTATGAAATGTTACTGTTATACAGATATGACAAGAATGTGGGCTAGTCCATTTAAAAGGCAGCTCTTCAATACATTCTTCTGATATTATGGTATGTTCTCTTATTTGTCTACTCTGAGCAGGAACAAGCAGACTAGGTTTTTGCAATTATTTATAAATTAGAATCTCTTGGTCCAATAAGATGGATTCAGACTCCAATAGAGGGTAGGTAATCTCTTATGAAACAGGTGCCTGTGAACATTAAGATTGTGAAAGAATTAATCTGAATTGACCTTGCAATTCTTAAACAAATCCATATTTTCTGTATACTGTACTTCGTTTCAGCAATGTGAAGAGAGAGCCTTTACTGGGTGTGTCTCTATGGAGGATATATTCCTATCAACAATGTTTTAATTTAGATTTCTGCACTGGACATGGAATTGAATTAAGCACTCTAAACAAACTGTCCAAATTATTTTATTGTTTGAAAAGCTGGAGCCCAAGTTTAAAATTCTTCCATAATATATTTTGAGTTTGAACAAAAAGTGTGCCATTTTTTCTCCTTTGAAAATTTTTTGGTTTTGCTATAATGTAGCATGACTGGTTTCTCTTAGCATTTTGTAAGAATCCAGCAGTTTTAAATTCCAATTTACTAATAAGAAGTCCTTTATTATTATTTTTATTAGAGCAATGCATGCGTCACAGAAAGATAAATTTAATTGGAAACTTGGAATCAATTTTCAATCTTTAGAGATAAAAATTGATTTATATAACTTTCTTTAATACATGTTGGAACTAATGCAAATGCTAATCTAAATTCTGACTTGTTTCACATGCTCAAAATATATTTTGCTTAAACATAATGGTCAGTTCACACAGTATATTAAACAACAAATGAACAAACCATGTTACGATTTAGAATGCTATGTGATTCTTTACTCAGCAAGCTGTAAAGAGTCAAAACATTGTGTTGGGTGCTATCCAGCTCTATTAAACCTACTGAGAAAGTTTATTAATAGTTTTATCAAATATGGATGGGACATTTTATGTAAAGAGATATCTGAGAAATTATTATAGAAGTATAAAATGCCTGTATGCTCTTAATATGAGAAAATGTTAAAAACAGTAAGTTTGTACCAATTTTTTTTTTGCTTCAGATATTCATGTACAGATTTTTTATTTTAATAATTATTTAAATGTTATCTGATTCAGATGAATGCATAATTCTTTATCAGAAAGTATAGGTTTTGTTGATATGAAATGAAACAGATCACATATGGAAATCATTCTTGATTCTACCATGAAAGGGCTAATTCCTTGCCAATAAAAAGCCACTGGGCCTCTCATCTACCATATGTCCGTACTAATGACTGCAACACCTTGGACCATCCATAGGTGAAAGACTTATAAGAGACCATGAGCATAATTTTTTATATTTTTACTTCAAACATAGTATCAGCTTACATATTTGAAAATTGATTAATTGATGTTCAAGCCATGCTTGAATCTAATGAGTGATAGCTATGTCTATATGTACATTGACCTTGTATATACATACATGTGATTTAGAGCCATTCTACATATTGCTTCAGCATACATTTGATAAAGCTGTTTTGGGGCTGTACCATTTTGGAGACAAAGTTGATATACCATTGGAAGATTTGTCACTGGGTTTCTAAAAAAAAAAACCTGTAATGTAGCTGGCTCAGAGAATTGTGCAGTTTTAAGCAATGTGCATAATTATGGTTTAGGACAGTGATGGTGAACCTATGGTAGAGGTGCCATAGATGGTACGCAGAGCTAGATCTGCTGGCATACGAGCCGTAGCCCTAGCTCAGCTCAAAGGTTCATATGCATACCGGCCAGCTGATTTTTGGCTCATATGGAGGCTCTGGGAGGGTGTTTTTTGCTTCCAGAGAGCCTCCAGGGGAATGGGGGAGAACTTTTCTGCTCTCCCCTGGCTCTAGGGAAGCCTTTGGAGCCTGGGGAGGGCGAAATACGAGCCTACTGGACCCACCAGAAGTTGGGAAACAGACTGTTTCCGGCTTCCAGAGGGGAACAGTGGGGAAGCTGTTTTCAAAGCATTGAATTAAGTGTGTGGGCACTCATGCATGTGCAATAGCGCATGTGCACACTCTTGGCACCCGAGGAAAAAAAGGTTCACCATCACTGGTTTAGGATATATTGTGAACCCAGGAAAATAGGTTTGTTGTTAAGCCATGATTCATTTAATTGGTTTATTGTTGTGCAAATAAATCTTTCTTATAAAGACACATGCCATAGATTATGAAGTTGGGAGCGAGAGAACGAGCTCAACTAAGCCAAGGAAAGTTCTGGTATCAGTTTAGGATTTTTTTACTTGCTGTGCTTCATTAAGAATTGGAAAGAATGGCACTGCATACCAAGTGATCTCAGATAGGCAGAAGGCATTGCAAAGAACAGGCCTAAAATGGCTATGGTGATATTAATATAGATTGTTTGTTTTACTTGTTTATTTAAATTTACTGCTGACTAGGAACAAGATGGAGACAATTATATTTTTAAAAAACCCATTATTCTAAAAGTCTAAGGATTGAAGGTATACATACACACACAGACTTTACTCACATGCATGTGCGTACACACACATACAAACAAACACACACACTTTTCAGTATTTTGGGATGTATAGTACCTCTTGCTTTTATTGCTACTACATGAAGAAATAAAACTTCAGCAGTATTTAATAGAATAATAAAATAATGCATGATTTTCTTTCCTTATCCTATAATAGTGAATGGATGTTTACATAACACTGGATGACAAAGGTTTTGCTTCATGAACACTTCTGGGTGTATCTTATGGATTTCTGGTTTCTAATCATGAAAATAATCTGTAATTTAACCTGCAATGTTCCACACTGTAGAAATCTTCTGTTCTTACATGCCGTAATTGCCCTGTAAGCTCTTCAGTATTTTTTGATTATGCTGCACATATGAAAGAAACATACAAAAATATGGAACTGTTGTTGACGCACATTAAAAAGAAATGGCCAGTCTAAAATAATTTTGTTCCAGCTCAGAAAACCATGGCATGTGAAATACTTCTTGATTCAACAAATATTTTTTCCCCCTCCTGTTCACTTGAACTCTGACTGGTGAAAATTTTTGTGAAAGTGATGTGAAGGCTTTTTTTTTAATTTGAGACTGTTATTCCATTAATAGCTGATGTAAAGATTAAGGAAGCCATTTTTTTTAAGCTTACAAACAGATACGTTATCAGATACAAGTAGTTCAAAGATCTGTTTTGGGGCCAGAAAAATCACCTAGAAAACAGTCAAGGATGTTCTTGAGAATTTTCTTGGTAGGTACAGAACACCAAACATACATTCAGCTGGTTGATTATCTTCTTACAGCATACAAGACCATTGAAGCTCAACGTGTCACTGAAGATTCATTTTCTGCATTCTTACTTTGACTTCTTTTTCAAAAATCTAGATGCAGTCAAGTGACGAACATGATGAAAGCTTTCTCCAGGACAGTGCCACAAAGGAAAATGCTATCAGGACAACTGGAATAGATGACGATTTTTAGACATTGCAGTAAGATGCATTGGGCATTGACTACAAATTAAAATTAACAACAAAATACTTTTTGCCCTGTTGATTTCATGCTGTTTATGAGAAACATTATGTGATTAAATATGTTAGATTAAAATTTACTTTCATATTTCTCAAGATGCCTACATGATAGTGAAAATTATATGTTCAGTTTGAAGGGTCTATCATAATACCAAAAGTTTTTCAAGAAGCAAAACTTTTGAACAAAAAATGTTTTCCAGTGCAATTATTTAATAATGACAAATGCTTGCTTTCTGCATCAGAATATTTACTAATAGTCAATCAGTTAAAGGATACTGTTCTGGTAAAGCCTCACCTGCTGGCTATTGATGAAATGTGTTACAGTCCAAGGAATTATGTATCACTGTTTGTATAAACTTGCTCGCTTGAGAGTCACAACCTTACATCCAACTTTCCTTTTAACAGATACATGTGGGAAAATGTCTTCTCTCAATATATTGCCTTTAATATTCTTGTACACTCAAAAGTGCATTGACCTCTTGTTTATATGCTGGTAGAGCCAGATCAGGGCCCTCAACGTTCACCTCTAAGCATTGTTTGTATATTTATATTGTGCTTAGGATGGTTTTTCCTTTTTAACATGCTGAAGTGTGATGTTGTAAATTTATGCCTAAGCATTTTGTATTCAGATTTTTCATAAATAATTATACATTTAAACTGCTAAGGATTGCGCAAACTGTTAAACAGTTTTGGATGTTTAATACTGTTACATGGTGAAAGTTTTTTTGATGCTTGTTTTTTATCATTCATGTCAGTTTTTCAATATAAACATGTTTCATGGCAACAATAAATTAACTATGAATATGAATGATTATTCATTACTCGTTTCCTTTAAATTGTATTAATTAAGCTACGGTATTTATAAGATCATATAGACCCATTATATCATTATATCAATGGATGCTTTCTCAATATCTGAGAATAATTAGATACTAAATATATTTAAACTGAAGATTTGTCTAAATACTATGACAATATTAATAATTGGAACATCTTGAACAGTGTCCCTACATATGTGTGTGTGTTTTTGAAGTATTAAAATTGTTAAGCTATTGATCACTAAATTAGCTGAGATATAGGAAGAGGAGGCCCATCAAAGCACAGCGTTGTGTCATCTGTGGCACATATTCTGGATCAGTTGTTGTAAAATGAGTTTAGAAGAACGTGCAGTGGTAATTTAGAAAAGGAATTCAAGGGTCAATGATTTATGTAGATGAACATGAGAAAACTTAAATTCACAGTTCCTTAAAAATGAAGCACATATTTTACTTGTAAACTTCTGTGAACAAATTATGGAATCATATAAACGTCCCACAATATTATTGAACCAAAGAGAAGAGTTAGATATTTTTGGTTCCAAGGAAGTGACTTCATCCTCAAAGCTGGGTGCATGGCGTCTTGTTCATCAGATTCATGTGCATTCTGATTGGTTAGTGCCTTGTGGGAAGTGACATGATTGGATCCAGATTATAATGAATTCATCCACAAAGGAGGAAGTTGCCCCAACCCCTTCTTCAATTCTTCTTTGGTGACCCTGATGTCATAAAACATGATATTTTTCTGGACTGCTTCAGAGGGTGGGAGTAGTGGTTCTTTTCCTTCAAAGATGGGTCTATTTGGCATTGATTAAAGAATCTAATGATCCGTGCTTTGTGTGATACTTCAGAATCCCCCTTTCCACATTTTCCTATTTAATATATATTTGAGGCCACTGATTGAGATAACCCATCAATATGTTGATAATACCCAGTTACGTATGTCACTCAGAGCTGGCCAGCAGCTATTACTGAGATTCTGTAGATTGAGTTACATTTGGAGAAAAACAAGGTCATATTCAATCCTAGAAAGACTTAAAGGTTTGTGGATTTGAGGGCCACCTTGATCTAAAATTTGTTTTATTCTTGATTCTAGATGGGATTGCACTATATCAAATCTGGTACACAGTCTGGGGTTCACTGTAGACTCATGGCTCCTACTTAAAAATCATATTATAGCTGTGTCTAAAAAGATGTTTGCACAAACTTATCTTGTGCACCAATTGTGAGGATTCCTACATGGAAAATTGTGGTCATTTATGCCCTGGTCATGTCTCATCTGAATTATTGCAGTAACTTTTGAATGGGGCTGCCCTTGAAGACCACTTCAGCTTATTCATTATGCAGCATCATAAGTAGGTTTGGGTGCACCTTAATATTCCATGTAATATTATTTCACAAGTTTCAGTGTCTGATGGTGGGCTTCCAAGTGCAATTCAAGCTGCTCACAGTAACCTATAAAGTCCTTCATAAGGTTTGATGGAACTGCCTATGGAGATTCTCAATCATCCAGGTCACGGTTATACCAAAGATGCTTTTCAAAATTCAACTGGACTTTTTTTTCTTTGAAAATGTTTCTCTTCTTTATTTTCAAAGGAAAAAAATGTCCAACTGCATCTTGAAAACTACCTTTGGGATTTTAATGGGACTGGTGTGCACTGTGTGCTGTACTACTTAGGTAGGTTCATCTCTGGAATCTAGAAGACCTTCTTTATTGCTGGGGAATAGGGTGCAATCACAAATTTGGGTGGGCCTGACCATGTCTGCCTTTCAAAAATTTGAAGACAGGGCTCCTCCCACCGCACTAGTCAGATGGTTTTGTGAGCCTCTTGCTTGGTTTTGATTGTTTGAATTACTCTTGAGCAATTTGTTTCATTAGGGTATTTTTTTCAAGTTGCATATACTATCCTACATATTAAAGTATTGAATTATTAAATAATTAATAAAGTTATACAGAAGTAAGTTGTGGTTAAAAGCCACATGATTGTTCCAGCCAAACTTTGGAGTCCATGCTCCAGCTAGCACCCTGGATAGCTCCATGCGGATTTTAAACTGGATATTCAAGTGAACTAATTAAGATATACTTATGGAAAACAGTGTTAAGATATTCATGAACTGGGAGAGCCAATGGTAAGAAGGACAGCCAATGAATAGGCATAGCAACAATGTCAGCCAATGGCAGCCATCTGAGTCTATGTAGAGAATCAAAACTGAAATTACAAGGTTGGGTGTAGCTCAATCCATTCTGTACTCTCAGTCCACTCTGAACTGAAAGCTTGTCTGCTCCTGGAAATCAGACTGCTTCTAACTGTTGCTACATTGAAGAAATAATCTACTTTAGTATTGTCAGTGATGGGCTCCTACAAGTACGGTCAGGTACACAGAACTGGTAGAAAATTTTTGATTCCCCACCCTCTTTTTCCCTTTTGGGCTCTGAGTATGTTTTTCCTATCTCAGTAAATGAGATTGTGTATAATTCAAGAAGTGTGTGTGTGTACATACAGTACACATTACAGTTTATATAGTAGATAATGTATATTTTTGTGTGCCTGTGTATAATATATATGTATACCTATGGCATATACATAGAACTAAATAGTATATTTTGGATGTTCAGTAATAATAAATAGATAGGGAAATTGTATCTCTTTGAGGCAAGGAGAGGCCAGGCACCCAAACCCTTGATCGGAGTGACATCCTTTAAGCCAGTCACATGACCTTTAAGCCACCCCTCGGTTACATGATTGTCAAGCCACTTCCACTTGGTCACATGGCAGGCAAGCCACAGCACAAAATAAGCCACACCCACAGTGTGGTAGTAAATTTTTTTGCAGCCTTTCACTGCGTATTGTATATATATTATTATATTTATAAAGAAGTTAATGACTCCAGCTGAAGCACCTGTGTGTGCTTCTGGTTTTGATTTATGCAACAAACTCTGATAGGTTATGAGCCCAGAGCACACAGAATACTGCATTGCAATTTAAGCTGAAGACATTGCCTTTGTTTTAAAGAGAAACCAGGCAGAGATTGCAGGATGGCTGTTGTTGAAATTAAGAAAAGCTCTGTGCCTCATTTGAGACAGAACAACTATATAATTTAGGTTGCAATTATAGAATGTTTCATAAACGCTAAGGAGCTATGGTATATGGTTGTAAATCCACCACAGGCTTTTGCAGCTGGAAAACAGAGGCAGCATGATAAAGCAATGGCTTATATCATCTTGAATTTAGAAGATTAACAGTTTATCAATGTACCTGATTTAAAGACTACAAAGGAAATGGCTGAAATTGAGAAATGTGCATATCAGTGTGTCTGAAAGCATGCAGCCCTCCCCCGGTGGGTCGCCCTCTAGGGAGGCACAGCATGCCATGATTGCCACATCAGAATGAAATGACAGAGAGAAAGTTTTCTCAATGAGACGACAACGACCTTGAATGCATCAAGACCTCTCCTTTTTATTGTGTTTTCACAGTTCTGACATGTGGTACAGAATAACCAATTCGCGAACGCCACATACATTAAGCCATCCTCCAACTATTCATTCCTATACCATATAAGGCTTCCCTTTAGGTAATTAACAGAAGCTACATTCCTTGCCTTTTCCCAGGAATGTGTGTTTACTGGTGATTAGCAAAGGAATGTGTAAGGCATATATTTCCTTATATGGAAGTTCTATAGGTTTTCTTTAAATGCTTTCCATACATGGTCATGATTCTGCAGGATGCTTATTCAGCCTAGACTTTGCTGCCTGCCTTTCCATAGAGGAAGAATTAAAGTTTTATTCAGCACACGATTTAGGCTTAAAACATCTCTCCAGCAATATTTTATTCCCAAATTTCAGTGCTTAAAAACCTATGATTACAACATGTGTCAGCATGCAATATTGTGCAGTTATCAAGGAAATTATACAGAGCCTGTCTGGAAGCCTGCTTCTGGTTTTGATTTATGAAACAAACTCTGATAAACAGTTGGTCCCAAACTATGATTTTAGTTGAAGCTGAAAGAGTAGCTAGCATTCCCTTCCAAATGCAGCTACTGTACTTCCAATTGTAAAAGATCATGCTTGCTTCAGAAGTGTTAATTCCAACAAGGAAACAAGGAAATGGGACAAATGCAAGAATTTCTGGACCGCTTAAAAGTGATTGTAGTTCTGTGACAGAGTACTTCAAACATTCTGATAAAAGTTTCTTCATAAAGTAAGTTAACTTGGCAGAAGATCCTTCCCAGTGAAATGGCCAATAGTGTATATCACAGGCCAGTGTCCTAACTCAATATGCACACAAGATATTAAAAAAAAATTAACTGGGGTTAAAGGACTCAACTGACAACTACTACTCAGGTTATATAATAATCACTTCCAGCCAAATGAAATCAAAATTTTTATTTTGGTCTATCAGCCAGAAAGTACAACAATAAAATGCATAAATCTATAATTATTAATAAAAATTTAAAAATTTGCAAGAAAATTACATAAAACACAAAATTATAATAATTGTGGTACAAATAGCAGTATCAGAAGTAGGACAGGTGCAACAAATGATGACAACAACTTTCTGCACTATAAATATAAATTTTTAAAAGCCAGCCTTGGGGACCACTAATCACCTTCAACCAAATTTTAATACCTCTCACTTCATGTTTCCTGGAATGACTGCCCCATAAGCACTTTAGCATATTTGTGAGAGAAGACTACTGTATATATATTTTTTTTTATTTATTCATTTGTCCAATACACAAATACATAGGAAGAAAGATAGACATGTTATAATATAAAAGAGGGTGAAAGTGAACTTAGAGGAGAGGATATATGAAAGGAAGAGAATAGGATAGTTGGAAGAAAGGAAAGACAATTGGACAGGGGACGAAAGGCACACCAGTGCACTTATGTACGCCCCTTACTGGCCTCTTAGGAACCTGGTCAATCGTGGAGAGTCTAAGGGAGAAGTGACGGGGGTTAGGGGTTGACAAAATTGAGTCCGGTAATGAGTTCCACGCTTCGATAGCTCGGTTGTTGAAATCATATTTTTTACAGTCAAGTTTGGAGCGGTTCGTATGAAGTTTGAATCTGTTGTGTGCTCTTGTGTTATTGCGGTTGAAGCTGAAGTAGTCATTGACCGGTAGGACATTGCAGCATATGATCTTATTTCATTTATTTTTTTAAATAAATTTTCTTGTGTGAAAACTATGCTGATAATTGTTGAGATATTGTAAGAAAAACAATTTGTTTTAGTAATTGCTTGTTCTTCCTACTTTATTTTCTTTGCGGAGTAGTGGCAGCTTAGCCGTTGATATTCTGTATGATATATCTAATCATAATTAGGGTTAACATACATGTCTGTGATTACACATTGTGGTCGACTACTTAATTCATTTATATATATTTATTAAATTATTTATCTGTCAACATATGACTCAATGGTGAGGTCAAATAAAAAGAATACATAGCAGCCAAACTAATGTAAGCAATAAAAAGAGTATGACCTGTAAGGCAATTTCATTCTGCCATGCAGTCAAAATATTCAATAGGCACAAAACCCATCAATCTACTGCTGGGGAAAAGCCAAGTTTTAAAAGCTTTCCCAAAGGCAGTTAAGGTAAAGGCTATCCAGATCTCAGCAAAATGCTATTGAAAAGGGCAAGCTTGGGAATACAAAAAGACATATCCCCTGGGCGCAGGGATATGTTCCAATGTTTTTTGCCACAACTCTGTGGGTGTGGCTTATTTTGTAGGTCATGATGGTGGGCATGGGTTTGTGGTCATGTGACTGGGTGGGAGTGGTTGGCAATCATATGACTGGGTGGAGGCTGCTGGGTGGGCGTGGCCAACTTGACACCATTCACAGCAAGGGTTAGTAGGGTTAGGATGCCTGGCCTCTCCTTGCCTCAAAGGCCTCAATGAGATACAATTTCCCTGTCTATTTATTACTACTGGATATCCAAAATATACTACTTAATTGTATGTATGTATGTACTATATGTAAGTATGTATGTATGTATCTATGTATATACTTCTATATCTATATCTATATACAGTAAAGGGCCACTCTATAGAGTGGTAGTAAAAATGAAGATGCATGCGCAGCTGTGCATGACTGGCGGGCGGGCATGCCTGTCTGAGATTTGGCTTTTGCACATGTGCAGGAAGGCAAATCTCATGCAAGGACATTTGCATGCATGAGATTTTGCTGATTTTGGGCATTTTTTTTTGCTTCTGCACATGCACAACAGCAAAGGAAATTGCGCATATGCGGAAGCAAAAAAATAATCTAATATTGGCGAGATCTCGGACACACGAGCATCCTCGTGCGAGATTTGGTTTCTGCGCATGCACAGAAAACTGAATATCATGCTGATGCGCACACACACACACAATGCCAGATGTGAGCATGCCCACACTGGTCTCTAGGAGCACACCGGTAGCACCGGAGAAAAGGAACCCCCGCCTGTCTACCCTGTTTTCCCGAAAACAAATTAGTCCCGTCGACTAAACAATGTCGTTTGGCGGGCCCCAGGGGAACAGCTTTCTCTGTGGCGGCCCCGGCCCTCTGGAATCAACTCCCCCCGGAGATTAGAATTGCCCCCACCCTCCCTGTCTTTCGTAAACTACTCAAGACTCACTTATACTGCCAGGCATGGGGGAGTTGAGACACCTTTCCCCTAGGCTTTTATATTTTGTTTTATGTTTGTTATGAATGTGTTGTTTGGTTTTTTAAATAATGATAGGGTTTTATATGTTTTTTAATATTAGATTTGTTCTACTACAATATTGTTTTTATTATTGTTGTGAGCTGCCCCGAGTCTTCGGAGAGGAGCGGCATACAAATCTAATCAATTATTGTTGTTGTTGTTATTATTATTATTATTATTATAGAATAAGAAGCAATGGATGGAAACTAATCAAGGAGAGAAGTAACTTAGATCTAACGAGAACTTTCCTGACAGTTAGAACAATTAATCAGTAGGACACCTTGTCTCTAGAAGGTGTGAATGCTCCAACACTGGAAGTTTTAAAGATATTGGATAATAACCAATAATGGGCCACTGCTCCCACCGGGGGAGGGAATGCAGTGAGGTTGGTAAGCTTATACACTCCTTATTGAATACTTAATAATTTTTTTATTGACCTTCCTTCTCTAGTACCTTAGTATGATCCTTAATTACTTTTAAAATAGGAAATAATTAATAGTATGTTTTTACCCATAAATGCTTTTAATCATTTTAATCATTATCCAGAACTGAACTTTTATAGCAATTAAAGAAAAATGAGCTACTTGCCTAATCTGTTATCATAATGAACCTTGCGAGTTCAGTACAAAACCTAAAACTATTACTGTGCTCCCCAACAAATAATGCTGCCTATCATTTGTCCTTTGTGGCTATTCAAATCATGTGACTTAATCAACTGAAAAATAGTTCAAGCACCTATTTGAAAATCTATCATTCCCACCCAGCATGACACTGCTTAAATAATGGGACTACAGCATGCTCAACCTGTCAAATCTTAAGGCACAATGTTCACATTTTAGTCTTCAGAGAGGGGCAGCATACAAATGTAATAAATTATTATTATTTTAATTTATTGTCTGAGTTCAGATGACCCAAGATCCATGACAATTCAAGACCGTGCATATCTTAGAAAAAGAATATCAAGATTTGCTCAATGGAAGAATATTCTTTTCTCCCTTACTCATGCAATGGCTCAAGACATCTTAAGGACTATTGGCTCCAACTTCGGCCTTTGCTCAAGGATGAACACATTTGAAGAGTGACCTCTCTAAAAGAATAGATCTTTATTTAGCCTTGGCATTTTTAAAAAATGTTGCTATGACATTGTCCAAACCTGGTATGTGTAAAGAAGAGTATTTCTGAGTATATATAAATAGGTTTTGCAAGTCAGCTGCAATTCACCTTCATAAACTGCTTTACATCATATAGCTAATAAGAATCTCCTTGCCAAAAGTATTTTGAATCACTCAGTTTCATGCAATTTTATATGCAATTCTGGGTAGCTTACAGATGAATTTAATACAAACTTACCATAGATTATTTCACTGCATAAGAATACTATGTGTGTATTTACAATTTTTTTTTACTATGGTTAACTTAACTACAATTTATTCAAATGAGCCAATTTTTAGGGAGATTGAGTTTCTGAATTTTAGCTATGTATGAATCATACAAACTGGATTTGCACAAAATACTAGATTAAAAGGTAATTGGTCAATTGGCATTTAATATTGCACACATACAAACTCCATTTAAATTGCTCTTATCAAGAATTATATTTTGTTGTCAATTTTATATAGAATGGGTGAAGAAATAATAATGATATTACAGAGGCACCACAATATTTCAGTGATAACTTGTGCATTTTGCTGGTAGTTTTTCTTGACAAAAGCCATGCAGAAGTATTTTAATAATACTGTATTAAATACAACATTTTCATGTACATCCAAGCTGCAGTACGAATAAATGAGACTGCTGCAAAATAATATACAGGAAAGTCCTCAACTTGCAACTCTTTGTTTAATCACCAAAGTTACAAGAGCATGAAAAAAGATATTTGCAATCAGTCCTCGCACTTATGACAGCTACAATATCCCATGATCAAATGTTTATAATATGGGGGCTTGGCAAGTGACATATATTTTCAATGGTTGCAGCATTGGGGTTATGTGATTGCACTTTCTGACCTTCCAGCTGGCTTCTGACAAGCAAAATGGTTGGCCCCCAATATCGAGAATTTTTGTATCTGTGTGTCAAACTAGTGGCCCATGGGCCAGATGCATTACATGCAGGCCATGCCCGCTTCAGTGAATGGGAAAAAACATGCGAAATGTCACATGATGGCAGCGCGACATGGTGAGTTTGACACCCATGGTGTATATATTTTGTTGTAACTTAGAACAAAACTTAACGGATATATTATTTTCTTCTTTGCTTTACATTTTGAAATCTGTTTGTGAAAACTGATAAAACAGATCACTCTATCCAACCCTTATAGAAATTAAGCCATCTGCTTATCTTGACCTGAAAGCATTCTGACCAAACCATTTTGTCAGGCATTCTGATATACTGTACTTTATTCCTATTTGGATGTATAAGACACCATGTAGGTTCCAGAGATTTGTTTGCATACCGAAAAATGCAGTTTAAAAAAACCCCTTAAATTCATAAAATAAGTTTAGCCAAAGAAATATGCTTTAAAAATTAAGGCAAGTGAAATTTGAAAAATAGACAAAAGGAGAAAGTACAGTATATGGTTTGGAGCTCTTTTGAGAGAATAAATCAACCAGAGAGCAGCTGAATACACACTTTAAGTCATAATGTTGGGAATTTCCCCTCTTTTAGCTTGAACTCAGACACATCTTGTCTTAGAGTTGCCCATCTGGCTTTTGTTTATTACAGTGTTTCCCAACCTTGGCAACTTGAAGATATCTGGACTTCAACTCCAAGAATTCTCCAGCCAGCATTCTGGGAGTTGAAGTCCAAATATCTTCAAGTTGCCAAGGTTGGGAAACACTGGTTTATTAAATAGTAGGTATTTGTTTTTACAACAATTAATTAATTAATTAATTCATTTCATTCATTCATTCGACTTCTATGCTGCCCAATCCCAAAGGACTCAGGGCGGCTTACAATAAAAATATTAAATAGAAATACAAAAAATACAAAACAATAAAAAGAAGTTGAACATAATCTAAAACGATAAAATTTTGCGTTAAAAGAAACGCAATGCATTAAATCACTGTCTTTTTATGAGAAATAACCACCAAATATCAGAGCCAAGTATATATTTTTTTTCTAAGCAGTCCAGCTCTCCTTCCATAAAGAGTGAGTGTGTATGTGTGTGAACTCAGCCTTTTGTTCTCTCATTTGTAAAACTACAATTCCCAGTGACTTCCTATTTGGGGCCTCCCCGTGCCCCAAACTCCAGAGAAGATGCAGACCGGGAAGGTTTAGCTAATGTCCCTGGGTGTTGCAGGCTTCTTGGCATCCTCGCGCAGAAGCCGCAATTCAGAAGGGGGTGAGGAGCCAGCCGCCCGCCCGCCCGCCGCCACAGCAGCCGAAGAAGCACGCAGCACTGCGGGCGGCGGTTCATGGCCAGCACTTCCCAACCGCGCAGCATCAGAAGGGCGCCGGAGAGGGGCAACCGGCTTGGCTCCGACCCTCCGCCAACTCGCATCGCACCGCCGCCGACCTTTCACCCGCCGCCGCCGCCGCAGCGGCGCGGAGCCTTCAGATGAGACGTCGCGGCTATGGCAGAGCTGAGGCAACCACCGCCCGGTCACGAGACAAGGAGACCGCAGGGCGAGGAGGCTGAAGGCCCCGAAGGAGACTCGAGGAGCGCCGTCGCCTCCTGTCTCGCTCTAGCGGCCGAGGGGCCTCTGGCAGCCGAGGAGCGCGAATGCCGGATCTGTTACAACCTCTTCGACGCCGAGGCCCGCGCGCCCAAGCTGCTGGCGTGCCTGCACACCTTTTGCCTGGACTGCCTGGTCCAGATGCATCGCCATCAAAGCCAGAGCGGCGGCGGCAGCGCGGGGAGGGGCGCGGCGGCGGTGGAGCGCGGCGGCCCAGGCGACGCCATCACGTGCGCGCTGTGTCGGCACCGCACGGCCCTGCCGAAGGGACACGTGCACGACCTGCCGCTGAACACCAAGCTCATCCCGCCGCCGCCACCACCGCTACTGCTGCCGCTGCCGGCGCCTCCGGACCGCTTGCAGCTACTGCCCCTCTCGTGGGCGCCTCGGCCTACCTTCCAGCGCCCCCTGCCGGAACAGGGCGGGAACGCCGAGGCTGCTGAGGCGAGCGGCGCCTGCCATGAAAGCGGCTGGAGCCGGAGGCAGGAGATGCGGACCGTGCGCTGCGTGTGCATCGTCTTTACCTTTTTCTCCATGATGGTCGTCTCCATCACCGGGCCCCTCTTCCTCAACTACAGTGGTTGGGTAGAGCTCTTCATGGTGTCCCTCTTCCTCGTGGTGGCCATCGTCTTGGCTCTGCTCTCCGTCATGCCTTACCTCCTCCACAGTCGCAGATACCGGACTGTGGCCGCGGCCTTGCTCGCGGGAGAAGGAGCCAGCGGCCCCCGAGGGGCGGCGCTCGGCCGCATGGCCATCTCCGGTCGCTCGTAGGCAGGTCTTGGCCCGACCGCTAGGCCCAGATCAGGTTCCTGGGAATTCGGCCAGCTGCCTGGCCAGAAAGTGGCTGGCAAACAGGTGATGGTGCGAGTGCGTGCCCTGCCCTGTTCGCCCAAAGGCCCTGCTCGCCCAAAGGAAAGGAAGGGTGGCCTGCGCCACGTACAAGAAAGGGGTCCGGGTTGTGGTTGTGAATTGCCTGACTCCTGTGTGAGGTTTTAGGTGTCTTAGAGAAAAAGTTATAGGTCAGTGGCAGAGCCGTTGCCTTATGTGGCATCACAAATTCGACTCCTAGCATCTTGTAGTAGATAAATAAAAATAGATTTAAAAGGCTCCTGGACATCAGGAGTGACTTTTTGTCAGCCTTTTTGGTGTAGTCACCAAAGCAAGGCAAGTTCACCAGTCTGTTAGGAATCCTGGTGAATATGTCTGTTTCTTAAGGCTTTATTCTGGGATGGGTGAGTGGGAAAGAGCCTGTAGAAGGGCAATTAGGTTGAAAAAGTACTGAGCTCTTGCCCTTTTTCTGATGTTTAATCACCACAGACTTAGCATTTGTACCATTGTTCAATCTTGGAATGTGTAAAGGGTGCTTCTGAGCATATGCAAAAAAACAAACAAACACCCCCACTCCAACACTCTTCCAAGCACTGGAGACTAGGGGAGAAGGTGCATTTTCCATAGTGGTTAGAGCTTACATGGGTCTCCTAAGACATTGATTAAGCTTGCAGTACAACCCATGTCATTGTAAGTGCCATAGAAAGTGACTGTGTTTATAAAATTAATGTAGAACTGATTATAAGTTACATATTAGAATGGTTTGGAAAGAAGACATAAATGTTGTGATTACAGTGGTCAAAATGTTTCTGTGCGGACAATATAATAGTAATAATAGGAGTGGGGACTGAGATATTGTTAATTTCAGCCATATTGATCATTATAATATCAAAATGTACAGCTGTTTATACATAACGTGTAAAGCATATATTTGGCACTCTGTTATGATATAATTTCTATGCATCAGAAGTAAAATTCATTTGATAATAAACACTGTTTGCTTCTTTAAAGAAATAATTTATCCTTTAACAAAAATCTTGTCCACTGAGTATCCATATTCTTCCCTTCGCTGTTACTAGTTGAGGATTGTTCTCCTTAATGTGTTGTGAATGTAGAGTGCAAGTCTGGAATGAGTGGCAATTGTAACTATGGTTAATATATTCTTAGATCTAAATTGGCCAAATGATCTGGTACTGTCATATGGGAAATGAATGAAATGGTATATCAGGTCCCATCATTATTTTCATTAAAAGAAGCAGCAATAATAGCAATTCATCTTCTTTCATTTGTACATTGCCTTCCTAAATTACTTAGAATAAGTGGTTTGGACTTGGGCTGAATTTCAATATTTTATAAAACTTGGACAGTGCCAGAATCATGAATATGACTATTTCTTTTAAGCCTATATTTTCAGATATAGCATTTTTTCTAGAAAATGAAACTGTCATAAGTTTGATAAGTATTCTTGCTAATATGTAGTATAGATTTAACATGTTTCATTATGAACTTGTAATTATTTAGAAATAACTTGCACCGAGCACAATTAAATATATTTCAAGTAAGATTGCATACAGAATTGGAAAGCCCACATCTAGTAAGAAATTCCAAACTGTAGCCATTTCTCCTATTTATTCTATAAATTAAATGGCAGGTTTGAATTCATTAAGTATTTGGCATAAATTGCACAGTGATCTTGTTACAAATGTGACATTTAGAAACTGATTTGTCCTTTTATTAATCACAATTTTAGCTATGCTTGAAAGACATAATTAATTGTGATTCTAATGCCATTATTTTATTTAGATGGGCATTTGTTTTGGCAGCAGGCTGATTCTACATTAATACAGTTTAATACTTGAGTAACTGGTAATTACATAAAATGTGATTGGTTTTAGCACGGATTTTGTGGTGTGTTTTGTGTTTAAATATTATGTTGTTAATTATTGCAGCATTGCTAGAACATTCTGAACCGAAAGACAATGTAGAAATATTTAAATAAAAATATTTAAGACTTCAGTCCTGCTCCTTGAGAATACTCAATGAATCTTGTAAAGTGAACTTGAAATGTAATATTGCTAACACACTTTTAAAGAAGAGATAGAAAAGGACCTTTTGTCTAGTAATAATAACAAAGTTCATTTACATTAGTCTTTTAAATCATAATTGCATTTAAATATTTTTATGTTGAGAAGTACGAAATATTTTTCTTCCCTGGAGAATGTTACAGAATCTTTTTGTTCTAAAAACAATTTTACTTTAAAAGTGCTAGGTCAATTCTTAGAATAAATACCTAGCTAATACCTGTGTTTTAGATTATTTTCCTTTGTTGAAATTCTGAGATAAGCTGTTTTGGATAAATGTCTTTTTTAATGAAATAAAACTTCCTTTCATTAAGCTTGACTCTTGGTACTACATTGGAATGTCCCTGAGCTTGATGACAAAACAAAACTAGTTTTCCTATTGCATTCTTCTGATACAGTATTTTCTTTTTTCTTTTTAATTTTTTTTCCAATGTAGCTTAAAGCTCAAGGATTTCCTGAAAAAACTGTTCAGCTCTTCAGATGAAACAAATTTGGTAAACATTTCTCTAATTTGTCTCTTAATTGGTCTCACGTATAATTGTTCATTAATTTTTCTGTCATCCAAGTTTATTTCTGATTCTAAATAATTAGATGTATTTGTGAGACTTCTTCTTTGATATTTGTATTTATTTAATACAAAAACAGATTTTTAAAACAAAACTTATATCCAGGATTCTGACACAATTATTTCAGCTGTCTATAAAAATGTTATTTCACAATATTTGCCTATGGTTTAATGGAAGTTTGTGGAATACAGGAGAGTTGATTGTACCATTTGGTCAGCAATACCAATTTCTTCTAAAAACTAAGTATACTTTAAAAAGTCAAAATTAAATTCACTTTTATCAAAGTCAATAAAAATGAAAAGAAATATGTTTTCTTCTTATCACAAACACAATAAATACAATAGAACACAATTGGAATAATTTATAAGTAGGTGTGTGTAAAAGACTTACTCTTGACATATTGTCACGGTAGCATAACTGAAGGAAGCACATCTTTCATGTGTTTAAAAGTATTTTCAACAAATTATGTACGTATAGTATCTAGAAGTATTCGGTGATTGTAAATAAATTATACCAATTCACTCAGCAAAATAGGATTTTTTTGGGGGGAGGCTCTTACAATAGGGAAAAAATACACTACATTGAACTAAATGCTCATGAATAGTTTCATATGAGCCACCTACAATATTGTTGTGAGCTACCTGGAATCCTTATATGAAATAGATGGCCATAAAAGTCTTGTAAATAAATAACTAAAACTAGGGATACCAAAATCACAGATTCAGTAGATTTTTTTCCCAGATTGTAATGTTTTTCAGAAAAAAAGAAAGAGTGAGGCCATCTGGTTCTTGCATAATTTCCCTCTTAATTTTTGCAATATTGTTATGACTTAGGTTATCATTATCACATTAGGTTATTAGTTGATTAAATTGTGAAATTACAATTCTCTTCATAAACCTATTGAAAAATATAATGTATAAAAACAAGTCTTAACGATTTGTGGATGCCTGCTGCCCTCGTCTGGAAGAATATCAGTACGCTGCATCAATCAAAATAAATTTAAGTCATCTGATTTTTATATTTTTGAAATTACAATACTGTAAAGGAAATTCCTAAAGGCACTATTCAAATAAAAAATTACAGCAGCTTATTCAGTTCTCCTGGGCAAGAATGCTAGAATAGAGCAAACTTTAGTTTTTAAAGACAAAAAACATATTTCAGGTAATACCAATTTCTTTTTGTCTCATGTTTTTCTTTCAGACATCTTTTTCTATTTTCCTTTATCTTGAATTCATATACAACATGCAGTTTTAGGGTTTCTTTCATTTATTTTTAAATTTATTTCACTTTCCCTGGACCTGAATAGCTGAATGGACAAATCATCTTTCTTAGATCAATTAGTATGTGCATTTTTTCTGATGAGGATTTATTATCTACTCAGAAGTAATGTTCACATAAACTTTCCATAATATCCCATTGACGCAAGTACTTATTGGCAGAAGATTCAAAATAAAATATTGCAAATAAATAATCTTTATGAGAAAATCTGAAAGATTTTTTCAGACATTAGCTGTCGTTTATCAGATATTCTTTTTTTCCTCTCCTTATGGAAGAACTAAAAAAATATTTTAGCAAAAGTTGATGTTGATTTACTAAAATATGTACAGCATGTGATTAATTCATTAAAGCATTAATAAAAGCTCAGTAATTCAATTACACTATGCAGATTTTAATACATAGTTTTTTAGTTTATCATTTTTAATGCCGGTGTTCATTGTGACTTGATAAGTAATAATAATTATGGGATCATCATTTTTGTGTTTGTTTACTTAAAAAGAGAGAACCTATCACCCTTTGTTGACATTACTTTCGTAGAGTTTTATTTTTAGTGTGGAATATTTGCTGTAACATTTAAGATTTCATAATTGCCTGAACCAAAGAGACAGAGAGACATGTGCGTACATTAAGAAATGCATATTAAAACACATTTTAAGTAATCAGAGATAGAGGCAAGTTTCTAATATAGTATGTGACAACATAGAAAAATATAAATGTATGTTGTAAGTAATATAGTTAATAACTGTCAACAAATATCAGTATAAATTAATGTTGGATTTGTTTGCCAGCTTGCTCTACTGGTTAAGAAACTAGGCCAGAGACCAGAAAACTGTGAATACTAGAGTTACTGTAGGCATGAAAATCAACTGGGTAACTTTGGGCCAGTCATTCTCTCTCATCCCACCATGGTAATAAGCTACTAAGTCAATTTCTGTAGCAACCAATAGATCAACATTCAGTTGATCAGAAAAAAAATATTGTTATTGATATATTAACTTTTATTAAATGTGTACTATCATCTTAACAAATATAATTGAGAGGATATCCACATCTATAACCCATTTGAAACCACTGGTCGTATAACACCAAAGTGTCAGCCTATAGCTAACACACACCCCACGTACACATTTTTCCCTATCCCCCAATTTCCCTATCTTTACTCCCCTTTTTTTTCTTCTTTTTTCTTTCCCCCACTTTTTTCTTTCTTTTCTATACTTGATACCATTGTTATACCATCTATTATGCCCTTTTGTTCTCCTTTTTAATGTAAATACTTAATAAATATTTTTTTAAAAAAAGAAAAAATGGACTCTTCACTTGTGTGAAAACACTAAGAAAAGAAAAAGTTGTATCTCTTGTTTACAGTTCAGAGGAATAATAACAAAGACATCTGCAGTTACATTTCCTTCTGCTTGAATAAAAAAATAAAATCAAGAATAAAAAGAGGAGAATATTATATAAAAAATGAGAAACTATTTTTTAAGATGAAATGAAATCTCTTCACTTATGAATAGTATTTTCACAAATGAAGTGTTTTGTTGGGTAAATATATAAAGTTGTTGTCTTAAATACCTAAAAATTTACAATATATAAAGAGATGCTTTTAGAAGCAAAAAATGAAATTATTTTCTGATAATCATTTCTGAGTTCAACAGTGTTTGAAAAAGATGAAAGTATTATCTCTGTATTTTTTCCACCTTATTCTGAGAAGCAGTGTACATTTGTAGGGCAGATGGTTGGAATATAAAGAACTGAGTTTTCCCTTTTCCGTACTTCTACAATATATTTGGACTGTAAGGCTATTATTTGTGTATATGTTATGCGTGTGAGAGAAACATATTTTTTTCACTTATTTGGGATTTACTAACTCTGATTCTGTCCTTTCCTCTTTATCAGCTGCTGAATTAGGTCATATTGAGATATTGCCATCCATAGCCAAAAGAAACCCAGTATTCCGTCTGTGGATGGATAGATTATTAGGAACTTATAATGGCAATTCTTTTATATTTTTATCCACTGTTTCTTTCTAGGCATACTATAAAACACTGATAAACTGGAGACATTAAACAATTAGCATGATTACCTCTGCAGCAGAGGTGCGTGCCAGTTGTTCTGGAGAACCGGTAGCTGGATTTTTGAATAGTTTGGAGAACTGGTAAATGCCACCTCTGACTGGCCCCGCTCCCACATATTCTCTGTCTCCTGAATCCCAATTGAGTGGGAGGAAATGGGGATTTTGCAGTAATCTTTCCCTGGAGTGGGGAAGGAATAGAGATTTTGAAGTATCCTTCCCCTGGAATGGAGTAGGAACAGAGATTTTGCAGTATTCTTCCCTGTTTCATGCCTACCAAGCCAAGCCATGCAACCAAACCACACCCATAGAAAAGGAAATAATTTTTTTTGAAGCCCACCACTGGTCTGCAGTCTTAAATTAAGATTTGCTACTTTTTGTGTTACTTGCTACTGCCAATCTACCTTGTCAAAACTGCAAAGGCCCACAGAAAGCATTGTTAGCCCTCACAATCTTATGCTGTTTATTTCCATGAATTCTAATTCCATATACATTTATATGGACTCAATATAAGTAATCATATATACAGTTATTTATTTTTCCATCTATTATCCATTGGACCTCTCAGCAAAACAAATCATTAAAAAATAAATTGCAGCTAAAGTCACCTGATATACCAAGTTCCAGAGATTAAAAGATATTGTTTCTTCTTTCAATCAATCAATAATAATTAAGAAACGATATCTGAGAATCCTAACATGCTACAACATACTAAGCCAAAACCAAACAAACCACATTTGACTTAGAATTAAAGCAATTCTCCTTGTTTTAATATGCAAAGCTACCTGTGTATGCAAAGCTGCCTGCAACATCATAAATTTCCAATCACATCAATCCATCCTATGAGATCCATGTTGCATATTGCATGTGCCATTCATGAAGGAATGTCATTTGATCAGGCCCAGGAAGAGCTTTTCTGCCACAGCACCTGTTTTTGGAAACATCATTTCTCCTGTAGTTAGACTGGCCTCGAGCTTGTTGACCTTCTGGAAGGTCCTGAAAACAAAACTTAGCCATCTGGCCTGGGTATCCAATGGTTCCATTGCTAGGGAAATGCATGTTGTTCTATAGATTTTTTAAAAATCATTTTATTGTTTTAATGTTTAAACGATTTTTGCTGTGTTTTGTCATATGTGTGTTTAACTTTGTAAGGCAGCCAGATTTATGAATGTCAAATTGGCAGCTATATAAATTTAACAAACAAAAACATTAAATAATAATAAATTGTTCCCCAATTGTTTCCTACAAATCCTTCGCAAATATCTAGAGAAAGAAATGTCAATATCACAGTAATCTTTTTTAAATCAGTGTGAATTACCATTACCATGATCTTCTGATAGCATCACTATTATATACTGTTACGTCCGTAATTCCAATGGCCACACCTGAAGCTGTGCAAAAGTCCCTAGCTATGAACTCCCACCTACTGCTTAAGCAGAAACTGAATCCAGGAAATCCCTAACTCAAAGGGATTTAGGGAACTACAGTTCTACCTATAATAATTGACTGGTAAGGTGTCATAAAATTAGTGCTGAATTTTAGTGAATATAAATAGATATTCTCGAGGATTTGTTCATAATGTGATCCTTACGATTTTCAACAAATTACTCATTGCTACAATAATTGAAGCCATCCAATCTAGAATAGCTACTAAGACCAAAACCAATCCAAAGCTACTGGATTGCCACAAGTAAATTGAGGAAAAGTTACATTGGGAGGGAATGGGACAACTTACCATAGCCAACTTGCTGTGGCAAACTCACCGTGACCAACTTGCTAAGGACAATTTAACAATTCTATTTAATTATAAAATAAATTAAAAATATTTTAATTTTTGCCATTCCTATTTCATTCTGTTCCTTCTTTTGCATCCTTTAAGTGTTCTATTCCACCATTTCTTTGATATTAGTGTAACTCTTATCCTGCAGCAAGTTGTCCTGTGGTGAGTTGGTCGTGGCGAGTTCTCCTGGAACAAGTTGGTTGTGGCAAGTTGGCCATGGCAAATTCACTATGGCAGGTTGAACATGGCTAGTTGGCTGCAGTGAATTGTTGGGAATTAATATGAGCTTGATTTGTTGCTATTTCAAGCTTTCGATGCCATCTCAAAGAAGAAGAGGCTAAAATATTCACTCTTACATTCCAGTTTTATTTGTAAAGAGTTGTTGTTATTACTTCTAGAACATCATTCAGTTTAGCCAACCTTAAATGTTGCAATCCAGGGAAAGCTTTACTAGCAGACTGGCCACTTGGATCTTCAAATTCTGTTGGTGTAGCAAACTGTTGACAATCTATTGAAATACCATCTGTTCCATTTACATGAGCAAAAGTGTATTGTTTGGACTGATACAACTTTTTATTTATTTTTTTTAAAAATGGCCAGCATATTTTTTTCTGATTTTTAAATTTACCATTACCATTGCAATTGTAATTTATCTTTACTCCATTTTAGTGTAATAACATTGCAATGCAATGTATTACTCAAAAGTAATTTAAAATGTGTTGCTAATATTTATTTTTAAAAGGTTATGTTTAGATTTGTAACTAAGATTTCTAAATATGTTCCTAATTAATTGGAGAACATGTTTTTTGAACAATACATGTGAACACAATTTATCTGATAAAACTGCACCTTTGAAGTTCCATATTAAAACAGGATTTTTTTTCCTGTTTCATAGAATAATGCCTACTGCTACAAATGTGTATTGTCTCTTAGCATTTTCAGCACTAAAGAAAATATGCTTCTACCCTTACAATTACCAACATGCTAATATACACTTAATTATCTTTTTTTAAAAGTATTTAAATTCTGGAAACCAAAGTCTATCTGTTTTGTTATATATGAAACTTGTCCAAACTTGAGGATGACATATTTATTTATTTATTTATTTGTTTGTTTGTTTTGTCAAGTACATATTGGGGGTATGTAAAGATATAATAATATTCATATACATGATACTAGTAAAAAATTAAAAATTAGGACGGGGTGGAAGGTGTGATACTGCATATAAGCTGGTGCACTTATGCACAACCCTTATATGCAGTATCACACCTTTAAAAAAAATTTAAACTTATTTTATTAGTCATATTAATAAACTGCATGTTCCTTACCAGACCAACCTTCGATATCTAGAAACATAAAATAGCAATAAAAAGATCAATAACAAATAATTATAATAAATAGTATGGATGGAGTTTCAGATTCATTAACTAACATAAATGTTCACAAAGTAACAAAATAACAAAAGCTTTGAACATAACAACATCAAATACCCACATAAAAACAATTACCACTAGATGGAAACTTGAATGTTAACAAAATATATTTTAAAAAAATCAATATCCCATCATAAGGTCAACATTCTGCTGGGAGGTTATAGGTAATAATAGAAGACAATGTATATTCTCTGCTAAAAGAGCATCTGATGGCTAATGTAGTAGAACCATCCTCTAAGTAATGGAGTAAAGTGTGCAAAACACAAAATGCCAACCTAAAAGTCTCCAGGGCTTTTAAACGCTTTTTCTGTCATAAAATGAGAGCCAATTGCTTTCCACAGGGATTTAAAAATCACAAATGGAACCTGAGCTTATGGAATCCACTCAAAAAGCCAAAAGTCCAATAGTCCTGTAGATTACACAGTTAATTCTCTAAAAATATGCTATGTCCTTTAAAAGACAGGGATAGTAAAGAGGGCAAATCATGATCCTTCCTGTGGTCAAACATAATTTGTGATTTGGCCAAACTTTTTTGCTTTCTCCCCAGTAGAAATAATATTATTTTCCCCATAAAGTATTAATATTTTTCTAGGACTAGGAGTTTCATTACTACTAATAAATTATATAATTATTTTCTGATGTTAAATCTTTTGAGGTAAGTACAGTCTATTTTAAAGGACCAATTTCTTTAATTCCTGACCAATTCCTGACCTTGCTCACATGTTCTTCAGGTCTCCAAAATGCCTTGGATCCTAATCATTCTGAAGGGCAGATCCCGGCTAACGATTACTTTCTCCCAAGTAATCAAGGTTTATACACACTGCTCAAAAAAATAAAGGGAACACTTAACACAAATTTAACTCCAAGTAAATCAAACTTCTATGAAATCAAACTGTCCACTTAGGAAGCAACACGTATTGACAATCAATTTCACATGCTGTTGTGCACATTCAGCTTTGTACAGAACAAAGTATTCAATGTATTTGACTGTTCCCTTTATTTTTTTGAGCAGTATAGATAAATAGTACTACTGTACTTTGGTACTATTTATCTATTTATGTAAGGGGCGTACATTAGCGCACCATTGTGCCTACTGTCCGTGTCCTACTGTCCTATCGTGTCTTCTTCTTTTATCTGTTATTTAATACATGCTTGAGGAAATAAATAAATAAAACAAATAAATAAATAATAAAGTAACAGTGTTCCATGCACCTCATTGTAGCCACATGACCACATAAACGTCTTCAAACAACGCTGGCTCCTTCAACTAAATAGAGATGAATACTATCCCTGGAATTGGAAACAACTGGATAGGAAACCTTTACCTTTACTTTATGTATTAAATTTATGTGCTGCCCATGTCACTGTAAGCCAACTTGGAGCATGCAATAAAAATGTATTTCAGAACAATTTTGCTAAACTGAGGTGAATACAATTTAAAATATGGGGAGAAAGGATCATTTTGGAAGTCTATTAAATGGTACCATTTATAATTATGAGCTGAGGTGGCGCAGCAGGTAGAGTGCAGTACTGCAGGCCGCTAAAGCTGACTGTAGATGTTCAGGTCAGCGGTTCAAATCTCAACATCGGCTCAAGGTGATGATCAGCCTTCCATCCTTCCGAGGTGGTTAAAATGAGGACCTGGATTGTGGGGGCAATATGTTGACTCTGTTAAAAAGTGCTATTGCTAACATGTTGTAAGCCGCCCTGAGTCTAAGGAGAAGGGCGGCATTAAAAAATCGAATAAATAAATAAATACAATAATATTGCTTGCTTTATTCTGCTCAACCACTGTGAGTTGTTTGTAATGTCATTACTATTTCTGTGGCTGCCTATAGAGGCCTTCCTTTTTCCGTGAGACTAAAATAAACATTTTGAATTGGTTTGCAATTTCAGGTCATGACTTCTGACCTCACTGCAAGGTTTCTCCAATTCTCTTTGCAGTTTGATACAGTGTGGTGTACTTTGTCCAGCCAAAAAAATCCATATGTTCATTTCAAAAACAAATTTTTCAGTCAAATGCACTAGTTCAGCAGCTCATTTGTTGCAGGTTTATTTTTCATATGGATTTCACTGCATGGCAACTTACTTTCCAAGACTTTGGTGTCTATTATAATAATTATGAAAGATGACTGTTTTAATAAGACCTCAGATGAAAGATGCAGAAAATGGATTTGTCCTTTTATTTATTTATTTATTCATTTATTTATTAAAAAAAATTAGTGTCGCCCTTCTCCTTAGACTGAGTGTGGCTTAAAACATGTTAGCAATAGCACTTTTTAACAGAGCCAGCATATTGCCCCCACAATCCGGGTCCTCATTTTACAAAGTCCAATGTACGTTTTACAGAACTCTTGGGGAGAAAGGACTACTCAAAGACATTTTCTTTGTGGAATTCTGTCATTTAGTATCATCACTATTCACAGAATCATAAAGAAGGAGTCATTTGATCATCAAGTCCAGCCTAATGCTCAGCACAGGGATCTGAATTGAAACACCTTCAACAGATGACTATCCAATCTCTGCTTAGGCACATCTAGTGAAGTGTAACTCAACATCTCTTTAGATAACTGGTTTCAATCTCGATGACATTGTCAGGAAATTAGTTACTATCAGAATTCATCCACCCCCCCCCCCCCCCAATATTGAGGAGGGAGAGAGGCTCCCTAAACAGGGCGGCTGGGCAAGATTCCACTGATGCAATCAAGGCAGAAAGATATGAAGATCATGCCACCTTGATCTCCACTAAGTAAGTCTTAATATAAGAACTTAATCGTGCTTGGTCAGATCCATATTTATTGGTCCTCCAACGCTCCTATAGATGTCTCCTGGTGTTTCATGCCCCTGAGTTCCTTGGTGAACGAAAGAGATATCCTGGGTCTACTTATCAATATTTGATGTTATGAAACATCTGCAGAAGTAGGAGTAGCTGTGCAACATTAGGGATATTATTTAAATTACGGCTTACCTTTCAGATTTTAACAATATGCTATTTCAGGTGAAGTAGAATACGTGTCCTGGTGTAGTCATGTTAGCTTCTTGCTAGATCAGGACCTGCTGATCTTGTCCTTTCCAGGTAACAGAATGGCATTACCTGCCCTATATATGTTATCCATAGTGTCAGAAAAAATGTGCTGAACTTGGCCAATAAAATTCTGTTCTGTTCTATTCTATTCTATTCCTTTCTATTCCTTTCTATTCTATTCTATCTTATGTATTCAAATAATGTTATATTTATGTATATAATAAAATACATACTTGACTAAACAAACAAACAAATAAAAGTTATCTGCTACAATGCCCTACCTGTCAATGATTACTTCAGCTTCAACCACAATAACACACAGGCAAACAATAGATACAAACTCAAGGCAAACTGCTCCAAAGTCAATTGCAGAAAATATGACTTCAGCAATAGAGTGGTCAATGCTCTACCTGACTCTGTTGTTACTTCCTAAACCCTCCATAGTTTTAACCTTAAATTGTCTACCATGACCCTCACCCCATTCCTACTGTCCCTGTGACTGTCTACTGTCCCCATTTATTTGTACTAGTTTCATGTGCTCATGTGTTTTTATAAATGCATTTTCTTTCAAGATACTCTTATTTGCTCTATTTAAAATAAAGTCTTTTTGCCTCTCCCTTCTCTGTTTGATCCTCTTGTCGACAAAAAAGTGACAGAGCTTTGCCTATCACCTTTATTTCGGATGCACCTGCTTTGCTTCCCCCATGCTGTGCTGTACCTGATCTTTTACGATTGAGCTCTAGTTTCTGGATTCTTTAATGAAACAACAGCAGAGAGTTTTCTTAGAAGTGTGTCCTGTCTGCAAAAGCAACAGGCATGGTCTTCAAAGGACTCCCTCCTGACTTTTCAACCTTTTATTTATGTGGCTATTAATGTAAACTCAATCGTGTAGAGATATACATCTTTATCCTTTAAACTGATATGCTGGGAATCAATTAGATATGCAGATTACATTTCTTAAGATTCCAAATGTTAATCTTTTGCTAGGGCCTGGACTGTTAATTTTCTCTCTCTCTCTTTATGGTTTTTTTTCCCTTTTCTTTTGAGTTCTCGTATTATGTTTCAGGGGGATGGGGAGAAAAATGCGCCCTCCAACCAATTAATCTTCAGGCTCCTTGATTCAAAAATTGTCTTGAAGGCAAAAGGCAGGAGAGGTAAGAAAGCTAGGACTGCTTTTGGAGGTGGAGGGAGGGGCAACATGAGATGCTGTGGGGGCAGGGAATCTGCAACTTCCCTGGAAGGGAGATAAAGCTAGTAGAATTAATACTGACTAAGATCTCAAGCACAGCACTCAGTTCAAGACCTTGGTATACTAATAACAAAAGATTTAAGTGCCAAAGACCACTGCAACAATATAGCCAAGAAGGCTTCAAGAGTTGTAAACCTAATACTGTACTACTTAGCTTCTGCTCTGGCAATCTCACACTACTTAGCAGAGTTTACAAAACTTTTGCCAGACCCATCCTCGAATACAGCTCATCTGTTTGGAACCCATATTGCATCTCAGACATTAACACCCTTGAAAATGTTCAAAGATACTTCACCAGAAGAGCCCTTCACTCCTCCACTCGAAATAGAATACCCTATGAGACTAGACTTTCAATCCTGGGCCTAGAAAGTTTAGAACTAAGACGCCTTAAACAAGATCTAAGTATTGCCCACAAGATCGTATGCTGCAACGTCCTGCCTGTTGGCGACTACTTCAGCTTCAACACAACAACACAAGAGCATACAACAGATTTAAACTTAATATTAACCGCTCCAAACTTGACTGTAAAAATATGACTTCAGTAACCGAGTTGTCGAAGCGTGGAACTCATTATCGGACTCTATAGTGTCATCCCCAAACCCCCAACACTTTACCCTTAGATTATCTACGGTTGACCTATCCAGATTCCTAAGAGATCAGTAAGGGGCGAGTACAAGTGCACTAGAGTGCCTTCCGTCCCCTGTCCTATTGCTCTCCTATATCTCCTATACCTTTCTTCTATTCCTATATCTCTTCTATTCTTTCATTGATATGTTCTATTATTATATCTTCTTTTTTATTCTTTCTTAGATATATTTTACTATGAGTATCTCCTCTATAACCTTGATCATGTATTTTACTATGTGTATATAGATATATACCCACTAAAATATACCCACTAAAACCCTCATTGTGTATTGGACAAAATAAATAAATAAATAAAATAAAATAAAAACTGCAACCAAGCCTAGAGTTACATCCTAAGTTCAGGAGAGCACTCATCAGAATATCAGAGGAAACTTACCTGGAGTTTTAAGGACAATTTTAAAAAAAAGCCATATAAGACATGAAGGAAACTTTGAGCTCCAAAGCAAATTTCATTAGAAGCCGTACTCTACTGAAATTAGAAAGGCATCTAAAATGAAATAAGAGATTTTGTAACCTAGAGACTTAGTTCTAATCAAAATTGTTCTAGACTGAGAAATACGTTAGGATCATATGGTTACAATATAAAGCCCTAGAACCATGCAGAGTCTTTGTATGGTTAAAGGGTTAGCACTTAACTGTACAGTTTAAGAGGTAAAAAAAATGCTTAAATTATATAGAGGGCAAAAATAAAAGATTCTAAATTAGATATATATATGTACATGTCTACATAGACACACACAAACAAACACATACCCAGCCAGCTTTGGACCTAAAGTGGCACTGGAATTTATGCTCTCCCAATTTTTAGCTTGATGCCTTACACAAATTTAGTTCTTGATACCTCCCTGCCCACTCTTTGGAGTCCAAATCTGACTTGACTTGAATTCCGAAGCCAAATATAATCTGAAAAACCTGCTAAACCCACCCATTTCATGGAAATCAATAAGATACACTTGCAATACTTCCAATTAAATGTGGATTTAATATTTTTTTTGTAAACTGGGATGTTCGTCTAAAAATAATCAGCTGTGAATCAAAATAAGAGCAAAATCCTTATAATAGAGTTTTACGTAATCTGAATGCTTTGCTTGCTTGATTCTGAGATTCTTGCATGCTCAAAGGGATTTTACTATTACTACTGGTGTTGAATATATTGTCCCAGAGTATCAGTGAATAAAGTCAGGTTTGCTGTTAAAGAAAAATGAGATCAAGGCTTAGATTTTATTAGTTCTAAATTTTAGAACTAATAAAAGGTTTTATTTATTTATTTGTTTGTTTGTTTGTTTATACATGCATGCATTAAAGGACAAAGTTACATCACAATTCTTTGGTCTGCAGATTTACTTCATTTATAGAATGATCCAACCTGAAAATATTACACATCCTTTTCCTTGATTAGAATTTAAAGAACTGGGAAAATTGGAGTTTTTCCACACATTGGGTCTAAGCCATATGTAACCAAATGGCCTTTATGATGTTTCATGCACTTTCTCATCTAAGGGAAAGCCCTGTATCTCTACCACCACCAGCATTATAATTTCAATATTAATCTTACTTATTCATTTGTGTACATACTGTTATAAGTGGGGTTAGTAGCCTGGCTACCTTATTTTAGTATCCTGTTGAAGCGATATGATCAAGTTAATGCATTGATGATATGGGTAGAAAACTTCAATGTAAAATGCCCACAAGATCATATGCTGCAACGTCCTGCCTGTCGGTGACTACTTCAGCTTCAACCACAACAACACAAGAGTACACAACAGATTTAAACTTAATATTAACCACTCCAAACTTGACTGTAAAAAATATAACTTCAGTAACCGAGTTGTCGAAGTGTGGAACTCATTACCGGACTCCATAGTGTCATCCCCAAACCCCCAACACTTTACCCTTAGATTATCTACGGTTGACATCCAGATTCCTAAGAGGTCAGTAAGGGGCAAGTACAAGTGCACTAGAGTGCCTTCTGTCCCCTGTCCTATTGCTCTCCTATATCTCCTATACCCTTCTTCTATTCCTATATCTCTTCTTCTATTCTTCCATTGATATGTTCTATTACTATACCTTCTTTTCTATTATTTCTTAGATATATTTTACTATGAGTATCTCCTCTATAACCTTCATCATGTATTTTACTATGTGTATATAGATATGTACCCACTAAAACCCTCATTGTGTAAATGAATGAATGAATGAATGAATGAATGAATGAATGAATGAATAAATAAATAAATAAATAAATAAATAAATAAATAAATGTATTCTTCTCTGACCGGAGAAGTAACACCCAATGAATGGTACGTGTGAAGTTACAGTAAGTGTGTAATATGTTTGTTTGCAAATGGATCCAGAGAACTGAATATAACCAGTTCAGTAGCTCTGGGAAGATGACTTCAACTGGCTGGATCGGGTCTAGCAGTCTCTGCTCAGTTCCACAGTTCTCCTTTCATGCTCTTTAGCAGGCTGAGAGGCCTCTTTCCCTGGTGGTGGATGATTCTGCCTTTACTCCCTGCAGTTTTTCCTGATGGATTTGGTCTCCTTTTGCCTTGGGGGCACTTGACTGAACTGTGGGGGTGGAGAAGAAGCCAGCCTGATGCGCCTCTGTTGGCGGTGGAAACAGAAGTGCAGCTGAAACCGCTGGGCTTCCTTTAATAGCTTTTTCTAATCCTTGCTTTTGGCAGAAGGATCTCTTTATTTCTCCTCCCACCTCATACACAACCAGAAAAGTCTATTTGATTAGTAAGCTAAAACCCAGGTACTAGTACCTATAACCCACTCAGAGGGATAACAATCTAGCAAGAGATAGTCTGACCTTTGTTCAGGGAAACTCATTTCTTGAGAAAGGATCTCCCTCCACTGACACTGAGTGAACTTACTTAAGAGTATGCTTTCAGTAATGCAACATGTTTGTAACTGTTTGCTCTGCACAATTATTTGTGCACTTTCCTTATAATCTCAGTGGTTTATATACAGGCCACTACATTATATTACAGTGTTCCCTCAATTTTCGCGGGTTCAAACTTCGCAAATAGCCTATACCACGGTTTTTCAAAAAATATTAATTAAAAAAAACTTCACAGTTTTTTTCCTATACCATGGTTTTTCCCCACCCGATGACATCATATGTCATCACCAAACTAATAATTTTTGCAAATAAATAACAAAAAAAAATATTATTGTTAATAAATAATTATGTTTATAAGTATCAGGATCACTAAGTGTCTTATTCAATGGTGAGTACCAGTAATAATGGTGAGTAAATGGTTGTTAAGGGAATGGGAAATGGTAATTTAGGGGTTTAAAGTGTTAAGGGATGGCTTGTGATACTGTCCATAGCCAAAAATGGTGTATTTACTTCCGCATCTCTACTTCACGGAAACTCGACTTTCGCGGGTGGTCCTGCGGAAATCGAGGGAACACTGTATATTACTATATTATATTATATTATATTACTATATACATCCTAGACTACTGCTCATCTGTCCGGAACCCATACCACATCTCAGACATCAACACCCTTGAAAATGTCCAAAGATATTTCACCAGTAGAGCCCTTCACTCCTCCACTCGAAACAGAATACCCTACAAAAATACACTAACAATCCTGGGCCTAGAAAGCCTAGAACTACGGCGCCTAAAACACGATTTGAGTATTGCCCACAAGATCATATGCTGCAACGTCCTACCGGTCAATGACTACTTCAGCTTCAACCGCAACACAAGAGCACACAACAGATTCAAACTTAATACGAACCGCTCCAAACTTGACTGTAAAAAATATGATTTCAACTATCGAGTTATCGAAGCGTGGAACTCATTGCCGGACTCAATTGTGTCAACCCCTAACCCCCAACATTTCTCCCTTAGACTCTCCACGATCTCCAGGTTCCTAAGAGGCCAGTACATAAGTGCACTGGTGTGCCTTTCGTCCCCTGTCCAATTGTCTTTCCTTTCTCTCACTTATCATAAATATTTTCTTTCTTTCATATATCCTCTCCTCTAAGTTCACTTTACCCTTATATATATATTACTACATGTCTATTTTTCTTCCTATGTATTTGTGTATTGGACAAATGAATAAATAAATAAAATAAATAAATAAGTAGATTTGTTCATTATTATTATTATTATTTATTGGATTTGTATGCCGCCCCTCTCCGCAGACTCGGGGCGGCTAACAACAGCAGTAAAACAATAAACATTGTTCAACTCCTACCATTCAACAGCACTCCCTGGCCTAACCTCAACTGTATTAAACTGTCAACCTCATTTCTTCATATTATTTCAATGATATAGCCTGAAAGATTATTTTCATAGCCTTTCGTAATTGAAACTTTGAAAAGAGTCCACACTGTCTTCTGGTAAACTAAGTTAGATTGCATAATTTATCAGACTTCTTCATTGTCTTGGTATAGTTAGGATTACTTTGGTTTGTGTGTGTGTTTAAATCCCTTGCTAAAATATATAACAAATGAAATCTGTGAACATAAAACCAGAAAATAAGTTACCTATTTGGCCAAAATGAAGGCAGGTCTCATAAGAAATACCAAGACTTTGGATTATCAGTAAATTGAAGAAAGCCCTTTCATTTTAAAGATAGTACATTTCCTCTTACGAAAATGGACAATGTTAACATAGGGGAAAGTATATAACCAAGCCCTGTGTAAATGTTTTGTGTGCAAAAGATAGTGAATTACTGCCAAATGAATTTCTGTTGGATTGCATTGGGTATCTTCAGTCTGTAAAGCTGAATGTACTATTATTTTCATGTAAAAGTTCCTTGAATGTCCTTTTAAATTTGTTGTTGTTGTTGTTAGTTGCGAAGTCATGTCTGATCCATTGCAACACCATGGATAACATTCTTCCAGGCCTTTCTGTCCTCTCCTCCCCCCCAGTCAATTTAAGCTCATGTTGACTGCTTCAGTGACTCCATCAAGCAATCTCATTCTCTGCCATCGCCTTCTCTTTTTTTGCCCCCAATTGTTCCCAGCATTAGGTTCTTTTCCAGTGAGTCCTTCCTTCTCATTAGGCAGTCAACGTATTTGAGTTTCATCTTCAGGATCTGGTCTTCTAAGGCAGTTTTCTTCAACCGGTGTGCCGCGGCACACTAGTGTGCTGTGAGACATGGTCAGGTGTGCCGTGGGGAAATTAAAAATGGGTCCCCAGACTATGGCCCACGTGCCGGATATGGCCCATGGAGGCCATTTATCTGGCTGCCCGACAGCCGCCTCCATCTGAACATAAACATTCCCCTCACAATCCCTCCACCTATCAGCAACAGGAAGAGTGGAGTCACAGGGAACGCTCACTGACCAATCACCTTCTAGGATTCACCCCGACCACTAGCGATGAACCAATAGCAGGCCACCTCTCATCCCCACACAGGATGGTCCTCGCTCGGCTGCCACACACTTGTCATTGTGAGGCCGCAGCGAGTAGTTGAAGCTGCTACTCCTCCCTATGGTCCCGATTTCTAATCCTGGTCAGAACTGGAGGTAAATGTTGCCACCACTAGATGAAGCCTCAGCCTCAGCTGGTTATGTCTATCCTGATGGTGTACATAGATATTCGACCTTTTTCTTTTTATAAGAGGCCCCCGCAGAGGGTGATATACAATGCATCACAATGCATCACAATATTATCTATATGTATAATATGTACTGTGTTAGAGTGTCATTTTGTGTCATTTTGGTTGGTGGTGTGTCCCAGGATTTGGAAATGTAAAAAATGTGCCGCGGCTCAAAAAAGGTTGAAAATCACTGTTCTAAGGAGCACTCAGGGTTGATCTTCTATATAGGACCGACTCGCTTGTTCATCTTGTAGACCAAGGAGAAGTTTTCTCCAGCACCGTTGTTCAAAAGCCTCAATTCTTCGGTGCTCAGCCTTTCCTGTCCAACTTTGACATTCATACATTGCAACTGGGAAAACCATAGCCTTGATTATATGCACTTTTGTTGGCAGGGTGGTGTCTCGGCTTTTTTAGTATGCTGTGTAGTTTTGCCATGGCTTTCTCCCCCAGAAGCAAGCATCTTTTAATTTCTTGGATCTATGGTGATTTTGGAGCCCAGGAAAATAACTTCCATTTGTTATGATCAAGTGATCAATCAAAGGCTTTACCATAATCAATGAGGCGGAAGTAGATTTTTTTTCTGGAACTCCCTAGCTTTCTCCATGATCCAGTGTATGTTGGCAATTTGATCTCTAGTTCTTCTGCCTCTTCGAAATCCTATCTGTAATTCTGGCACGAATCCCAGCGACCGGTTAGGTCCCACAGAGTTGGTCTCCTCTGGGTCCCGTCAACTAAACACTGTCATTTGGTGGGACCCAGGGGAAGAGCCTTCTCTGTGGCGGCTCCGACCCTCTGGAATCAGCTCCCTCCAGAGATTAGAATTGCCCCCACCCTCCTTGCCTTTCGTAAACTCCTTAAAACTCACCTCTGTCATCAGGCGTGGGGGAACTGAAACATCTCCCCCTGCCTATGTAGTTTTTTGTGTATGATATGATTGTATGTATGTTTTCATATATTGGGGTTTCTTGTTTTTTTTAGAATTTTAAAATGTATTATTGTTATTTTAGATTCTAATTATTAGATTTGTCATTATATATTGTTTTTATCATTGCTGTAAGCCTCCCCGAGTCTACGGAGAGGGGCGGCATACAAATCTAATTGATAATAATAATAATAATAATAATAATAATAATAATAATAATAATAATAATAATAATTCTCAGTCGACATACTGCTGGACACTAGCTTATATGATTTTGAGCATAACTTGGCTAGCATGTGAAATGGTGAGATAGTCTGAACATTCTTTGACATTGCCCTTCTTTAGAATTGGAATGTAAACTCTTTCAATCCTATGGCCACCATTGGATGTTCCAAATTTGCTGGCATATCGAGTGTAGCACTTTTACTGCATCGTCTTTTAAGGCTTTGAATATTTCAACTGGAATATTGTCACCTTCACCAGCTTTCTGGTGGCTCAGATTTCTTAAGGCTCATTTGACGTCACATTCAAGGATGTCTGGCTCAAGGTAAGTGACCACCCCATCATGGTTATCATGAATGTTAAGTTCATTTTTATATAGTTCTTCTGTGTACTTTCACTACCTCTTCTTAATCTCTTCTCCTCTGTTAGACTCCTGCCATTTTGGTTCTTTATCATGCCCATCTTTGCATGAAACTTTCCCTTCATATCTTTAATTTTTTGAAGAGATCTCTGATCCTCCCTATCTATTGTTTTCTTCCATTTCTTAGCACTGTTCATTTAAGAAGGCATTCTTATCTCTTCTAGCTGTTCTTTGAAAATTTGCATTCAATTGGGTGTATCTTTCTCTTTTCATTTTGCTTTCTTGCATTTATTTTTCTTTGGGATGGTTTTAATTGCTACCTCTTGTACAATGTTGTTCCATCCATAATTCTTCAGGCACTCTGTCAGATCTAATTCCTTAAATCTATTCGTCACCTCACTGAAGCTGACTGCAGATCTGTAGGTCAGCTGTTCAAATCTCATCACCGGCTTAAGGTTGACTCAGCCTTCCATCCTTCCAAGGTGCGTAAAATGAGGACCCGGGTTGTGGGGGCAATATGCTGGCTCTGTTAAAAAGTGCTATTGCTCACATGTTGTAAGCTGCCCGGAGTCTAAGTAGAGGGGCGGCAAATCGAATCGAATCGAATCAAATCAAATCAAATCAAATCAAATCAAATCAAATCAAATCAAATCAAATCAAATCAAATCAAATCAAATCAAATCAAATCAAATCAAATCAAATCAAATCAAATCAAATCAAATCAAATCAAATCAAATCAAATCAAATCAAATCAAATCAACAAATAAATTCATCAGGTGTATGATTACATTAATAGCTGAGTGCTTTCTCCTTGTTAAAACTAAATTTTGCAACAAGAAACTCATGATCTGAGCCACAGCTCCTGGTCTTGTTTTTACTGACTGCATAGAGCAGTGATGGCAAACCTTTTTTGATTTGCATGCCAAAAGGGGGGAGTGGAAGGATTCTGCATGTGTGTGGCCATACCCATAATTCCATGCACCTCCCATGCATGCACATGTGAGCCCTCCTACTCCCGGCATGCAGTGTCATGCCCATTTTTTTGCTCTCCGTAGGCTTTCTAAGAGCCTAGGGAGTGCGAAAATGGTCTTCCCCATTCCATGGAAGCCCTCTGGAAGCCAGAAATGGCCTGTTTTTGGTTGGGAAACAGGCCGTTTCTGGCTTCCAGAGGGCCTCTAGGGGAGGGCGAGCTCATTTCCCCCCTCCCCAGGCTCTGGAGAACAAAAATAGGCCTTCATCACCTACTCCAGAGGCTGAAAACAGACTGTTTCCCAACTCCCAGTGGGGCCAGAAAACTCCAAAACCAGGTAGCCAGTGCGCAGATGCATGCCAGAGCTGACGTTGCATGCCCACCAATATGGTTATGTGTGCCACTTGTGGCACACATGCCATAGGTTCACCATCATGGGTATAGAGCTTCCCCATCTTTGCCTTCAGAACACATAGTTAATCTGATTTCTGTGTTGATTGTCTGCTGATGTTCATCCATAGAGTCGTATCTTGGGTTGTTGGAAAAGAGTGTTTACTCTGACCATTGTGTTCTCTTGACAAAATTCTACCAGACTATGCCATGATCATTTGGTACTCCAAGGCCAAACCTGCCTGTTATACCAGTTATCTTTTGGCTTCCTACTCAAGCATTTCAATCCCCCATGATAATTCTAGAAGGTGTTGTAGGGCTTCATAGAACCAGTCAACTTCAGTCTCTTCAGCACCCGTGGTTGGGACATAGACTTTGACTAGTGTGATGCAGAATGGTTTTCCTTGGATTCGAACTGAGATCATTCTGTCATTTTTGGAGTTGTACTGCTTTTTATATTCTTTTATTGACTATGAAGGCTAGTCCATTTTTCAGAGGGATTCTTGCCCACGGTGGTAGACTTGGTGGTCATGTGAATTAAATTCACCCATTCCTGTCCATTTTAGTTCACTGATTCCTAAGATGTTGATATACAGTCTTGTCATTCCTTGGTTGACCGTGTTTAGCTTGCATTGATTCATGGATCTTACATTACAGTTTCATGCTCCATGGGGTTTTTATGGCAAAGATACTGGAGTGGATTGCCATTTCCTTCTCCAGTAGTCACATTTTATCAGAGCTCTCTTCTATGACCTGTCTGTTTTGGGTGTCCAGGCAGGGCACAGCACACAGCTTCATTGGGCTACTCAAGCCCCTTTGCCAAGACAAGGCACTGAACCATGACGGGGCTTTTAAACTTAGTTCCAATTATAAGAACAATTGGGATGTAGGTTGTGGAACAGCACCAGTGATAACTATGTTAAATGCAATAGAGTGTTAGGCCTATCTGGAATTTTGTGTGCTCTCCTCTAGAAGTATTTGGGAACGTATGCAGAATTCAACATTTAAAGATGGATCTACTAGATAGATCCTTTGAACAAACTTCCAGCAGACGTGGTAGATAAATCCACAGTAACTGAATTTAAACATGCCTGGGATAAACATATATCCCTCCTAAGATAAAATACAGAAAATAGTATAAGGGCAGACTAGATGGACCATGAGGTCTTTTTCTGCCGTCAGACTTCTATGTTTCTATGTTTCTACCCAAGAGTGATTAGAATGTAGTCAAATCTTGTTTAGTTTTTTCCTGTAAGCATAGCCCATTGGAAACAGTTCCTACAAATAATTTACTCCTATATGGAAGGAATTAGGTCAGATTCTAAACTGTTTCCTTATTTCACTCTTAACTTCAGTTTTTCATTGCTCTCAAATAACTGTATATTCTGGTCTGGAAAGATTTCCCTCAGTTTGCAAATCTGTGGAAACTGTATTCCCTAGATTCTAAACACTTCCACTGAAACTTGAATACCTTCTTTATTTAAAAAAAGAAATCAGATTTAGAGAATTTAGAAAATTAAGTTCTTGACAATTTGTCAGGAACCCAACCTTAAATTGCACACTTGTGTTTTTTTAAAAGGAAGCAGAGAACAATCACAAATGTACAATATTAGAATCTGTAACTTTATGTATAATTAAGCTGATGAGTAGAACCGGTTTGTAATTCTATCTGGATAATTCATAAATTGCTGAAAATAAACATTCATTAGGTGACAAACCTAAACACAGAAACAAGGAAGTAAAATCCAGTGGCTAGCGCAAAACTTTCCCAACATTGTCACTTCCCCAACCTACTTATGGATCTTTAACAGTATTATCCATTGATCTTTTCTAGCCAGTGACAATAGGCAAGAAGTTACTCCTGGGATCAATGTTTGTCTAGCTAACCCTTTTGTATTACAACAAAATACTGAATTCGCCCCTCCATTCAAAGCATGACACTGTTTTCCTCTTGTAGAGTTTAAACTGCCACTTTGTTTGGGGGGGAAAAGCATTATATGTTATGTTCACGAAAATGAAACCCAAGCAGCATTGGAAAGTGCTCAAGCGGTGATAGTTTTAGGATGGAAAGATTCTACAAAATGGACAGTACAAAATTGGTATTGGTATATGGTGGATCACATATATTTTGAAATTATGGAAATAAGATTAAATAATTTTGATGAGAATAAATTAGAGAAGCTGATGGTGCGATGGAACAAGGTAAAAGATTATATGTTAAGTAAAATCTGTGATGTAAATACGAAAAATAAACTACAATCACTCTTTTAGTAAAATTTGCTCAAGATAGAGCCAAGGATTAATAGATAGATAAACAAGTTAAACCTCTTTGAATCCTCCTGTAGGGGTGGTGGGGGTGACGGGGTGTGTGTGTTGTTTGGTGATGGGCACAAGCACTGTGCACTGTTATATGTTTGTTTTTTGTAAACCTATAAAAATCAATAAAAATTATTTTTTTTAAAAAAAAACCAAAATGAAACCCAGCAAAGCAGAAACAATAACTAGCAAAGTTGGACAATTAATTCCTCAGTAGTCTCTACAACAAATACAACAACATACAGGTGTTTGTGATACCAACTTTGAGTCATAGAATTAAAAAAAAAGCCTATGATACAAGGCACTAAAAATAAAATGAAACAAAGCAAAAGAAAATCAAACACCACCAGCAGCAAACTTACATTGCATAAGAGAAAGCAGAGCTCAAATAACCATTGTACCAAAATAGTACTTATAAAGAGCAACATTCAATGGCAGGTAAACTTTCTCAAATTAAATTTCAGATGGAATTTAAGGCGTTAACTCTTTGATGAAATGGATTTTTAAAAAACTTGCTCAAAATTCTAATTAGAATGTGCAGCAAAAAGTAAAATGAAGCTTTTTTAATACTACTATAAAACTTCCCAATCCATTAGAAAACTATTTCACAATGCCGAATTTTGTTTTTAGTTTCTCTTTATAGTTTGCTAGCGGGATCTTAAATATAGTTATCCGTAAGCAAGTCCCGTTTACTTCCAAATAATCTGATTTCCCAGACAGCAACTGAAATGGTTTCTTACACAGATCTATAGATGCCTCAAAGTAAAGCAGCAAAAAGGAAGGAGGAGATCTAACAGGTTATTCTTGTCTCAAGGAGCTTAGAAATGCCTTTATAGTTAGTTGAATTTTAAAGTGAGCCAGAGAGAAAAACAGCAAGAGTAAAGCTTCCGACTATATTTGGGAGGAGAAAAGCCCGCTAAATAGCATAATTGATATTTTTCCCTCTAACAGGGGAGAAACATACTAATGTTACCGTCCATAAATAATTGCCTGGGTGTTGTTAATAGCTCTAATTTTCCTTGCCCATTTGATGTACTGCAGGTTTAATATAGAGCACTTACTAATCCAATTAAAAGTGCACCTGGCCTGGAAGAGCTCTATAATTAGCAGAAGCATTTTTAGCTATTTCCACTGGAAAGGCGTGAAATCCTCTCCGCTGGGCTAATATGGGGGGGGGGGGGGGGGTCCAAGCATTCGTAGCTAATCGTCGCCTGGAATGTGAGCAGTTCCCGGGCCGGGGGGAAAGTTGAGAGACTTTTGCCTCCTCTTGGGAAATGAAAAGCCACAGGCCCAAGGTTGCCCTTCCTCCAAACGAACATCCGGCCCAGGATCGGGACCCTCGATATCTGCTGGTGGCTTGCAAAAATGATTCGGTATGCCCAGCAGGAGAGGCTATTCAGGCCAAAATGTAGAGGCAAAAGTGGGTGTCAAGGTGACCCAAGAACACCAGGAAAAAAACACGAGCCAATCACTTGGGGAATTGTGGACTTTCTCAGAAAGTCTGGTTCTTTTATTTGAATTAAGATCTGCTGAAATATTGATGTTGACTAATTGGGAGGGCCATTTTGCCACTCTTTAAAAAGTCAAAAACAATTACACACTAATGTTGCCACGATTATCGCTTCATAGACAAAGGGTTTTTTTTAAATGTTACATTTCTCTTAGGGTTTTGTGTACATTGAATATATGATGTTAGTTTCTCGCTTTTCCCTCCTCTCTGATTACTCATCGTGCTGGTTGGTGGAGCAATTTTGACAGACCATCACTCTCGTTTCATTGTAGGCTATGAAAGGAAAGTCTGGTTGCATAACACAAGCATAGTCAACAAATTTGCCATGCACGCCATTTGAAAGACCAATCTGCTTTATCCTAGGGGAATTATCTGAGAGAAGATCCATAAAACCCGCTTTGAGAGGACGCGAAGAGTTTTTGGTTCTACTTTCTTTTCACTTTTTCCTCAGCTGAATTCTTCTCCTCGTTATCCCCCATTGAATTCTTCCCTTTCCGTCCTGATTTTTTTAAAAAAAATCTAAATAAAGATAAGGAAAAAGCATTGCATTCAGAGTAAAGCTTATTTCCTCCTTGAAGGACTTCCAGGCATTCATATGGAATCTCGAATTCCTGGACTATAATTATTTTTTTAAAAAAATACTGCATTCTAGCAGTATATCTTATAAATGGTATACTGCTCAAATAAAATAAAGGGAACACTCAAATAACACCTCCTAGATCTGAATGAATGAAATATCCTCATTGACAGTTTGATTTCACGGAAGTTTGATTTACTTGAAGTTATATTTTGCTTTTTAAGTGTTCCCTTTATTTTTTTTGAGCAGTGTATATTTTCTCTGAAGTTTAGGGCTTCGCCACACTTGCTGCAGTAATTTGAGGACAGCCCAAAGTGCAGCGTAATCCTATGAAGATTGAACTAGAAGATCGTACGACGGAGTTCAAACGAGCCTTAAATTGCCGCTCAGAGGCTGCATAACTTCCTTTATTCGATTTTTTTTTAAAAAAGATGCATTTTTTTAACGGATACCGGTTCGCTTCCATTACAGTAGAAGTGAATCATAGGCTGGGCCTTTATTTAAAGGCAGAAATCGTGATCATTCTAATTTGGTATCAGTTACCAGCTATTAGAGAACATTGTTCATCATTCGAATGAATGTACTTGCGCCAGATCCGGCATGCAGCGCTATATCTAAACGAATAAAAATCTACACTTCTTGTAAAAGAGACTCCAGGCCTTGTATATCTTAGAGAACGCTGCTGGAATTCCTGTTCGCTGAGTTACAACAACTCTGCGTGCAGACCTGACAGAGATTCCCCATCTACTCGTCCTCCCCCCCCGCCTCTCTTTCCCGAAGGAGAATACAGGGTAATAATGTTCCAATTACAAACGGCGACTCCAGCCAAATTCCCTTGTATGGAGCGCTTCAGCAAGGTCGCCCCGCGCCTTGGCACCGCTGAAGAAGTTCTCCGCCTTGCGATGAAGATATCACCATAGTAAATGTTACTGCGGAGAGGGCTGGAATAGTGGTGGGAAACATGGAAACATAGAAGACTGACGGCAGAGAAAGATCTCGTGGCCCAACTAGTCTGCCCTTATACTATTTTCCTGTATTTTATCTTAGGATGGCTATATGTTTATCCCAGGCATGTTTAAATTCAGTTACCAACCACGTCTGCTGGAAGTTTGTTCCAAGAATCTACTACTCTTTCAGTAAAATAATATTTCCTCACGTTACTTCTGAACTTTCCCCCAACTACCCTCAGATTGTGCCCCCTTGTTCTTGTGTTCACTTTCTTATTAAAAACACTTCCCTCCTGAACCTTATTTAACCCTTTAACATATTTAAACGTTTCGATCGTGTCCCCCCTTTTCCTTCTGTCCTCCAGACTATACAGATTGAGTTCGTTATGTCTTTCCTGATACGTTTTATGCTTAAGACCTTCCACCATTCTTGTAGCCCGTCTTTGGACCCGTTCAATTTTTTCACTCTCTTTTTGTAGGTAGGTCTCCAGAACTGAACACAGTATTTCAAATGTGGTCTCACCAGCGCTCTATACAGCGGGATCACAATCTCCCCCTTCCTGCTTGTTATACCTCTAGCTATGCAGCCAAGCATTCTATTTGCTTTCCCTACCGCCTGACTGCACTGTTCACCCATTTTGAGACTGTCAGAAATCACTAGCCCTAAAGAAGCCAGGGAAAAAATGGATTTTGCGGGAGAACAAGGGCTCCGTTCTCCCAGCTTCTTATATACTGCTCAACATAAATAAATAAATAAATAAATAAATAAATAAATAAATAAATAAATAAATAAATAAATAAATAAATAAATAAATAAATAAATAAATAATAAATAATAAATAATAAATAATAAATAATAAATAAATAAATAAATAAATAAATAAAGGGAACACTCAAATAACACATCCTTAATCTGAACGAATGAAATATTCTCACTGAATACTTTGTTCTGTACACAGTTGAATGTGCACAACAGCATGTGGAATTGACTGTCAGTCAGTGTTGCTTCCTAAGTGGACAGTTTGATTTCACAGAAGTTTGATTTACTTGGAGTTCTATTGTGTTGTTTAAGTGTTCCCTTTATTTTTATTTTTTTGAGCAGTGTATATAAACCTCGATTACTTGGGAGAAAGTAACCGTTAGCCGGGATCTGCCCTTCAGAATGATTAGGATCCAAGGCAGTGTGGGAGACCGGTGGCTGCGATCCTAAGGCTGCGACTTGGTATCCACTCTGGGGCAATGACATTCCAAGGAGGGAGAAGAGAAGCGGCTTCGGAGAAGAGAATAAGGCTTCTCAACACTTCCTAGATTGTGGTTCTCGAGCCCAATCCTAAACGCCAAAACTATAAAGTGAGGCCCTAGCAGTTCTTATTCTACATCAATGTTTCTCAACCTTGGCCACTTGAAGATATCTGGACTTCAACTCCCAGAATTCCCCAGCCAGCATTCGCTGGCTGGGGAATTCTGGGAGTTGAAGTCCAGATACCTTCAAGTGGCCAAGGTTGGGAAACACTGTTCTACAGCAAGTATACAGCAAGCTTCAATCGCTCCTGAAAATTATTCATCATTCAGCGGTTCTAGATTTTGACCACAGTGACTTGAGCTTCAGTCCAGAAACCATAGCCTAGGATCCAACGAAATCCATTCTCAGTGGTTTCTTCCAAGGGTTGCTTTCCTGTAAACGCTAAATATTAACCCCGCTGTCTTCATCGCCCTTGACAGGCATTCTCGCCCTCTTATCAGAACGCCCCATTCGAAACCAGCAAGGCTCCCTGCCGATAAAACGCCTCTCTTTAACAGGACTCTGAAATCTCCGGATTGCTCCAGGCCGCCTTGGGTCATCTCTCTCTCTAGGCCTTTACGTCGCTTGTGTCGTGTATGGTTTGGTGGAATTGACGAGCCCAAGCAACAAATCATGATTTATTCATCAAGCATTCAGCAACCCACGTTTTTAGGTGGCAGGCTTGTCCTTAAACGTTTCTTGGTTGGCTACTGTAAGAACAGTACGCTGGTCAAGGTTGGTTTTGGGTCCCATTCCTCAGCGTTCCTTGCAGCTTTTCAGAGGTGGAAGTGTCTGTCCCTAAACCGAGTTCATTTTGTTTGTTCCTTTATTTGAAATTCCCGGGAAACGTATACTGCTCAAAAAATATAAAGGGATCACTCCAATAACGAATGAAATATTCTCATCGAAAACTTTGTTCTGTACAAAATTGAATGTGCACAACAGCATGTGAAATTGATTGTCAATCAGGGTTGCTTCCTAAGTGGACAGTTTGATTTCACAGAAGTTTGATTTACTTGGAGTTCTATTGTGTTGTTTAAGTGTTCCCTTTAATTTTTTTGAGCAGTGTATTTAGGATCGTGGCAGAAGCAACTAGCTCTACAGTTCGGGACTCTGGATTTTTTTATTTATTTAAAGGAACGTTTTAAAAAGCACTAAACTCTTGTGAAATCTGTGCAGCATTTACAAAAGGCGATGCCTTCCTCCGCATTTGGGTTCCCTTCGTACTCCAAGAGAGAACGAACTGTTTGGGTGGGTTAATTTAAACGACCGAAGTAACACTACAAACCGGACTTTCTCTTCCAGAGAAATCCGTTGGAATAAATGGAATGGGGGCGCAGAAACTGTAGCAGCTGACAATCCTTTCCAGGATGTGTGCAATGGAAAGGAGGAGGGAAGCAGTGGCGGAGTAACGCACCTTAAAATGCGCTCGCTCAGGGCAGCGAAAGCAATCGGGACGTTGGTTGCATTCGACTACACAAGCGAAGTTTTAAAACGAGCCGAGGTTCCATACTAGCCTTAGGAGTTTGGGCTGCACAGGCGCGCGCACACACGGCATCTATCTAAACCAGTGTTTCCCAACCTTGGCAACTTGAAGATATCTGGACTTCAACTCCCAGAATTCCCCAGCCAGCGAATACTGGCTGGAGGATTCTGGGAGTTGAAGTCCAGATATCTTCAAGTTGTCAAGGTTGGGAGACACTGATCTAAACAGATCAAGCGAGGAACTTTAAGCCCCCTTGCTTAGAGCAGCCATGCAGGCAGTGAGATGTCACTGGAGTGGAACTAATAGCAAATTATAACCATTCACTTTCCAAAGCAGTGGGAGACAGTGAAAGGATACTTCTCAGCCTCTCCCAACTGCAGTTCGTCGAAAACACTCGGGAATTCAGGCTGCGTGTGCGTGTTTGGGGGCTATTTTCAAGGGCACTTTTGGGAACGGGTGAGAGGGAGAGAAAGGACTATCCTATATGGAACTGTGAGGAATCCAAAGTTTTGTTTGGACGTCTGATACTGCATAGGATATTGGACGTAAACCTTAAAATTAAGTTTAGTGTCGTGTCCACACGTATTTGGAAGCACACTTCGTTTATCTCGACAAGGTTTATTTTGCAGTAAACATGCATAGAACCGCTTCTCCTAAAACCTTGTACTGGTTTTGTTGCCCTCCCTCCCATTCTGACCGGATCAAGTCTGTTAACAATTTACCGTTTTTGTATTTCGTTCAATCCAAGATAGGGCAAGACGTTCATAGAATTAATAGTAGGCTTCCGGGTGAAAAGTTTTAACTGAAATAGAGGTAATTTATAAGCGTAAGAATTGCGGGGAAATTTCCTTATTCGATGAAGTTAATTAGAACTTCCTACTTACCTGGGAATAACTCTTACCGTACCCTGTTGGACTGCTACCAGTGACTAAAATAGAACAGAATTCTTTATTGGCCAAGTGTGATTGGACACACAAGGAATTTGTCTTTGGTGCATATGCTCTCAGGGTACATAAAAGAAAATATACATTTGTCAAGAATCATGAGGTACAACACTTAATGATTGTCATAGGGGTCAATAAGAAAACAATATTAATAAAAAATCTTAAGGATACTAGCAACAAGTTACAGTCATACAGTCATAAGTGGGAGGAAATGGGTGATAGGAATGATGAGAAAAAACTAGTAGTAATAGTAGTGTAATTGTATGGCTCTTCAATTCGTTAGATTTAACAAAACCCAGGTTTTAACTTAGATTATCTGTTTAAATGCGTCCATAAATGTATATCCAGGCTAAACCCCTGAACACATGCAGCATTGCATTGTTCAACTATTAACCCCTAAATGCAACAAGGGAAATTTAATAGCTAAATAAAAGTTTGGGAAGATTTGGGAAAGGAGGGGGAATTTACAAAGAGAGGCTCAATTTCTACAATTCGGTTTTTAAAATGATGAAAAGCTTTAATTCCTTCAATTCTACACAATAGTCTGAGAAATCCAGAGTGCTTTGGGGGAAAAAAACAATTATTGTTGGATTCTGGCCTGTTTTCCAGATGCAACTGATTTTCATGGGAACATTAATGAATGATCCTTCAATTCTAATCTTACTATTTGAGAGAAGGGGCCATTAATTTCATTGAGATTAATCTTTTGTGGAGGAAAACAATATAACTACAAGCTGTGTTTCTTTTCCTTCTTCAGCGTTGGAAAAGCATCTGTTATCTTTAAAGCCATATTCCTTTCGGTATTTCCAAACGCCATTTCAGTTCCCTTCCAGGCATTCTGAATGCTTTAGAGAAGGTAAAACAAATTCCTTATGCCTCCTTATCCAAGGGAGCACATGGTGATCATAAACTCCTGTTAGCACATTCACTTCTTTTCAGTCATTTGATGTCCAAGTGACATCCAAGAATCTCGATTTTTATATTATTCATCCCAATAATATACTAAAAGGCATTTTCACACAAACACTCACACACGCCTTGTCCTGGGTGTTTTCTTTTTAAACTTTTTCATACTTTAAGTTCTTTTGCTCGTGGAATCCTGTTTAGTTATCACATGCGGGCCGGAAAGGATACTTCGTTTCTTAGAGTTAAATTTATTTTCACTTTATTTTAGCCTCGGCGCTGATTTTTCATTCCGAGATAGCAAATGAGCAGCTCTTCTGTTTTGCTTTGTTATAAAAATTAATAATCCCAAAATGAATCATAAGTTGTTGACGAAGGGGAGAGGGAAGAGAGAGCGCGTCAGCTCCGATTCTCATTGTTTCCTTTATTTCAAAGAAGAGGCGGGGAAAACCTGAACGATTCTCATCCCTTTGATTGATTAAGGTCTTGAATAACTTGAAGCTTGAGAGTGACAGTTACTGAATAGACTATTGCTTTAAAAAAAAGAAGAAGAAAAAAGCAGCGCTGCGGAAAGCCGGGCTGGCACTTCAGAGTGTAAAGGAGGCGAGTTTGCTGGCACTTACCAAGTTATAAATAAAAGGACATACACAATGGTACCTTCTTTAAAAGACAGACAGTCTTTACAACACTCCTGGCGTCATATCCTGCTGTGGTCACTTCAGCTCCTAGTCAGTCTTTTCTTTTCTTTCTCTCTCCCTTTCTCTCTCTCTCTCTCTCTTTTTTAAAAAAATCTTTTTCCTCTCTCTCTCTCTCTCCCTCAGCACTTTAGTTCCAATGCTACAATAAATTCCTGGGAAGAAGCGCTTCGTAGCGCAAAGTTCAGCTCAATAAATACACGCGCGCATCGCGCCTTTGGGTTCGTATATCTCCACCCTACGCAGAACTACACAAGCGAATTCAAAGGGATGCCTCGATCGGTTCGCTCTCGAACCTCTTCTTAGGGAAAGGCGGAGATGCGGTGGCTGCTTTCACCATTGGCTTGTGCCCCCTCCACCCCCTGCCCTCGTCCCCCGCAGCTCGGGAATTTTTTTTTAAAAAAAACACCCGTGGTTAATTTTCCCCAATGCAACTGCCGCTTGGAAAAGTTTGGAGAGAAACGGGGAAGGGCGTCGGGGTGGGATTATTTTTTTTGGGGGGGGGGAGTGAAGGGTTGGAGGGAATTTTGGTGGACGTCAGACACACCCGCCCAGGGGAATCTAGTCTGGAGCGCGGAAGACAAAGACCCCTCTCAAGGAGAAACGGACGAAGTTTCTCTTTTTTAATTTCTCCAGGCTGACGCGCAACAGCTACACGCTTCTAACCTCGCAGCCAAGACCGAAAAGGTGGGGCGGGCAGAGAAAGTTTCTGAATCCAAGAAATCTGGCTATCCCCCCCCCCCCATTGCCATCTTCTTCTCCCTGATGGCACCACGCCAAGAGAAGTTGTAAAAAAAAAAAAAGACCCACCGACAGACGGATCGACGGATTATTATTATTATTTTTTTTTTAAAAAAAATTGGACAGGTTCTCCTCTCACCCTCCTACATTTCTCTCCCCCCCCCTCGCCCAGCCAATTTTCTGCAAAGAAGAAAAAGGGGAGGAAAAAAGGGAAAAAAATAAATAAAAACCACTTTATCAAGGCAAGGGAGGCGAGTCGCGGGTCACACTCCCCAAAAGCCGGAGCTCTTCAATTGTCAGGCTTTGAGAAGAGAAAGTTGGCGCTTTCGTCCAATCAGCTCCGGGCTTCTCCAGACGGGACAGTCTTCCGGCTGGCCAATCGCGAGGCAGGGATCCCAAGGAAGCTTGGGGTGAAAGAACTAATAAATACTCCAGAGCTGAGTTTCCTTTCACTGCAAATCTAAGAACAAGGAGGGAAAAAATCATCTCCCCGCCGCCTGCCACTCAAGCCGGGCCGAGATCAAGGCGAGTTTTGTCCTCGGGAGGGAAAAGCGCCGTCAATCCGCAAGTTTTTCCTCCAGCCAGCTCCCCAAAGCCGTTGCGAATCCCTCTTTTTCGGACAAAACTTTTTCCCTTCTCTCTTTCTCTTTCCACATTTTTCGCTCTAAGATCTCTCTGACGGAGAGGAGAACAGAGATTCCCTTCTCCCCGCTTCCTCAAATTTGCCCCCCTCCTTTTTCTCCCTCCCAATTACGTTTCAAATCCCCTTCTCTCCAGATTTTAAAATTAACCCTGTCCCCATCCCTTCTTCTATGCGGACTTGCTCTCCCCACTGACCTGCCTCCTGCCCTCCCCCACCCCAAAGCCCCATCTCAATTCTCGGATACAATACGGCATTTTTTTAAAAAAAGAAAGCCAAGGTGCCACTAAAATGACAACTCTGGGTGGAGCTGTCCCCAGGATGATGCGACCAGCTCCGGGACAGAATTATCCTCGCAGCGGTTTTCCGTTAGAAGGTAAGAACGGCGGAGCAGGCAAAGAGAGTTGGGGGGGAAAAAGGGAACGCCAAGTAAAAGGGTGGGTGGGTGAGTGGTGGTGGTAGTGGGGCGTTTTAATCCCTGTAGTTTTCGTTTCGGGTAAAAGGGAGGCCGAGGAAATGGGTCTCGGTTGTGGATCTGGCGTCTCTCCTGGCGTTTCTGGAACTAATTTGTGAGCTGAGCTGAAGCAGCAACTTCTCCAACTTTTTGGATCAAGCGAGGGCAGAAGCGGGAAGCTCTGGGGGATGGGAATCCTTGCCAAATTTTTTTTTGGGGGGGGGGGGCAGGCCACTGCAGTTCAGGTGGCACACTTCCAAGAAAGCAAATTTGGGATAGGAATATAGGGGTCCATTGCAGCATTTTACACACACATACTCTCTTCTCTCTCTCTCACACACACACTTTATATATAGAATAGAATAAAATAGAATTTTATTGGCCAAGTGTGATTGGACACACAAGGAATTTGTCTTGGCGCTTCTTCTCCCTGCAAAGTTTAGATTAGTTGATTTGTATTTTTGTAGAGAAAGGGAGAGGGGGTAAAAGCCACCCAGGAAAGGGAGAAGGTAGAAACCAGCTGAGCTTCAAGTCAATTTCCCTCCTGTTTTTTTTAAAAAAAATATTATTATTCACATTAAATGCCATTGAAAATAGGGGGTAAAAGTTGCCACCTCCGTACCTCGCAGGTGAAGGAGCCAAGGAACTCCGTAGTAGCCATTTTGAAACGGCGTTCTTATATTTCTAACTTTTAAAGGTAGAAAAGAGTCCGTAACACCAGGCCTTCTGTTTACTGCTATCTGGTTTCCTCTGGATAATAAGAAAGTCTTACTTCTAACAAGAATTAGCAGACCTATTTAATTATTTCTAGGGCTGTAGAGAAGCAGTGGTTATTGTTTCTTACCAGCTTCCAATTTCCTCACTTCCCTCTTTTGTCAAAATTTGAAAAACTTCTGTCCAAATTTTTTGTGTGTGTGCAACGAGAAAGCCATCCATCCCACCTAGAATATTAAAGATATCTACTTAAACTCAAAGGCAATTTTGTACATTTCCGACTCGCAGAGACACCGTCTGCGTTTCCTTTCCATTTCTTTTGACTGGTGGAAAAGTTCCAGTTGTATGGGTGCTTTTGCCCTGTTTATTAATACAGGTGAAAACGCCTTCGCCTTCTTTGGGTAGTCGCGTAGGGTGTGCAAATTGAAGTCATTAACTCGCACGAGAGGCAGGAAAGTGGCAAATCTTTAGCCAGCTGGGTGCACGAGGTGGCAAACCAAACTGCGAGCAACGCTATGCAAATTGCTTCGGTAGAAAATGAAGGTGTCTCTAAGCAAAGGAGGGGTGCACAGAGGTGGCAAATTATTTTTTTTTAATCTGTTTCCCCCCCCCCCTCCAATCAGTCTTCAGCTTCGCTGTATCGGATGAATGCAGTATATTGTTAGTTGTATTCTTATCGCGGATCTGCCTAGCATGTAGAACAATATCCTTTTGTAAACAATTTAGCTACATTTAAAAATATAAATAAGAACCTAAATTAAAACCCGAACGTTCCTTAAAAATAATAGCGGATTTAAATGATTAGAGCAGACCAAATAAAATTCTTAGACTAAAGTTAGTGTTGATTTCACGCCATTTATTTCAACAGGTCTTTTTCTCTGAATAGAACCATTTATACACACAGAAAAGTATTGTACATTGACTCGCAATTCACAAATACCTACAGAATTTTAGTGGGGTTTTTTCCTTTTCTTTTTGATATAGAGAAGACAGGCGTGGTCCACTTAGAGCTTTAATTGCAGATAAGTTGCTACTTATCACAGAATTGGTTTTCTATGCGATCACCGATTTCCCACTACTTTAATTTAGAAATTCTCTCCAGTCTTTTTTGTTGGTTCGTTCGTTTGTTTTCAGAGATTGGGAGAGAATTCTCTTATTAGGTTGCTTTTATGGTACAGGGCAAGACTGCTGGATTTCAAATCCATATTGAACATAGCAGCCTGATTTTTTTTTTACTTGATCTGTGTTCAAGCTGAAAGGGTTTATTCAATATGAACTTTAAAGGGACTCGCTTGGAAGGAGGGTTCTTTAAGGTCAGAAACTAAACGGGCCTGTCTACTTTCTACTAAGAGTACGAATTGGCTTATTGGTAGCCTCGGTTGAAGTAAATCATCTGGTTTAGCTAATTATGAATATGTGACTGTGAGGTTCCAGGAAAAGTATTTTGGATGTGCGTTTCAGGATAATATTAGCTTCCCACCATATGGTGAAGTCAAGGTCTACGGCTAGCCTCTTATGCTCTACCCTTGTGCCTGCCCTGTGCATTGTCCTTCTTCTCTGGGATTTGGCAGGAAGGACATCTAGATGTACCTGGCTCATTCCCAAACCAGATCTCTCTTTTTTTTTATGTTCCCTCCATCCAGTGTCCACTCCTCTGGGCCAAGGCCGAGTCAATCAGCTCGGAGGTGTTTTTATCAATGGCAGGCCCCTACCCAACCATATTCGCCACAAGATCGTGGAGATGGCCCATCATGGCATCCGGCCGTGCGTCATCTCCCGCCAGCTCCGAGTGTCGCACGGCTGTGTCTCCAAGATCCTCTGCAGGTACCAGGAGACAGGCTCCATAAGGCCCGGGGCCATTGGGGGCAGCAAACCCAAGGTGAGTATCTCGGAAGAAGTCAGGTGGTGGGTAAAGATCCTCTAAAATGGCAATTTCAGCTTACTTGAGGACAGGTTAGCTTGGCTCAGTTAGCGTGAAGGACAATGTTTCTTGCAAAAGTCTGGTACTTTTAGAGAAGGACTTACGCCTTCATCTCAGCTTCGCTTCTAGCTTTCTTTATTGTGGTTGTCTTAGTCTCTCTATTGGGAGGTTTATATGGGTAATTTGAAATTCCATACACCTTTACTCCTGCTAGTCTTACTTATTAACTGATTTACATATCTTTGTCCCAAAAAAGACCACCACCCCAATATGCAAGAAGATATGGGGAGGGAACCTGATTGGACCTGCTATGAGGTCCAATCAGGCTATAAGTTGTAGACAGTGGTCAGCAGAGTCCGCTGACCAGGTTGGAAATGTACTGGCAAAATATACCAGACATGAGATGTCCGATCTATGAGGATAAAGCTTTTGGATATCAGGGCATTATGAGCAGAGAGTGGGAGTAACAGTTTGGATAACATAATGGCAGTTCTTTTTGTTGATCCAGCTAGGGAAGGGTAATTTTCATGAGTACTCTATAGTGAATCCCAACCTGGGTTTCCATATTAGTGTGGCACTTCAGGTGAGCCCAGCTGTTTTGGCTTGTTCAGCGTTCACTGTGCCACTGAAAACTGGATTAGTTTGGCATAATTGTAGGTAAGTGCATTGTGCAAACTTAGTCCACATGGACTTAGTCCTGTCTTCAGACAATTCTGGAAACAGGCTTAAGCCAAACAGATCTGCAGAGCAGAGTTACTCAACAATGCAACTTGTCCTCCAACCACTTCCACACATGGTGGAGAACTTGCAACACCTTCTAAAGTCAACAGAGGTGACTTTGTCTCTGCTGATTGTTTCTCCCCCATTCTTGAAAACGACTAAGAATACAGAGTCTCCTTTACCTGGCTGGGTTTGTTCAGGGCATATCTCCTTACTAGCCTTAAAGCTGCTTGGCTTACTGGTAGCTCTGAAAAACGACCCTTTATTTTAACTTCTCTCCCTTGTAGAGCTGTTCAGAGAATTTGTGTAGATCAGCCAATCCTAAATTAAGAGTCTTAGGTGAGCCTGGTATGTTTCCCACAATCAGTTGGTCACTAACCTTGCTGGAATGTTTCTGAGAAACAGCACGGAAATTAGATTCCAGAGAAGCCCAAAATTTCAGGGCACTTGTGGATTCTCAAGGCAAATGAGATCTGTTTCTGCCAAAGTAACCTCAACCAAAAACCACGACGCAGACTTCCAGCAAAGAATGCAATACTAAAATGATTACTTAATACTAGTAACAGCTTGGCACTGAGTGTGCAAGCAAATGGGGCTAATAAGTATGAGTTGAGCCAAAGTGAAACTATACTTTCAGTTTTTCTTTTTCTGTAATCCAGTTTTCACTTTGATGCTGAAATTCCATCTCAATTCTAAACAGATTTGGGGTCGGGGAGATATAAATACCAATTGAAAGGAGTGTTTTACTTTGTAGTTATTTGCTTTGGAGTGAAATGTTTATGACATGAAGATGTATATATTTTGTAACATATTTATACATTTAAAAACGTTACTAAAATGACCAACCAAATTATGAAGCAGATTTTTCACTATGGCAGATTTCTTTAAAAATACTTTCCATCTTTTAATAAGGTGATATTACACTGAATACATACATACATACATACATACATACATACATACATACATACATACATACACACACACATATATACATTCTTTTCACCTTCCCTCACATTCCTTTTTAAAGAGAATGATTTTGAAATCTAAATGTTAATATAAATACTGAATATCACCTCGTGGTCCTGTAAAAATGAAAGTTGAAACTTATTTTGTTCATTTCAATTTCAACAGAGGGGTTCTATCATTTATATAAAATAATAGTTTGCATGATTCACGTGAACACAGAAAAATGCAGCCTCTGCTTTCCCTTTTTCTGGGGGGGGGGGAAATCCCCGATTGCTTTTGTTCAGTGAAAGTTGTATTTCTCTTCCAAAACTCATTTTTATAACGTTTTGTCTGTCGTTAATTAAATGGGAGTCTCCCTCCGTTTTGATTCTTCTTTACGCCACCTCTGAATATTTTAACTACATTAACCTTTGGGTTCTGCATTCGATCTTCGTTGCTTTAAAATAAACACTTAATTTTAGTGCGTATTGTGCGGGGTGGATTTCTTTTGACCCCTTTCGTAAGAATAAACCACACATTCCTTGCTTCTTTCCTAAAGTGCAGTCTTCCGATTCCTAACTTGCGCGTCCCCGCATTAACGAGTGTCGTTTTCATCCTTACGGAGGCCTTGCTAATTTTAAAAAAAGGCCTTCCGTCAATCATATCTTATTCTTGACTTCGACGCTTTAGGTCAGGGAGACTCCCAAGCAGACGCCACTTTCAAAACGGATTAGCACGAAGTCTGGGGTCCCAGGCGTTGTGCTGTTCTTCTCTGCACCGCCTTTTTTTCTTTTTGCCTATCTCCCTTTTCTCCGCCGTCTCTTTCCTCTCGCCCCTTCCCTCCTTTCCCCCTTCCTTTCAACCCGCCCCCTCCCAAGAATACAAACCTTGTTTCCTTTCTGGATTTGTTTTTATTAAAGCAGGTGACGACGCCGGACGTTGAGAAGAAGATCGAGGAGTACAAGCGGGAGAACGCAGGCATGTTCAGCTGGGAGATCCGGGATAAATTGCTGAAGGACGGCGTGTGCGACAGAAACACCGTGCCTTCAGGTAAGTCGCCCGGAAAAGCTTAGCGTTAGTTAGCTCTGGAGTTCTGCGCCCTTAACCCCCCTTCCCCATCTCCAGCCGAATCCTTGGCTCTTCCTTGATTCATCTGAAAAGTCTGGGTACGAATGGAAAGCTTGATGTTTGACTCTTGTCCTGCTATTGCAGTGTTTCTCAATTATTTTCTGTTAAACCCCCCTCCCCTTTGAAGAAATAATCCCCCCCCCCCAACTCTCTTCCCGGAAGATTGTTTGCAATATTCAGCACGTTTTCCTGGGGAAAAAAATCTCAAGCCTCTTATCAGCGTGATTGGGGTGTAATGTGTTTAAGCGAGGCCTTAATTTATTTGGCTTCCTGCTGTCTGTCGCCAATATTTTTAGACGTAGTAAACATACCGGTCTTTTCTGGTCTCTCACCGTAGTCATAGTGAAGCCAAGTGCTATATAGGCTTGGTCATATTTCCTCATCTTTGAGGAGGCTTACTCTGTTGTCTCACCGCAGTCTCTCTCTCCTCCTTCCTTTTAATCCCTGTTAAATACATTGCTCCAAAAAAAATTAAAGGGAACACTTAAAAAACACAGTAAAATTCCAAGTAAATCAAACTTCTGTGAAATCAAACAAGCAACACCGATTGGCAATCAATTCCACATGCTGTTGTGCACATTCAACTTTGTACAGGAGTTGTATTCAATGATAATATTTCAGTCATTCAGATTTAGGATGTATTATTGGAGTGTTCCCTTTAGTTTTTTGAGCAGTATATTTTTCCATGGTGTCTCTTAAGGGTTTGTTATATGCCCTTCATATCTCCTGCTCTGTGCTGTGTGCTATTGTTTGGTGAAAAAAAACAACCCTCTACTCTTTGAGTAAAAAAAAGCATGTTGCCTGGGGTCACCCGCCCCCATTGGCATTGCTCAGCGCCCAGAGGCCCCAACCCCGCTATTTGAGAAACACTGGGTTATTGGAGCAAGGTACAATCAGGGAAGAGAGAGTGAGGCTGACTATGCGTACCTCTCCCTCGGCTTAGCTCAATTCACGCGCAGGTTTTGACACCCTCTCCAAGATGTCAAGGTCCTCTTCGGAAAACGAGGGACGGACGTCGTCAGCCTCACCCTTGTACCAAAGGAGATAGACTTGGAAGGGACCCTGCTTAGAAATAAGTCACTTGGGTGGGGGTGGAAGCGCCCGGCGTTTAAGTGGAACCGCAGTTCCCACCCATCCACCCCCGTGGAGCTCACCAGACCCAGCCTTATCGGGGATGCCCTGGCCGGTTTCCGCGGGTCAGAAGGGAGCTCCCCAGGGGTCGGGTGGTCTTGAAGGGGAGAACGATGGGGTTTGGGGGAGTCGCACTTGCCCCAATCCATTCAACGCTGCTGCGCGCTCTTCTACATTTCAAGGTCAAGGGGGATGTGGTGGGGGGAGGAGGAGGGTGGGGGGGGGGGGGCGAAGGGAAGCTACATTATTGACAGTGCTGCATGTCACCTTCCCTCCCTCTCCGCCTTCAGGAAACGAATGCGTAAGGCCAGGCTTTATTGTAGAGATAGCGGATGAAAGGGAAGGGCGAAAAGGCAGGGTTGGAGTCCTGGAGAATAGAATAGAATAGAATGGAATGGAATGGAATGGAGTGGAATAGAATTCTTTATTGGCCAAGTGTGATTAGACAGACAAGGAATTTGTCTTTGGTGCATACGCTCTCTCAGGATCCCTTCCTGGCGCATCTTTTCTATCCAAGTCATGCACTCGCGTGATCCCGTGAACCGCCGCGTGGCCCCTGGTTTTTATGCAGAGCGAGGCTTGTTTTTAACCTAACACGCGATATAACGGGAAGCTTCCGTCCCTTCTCTCCCTTTTTCTCGAGGGTTGGGGCAGGATTGTGTGGCAGACCCGCGGTTAGTGCGCGCTCAGCTCTGCACACGGATGGTTTTTTGTTTTGTTTTTTTGCTTACAATTCCATATCAGAAACAAATTTTATTTTCCTTGGTGTTCGCCAAGATCCCTTCTGGGGTCGTGATCTCTGGAGCGCTGTTGTGGTCTACAGTCAGTTTGGTAGAAGAATTTCCAATCTACCCTAACTACCAGTTAGTTATTAGAAAAAAGTGGAAGGTGAAAGAAGGAGAAGCAAAAAAGGAAAACCGGAAAGGGGAGGGACTGTTTGGTGATGGCCTCTCAGTCCTTAAAAAATACACACAAAGAGATCTACTGGTACAATGTATCATAAAAAAGAAATGGTTATCCCGTCTTCGTTTCCATCTCTTTCTAGGAGGGTATAAAGGCTATTTAGAGGTATTCCATCTCAAAGGGAAGACCGTCTGGTAGAAACAATTTTGCTTGACTTTTTTTGGGTGGGTGGGTGGGAAGTTTAGGACAAATCTTTTCAAGGAGGTTTTCTTTTTCTGGACGCTATTAAAGGCTTTGATTCTTACAAGGGTCCAGAAATCATGTACTGCGTACTACAAGAAGTACGCTTAAAACATAGCTTGGTCAATTTTTCTAAGAGCGATGAGCAGGGGATCTGTCTGAAGCCAATTTGGTGCAGCGATTAGGACTCCAGGCTAGAAATCAAGAAACCCCGAGTTTTAGCCCCGCTTTAGTCAGGAAGCCAGATGGATGATTTTGGGCCAGTCAGTCTTTCTCAACGTTACGAAAGAAGCAATGGCAAACCACTTCCAAAAACTTGCCAAGAAAAACGCAGGGACTGCTAGTTCCAGGCAGTTGCAGAAATCACTCAAGGGAAATCTCTAAGAGAGGTTTAAATATGTGCGGAGTAAAGTGCAGGTAAGACCACCGGTTTGAGCGCCGTTCCGGTTCTGCAGTCTGGAGGAAGAACCTGCCCTCTGAAATGGCTTCGCAGGAACCACTGCTCGGCTCATTTAATAAGAACAAACTTCTTCAAACCTTCAAAACTGCGCCGCTTAGGTCAATTAGCTTTAGGAACAAGCGTGCCACCCGATCTTTCCTGCTTTTTTTCTAACTCGGGTGACCCGTTCTTTAAAAAAAAAAAAAAAACACAAACTTTTAGTACCTGTTGCTGTTCTAGTGCCGACGTTTAGGATCGACGTGGTTCCGCCCCCCGCCCCAGGGGTGGGCAATCCGCCCAGTTCTTCAATGCCTAGATTTTCCTCTCCATAGCTGCGTTCGCGCGAAACTCTTACTTCTAAATTTGTCCATAGGTTTTGAATTCACACAATTTTTTTTTCCTGATTGGCTCTACGGGTTAAAATGATAAATTAGCTCCATCCCATGGCGGGGTCGTCAAACACATCAAAGTCGAACTTCGTAGCTCCGGATCCGCGTTTATTCATTCATACGACCCCTAGTAACCGAGTCGCTTGCAAATAATCGCCTCTTGACTTGGGCGCAACGTCTCGAGGGAACTTTAAGAACCGAACAAACTTAAGAGCTGAACAGCAACTTCCACGGTTCTTTTAGGGTGCAAAGTTTTGTGGCGAGTCAGAGAATGCTTTGATCCAATAACTAGCCCAAGAGGATCTTTTGCAAACTAAACTGGCGCGTGAGATCTCTTTCCCACTCGAGTTATTAGAAAGGGGGGGGGGGGGAAACCAAAGATAAAAAATGGGGAAACTGCAACCAGAGGACTCCGCACAATTCCCCCGTTTCGTAAGCCGTTGTTCCTAAGTCCCAGTTGCCTAGCACAGTGATTTTCAACCTTTTTTGAGCCGTGGCACATTTTTTACATTTACGAAACCCTGGGGCACATTGAGTGGGGCGGGGGGGAGGCCCCTAAAAAAAGTTTGGACAAAAAAAATTCTCTCTCTCTCTCTCTTCCTCCCTTTTGCTCTATTTCTCTCTCCCTCTTTCTCTCCCTTGCTTCCTCTTTCATTCTCTCTCTCCATCCCTCTTTCTTTCTCTTCCTTTCTTCCTCTCTTTTTTGCTCTCTTTCTCTCTCCCTCCCTACCTCCCTCTATGTCTTTCTCTCTCTCTCCTTCCCTCCCTCTCTTTCTCTATCTCTCTTGCTTTCTTTCTCTCTGTTGCTCTCTCTGTTGCTCTCTCTCTTGCTTTCTTTCTCTTGTTCTCTTTCTCTCTCTCTTGCTTTCTTTCTCTCTCTCTTGTTCTCTTTCTCTCTCACTCGCTCTTTCTCTTTCTTTCTTTCTCTCTCTCTCGCTTTCTTTCTCTCTCTGAGCTTCGCGGCACACCTGCCCATGTTTCACGGCACACTAGTGTGCCACGGCACACTGGTTGAAAAACACTGGCCTAGCATATGTCCAAGAGGGGGGGGGGACTCAAGAGCCCATCCCGGCTTTCTCCCGGTTCCTCGCTTCACGCCTCTCTTTCCTCTTTCTTTCTCAAGTGAGCTCCATCAGCCGCATTTTGAGAAGCAAATTTGGGAAAGGAGAAGAAGAAGAAGAAGGGGAGCTGGAGCGTAAGGAAGCGGAAGAGAACGAGAAAAAGGCCAAGCATAGCATCGACGGCATCCTCAGCGAAAGAGGTAAAGGCGGCCACTTTCCCCTCCGGCCTTGGTGGGGGCGGGAAGGGGTGGGTGGGAGGGCGATTACCTTGCAGAAAAGCGCGGCCAGACCGAGAAGGGCCGGGGCAGGATTCCCAGGGCAGGAAGGAAGGGAAGTTGTGCTGTATCGTGAGAGAGAGCGGTCGCTGGATTACGTGAATGATGGTGGTGGTGGTCGGCAGCTGTTGCGCGTGGGCGCATCTGGTGTATTTTTGGAACGGTAGGGGAGGCTGTTAGAGATGAATGAAACGGAAAGACGTAATTTCGGGGACCAGACCTAGGAAACTCCGTGGCTTTCTGAGGACCCATGGGAAGTGGGTTTCCAAAAAAATGCTCCTTGGAGGTGAAGATCTAAGGAGGGGTATTGACTCAACTTGAAAAGTTGAGTCAATACTCTCTGATTTCTCTTGCGTTCACGGGATGACAGTCTTAAGGGTCAAAACGAAGAGGATTTACACTGCAGGCCTGCAGCCACCCCGTCCTCCCCACCTCCGTGCTAATAAAGAATTTAGTGGTTACTTCAAAATCGGTTATGTCCTGGACCGGGGTTCACTTAGTTGTGCAGTCCAGCATTCTAGACCTAGGAGGAGAAATCTGAAGAAATGGACAGTGCCTAAATCTTAATTTCAGTTGATTTTAGATAGATTTTAGTCCTACTTAGGTTTTATCCTGCTCCCTAATTTCTCTAGGAAATTCTAAAATTATTCTAGAAATTGGAAGAAACACACTCGGGAAATGAAAGCCTTACTGGTATATTGTGGTGAAAATATCCTTCTTGGTTTTGTGGATTCAAAGTCAATGTCTTTTCGTGCCACGATTAAGCAAAGATTTGTCAAGTGTATCGATGGTTATTGAAATGGATGTGCCGCCTCTATGTTGCTTGAGGCAGGCAGGGTTCATGTGCCGCCTCCATGTGCCGCCTCTATGTTGCTTGAGGCAGGCAGGGTTCCCTTGAGTACCATTTGTTGGGGGTCAGGGGAAAGGGAGGGTCTTGCCTTCTCTTTCTGCTCAAGATCCCAGTGGACAATTGGTGGTGTGATGCAGAATACTGGTCTCGATGGGCTTTGGCCTGATTCAGCATGGCTCTTCTTATGTTCTTATGTTCTAAAGATTCTCCTAACATAGATAGTGAGCATAGGCTTTCTCTGGATGGATAGAACCCCCAGGAGTTGAGGGGGCAAAGAAAGAAGCATCTTAACAATAGTCAACAACATTTGAACTGTTGTCCAATAAATTTAAGAAGTCCTATTTCAATCATGTGGCTTAATTAGCAGAGGACATGTCCATTGTTAAAGGTAAAATTCAAAGTTCATTGATCTTTTCTTTTATTCAGGTCCACTTTCTGAGTCTAGAATCCAGAAAGGTTGTCCTGTTAAATGCAATGAAATGTATTGGGAGGCAGCCAATAAATAGACTCAGTTGCTGAGATGGGCTGCTATACAACTTAACTCAATTCGAACAGAATAGATAGAATTCTTTATTGGCCAAGTGTGATTGGACACACAAGGAATTTGTTTTTGGTGCATATGCTCTCAGTGTACATAAAAGGTGCATATGCTCTCAGTGTACATAAAAGAGACGATACATTTGTCAAAAATCATGACGTACAACACTTAATGAGGGTCATAAGTTACCAATAAGCAATCAGGAAACAATCAATATCAATATAAATCATAAGGATACAAATAAATCCATTCATGAAATGTTACTTTACTGTTGTTGAACAAGTTCCAGGCAAAAAATAATAATGCAGTTTATTAATTATGCCTGCTTCTCTGTAAATATGTGTCAGTAAATCAGTGGAAGGTAACTTGGAGCTACTTAATTTTTCTAGATGTAACAATAGATGTGCTACTATTATATTCCTATTCAAGATAATACACCTAGCAAGTATAGGTTGCTGTAATTTTAAGGTCTATTTCTGGGCCTCTTCCCACATAATCAAACATAGCAATATTTATATAACACACATACCTGGTATTTAGTAAACTGATTTCTGGATTATCACACTACACTCAACAATAAACAAACCCAATGTACTCTAGCCTGCCTGTCCTTCGTAAATATCCAAACTAGGTTAACCACCACCAATGCAGTCTTGTATCAATGCGACTACTGAGACTTTGCCCTGTGTGACTGGCAAGTTAGTGAATGCAGCCACTGAGAAATTATAGCTTTAAAAATCTCAGGAGCTAAAGCAGTTTTGTTCTTCATTTCTTAAGAGAAGGAACTTCCTTGGTAACAGCCTGATCTGAAAGGTAGTATATTTCCAATATGCATGGAGAAAAAGTTAGGATGAAGGTAATAAATCCACATTGTTCTAAAAGTCATGCTAGAAATATTGAATTACTTGCATTTACTGTGTTGGAAAAATAAATGGCTTGCAGTCTTGCTGGCTCATACTTGAAGTGAGAAGCATCCTGAACTTTGATAGAAAATGTTGCTTTAGTGTTAGCAAAAACTTCAGAAGAGAAGGATTTAGGCGTAGTGATTTTTGACAGTCTCAAAATGGGTGAGCAGTGTGGTCGGGCAGTAGGAAAAGCAAGTAGGATGCTTGGCTGCATAGCTAGAGGTATAACAAGCCGGAAGAGGGAGACTGTGATCCCCTTATATAGAGCGCTGCTGAGACCACATTTGGAATACTGTGTTCAGTTCTGGAGACCTCACCTACAAAAAGATATTGACAAAATTGAACGGGTCCAAAGACGGGCTACAAGAATGGTGGAAGGTCTTAAGCATAAAACGTATCAGGAAAGACTTAATGAACTCAATCTGTATAGTCTGGAGGACAGAAGGAAAAGGGGGGACATGATCGAAACATTTAAATGTGTTAAAGGGTTAAATAAGGTTCAGGAGGGAAGTGTTTTTAATAGGAAAGTGAACACAAGAACAAGGGGACACAATCTGAAGTTGGGGAAGAGCAAAAGCAGCATGAGAAAATATTATTTTACTGAAAGAGTAGTAGATCCTTGGAATAAACTTCCAGCAGACGTGGTAGATAAATCCACAGTAACTGAATTTAAACATGCCTGGGATAAACACATATCCATCCTAAGATAAAATACAGAAAATAGTATAAGGGCAGACTAGATGGACCATGAAGTCTTTTTCTGCCGTCAGTCTTCTATGCTTCTATGTTTCTATGTTTCTAGAGGGAAGATAAATACCTGCAAGAGAATAAGGGCTCAGTTCTGCCGTTTCTTTTTCTCCCTCTTTGCAACTTTCAGATCTCACCGCATACAATTGTTATTTGTGAACACTTTGCAATTTGGAAAGGGGGGGGGAGGCTCCTGATGCTGGACAAAGCCAGGAGAGTGGGTGGGGGGAAGAGGAAAGTTCCTTGTCTGAATTCTTTGTGAAAAGCTAGTTGCTCAATCGTGTGGCTGGATCTGTTGAGATCCATCCCTCTATGTCCTTAAATCAGGGCAGTATTTGGGGTTAGTCAAGCTGAAGTCATTAAATAAAAAGGGGCCTGGCTAGGAAGGGGGGGGGGTGAGGAAAATCCTTGGGAGAAGGTCGTGATCCTGCCCTCCCCCCACCCGAGGGCTTCAAGTCAAAGATGCTGTCAGTGGTGGCTTATTTGAGAAGCTGCATTGACTACAATATTTTTAAGTCAAGGTGTACATGGTTGAAATACACCTGAAGCGCAGAGCAAGATTTCTCCATCTCAAGAAATTTTGATGACTTTCCGATAAACATTCTAATTTTTCACAATATTTTCGCAAAAATTGAAATTTGAGAGTTAAATGATAGCTGTAGATTCTAGGTAGATGCCTGATTAATTCATCCCATTTATTTCTAGGGTGATTTGCGTCTATACATAGGTTGGTTTGTAAGGTTCAAAAACACAAGAAACATTTGCAGAATGTAAATAGATTAAGGAATAGGCCAGGATTGACTGCTTTTTCTATATGCGTGTTTGCTCCAAGATCCAGCAACAAACAAACTTTTCAAATTTAAAAGAAAAAGTTTTATTTGGAAGTAATGTTGACCAACTTAACTGTGCTCTTCTGGATCAAATATGATAGATTTAATTTCTACACATTTGTGCATGAGTTTTGTTTTCAATGTCCCTGTTTTATTTACAGTACTTGCTAAATGAAGAGAAGGATTTCCACTCTGCTTCTGTCTATATAGATTCCTTTTGTAGTAGGTAGTAGATTTATAAGAACTTGTTGCCTGGGTTGGCAGCCAATGTTCTGTGTGACTTGTTGTCTGAGGTTCTCTGACAGTCTCTAAAGTTTGCCCTTCACATCTACCATAGGCCCCAGGAGAACAGGAGACAAAAGTACCAAATGAGCTGGTCAAACATTTGTACAACTTTTCCAGCTTTTACAAAGAAAGCCTTCTATACACAATCTACACTTGGAGATGAACTTGGAAAACAAAGAGAGGAGAGTCCATTGAAACTCACACTTTAGCTCTGGCCAGACAAAGGTTCAGCTAGCAGCAGCTTGATATGGACAAAAGAAGGCACCCTTTTTATAATTCAAGGAGAAAAGAAGAGAAAACAGTCTTCACAATAGGGCCCAGAAAAGACATTATGGACTTGCAATGAGGGATGAATTATTCAATGAGTCCCAATGGCTGATGCTCTGAGGAGTTTTATGGACTCTCCACCGTGGAAAAAGTGGCTATTTTCACCTACAAAATGTTTCTAGCCTTTCTAGATGGCTAGAGATGCCGACAGCCATTCAGGATAGACAACTGAAACCATTCTTCAAGACTATAGTATCCCTTTGCATTGTAAAAACCAAAAGGAAAGAAGGGGGGGAGGAGAACAAACACCCTCAAGAGAGACTATTAGAGATTTAAGAACTGCGTCTTCACAGAGGTTCAATGTATATGAAGGAGGAAAAAAGAAAGAGCCCAAACTTGCACAGAGGAAAATTGTGCCAGCAAGTTTTTTGTTTTTGTTTGTTGGTTTTGATTTGGCAAATAATAGAATGTCGTGTCATGTATTTATGCAAGTTATGTACTTCATTCACTTTATTATTACAGACCAAAGATTTTTTTTTTAGTTTAATCTCCTACTTTTGTATAGTTGTGATCACTGTTTAGGCAGGTTTTTGGGATTTTTTGCATGAAAGTTGATCACTACTTAGTATATCTTAATAGTAGGAAAAATGTGTTGAATGAGGACTGGATTAAGAAAGAAATGATTAATGTTAACAGACAATGTACATTTTTAAAAAGTGGCCTCTTAATATCCATTCCTTGGTTACAATTGATAAGCAACTTAAATAGAAGGATCTGTATTTATTTATGTTTCTCAGCCTGTCAGGTTTGAATGCACACGTTTGAGAATTCATTTCATTGATTTTAAATTAAATTCTCCAACGTTTAGCTGTTTGTGTAAAATCTTAAGAATAATGGAAATAATTTGGGTCTCCATATTTTCCTCTACTCCATTGTTGTTTTCATTCCCTTCAATCTATTTATTTCAAAATATTTTCTTTTAGCATTTCAGGATGCTCAATCCTAAAACCGAGGCGCTTCAAGCTGCAAATAATTTTTGTTTTGAATTAAGTTTAATTGTAAACATAAGAGAGTTTGTTTCTATTTGTTTTGCCAATATGGGCAGAATAAATGGAAATTCTTGTTAGTGCAAAACTGAAATGCAAGAGGTTTCTTTTGTTTGTTTGCTTCTGCTTGAAGGGTAATTTTAACATCTAGTTTAATTGTGACCACAATTACTACCAATGATAAAAATAGCAACATAGGTTGATTAGTAATTTAAAATATTTTTGAATACTTAAAATATCTGATATTAATGAATTTAACTATAATGCTCCAGTCCAGATGATTTAAATAATTATACTGCATGTGCTTTTTCTGGAATACCAGTGAAATTGCATCCAAATACCTGACTGAATTGCAGTTTGTTATTACTTTGAAAAAGCTGTGTTAATTTCTTTCATTAAAACAATTATTAGCTTGTATTTATTATTAATAGAAATTCCGTATATATTGAGTTTTTCAAGGGAATTGTATGGAAAATATCTGCTAAACAAATTGCAATAAAAGCTTCTACATGCATTCTGGAAATAACTCATGAAAGAACAAATATAGGCAAGAGAATTTTCTTTAAATGATCCAAAGTTCACCCTTCAACATCAGCAGAATGACTGAATATCTATGAAAGTTTTAAGATGGACACAGGCTAAATATTTGTTTGCTATATTTTTGAAGTGTTGTATACTACACTGGTACTACTACACAATATTTCTTATGGGGAAGTTACTGTTGACAATTAAAAAAACATGCAAATGTATGACCAATTTCAAATATTAAATAAGCATATCTAGGCCCAATGTCCCCTCTAATTTTTTTCTGGTGTGGGCGGAAAAGTATAGTGTCTGAGCGGCAGTACTGGGCGGCACTCTTTCCCTCTCACTTTTTCCCTCTCGGCTTCTGGGCAGGTTTGAAAAACTCTGAGTTGATGATGATTTTTAAGTGAGCGATTGCTCACTGCTCAGCTTAGAGGGAACTATGTATCTAGCTACTTCTGAGAATACATTAGTGTTTTAATAGCTGACATGTTGGAAGAATTGGTTTCTAATTTACTACTTTTTTTATACAAATAAAATTAATTTCTTTTTTCTCAGAAAAAAGACAGCATTCAAAAAACCTCTTTTATTCAATAAATAACACCTGTATGAAATAGATAATCTACTGAAATAACTTTGTAGACATTGAAATTAAGGGAGATTATTTGTAGTTGTTCTTATGATGTATTATAATGGAATTGTACCATGTTGTATTCAGAATTATTTTTCATAGTTACCCAGTAACAGAAAAGCTAGTCACTTTATAAGTGTTGAAAAGACAAAACTTCTAATGAACTTCCTGCAGAAAAAAAAATCTGAATTTCTTTTTATGTTAGTATTATTCGTAGAAGTTTTATTATTACTTATAATATCTAAGCACAGTGTAAACATGTAATATTATAATTACTTATAATATTATAATGATAACAGAAATAAGAAACTTGAACTCAAAGAACTCTGGCACATGCCATTAATTAATATTAATCTCTACACAATCAAAAGAACAAGTGTTTGTTTTAAAGTACCTAGGAAAAAGAAATGCTGTTTGTGTTTTTAAAAACTTTAAACGATCTGAATCCATGAAGAACCCTGGAAAGAGTCTACAGTAGTCCCTCACCTATCGCTGGCGTTACGTTCCAGACCTGCCCGCGATAGGTGAAATCCGCGATGGGGAATTTATCGACTGATAGTACTTATTTAAGTATTTATAATGTAATTGTTTGGTAAGTTTTCATTGTGTTAAGTGTTTATAAACCCTTCCCACACAGTATTTATTTTAGATACAGTATTTAAATACAGTATTTACAATTTTAGATATATATATATTTTTTAAAAAACCTGCCGATCGAGTTCGGCGGGCTGTTTAAATCTGCCGATCGGCTTCCTCAGAAACCCGCGATGAAGTGAAGCCGCAGTAGGTGAAGTGCGGTATAGCGAGGGACTACTGTATTCCAGAATCCTGGAGTGAGGGAGAAGAAACCTTTAAACATGACTATTCTAGTAGGTGGTAGAACTACTGATTTTCCTTTAATAGGACCAAGTGCAGAATTATATAAATCACCAATCAGACTTTCAAACAACTGGGTGTGTCAGCTTCATTGATTGCACTAGTATTATTGAATTCTCAAACAGTACAACAATTGGCAATATAAAGAAATAGCAGCAGCAGCAACAGCAAAAAAGAATAATATAAACAATAGGATAATTCTAGACAGGAATCAAGGAACAGAATGAGGTTTCAGGTAATTTGGTCAACAGGCTGCTCCAAGAATCCAAGCATGACATAACCAGATCATTAGCTAAATACTTGGCAGTCTCAGTAATGAGAAATTGACAGATTCTATGAATGTTTCATTAAATGGATGAGCAGATGGTGACAATTTCATCAGTTCTTATTTAGTTAACACAAGAAAATTGGTTTTTGTAATTTTTTGCCAAGAAGAACCTTGGTGCAATTCTTCTGGATAGAATATTTTGTTCTTACACTTATTTATGCTGACCAAGGTACAAGTGTATATGTCGCATATTACATTATCCAAAGTTTTTCCTTTTGTTTTACTAACTCTCTAACTTTTCATGCATCATGAAATCTCCCCATTTGTGTTTTTCAGACTGGTATGCAGTCTGGGAGTTTTAAGAGTAATGGAGAGATGTATGAAAAAAAATTAGCAGGAATAGTGTATACCACTCTATTACCAGTAAACAAAGAACAAAAATGCCACAAAGAGAAATTTTAGGAAACCAGAGTACTTCCGGAACCACCTGCTACTGCACGAATCCCAGCGACCGATAAGGTCCCACAGAGTTGGCCTTCTCCGGGTCCCGTCGACCAAACAATGTCATTTGGCGGGCCCCAGGGGAAGAGCCTTCTCTGTGGCAGTCCCGGCCCTCTGGAATCAACTCCCCCCGGAGATTAGAACTGCCCCCACACTCCTTGTCTTTCGTAAATTACTCAAGACCTATCTATACTGCTGGGCATGAGGGAGTTGAGACACCTTTCCCCCAGGCTTTTTTATATTTATGTTTGGGTATGTATATGTTGTTTGCTTTTTAAAATATGATAGGGTTTTATGTGCTTTTTAATATTAGATTTGTTTTCGCTGGAATATTGTTTTCATTATTGTTGTGAGCCGCCCCGAGTCTTCGGAGAGGGGCGGCATACAAATCTAATAAATTGAACTGAACTGAACTGAATTATTCTCAGAATGCTTAGAGAAAAGTTTTATGGCGAGAAGGAGGAGAGGGAATTCTATAAAATTGGATTTATAATCAATAATGTTTTCCCCCTGGCTTTCTTTGATACCTTCAATCAGAAATGAACAGGCTGGTATAAAGGAAGACACTCTTTTAATAAGGCATTTCTCAAGTTGATGTACTCCAGATGTTTTAGACTAGAACTTTCATTATTCCTGACAGTTTGGCCTTTAACAGATCAGCTACAGCTAAAATGAAAATGATCAGATATTTCAAAAAGAGATTACTGGCCATTTTATTCTACATACAATTTGTCTACTGATGTAAAAATAAACTGTGTTGAACTGAGTCTGAGATGAATGAATAAACTAAGACTGTTTTGAGACAGAAGACTTCTATTTCCATCTGGGAACCCCAGAAATTATCTGGGAACCAAATACCACGTATGGATCTCAGATAATTTCATTTATGATTTTCGAAGGATGCAGTGACAATGTTGTCTATGGATGTAGACTTTTGTGTTTTCATGACCAATCAGAATTTACTCAGAACTTTTTGGAGTTCTATTCTCTATATTTGTTTTGTTTTTTTAAAGAAAAACAATAAATCTGGTACTTGGTGTTCTTCGGAATATTATATTTCTTGTTTCTATATTTAAGAATGTTTTTCTTCCAAGAGAATTGCATTGTTTCATATGTCAATCACTAAAATTAGATTTCAGTTTCCTTAAAAAGAATGTTATGTATTATGAATTGGGATTATACTGGGATTATTATTGATGCTGTGTTTGCTTTTTCTCTTTGTTAAAGGGTATACTTTTGTTATGGGTTTGGTTTGGCTAAACAACTAAAATTTGGCCGATGTTGGGGTGTCAGTTTAGAGCATCTGTTGTCACATTTAGTGATTTTTATGCTGTGTAGAGTATAGGGTGGATAATGCAAGCTTTCATTTTAATTCAACCATTCTTCAGTATCAATTCAATCCCAGTTTTACCAAATCAATAGAATGTATGTTGCTTAATCATCTGAGGGCAATATGTACCCTTGAGAGATCAATGTGGAAGAAAGTGGATTGTTAGATGATCCAGGTTATTCAATGGATTATTTAAAATATTCATAAAATGAGACATATGCAATGTTTTATTGATTGGTTGATTTATTGATTGCCTGCCTGCTTGTATTATTTTTACAAATAACTCAAGGCGGTGAACATATCCAACATATATACAGTAATCAAATTTTGGCTGATGTTAGTTCTTCCTATTTTCTCAACAACAACAACCCTATGAGATGAATTGGGCCGCGAAAGAGTGAATAGCCCAAGGTTACCCAATTGGCTTTCATGGTTAAGGAAGGACTTGAACACAGAGTCTCTTCTTTTCTAGCTTGGTGCCTTAACCACTAGATCAAAAATCTTTTCATATGTTATGGCAAGTACAATATGTATGAAATTATTCTTATAGTTGTTCACGTGGTCAGCCAAATGTTTAGATTTTATTTGGCATTTTTATCCATCTATTGGGTCCTTCCCAAGAACCTGAGATAAGCGGATTTTGTTTTTGATGATATTAAAGATATTGTCACAGGATATAAGGATGTAAATCTACTTTTCGCTATTTATAGTTACTAATTTTTATCAATGCTGTGTTCAGATGGTTTTCCAGATGTTTTGGGATTGCATTTAGGGTTGCTAGCATCCAATTTCCAGACTTATCTACAGTTGTTAAGTTTGGAGGTGTTATGTGGCAGGTGCTTAACAATTATCAATAAGCAAGACAGAAGACTCAATTATGTATTAGTGTTAATAAAATAAATAAAAATAAAATAAATCAATTATCATCATAATCTTCATCATCATTATTTTGTTATGATTTTTAATATTCATGACTTTAGGTATGTAAGAAATTCACACTACCTATGTAATACTAATAATGTGAATCACTTTCCTTATTGATGTCAGGTTGGTATTAAGTATAGGGAAAGAAGCCATTGTATTCAGTATCTTCTTCCCCTATACCAGTGTTTTTCAACCAGTGTGCCCCGAGACATGGTCAGGTGTGCTGAGAAGCTCAGCTTCCAAGACCGGAAGCTGAACTTTATTCTTTGCACCTCCTTTTTCGCGCCTTCCTTCTTCGCGGCAGGTGAGCTTTGGGGCCCAGCGGGAGAGTGATGGCAGCAGCGGCACCAGGCAGTAGCCGAGGGTGGCAGCTGCAAGCGGGAGCTCCAGGGCAGAGGCACCAGCAGCACCCCACCCAGCTGGAACTTCCCTGGCGGGGGCAATGATAAATAACCTTTGGGGACCGGTGGGAGGGCACCGGCAGTGGGAGCAGGAGGGCACCGGCAGCAATGGCACCGGGCAGTAGCCAGGGGATGGCGGCTGCGTGCAGGTGCTCCAGGGTGGAGGCATCGCCAGTGGTGGCTGGACGTGCTGCTGGATGGCGTACATGCTGGCTCTGTGGAGCTGGCACTGGCCCACTGGCTGGGCCGGGATGGAGGTGCCAGCCCCACGCCCATGCCCAGCACAGTGCCAGCATGTACGGCATCCAGCAACACGTCCAGCCGCCACCGTCAGGGCTCCCACTCACAGTCAACGGCTCTGCCGCCACCCCTGGCTACTGCCCAATGCTGCTGTGGCCGGCGTGGTGTACGAGAGAGAGAAATAGCAAGAGAGAGAGAGAGAGAAAGAAAGAAAGAGAGAGAGAGAGATTGCAAGAGAGAGAGAGAGAGAGAGAGAGAGAGAGAAAGAGAGATTGCAAGAGAGAAAGAGAAAGAGAAAGAGATAGCAAGAGAGAGAGAGAAGCTAAAGAGAAAGAAAGTGAGAGAGAGAAAGAAAACAAGAGAGAGAGAAAGAAAGCAAGAGAGAGAGAAAGAGAGAAAGAGGGAGGGAGAGAGAAATAGAGCGAAAGGGAGGAAGAGAGAGATTTTTTTGTCCAAACTTCTTTTAGGGCCCCTCGCTCAATGTTCCCCAGGATTTTGTAAATATGAATAATGTACCACGGCTCAAAAAAGGTTGGGAAACACTGCCCTATACGATATAAGAGCTATGGTGGTGCAGTGGTTTGAATACAGTACTGTAGAATAACTCACTGCTCACTCCAGAAGTTCAATTCTGATCTGCTCAAGGTAGCCTTTCATTTTTTTGAAGTCAATAAAAGGAGGACTTAGATTGTTGGGGACAATATGCTGTGGCTCTGTAAACTGCTATTGCTTATAGAATTGTTCTCAAAGTATAAAGAAACCCCAAACCTCAGGGTAAATTTGATTATTGTAATTCAGAGCAGTTGATATTATGTGGACAAGCTCCAATCTGCTCTACAACGAATCAATCAAAACTCTCCAAAATGCCAAACCAATCTGAATAGGTTTCCTCTGGAGTTACTTCGTACTATTTCTGAAGCTCATTGTCTGCCAGTCCTTAAAAGTTGTGACATATTATTTCCCTAACCTAACTGCCTAACTACATTAAGATCTTATTCTTCTTTGCTCGGGGCTTGGAATTATGGGTGCTGACTGGGTTGGGGGAAGAAACAGTAGAGTGGCAGCCTTCTGTGGAACCATCTTCCCTCTCCTTCCCACCCCATGTCTCCTTTGCCTCTTCTGAGGAGACTGAAGGAATGAAAAAAAGTGTTCTCATCTGTTTTAAGTGCCTTGTGTGGTGAATATTTTCCTGTTTTGACTGAGAGCCAGGAGTGGAATTGGTAGTTGGTGAATGGCAGCAACTAGTGGGAGCCCCTGTGTGTTTGGCTGTATTTATTTATTTGAGTTGGAAGGGACCTTGTAGGTCATCTAGTCCAACCCCTTGCTGCAGCAGGAGTCCATGCATTTCAGACAAATGGCAGTCTAATCACCCCTTTGAAAGTCCCAAGTGTTGGAGCATTCACAACCTCCGCAGGCAAGCTGGTTCATTGGTTGATTGCTCTCATCGTCAGAAAGGTCCTCCTTATTTCCAGGTTGAGTCTCTTATTGGTCAGCTTTCATCTGTTATTCCTAGTATGGCCTTTTAGTGCTTTGGAAAACAGCCCGACCATCTCCTCTCTTTGGTAGTCCCTCAGGTATTGGAACACTGTAATCATGTCTCCCCTGGTCTTCTCTTTGCTAGACTAGCATTTATTTATCTATCTATCTATCTATCTATCTATCTATCTATCTATCTATCTATCTATCTATCTATCTATCTATCTATCTATCTATCTATCTGCCTCTCTCCGTAGACTCGGGGCGGCTCACAACAGTGATAAAAACAATACATAATGACAAATCTAATAATTAGAATCTAAAATAACATACATACAGTCATATCATGCACAAAAACTACATAGGCAGGGGGAGATGTCTCAGTTCCTCCACGCTTGACGACAGAGGTGGGTTTTAAGGAGTTTACGAAAGGCAAGGAGGGTGGGGGCAGTTCTAATCTCCGAAGGGAGCTGATTCCAGAGGGTTGGAGCTGCCACAGAGAAGGCTCTTCCCCTGGGTCCTCCCAGATGACATTGTTTAGTTGAAGGGACCCAGAGAAGACTAACTCTGTGGGACCTAACCGGCCACTGGGATTTGTGCGGCAGAAGGCGGTCTTGCAGATATTCTGGTCAGGTGCCATGAAAGGCTTTATAGGTGATGACCAACACTTTGAATTGTGCCCGGAAACTGATCGGCAACCAATGCAGACTGCGGAGTGTTGGAGTAACATGGGCATATTTGGGAAAGCCCATGATTGCTCTCACAGCTGCATTCTGCATGATCTGAAGTTTCCGAACACTCTTCAAAGGTAGACCCATGTAGAGAGCGTTACAGTAGTCGAACCTCGAGGTGATGAGGGCATGAGTGACTGTGAGCAGTGACTCCTGGTCCAAATGGGGCCGCAACTGGTGCACCAAGCGAACCTGGGCAAACACCCCCCCTTGCTACAGCTGAAAGATGTTTCTCTAATGTGAGCTGTGGATCAAGGAGGATGTCCAAGTTGCGGACCCTCTCTGAGGGGGTCAATAATTTCCCCCCCAGGTGATGGACGGACAGATGGAATTGTCCTTGGGAGGCAAAACCCACAGACACTCCGTCTTATCATGGTTGAGTTTGAGTCTGTTGACACCCATCCAGGCACCAACAGCCTCCAGCCTCCAGACACCATGCCCAGTTCTTGCAACCTCTCTTCGTATGTTTTAGTTTCCAGTCTCCTTAACATTCTGGTTGCTCTCTTCTGCACTTTCTCTGGAGTTTCAATGAATGTGCTGTAATGTATTATAATGAATATAGTGTTCTGTGGTGTGTGGAAAGGTGTTGGCTGGATTCCTATTAGTTCTGAGAGCTGGTAAAGCTGACAGGAGGTTCAGCTTACACCTCAGGGGTAACGGAGGAGAGCTCTAGGAGGTTCATGTTCTTGGTCCTTATGAGAGGATTGGTTCTGAGGATGCATGGAGTCAGTTCATAGATATCAAAGGTATTAGTTATTTATTAAATTTATACAGGCACTTCATGAGAAGTGACTCTGGGCAGCATACAAGAGTTAATAAAAATAATACATGTTGTATATAAAAACAGACATTTAAATATAGCAAAAATTAGCAACAAACTATAGATGATTAAAACAAAAAATATACAAATCTCAAGCAGAGAGAGAGAGAGTGAATACATCCACCTCAATAATGGATATGGAGGGATTGGGTTACTCTTGGGGTTGGGTTACTCTTTGGAACTGCAGAACTGTTATCTTGTAACAATGGTTCTGCAGTTCCTTGATCTCAGTGGACCTTCAGTGGTCCTGGCTGCCATAACAGAATAACACAATTGGAAGGGATCTTGGAGGTCTTCTAGTCCAGCTCCCTTCTTAAGCAGGAAACACTACACTACTTCAGACAAATGATTACCCAACACCTTCTTAAAAATTTCCAGTGTTGGAGCATTCATAACTTCTGGAGGTAAATTGTTCCACTGATTAATTATTCTAACTGTCAGGAAATTTCTTCTTAATTCTAAGTTGCTTCTCTCCTTGATTATTTTTCACCCATTGCTTCTTGTTCTGTCCTCAGGTGCTTTGGATAATAATTTGACTCTCTCTTCTTTGTGGCAACCCCTAAGATATTGGAACATTGCTATTATGTCACGCCTAGTCCTTCTTTTCATTAAACTAGACCTATCCAGTTCCTGCAGCCATTCTTCATATATTTTAGCCTCCAGTCCCTTAATCATCTTTGTTGCTCTTCTCTGCACTCTTTCGAGAGTCTCCACATCTTTTTTAAATATTTCAGCAATTAAACCTGGATGCAGTATTCCAAGTGTGGCCTTATAAGGGGATATTAATACTTCACATGACCTTAATTATATCCCTCTGTTTATGCAGCCTAGAACTGTGTTGGCTTTTTTGGCAGCTGCTGCACACTGCTGGCTCATATTTAAATTGTTGTCCACTAGGACTCCAAGATCCTTCTTAGAGTTACTACTCTTGAGTTATGTATCATATATACTGTACCTGTGCATTTTGTTTTTGTTGCCTAAATGTAGAAGCTTACTTTTTCATCATTGAATTTCATTTTGTAATAAAGCAATAGCATCTAGAGCATACTACCCATAGTGCTTTACTCCCCTCTCCAAGTGGTTTACAATGTAGAAGCATTATTTGCATACTGCCCCCTCATTTTACTGTCCTTGGAAGGATGGTTGGCTGAGTCAACCTTGAGCCCCATCCATATCAAATCTCCAGGCTGTGATCAGAATTTAGGTGCAATACAGTGTTCCCTCAATTTTCGTGGGGGTTACGTTCCAAGACCTCCCGCGAAAGTCGATTTTCCACGAAGTAGCGGTGCGGAAGTAAAAACACCATTTTTGGCTATAGGCAGCCAAAAACTACCCCCACGCACCCTTTTTCAAGGCAGCGCAAGGAGCCGGGCTTGAAATTAGGGCAGGGAGTGACAAAAGTGCGGAGGCCAGCAAAGATTGCTTTGAATGTCGGCTGCCCCCGCCCCCCCCAGCACCTACGGCCCCCTTGCCGCTACCGCCCGCCCACCTGATCCACCCCTCTCACCGGCTTTCTTTGGACACGGGTCCTCCTGCAGCAGTGCTGGCGGCTACAGCTTCTCATCCTCCTCATTCGGCCGGTAGCCGCTCTGAGCGCTTTGAGAATGCCTGCCTCGCCTCTCTCACAGTCCCTTAGCTGAGAGCACTTTCGTCCCAGCTATCAGCGAGGGGGCTTCAGGAGAGGTGGGGCAGGCGTTCTCACAGAGAGGGAGAAAGAGAGAGAGAGCACGAGGGGGGAGAGTGGAAGGTAGAGAGAGAGAGAAAAATGATAGAAAAAAGAGAAATGAGAAAATGATTGAAGCAGAGAATGACAGGAAAGAAAGAGAAAGAGAGAGAGAAGTGACTCTTGGTGATGACGTATGACGTCATTGGGTGGGGAAAAACCGTGGTATAGAAAAAAAACCGCGGAGTATTTTTTAATTAATATTTTTTGAAAAACCGTGGTATAGCCGTTTCGCGAAGTTTGAACCCGCGAAAATCGAGGGATCACTGTACTGCATTTTAATCACTGTACCACTAGGGCTTTTGTCATTGATGGGAGAGCTGACCTAGCATATACTGCTGAAACCAGGATGGATTCTGAAGGAGGACTTTTTCTTTTTGAAATTTGCTCAGCTGGATTTCAATGTAGCATCAGCTGAAACTCAGGGGCAAAGATGGAGTTGTGGTATTTATGGCTTTCAGAGAGCTTGCCCCACAGATCCATAGTTGTGAGATCCTGTTCATTAGCTGGATTTGGGGGTTCAGTTAGAATTGTTACTATTGTACCAACCTCCCTGCCATATATCAACTTCCCTGCCTGACCTCTTTGACTTCATTTATGGGTTGATAATCGAGTTTATCAGACTAGGGGACTTCAATTTGCCTTCTCTAGAAATGGTTCTGGGAATTCATTTATACCATAACAGCTATGGGGTAATCCAAGTTGTCCAGAACTCAACTAAGGACAATGGTCACACTCCAGATCTGTTGTTTCTTTCAGAGCACTGGTAATTTGATCATAAATTTGGGTAGCTCTTGGTACCCCCCTTTCTCATGGTTAGATTATATCCTAATTTCTATGAGATTCTCTGGTGCTACTACCCACTACAGTGAACCTAGACCCATTAGATTGGTTCCCTTACAGTGATTGATGAGTCTGGAGCACATTCAGAAGGAGGTGGGGTTATGCATGTAGGTTAGCTGCACAGTCTATTCAGAACATGTAAGGGTGAGCATATGGATCAGATCATGCCTGTGTGATATTTCTTCTCTTGTGGATCCCATTACTTCCTGTTATTTACAAAGGAGCTGAAGGAGATTAAAAGGACAAAGGTATGATTAGAGTGTCACTGCCATTCAAAAAGACGAATATGGGTTAGAGCTGTTATTAAACTCTACTTTGTAACATTTAAGGGCAGCAAAAGTGCAATACTTCTCCAACCTTATTGCTTCTGCAGACTGTCATTCTGCAACCCTGTTTCAGGTAATGTAAGCCCTCTTGGGTGAAGGAGCACAATGAACCTCTAAGAGGAATGTGCAGAGGAATTTGTGCAGCATCTGTTGGATAAAATCACTTGGATTGTTTCAAGTTGGATACTGGCCTTGCTGCAGGTCCTGATTAGTGATGGGCGAACCCAACAGTGTTCGGGTTCGGCATGTTCGGCCAAATTTTACGCAAAATTCAGCTGAACCCAAACCGAACCCGAACTCGAACCAGAATGGGGAATCCCTCCCATGAAGAGATTCCGGGGGTGGAGCTTTGATGTCACTGGCAGGTTGCTAAGACCGCCAAGGTGATCACTTCCTGGATTCCATGGAATCCAGGAAGTGATCACCTTGGCGTCCTTAGCAACCTGCCAGTGATGTCAAAGCTCCAAATGCCAAACACGACCCTGAACTTTGCCTGAACTTTTGGAAAAATTTCGGGTTCATGTTCGGCATACCGAACACCGCAAAATTCGGTACGGACCCGATTATGCAGGTTCAGTTCACCCATCACTAGTCCTGATGAGTTCATTGAAGAAGAATCTTGCCTGATTATTTGGGAATGGTTTGAATATGTTGAAATCAGGCTCGTGAACATGGACACCTGATTCATGCTCCTGCTGACTCATTAAAGAAGCTTGGGGTGATGTGTAAGTGGATTGTCTTAATAATTCTTTGACTGAGAGAGTTGTTCCTTTACATTTTAAAGAGGTCTTTGTTGTGGCCTTCCAGCAGCCTGTGCAGCTGATAGTGGATCTCTGCTGAGAAGAGGCCGATGGGTGATACGCCAGTGTTCTGTGCAGCTGGCACCCAAGTCAGAGAGGGAGGGGGCTGGCGAGGATTCAGTGCCGTAAGCAGAGGTTCAGCTAGGGCCTTCAGACATCAGTGATAAAGAAGAAGACAAGGAGCCTCTTCTTAATGCATGGGCACACAGAGCTGCCAAAAGGCAGGAATGGTTCCTCAGGAGAAGGTCTCCTTGGGAGTAAGGCTTGAGGCTAATTGGTAAGGTGACCAGATTTTAACATTGCTAAAGAAGGACACCATTGGGGGGCATGCGCTTGATTACAAATTTGGTGTATATGGAGCAAAAAAAAATCTCTTTATTTTTCTTCCTCCCTCCCTTTCCCTCTCTTTCTCTTTTTCTTTCTTTCTCTCTCTCCCTCCCTCTTTCTCTCTCTCTTCATTCCTTCCTCTCTCTTTCCTCTCTCTCTTCCTCCCTCCCTTTCTCTTTCTTTCTCTCCTTTCCTCCCCTATCTCACTCTCTTTTTCTCTCTTCCTCCCTTTCTCTCTTTCTTTTTCTCTCCCCCCTTTCTTTCTCTCTCTTCCTTCCTTTCTATCTTCTCTCTCTCTCTCTTTCTTCCTCCCTCTTTCTTTTTCTTTCTCTCCCTTCCTTCCTCTCTCTTGTTTCTTTCTCTTTCTCTCTCTCTCTCTTTCATGATACTCGGACCTGGTAGCGGGGAACCAAGCCATTCTTTTTGTTGAAGACCTTCTGCACCAATGTGGGCGTGGGAGGCCTTTTGGGAATACGATGCTCTGTTCTGGATGGGGAACAGCCCGTGCAAGCGATTGCCCTTTGTGCAGCTGGGACAGCCAGTTCAGTTCCTCGAACCTGACTCCATTCAGTGTGACAGTCATATGACAAAAATTAATCACTTGCAGCAGCCACGGCTGAAGAGAACGGAAGGGAGCAGGGAGGGGGAAACTGCATATGTGCTACGTTCTTTCTAGTCCATAGCTAGGGCAGAACAGTCTTGGTTTTTCCCATACTAGAAGCCATCGCTAGATACCACCATTGTGGACAATTTTGGTCCAATATCTCGATCTCATTTTTGGGGAACATGATAAAGAAGGTGGTTCCATAACAACTTCAGAGAGCCATGGAGAAAGCAGATTAAATAGATTCTTTTCAATCAGGTTTCAGACATGGGTATGGGGTGGAAATATCATTGAACATGTTTTTGAATGTCTTTGGCATTAGCATGTATCTTTCCCCTACTTGACTTCTTGGAAACTTTCAATACTGTTGATCATAGTACTCTTCAGTTCAGAAGATTGTAGTGGCTGATATCGTGTTGGGCTATTCTCCTTTTTCTTTTGATTTTAATTAATTTAATTTATTTATTTCATCAATCATGTATTAAATAACAGATATAAGTATAAACATCATTATGAATACATAAAATGGATACGAATAAAAGGTAACATTAGGACAGGCATGGAAGGCGCATTACATACCTCTTAGGAGTGGGGTGATGTCAACAGTAGACAGACTAAGTTTAAAGTTTTGGGAGTATGGGAAAGAAACCACAGAATCAGGTAGTGCATTCCAGGCATTGACCACTTTGTTGCTAAAGTCATATTTTATGCAATCAAAGTTTGGAGTGGTTTACCTTAAGTTTGTGCCTATTGTGTGCTCCTGTTTTGTTGTGGTTGAAGCTGAAGTAGCCATTAACAGATAGGATATTGTAGCAGATCATTTTATGTACTGCACTTAGGTCAGACTGAAGGTGGCATAGTTCTAAGTTGCCTAAGCCCAAAATTGCAAGTCTGGCGGCATAAGGTAATCTGTTGTGAATAATAATAATAATAATAATAATAATAATAATAATAATAATTATTATTATTATTATTATTATTATTATTATTATTATTATTTATTCTGTTGTGAATAGGAGTGGAGGACTCTTCTGGTGAAATATCTCTGGACTTGCTCAATTGTATTAATGTCCGATATGCAGGGCAGGTTCCAGACAGATGAGCTGTATTAGAGAATTAGTCTAGCAAATGTTTTGTATGCTCTGGTTAGCAGTACAATATTACCAGAGAAGAAGCTACGCAAGATTAGGTTAACAACTTTTAATGCCTATTTGGCAATGTTGTTATAGTGTGCTCTGGCACCTAGATTAGAGATGAGTATTCCAAGGTCCTTGACAGAGTGAGGGTCATCTACAAGGTCATGTCCACCCAGATTGTACTTTGTGCTCTGATTTTTTTTGCCAATGTGTAAGACAGAGCATTTGTTGGTTGAGTTTTGAAGTTGCCAGATGTTTGACCATTCTGACACATAGTCAAGTTTTTGAAGGGTAACAGCATTGTCGGCAATGTTAAATAGTTTTACATCATCAGTGAAGAGAACAGAGTTACTTATGATTGGAAAGATATTTTATGTAAAGTATAAAAAGTGTTGGTTCTCAAATGGTGCCTTGGGGACACCACTGTTAACAAGTGCAGGATTTCATAGGACACTCCCTATTTTGAACACATTGCCTCTTTGACAGGAATGCAGCTGTGTACCACTGAATCAAAGGTTTTACAGACATCTATGTAAGTTGCATCTATTGCTTTGCCCTGATCAAGTTGTGTAGTCCATATGTTTTTGCAGTGTAGGAACTGCAGATTAAAGGGGAAAAAAATTTTGAAACAAAATTGTTTGTTGGAAAATTGGTTGCTTGTCTCTAAGTAGAAGGTAATGGATTGATTTATGATTGATTCAAATCCATGTTAGTTAGGGAGCAGAGGTCCACTCTTGCCCCTACTATATGGAGTGAGGTTTGCTGCTTTGTCATTTTCTTTTCAACATATATTTGAAGCTATGGTGTAGTCATCCATCATTATGCTAATGATATCGAATTCTATATCTCCTTTCCTCAATTAAAAGATACTGTGAATGTCAGGGTTCTAAATAACATTGCAAATTAAATCAGAGTCCAAGGCAAAGTAGTCCTGAAAATCCCAAATTATTAGCAGAGCCATGTTGGCACATCTGAAAGAAACCAGAATCTGAACTCCCAGGGGTTTTTCTGCCCAGCTGAAAGTTCAAGCCCTTGCCTCCCCCCAAGTCCATCACATTGACCAATATTCATCTGCAAACTTGGTAGCAACTCCCATCTCCTTCCGTGCAGGTGCAGGAGTGCAAAGCCAAAGGTTGACCTTGACAATGTAGAAGGAATTTGTTATGGCTACATGCACACATCGCTCATACAATAACCCCTCCCAAATTCCCATAGCAAGGAATACATTTTAAAATAGCATAAAGTGTGGTAGACAAAGACCCCAAGTAAAATGCTTCAGCCTGACATATTGTTCCAGGAAGTTTTGAGTATCTTAATGGGGAACAATGGGATTCATCTGAACCCTAATTCTAATTCAATATGCTGTTTTTGACCTTTAAAACACTTTGTGGCATGGGGCTGGATTCTGAGCAACTCCCACTCCCTGGTTTTATCTACTTGCCGCATTAAATCTGGCAGAGAAGACATGCTGTGGATGCCATCACCCAGGGGCCTACATTTGGCAGATTCTAGGACAGTGGTGGTGAACCTTTTTTTCCTCGGTTGCTGAAAGTGTGTGTGTGTGCATTATTGCACATGTGCAGGTGCCCACATTCATAATTCAAAGCCTGGGAAGGGTGAAAACAGCTTCCACCACCCCTGAAGGCCCTCTGGAGGCTTGAAACACCTGGTGGGCCCAGTAGGCTCATGTTTTGGCCTCCCCAGGCTCCAAAGGCTTCCCAGGAGTCAGGGGAGAATAAAAAGTCCCCCACCACCCCCTTGGAGGCTCTCTGGAAGCCAAAAACACCTTCCCAGAGCCACTGTGTGAGCCAAAAATCACCTGGTCAGCACACACATGCACATTGGAGCTGACCTAGGGCAATGTCAGCAGATATGGTTACGTGTACCACCTGTACCACCCATGCCATAGGTTCGCCATCACTGTTCTATGAGATATGCTTCCTCTTCTTTGGTTCCTGTCTTATAGGTCATTCTTTTCACTGAAATTAAATTAGCTCCATCTCTTTGACTTTCTGGAAGCCATTCAAGAACTGGATATATCAGGCATGAAGTGTCCAATGAGCCAAAGATGTGTCCATTTCTGAGTTGACTATTTTTACTCTCACTTTGCCTAGGGTTTGTATATCTGTTTTTATACTATTTATTTTTAATTTGCTCTATGCTTATTGTTTTACCTGTTTCCTAACTTTACCCAGAGTCACTTTTGGTAAGATGGCATCTTTATACATTTAATAAAATAATTTTTTTTTTTTTAAAAAAAAAAACCTATTCATCCAGGGCACCTTTGTTATGGATAGAAATCAGTTAATATTTACCCAGAATATGTACATTTTACTACAGAGATTCTGAAATAAATTATCAAAAGTTTTCAGTATCTGAAAATATTGCCCTAAGTTATAATTTCCCATTACAGTATTTTCTGGTATTCATTCACAGAGTGCGTAGCAGCTGGAAAAAGTAAATATGAAATTCCAGCCTTGAGCAAATGCCACTAGGGCTAATAGCGATGAATCGCTCCCAATTAGCTGATGGTTGGGGAGCTTATCGCTGCTACCTGCGAGGGCTTGCGATCACTCCACATGATTCACAGCAGATACAGCCATTCTTCATCTCTCCCAAAAGGAGATTCTGGTCCAGTATAGACCCCAAAAGCTGCAGTTTGACCATGGTGAGCTACCAAGGGAGACTACCGTAGTCTCCCGGCATTGGCTCTTCCTCCCTCTATAGAGATTCTGAAATAAATAATAAATATGGCTGGACTATAAATATTACACTTGTGAATACTTATGCCTTTCTGGCAATTGCATAGAAGTTGTCTGTATACATATCAATCTCTTTGCATTGATTAGAGCAATAGTAAATAGGGTAATACAGTGTTCCCTCGATTTTCGCGGGTTCGAACTTCACGAATCGCCTATACCACGGTTTTTCAAAAAATATTAATTAAAAAATACTTCACTGTTTTTTTTTCTATACCACGTTTTTTCCTGCACGATGACGTCATACGTCATCGCCAAACTAATAATTTTTGCAAATAAATAACAAAAAAAATAATTATTGTTAATAAATAATTATGTTTATAAATATCAGGATCACTAAGTGTCTTATTCAATGGTGAGTACCAGTAATAATGGTGAGTAAATGGTTGTTAAGGAAATGGGAAATGGTAATTTAGGGGTTTAAAGTGTTACGGGAAGGCTTGTGATGCTGTCCATAGCCAAAAATGGTGTATTTACTTCTGCATCTCTACTTCGCGGAAATTCGACTTTTGCGGGCTGTCTCGGAATGCATCCCCCGCGAAAATTGAAGGAACACTGTATATACAATACCTTTCAGATTTAATTCATTTGATCTTTGGCTTATTTGTAAATGTTCTTGCACAGATAAAACTCCTTTCTAAAACTGGTGCAATGAAGTTTTAGCCAGGAATGATACTCCTGATCAATTGAAAAAGATCACAGCTTTTGGTTGGCCTTCTCACTACTCTTCTGAAGTTTGAGCTTAGGAGAGGCTCTTGTGGCCCTTTTTATTCCTTTAGCTTGGTACTTGAATGGCCCTTTCTGTTCTCTGGCTCATTGGAATTGGCCTGCAGGCAAAGTCACAATGAATTGTTCCCCAGTCATGTGCGCTATTCCAAAGAGCCCTACTCATCCCACTCCTTTAGCCTTGGCTTCAGTGAGAGAGCAATTCAAACTGGAGTAGACTAAATTGCCTCCTTTCTTTTTTTTTTACTTGCTTTCATCTTGGCAAAAGCTCCCCTCCCCTCTCTTTATTTCTTCTATGCCTCAGGCTCACATTAGTGCATTTTCTTCAGCCACCCCTATTTTGAAGGGGTGTGTTGCGGAGCGGAGAGGGGGAGGAAGGTTGAGAAAAGAAAGATGTGAACACAAAAGCCCTGCTCTGTAGCTAAAAAAGCTGAGGCTGGGACCGCCTCTCTGAGCTGCAGGATGCTTTTCCTGTTTGTGAGTTTGGGAAACATTTTTGCTTTGTACTGTAATGGAATTAGAGGACAGATGCTGACTGTAAATGGGACACGCGACAGCCAGCCTCTAGCTTAAATATTTTGAAGCCATGTTACAATTACTGGCTTGATATGGCACTTTGAAGTGGTTGCACATGATCTAAAGGCGGTCCGAAAGAGATGGATGAACAGATGTTTGGGTTTTGATAGCAAGACATGGTTTTGAAGACATATTTTACACTTATTACAGTATATTAATATTTTTAATGACAATTTAGAGTGAAGATTCACAAATTAGATTCCAGGATATTATTAGTCCTTTGTGCTGACAAAGACCTTATTAGCACCAAAAGACATACTCTGTTTTTCTGTTTTTACAGTGGCAGAGCTATGATTTCATGGAATTTATTAATTAGGGAAAATTGAACTTGCAGTCTGATATCTTTACACTTCTTTCTTTCCATCTCTTTCTCTGTCTCTGTCTCTGTCTCTCTCTCTCTCTCCATCCATTTATCCATCCATCCATCTATCTATCCATCTATCCATCTATCCATCTATCCATCTATCCATCTATCCATCTATCCATCTATCCATCTATCCATCTATCCATCTATCCATCTATCCATCTATCCATCTATCCATCTATCCATCTATCCATCTATCCATCTATCCATCTATCCATCTATCCATCTATCCATCTATCCATCTATCCATCTATCCATCTATCCATCTATCCATCTATCCATCTATCCATCTATCCATCTATCCATCTATCCATCTATCCATCTATCCATCTATCCATCTATCCATCTATCCATCTATCCATCTATCCATCTATCCATCTATCCATCTATCCATCTATCCATCTATCCATCTATCCATCTATCCATCCATCCATCCATCCATCCATCCATCCATCCATCCATCCATCTATCTATCTATCTATCTACCTACGGTATCTATCTATCTATCTATCTATCTATCTATCTATCTATCTATCTATCTATCTATCTATCTATCTATCTATCTATCACAATTATATATGGCCCATCTCCCTCAAAGTAAAGTTACTGAGTTTCAAGTTGATCGGCCAGAATCAAAAGGTTTTGTAGCTCTTTGTGCATATAGTGGCAGGCATTCCTGCCAGATTAAAGGTCAAATAACCTTTGCAGGAAATTGTACAGAGCAACATTTCTTGTAACCAATCAAAAATAAAGTAAGCTTCAGAAATGCATTAAGATAGCCAATATAAATGCATTAAGATAACCTTTTTGGAAAACATATGGCTATCTTGGGTTCCAGTTTATGGATACTTCATAGTTCTTGATCAAAAGCAACTATTATCCAGAAGAAAGTTTCTTTGGTGTGTCCTTTTTGAAATGCAAAGTGGATTATGGATTAAATGAATACTTTTAAAAATAAAACTCTTATTGTTGAAAAATTTTGTTCAGTTTACCTGTATGCTTAATTAAAATGCTTACATTATATTAAACTGCTTTAAATATTTGTCATATTGTTTTCCTTTTTAGTAAAATTAAGCAAAAGTTCTTTACTTACATAACATACAATCTGATTACATGGTGGTTGGAGCTATATGCCAAATCAGTCATTTTGTGCCATCAAATTAAGTCTATCCTGTTGCTTCCATTTTTTATAATATCACATAATATTAACTGAACTATAAGATAACTCATATTACATCCATAATCACTCCTGTAGTGTTAGGTCATTTTGTATCTCACTGGATCTTATAATTTTAAAGACCAGCTTAGGCAACACTGCAAACAAATGTTTTCAAATGAAATTTTGCAACACAAAATTAGAGTTGAAAATCGGATCGTTTTTTCTATTATGAGAAAAAAATGAAAAATTAAACTTGGACTAAACTATTTATATAATAAATTTACTTGTTCTGAAATAAAATTACAATACTGAGAATAATTGTTTTTCAAAGGGATGAAGGAACAGCTGACAGAAATATTTTTCTTTTGGTTTAGCACCAATAAAAATGCTTAGCAAAACACTGAAATTAGAATTAATTTAGTATTTAATATCGTAATATGTTTTGCAGAGAAGAAATTAACCAAATTTGAGCTTGAATGATTGTTGGGAATCTTTTGTCATGGTTTAGAAAATAGCAATGGGAAATGTAGCAAAACTACAAAATCCCAAAACACAAAAGCTTGTTTCCAAACAATTTGAAAATACAGTATTCCGTTTTCATTGTACCATTGCATCTTCTTTTGAATGTTATAAATACAAGTGCTAAATAAACAAGCAGTCCCAGTTTGCAAGGATGGATGTAAAATTGTCTATAAGAGTATAAAATAGCTTTCCATTAGATTTTAAACAATCATTGGACCATCTATCTTTCCTTTTTTCCCCCCTGAGTAATTTTTACTTCTGTGCTGTTCCCTCATCCACTTGGATAATCAATTTTTAAATTTTTATTACAGGAGGAATTAACAATTTTAAATCAGTACTGGTTTATTACAAGATAAGAAAATTATGCAACATTTGCTCTTCTTTATACTGTTTATCTTTGCAAATAGGAGAATTGCAAAAGACAGTCAGGCAAATTGATTTGTCTTGTGTTGCTTATTGTTTCATCTTTGTTTTTTAAGTGGAAATTAACATCTGAAAACATTTTAGCCCCTCTCCCAAATACTAATTAGTAATTATCTATTCCTACTACCTGGCCCTAGTTTATTGTAGTCTTATATTCTTATACAGTATTCTTTTTCTATTATAATTCCTGAGATGTTTAGGATAACTTTAATTTGTTTGCTTTGGAAAATCTATTTTTAAAATGTGCATGTGTGTACATATCTTTGTATTAATGATCACATTGCCTAAGGGAATAAATGAGATTAAATGATTGATTTAATCCTACAAATCCCATGGGCAATAATTGAATTCCATAGATCCCCATAGGCAATATGGCAATATATGTAGACACAAAGAAGGATTTTTTTATTATACATACACATACATATAAAAATCCTGTCTAATTTGTGAGAACAATTAATGTGTAGCACCTGCAATTAGTTAAAGTGGAACCTTTGTTATACTTTCTCCAATAAAAACCATGCAAGTTATTAAATGAAGCTGTGTTTATTAGTCCTATTTCAAATACATGATTTGATTGTTTTTCAGATTAAATGAAAAAGTACCCAGTATGATCCAATGCATATTTAGTCTGTAAGAATTAGAACAATCAGATTTAATGGAGCTTCCTGATCTGTAATGTGATTAAAACAATTCACCTGTTAGCAACACTCAACACATTCAATTTTAGCTTTAGCTATAAAAACTGTAGTAAACAGAAAGTACTGTAGATTATAGTTAATTGTGGAAGTAAATAAAGCTATTTATATGTAAAACTACAGTTTATGCATTCTTTATCATTTTCTATTTAGGATGCCATAAAACATACTGTAGACTCTACAAAGCCTACATTATGCAGAGTGTATGGCTGCACTGTTCAAAAAATTGGCCTTTAGTTTCAAGAACTTGTTAAAAAGGCCCTTAATTAATTAAAGTGTTAATAAAGCAGATATGATGGCAGATTACTTCAATGTATATTCAGTTACAAGGTGCCCATCACTTTTAAAGATAAGGTTCTAAGTAAGTAAGTACATTCTAAGTGCAGTAGAGTAATCATCAGGCCAATTTTCTGTTACCGTATTTAGGATGTAAAATGAAAACATGTTTCTTTAAATCAAGTAGATTGGTTATTTGGGGGGTGGGCAGGTGGAAGGATAGCTGGGGTATTAAAAGTGCATCACAGGTATTTTTTAAGGTTGATTTTTTTGGGGTGAGAATGCACATCCATCATGGTTATTTTTTCATTCAACCCAATCTACATTGCATTGTTTAAGTCAGTGATTTTCAACCTTTTTTGAGCCGCGGCACATTTTTTACATTTACAAAACCCTGGGGCACATTGAGCGGGGCGGGGCGGGGGGGGTGGGGTGTTAAAAAAAGTTTGGACAAATAAATTCTCTCTCTCTTCCTCCCTTTCGCTCTATTTCTTTCTCCCTCTTTCTCTCCATTCCTTCCTCTTTCTTTCTCTCTCTCCATCTCTCTTTCTTTCTCTTCCTTCCTTCCTCTCTTTTTTGCTCTCTTTCTCTCTACCTCCCTCTCTTTCTCTTTCTCTCTTGCTTTCTTTCTCTCTCTTGCTCTCTCTCTCTTTCTCTCTCTCTTTCTTTCTTTCCCTTGCTCTCGTTCCCTCTCTCTTGCCTTCTTTCTCTCTCTCTTGTTCTCTTTCTCTCTGGCTCGCTCTTTCTCTCTTTTGCTTTCTTTCTCTCTCTCTTGCTTTCTTTCTCTGTCTGAGCTTCGCAGCACACCTGACCATGTCTCACAGCACACTGGTTGAAAATCACAGGTTTAAGTTAGCCCACCTTCTTACTTTCTTATTTAATGGGAAAAAGTGAAAATAATAGGTAGGATGTTGTCTGAATGTGGTTTATTGTTACTAATTACTAATAGTAATGCAAACTAAATAGTTTGTAGCTGACAAAACTGTTTCATGTAACTGATTGTTTAGTTTCTTCAAATGGAATATGATTTGATTTCAATTTTTTTCTATATATCCAAATATATTCATCATGTGTCATTTGCTTATACCACATTTTTCCAAGTATAAGACACACTTCCTCCCCTAAAAGAGGGTTAAAATTTGGGTGTGTCTTATGTACCCAAAGTAGCTCTGCCCACCCCACACCCTTTGGTCATTTTGGGTCTCCACTCATCATATTTTCAGTCTCCTCATACTGTTTTAGACCTGTTCCAGGCTGCAGAGATCACCACAGCACATTGCTGCCCTTTTACCTTGTGTTTTTGGCCTCACTGTGTAACATTGTTGGCCTAAATGCATCATGTTTTTGGCCTCTGGGCTTCACATTTTTGGCCTCTGAATGCTCCATTTTAGATCCATTCTAGGCTGCAGGGATTGCCACAGCATATCGCTGCCAATCGCCACCTCTGTGCATTGTGTTTTCAGCCTCTACGCGTCATGTTTTTGGCCTCCGCGCACCCAATTTTTGGACACCAGGCAGGATGGGCTGCTAGCCGGAACACTAAATTGGGCTTGCCGCCGTGGCTCGTGATTTCTATCAGGGCCAGCACAATTTTGTTCTGCACCTGTGGATGTAGCAAAATCGTGCATGGTGCACCCATGTTTTAGCATGCATGAAAGCAAAAAAACCTCATCGAAAAAATGGGTGCACCTGCGGCTCCGTGTGCATTTTTGCTACCTCCACAGGTGCAGAAGCAAAATAGCGCTGGTCCTGCTAGCACTCACAAGTCGTGGTGGTGAGCCCAATTTAGCATTCAGGCTCGAAGCCCACCCCTGCTGCCAGGCATCTAATTTTTGGACAATTCCAGGCAGTGGGGACTGGTGGTGGCAGCGATGATCCATGTCACCTGGAACTGCCCAAAAATGTGACACGCAGAGGCAAAAAGTGGGGTATGGATGCTGAAAACACAATGTGCAGAGCCAGCAATTGGCGATGTACTGTGGTGATCTCTGCAGCCTGGAATGGGTTTAAAATAGAGCATTTGGAGGCCAAAAATGCAATGCATGTAGCCCAAAAACGTGAGGCACAGAGACAAAAAACGTGAAGCATGGAGGCAGCAATAGTCTGTGGCAATCTCTGCAGCCTGGAACAGTTGATTTAGGGGTATTCCAGGAGGCCGATCCAGCTGACAATCAGTTGCTCATCCTGAATCAGGCTTTCACAAGGTGCTGAAATTGACCAGGCTATTTGCTACTTGCTGTAAGGATGTTAGCCAGATGGATGCAGAGGCATATTGTTTTTTTCTTGTTTTCCTCCCCCAAAACTAAAGTGAGTCTTATACTCTGGAGCATCTTATACTCTGAAAAATATGGTAATTTATTTGCTGTGTATTTAAAATCAGCTCACCAATGGCAGTTATCTTAATATGTCGATACATTATCTACTTGAATGGCCTTTGCAGATGTATTAAGATTACAGTCTCTCTACTTAGAGATGGAAGGATATGGTGGCTCTATGATTCATCCAGTGATGTGACTTTCAACCTTTTAAAAAATTTGATACTGACTGTATAATCACACCCAATAAAAATATAAGGGACTGAAAATACGGAAAACTTCAGTTTTAGTTCTCACTCTGTCTCTAGTTCGCTGTTCTTGAAAAGAATCTCTCTCTTGAATGTGGTTCTTATTTGAACATAGTGTTATTAAACTTCTTATGAAGTAATTTGGGGAACTCAATAACAAATCTTCCTGAAATGTAACACAGAGATCCAGAAAGATTTATCCTGATGACATCTAGAATGGGAAATCCCTGTTTGTGAAATTATCTGTACTGATGTGACCTCTGGATTTTAAGTATCTTGTTAAAATTAATTTTATTAGTTTTGAATTCATTTATTGTACTTCTATTTGCTCATTTTTATGATGGTACCAGACAGCATGAAAATTAAATCAATTCATTAATTAATAAGAATTATTTAGAATATTTATTTTTTTATAACTCTACAGTTATAAAACTGTAGAGTTTTTGGACCTAAGGACCAATTCCCAGAATTCCTTGACCCAGCATGGCTGGCTCAGGAATTCTGGAAGTTTAAGTCCACAAGTCACAAAGGGGCCATAGTTCCCCACCTCTGCCCTACAACTTCTCCTTTCCCTCTATCACGTTTCTTTTTTAGCACAGCTTTTGTGATAAAATTGATTTTTTTTCCACTACTTTTTCGTGTTATATACCAATACAATGCAACGGTCAGTTTTAATTGTGCACTGGAGTTATCTAAAAACTCCAATATAAAGACCCTGCTTGCTTCCGGGCAATTATATGAGTCCTCATAAGAACCTAGAGCCAATCCAAAATGGATCTTTGCATTGAATGGAGACAGCTCCAGTGATTCAGCTTTTCAGAATGTTGTAGAAAAGCAGACACTATGTCTACAAAGAGCAAAACAAAACTACTTTTTTGGGGGAATTGAGCTGAGCAATTGACAGATTTATCTTCTAATCACAGAAAACAGTTCATCAAGGAATATCTAATTACAGTGCTTTGAATGAGAAATGCTTGCCAGCAGTACTTGCAGAAAGAGACTAGGTTTTATATAAAACCAAACTAAGTTATAGGTCCTAACACAGCTGAATTCAAAAGGATCTAGATGCAGAGATCTTGTGCCTGTTTTTCTATCAGTAGTGGAACTTCTTACCAAATGGCTACTCAGCTCAGCAATTGTCATAAAGATTTCCACTAAATAGTGGCAGAATTAATGCTGACAACAAATATTTTGATACTCAGAAATTTATTGCAACCTTATTTGTTATATGTTAGTTAAAAATTATAATACATGAATTTTTAAATTTTACTTTACTTTGCTTTTGAACTAACATCTTCCTAGAAAATGTCTTCATCTATTTGTTATATCATGTATTTGATGAATCAAGGATTACCAAGGTGACTTACAATGATTTTTTAAAAAAAATATAGTAATGCACAAAGCAGTAGTAAAAGAAATCCTTAAAAATAGAAGGGAATGAATGCATTCAGTGTGTTATCCCATATCTTCTTACTTGAAAGAAATGATCACTTCAAAATATTTTATTTATTACTCAACTTTGTTTGTTTGTAGTATTGAATTAAATGAAAAGCCATTTAAATAATATAATTTAAAATATGTTGCATATTTTACCCTACATTTTCTTGTTTAACTTTAATAATTCCACAATTGGCATACCAATTAAAATAAAAGTTTCTTATTAACATTAACTTTTTATTTTTTTATTTTTTATTTTAAAAAGACTACATTTTATTAATACTTTAATGGAAAGTCAGGATGATTTGTTTTATATGCAAAACCTATTTCTGTCTTGATTGCATTTATATTTCAAAATATATACAGTATATAGATGACATGTTGATGAAAAGAATTTACTTTTAATATAAATGAATTTGGACACTATGCATGTTTAAAGGATACAAAACAAGGGGGAAAAAACCCCAAAATAGACTATTTTTTCCCTCTGCATTTTAAAAAATATGACACATTGAAATTAGAAGTTACAAATTATTGATTGAAGCTATTAGCTCCATAATGAATTTTTATGAAGTAAATAAACATTGCAGGCAAGTAGTAGTTAAAATTTGATTTGGAATTAATGTAGTGCAATTGGCAGATCAGGAACATTCATAAGCTGAGTTAAAGGAAAGAAAGGTAATTCTAAATTAGTGCTATGTATGCCACAGACAGGCAAATCAGCTTTCATTCACACTTGATATTATTCATGATTAGCCAAAAATACTTATGAAATATCCCCCATTGTTTCTTCATGAGTCTAAAATCCTTGTTTCAACCTCTGTGTTCATGATGGCTTGGCTCTGGTTTTATAATATTACTCAAGTGCTTGAGGCAGTGGTTTTGTTGAAATTTTGCAAGATGTGTGAAATGTGTGGTAAAACTGACTGACTCTGGGTATATTAATGCTGAGGTATTTTTCATTTAATGTTTCTGTAAGTCACCAAAGCTAAACAATTCCTGGCCTGTACATGAGGAGTCAGTGGCTTGTTTCAGCTTAATAGCAGAATTGTAAAATATTAAATTACAAGAAAACATGTGGTGCCATGTGCATTTATGTTTATTATGCAGCTGCTAAAGGCAAAAGAAGGCATGTCACAAGTCCCATTGACAGTTTTGGGTTGGATCCAGATTAAGTTAGTCATGCTTTGCTCCTGTTAAAATCAGTGGGACAAGTTAGTCATGACCAGCTCAATCTGGGTCTAACCTGTTACTACTGTATCCACCCAGTGATATTTCAGTTAAGAAAAGGGATTAAAATATGAAGTGTTTTTCAGATCTACAGATTTCTCTGAATGACAGATTCTGATATTCACTTGGAAATGGTTTCTATGACACAATTCCGTATTTACAGAAATAGGTTGCAGTCCATAATAGTCTTATACTCAGAAGAAAATTCCGTTTGCGGTACAATTTATATATTGTACTGACCTCACTGATGAAGTGGCAAGGGATTGAGTAATGGTCACACTTGCTTCAGTGTGAGTTTCAGATGCACATATTAACCTTCTATGTATTGTTGCTTTTAATTGTGTGAAAAAATTGTTACATTATAGTTTGATATACTGAATGCTTCGTCTTCCTTGCTTTTTAAGATCTTGAAATATTAAATGAATATCAAGCTCAGTAAATTTACTGTTCTGCTTTCATCTAGTTGGTATACATATTCCTGCACACCACTTCATGTGTGTGATATAACAAGCTTAGAATATTACCCTGTTTTCCCCAAAATAAAACATCCCCGATAAGATGCTCAATTGGGCTTTTGAGTGCATGGCAATAGCACCGAGTGCTTATTTCAGGGTACAAAAAAATATAAGACAGGGTCTTATTTTGGGGAAACACAGTAGTTTAATAACAGTCACTCATGCCCTCATCACCTCGAGGTTCGACTACTGTAATGCTCTCTATATGGGGCTACCTTTGAAAAGTGTTCGGAAACTTCAGATCGTGCAGAATGCAGCTGCGAGAGCGGTCATGGGCTTACCTAGGTATGCCCATGTTTCACCATCACTCCGCAGTCTGCATTGGCTGCCGATCAATTTCCGGTCACAATTCAAAGTGTTGGTTATAACCTTTAAAGCCCTTCATGGCACTGGACCAGGATATCTCCGAGACCGCCTTCTGCCGCACAAATCCCAGCTACCAGTTAGGTCCCACAGAGTTGGCCTTCTGCGGGTCCCGTCGACTAAGCAATGTCGGTTGGCGGGACCCAGGAGAAGAGCCTTCTCTGTGGCGGCCCCGACCCTCTGGAACCAGCGGCCCCCAGAGATTAGAACTGCCCCTACTCTTCCTGCCTTCCGTAAACTCCTTAAAACCCACCTTTGTCGTCAGGCATGGGGGAACTGAAACACCTCCCCCGGGCATGTACAATTTATGCATGGTATGTTTGTGTGTGTGTTTGTTAGAAAAATGGGGTTCCTTTTAAATATTTTAAAGTTATTTGGATTTGTTATGAATTGTTGTGTCTTGCTGTGAGCCGCCTCGAGTCTGCGGAGAGGGGTGGCATACAAATCTAAATAATAAATAAATAAATAAAATAAGTTCTCCCATATATATTTCTTTAATACAAAAACAAGTCCAATTTCTTTTTTTCAGTCTTTTCAGAAATCAAGAGTTTTCTCATAGCATAATAAAACTAATACTAAAGGCTGTATTCTTGCCGCAGTTATATTATTTTAAAGCTGGTATTAAAACCCCTGTTTGATTTTTCTCAAGTTCTGATTCTAGTCACAATAATTCCTAAAGAGATGTCTTTAATATAGATTGAACAAGATAAATGATTCAGTGACCTTTCCCAACAGGATTGTGTAACTAAAATACAAAAACATCCATCATACATTTTTGTTTCTGGTTATTGTTTCTTTATTGTCTTTTTTGTTTTGTTTTGCTTTATATGGAATTTTAGTAGAAGTCTGAAGATGAGTTAATATCATATTTACCTCCAGAAACACATTAAATCAAGTTGTGTACTGAAATTTTCCATATGTTTTCCATTAAAATATTTAAAGTTCTTTGTCATTATAATGCAGATTATATTGTGAAATGGTAAAGCTTACTTTATTAGTCTAGAAAGTAACATTTACTGATTAGAGGGTTTGGAAATTCTGGCTATGTACATCACATCCCTACTGGGAAAGTGTTTTGCTTTGTGATTAAAAGGCTATTTTAATAGAAGGATAGTGATTTCAGTGAAATTACAC